>NC_060894.1:11547500-12247500 GCF_014805685.1 Silurus meridionalis
ACACTAGTTTTCAATATTTAATTATATAAATTTATTAATAATAAAAATATATACTATGAATCCATGTGAAGTTTTAGCTTTGAATATACAGTGGTGTGAAAAAGTGTTTTATTTCTTATTTTTGTGCATGTTTGTCACACTTTAATGTTTCAGATCTTACTAATATGTAAATTAGTTTGATAAGATAACAAGTGAACACAACATGCAGTTTTTAAATGAAGGTTTTTATTATTCAGGGAAAACAAAATCCAAAACTACATGGCCTTGTGTGAAAAAGTATTTTGTTAAAACTGTGGTTTATCACACCTGAATTAAATTTCTCTCGCCACACCCAGGCCTGATTACTGCCACACCTGTTCACAATCATAAAATCTCTTAAATAGGACCTGCCTGACAAAGTGAAATAGACCAAAAGATCCACAAAAGCTAGACATCATGCCGAGAGGCAAAGAAATTCAGAAAGTAATTGAGATCTATCAGTCTGGAAAAGGTTATAAAGCCATTTCTAAAGCTTTGGGACTTCAGCGAACTACAATGAGAACCATTATTCACAAATGGCAAAAACAAGGGACAGTGGAGAACCTTCCCAGGAGTGGCCGGCCGACCAAAATTACCGCAAGAGCACAGAGACGACTCATCCAAGAGCTCACAAAAGACCCCACAACAACATCCAAAGAACTGCAGGCCTCACCTGCCTCAGTTAAGGTCAGCGTTCATGACTCCACCATAAGAATGAGACTGGGCAAAAATTGTCTGTATGGCAGAGTTCCAAGATGAAAACCACTGCTGAGCAAAAATAACATTAAGGCTCGTCTCAATTTTGCCAGAAAACATCTTTTAAACAAAATACTGATGAGACAAAAGTTTAACTTTTTGGAAGGTGTGTGTCCCATTACGTCTGGAGTATAAATAACACTGCATTTCAGAAAAAGACCATCATACCAACAGTAAACTATGGTGGTGGTAGTGTAATGGTCCGGGGCTGTTTTGCTGCTTCAGGACCTAGAAGACTTGCTGTGATAAATGGAACCATGAATTCTGCTGTTTACCAAAAAATCCTAAAAGAAAATGTCCGGTCATCTGTTCGTGACCTCAAGCTGAAGCGAACTTGGGTTCTGCAGCAAGACAATGATCCAAAACACACCAGCAAGTCCACATCTGTATGGCTGAAGAAAAACAAAATGAAGACTTTGGAGTGGCCTAGTCAAAGTCCTGACCTGAATCCTATTGAGATGCTGTGTCCAAAAAAAAAGGTAGCTCATGCTCAAAAACCATCCAATGTGGCTGAATTACAACAACTCTGCATAGATGAGTGGAAGAAATTCCTCCACAGCGCTGTAACAACAGACTCATTGCAAGTTGTCGCAAATGCTTGATTGCAGTTGTTGCTGCTAAGGGTGGCCCAACCAGTTATTAGGTTTAAGGGGCAAACACTTTTTCACACAGGGCCATGTAGTTTTTGATTGTTTTTTTTTCCCTCAATAATGAAAACCTTCATTTAAAAACTGTATGTTGTGTTCACGTGTGTTAACTTTTACTAATATTTAAATTAGTTTGATGATCTGAAACATTAAAGTGTGACACTTGCACAAAAATAAGAAATCAGGACACTTTTTCACACCACTGTAATGTAAAAGCAAAAGCACAGTCAGACCTGAGCAATCATTTTCTTAAATGATTTCAGGATTTAAAGTTTTAATGTTGGTGTAATCCTGGAATATCACATAAGAGAAATATTTATAGAGAAATAATCTGGATACACAAATGCATTTGCAGTTGGCTAATTGTTTTAACTAGAGCTGGGTTTGATGTAAAATTACTGAAGGCCAAATATATATACCCATTTCAAAATGTATAATGCCTGTTTATTTTCTCAGGACTAAAAAGACTGTTAGGGTTAGGCATAAAGGTGATCAGAAGTTATTGAGAGGGTTTATTATTTCTAGTATTGTTAAAAGAAGCAGATTTTTAGAGTTTTTTTTGGGAGAGGAAAAATTTAAAAACCTTAGGGGGAAAAAAAAAGGCTTGGGGTGGCACAGAGTTTATAGCGTACCCTGCTCTCTCTCTCACACACTTGGGGCTAACCCAAGCTGACAGTGATGGATGAGCTTAAAGGGGGTACTGAATTCGAATGCAGCACTGGTGTATTAATGCATGCGGGTGTTGAGGTTATTTTTCTGCGATTTAACCCACTCTAAAACTGCATAAACCCCAAATCTTGGTCTCTGTGACCCATTATAATTAATCAAATACAGTTGACAGCCTTTCATTTAAAACAAGCTTTGCTAGAATTGGCGGTTTTTTACTGCTGCACTGAATACACTTGGCTAGGCAAGGATACAAGCATCAAACTATATAATATAAAAAAAAAAAAAAAAAAAAAGTCAAAACACCTTTAATTATTAGTTTTTACATTAGTAGTTAATCAGTTGGGCAAGAGCAAATATTTCTACTGTAATTAAAGAAATTCACTCTATTTGCAACTCTGCTTTAGCAAAATATTCTTCTCATGAACAATTCACTTTACATTTGCATTTCCATGTCTAGCAATACCATCTAGAAATGTTTGAAAAATTAGAAAATGATGGGTTGGGGGGGGAGTCAAATTTAACTTTGAATATTTCTTTTTTCTGATCCCTTCTTTTGTGGCCCAGTCCCTTCAGCACCAGAAAAAAGGCCATTATGCCTAGTCCCAAAGCTTGCTTTTCTATAGTGCCATGGCACAGGGCAAATGGAGGAGGGAGGCGCACAGGCCTCTCACTCTCTCTCACTTTTTCTGCAACAGAACTGCTGTACTGTTCCATGTGAAAGGCTCAATATGCTAAATGTGCACCCTCCTTGTGCCAGCCACCTGTAGTGCCATTTCTTTTAGGCTGTGGCAGTCAGCATGGGCAGACTGGACCGTTGCATTCAGCCCAGCGCAGAAGGGATGAAAGAATAGAATAGCTTCAATGCTGCAGGACAGACTTGTATGTTAGCCCCCTCCCTTCCTCTTTTTTGAATTAATCCAGTGTTTGAGAGGCAGCTGCTGTACTGATGCAACAGACACCTGGTGAAATGCTGCTTGTTCTTAAGAGGGAAAAAAAATGCTTTTTTTAATGCAATCTTTAAATAATTGAAAATGAACTATGGTACTGTGCGTATGTCAAAGTTCCAAACATCAGAGGAAACATTTTTTTTGTGTGTCATCAGCTACGGCACCCGGAAAGCTTGGTTGTTTTCAGATGTGTAGTACAAATTTGCATTATGGAGCAGATGCCCCGTTTGGTGGGGGTGGGGGGTCTGGGAAGGAATCATCGTCATCAAGGGCATCTGACAACTGAATTGCCTTTCATGCATTCAGCAGCTTCTTGCAAGATCTGCATGTGATTTGGCCCCCCTCACAGATGTAGCTATAGTTAATCTATACTTAGCAGATGGGAGGAGAGCGGGGAGGGGGACGCAACATCAACATACTAGTCATTGTGCCTGAAACTGACCCCATTCAGGGTCATTTGGCATGTGACACCACTCGAGGCGGAGCTAAATGGCCCCATGGATTCAGGCACACAAGGGCCATAAAAATGCCAACCCTCTATTCCCCTGGGGTAGGGAGGTGCTGCCTGGCCTCTTGACACACACTGGCAAGCTCGAGAGGGAAGACAAAGAGAGAGGGCTGGCCTAAATGGGCCACAGAGGATGGAGGAAAATGGTGCAAGTTAAGAACGAAGCCATAGAGAGCAGTGAAGTGTTGGCCCCCTTCATTGGTGAAGCTTGCACAGGGCTCCCAGATGGCAGCCGGAGGGTTGTGCCATGACTGGTTTGCGGCTGCTTCCCTCTCACCCGTTCATCATCAATCACCGGTGACTCCCTAAACTGCCAGTTAAAACCCCATGCTCCAGAACAGACACTTAACCGTTAGGACAAGTCCTCCCCTCCTAATACAGGCCTGGACAAGGGGGAAACATCACAAAACACTCCCACAAACATGTGTAAAGAAAGAAACCTGGAGTCTGGGTATTTTGATCAAGGTTTTAATGATTCTAAAATGACTTCTCGTAGCTGTACATTAAGACTGTAAGGAGATGAGATCACCCCTGTACATCGTATTGTGTTCGCATAACACAATTCGAGCTGCAAGCTTCATGTAGCTCGACCCTGAATACAAGATCTCTGAGGAACTGAAACATGAAACCGTGGTGTTGTCCACAAGCCGTGTTCAAGGCTAAAAACTGTTAAAAAGTCAGTAATTGAACTAGTATTTACAACTGAAAAATTTACCCTTCTGAGAAATAAATCCTTACAACAGATAAACATTTTTTAAATGATGGCCAAAAGGCAAAAAGGCATCTATTATACTTAAAATGGACAAAGACTAGGTGTCAGAGAAACAAGGCTGATACTGAATGGCCATATAAGCAACAAGAACACAGTATTAGGTGCAACATGGTCTCAAGCAAATAAAAGTTTGTGGAAAATGCAGAGGCTTGTAAAGCTGGCTTTGGTTTACTTAGGGGTTTGTTTGGTAAATCGAGGTCCAAGTGGTTGGTCAACATTTAGCAGTGCGAGACTTCACAATACTACACAGGAAATATGTAGCGCTGCTGCAACAGGCTACAAATCATAGCAGCAAATCAAACATCAATATTCTTCATTCTCAAAATATTGAACAAGTCAAAATTAACTGAACGAGTTAAACATAACGGAACGAGTTCTCTAGCTCAGTTTCTTTTATTATTATTTTTTTTAAAAAAGGTCTTTCCTAAGGGACCTTGCTGTCAAATCGCAAAGTGCATTTTATAAAGCTTATATTCCATCTCAAACCACACAACACATCTGCTTCGCGCTCGCTTGTTTTGACAGACTCAGGAAGGCGAAGGTGAGCAAAGGAGAGTTTATTCTTACAAAAAGCTTTGGCTTTGTTGGTCATATGTAAATAGGACACTCCCTTGACAACCTCCAAAGAAATAAAGGAAATGGAATCCACTTGGCGCCTTGAACCATCATAGCGTGACAACACCACTGATTTCAATAAAGAACACAAACACAACAAGAGTGCTTGTTACACAATTAATAGAAGTCATCCCATGTTAAATCAACAGACAGCAAACAGGGAAGATAAACAAACAAACAAACAAAAAAAAAAAAAACAGCCTTCAAGTCTTTAGTACAGGGGAACAAAGAAAGGGGGAGAGAGAGAGAGAGAGAGAGAGAGATAGAGAGAGAGAGAGAGTGAGAGAGAATGAGAACATGCATGCTTTGGGTGACAGTAGGATCAGGATGGATCCAAGCCAACTTAGAACAGGAACACTTCATGGGACCACATACATTCCTCATGCGTATGTCCATCTGGGATCATTTTTTTCATAATTTTATGCAATAAAATTAAGACCCTGACGACGCCTCATCTCACACAAAGTGAAATCTTTAACAAAAGTAAAGACAGGATCAAAAATAAATACATTCATCAATGACAATAGACTTTTAATTAAAGAAAAAAAATATATATATTGAACACTGTCAATAGGTGTTTGCACCAATGTGATTCAGAGGAGAGGCCAGTCAGATAAAAGCTGCTTCTTCTATGGTTCATTCAGCAAATGGCTCAGTGAAAAGAGTACCCATTAGAAAATAAACAGCAGATGAAACTAGAACAAAACCTTATATGGTCTGAGGTAACTCATATTTGTGTAGCTTCTATTCATACTCATGTAGACATTTTAAAGTAGCAAAATAAAAAAAAACATGTGACAATACATTAAACGGAACGCAAACCACTTTTACCATAGTAGATTTTATCCAGGTCATAATAGGGCAAAAGGAATATGTAGACATTTAAACTAAAAGGAAAACAAAACAAAAAAATTAGTGAAATACACCTTTACAGTGAAGCATTCTAAAACTGGCCTCTCCTCTCCTGAGGTCAGTGACTGTATGTGTTTATGTAAACAGTGAGATATACACAAGAATCATTACATTAGACAAACTGTCAATCATTCGGTATGTGCTTTGGTTTAGAAAAAAAAAATCTGGAATTTTGGGTATGAGCTTTCTTATATGTTTATACACTATGCTTTTAATATTTTTTTTTTTTTTTAGTTCTAAAACACTCTGAAACTTAAAACTAAAACTTTCATGTACATCTCTTTTTTTTCCTTCTTTTGTCCATTTTTTCTTTTTTTGTGAAAGAGTCATTTGAAATGGGAACACTCAAAATCTATTTTGTAGGAAACTAGTGTTTTTTTTTATCATTAAAATACAGAAATTGACAATATTGACACAGTCTTACAAATGTAGTCGAAAGTTCCACATTTCCAAAAAAAAAAAAAAAAAATATGTAGAACTATCCCTGAAGTCTGTAAGTAGAAACAATTATTGTCACAGTTTGAAACTTTGCTGTCCTTTTTGCGCTTTCGGCTACAGTTCTGAATACTTGCATGCAACACAACTTTTCTATGATACTGATGTACTGGTTAAGTGCTGATATGTACACAAGAGCTCAAATGGCAGCCTTTTTTCCTGGAATCCTGTATGGTATATGGAAATGACAAGGAGGACACACAGTCTCCCTGAGCTGAGACAAGTACTTCACCAGAGTGTTCTCCAAACATGAGCTGCCTGATCAATACAACAATATTTTTCCTTAACAAAAAGCAACTTTACCCTTGAAAATAAACCATTAAAATAATGTATGTTTTGGACCAAGTGTATCTAATACGATGCAATAAGTGAGCAAATGGGACAGGGCTACAGACTAACAAATGGCCTTGAGAATTTGATACTGCCCATTCTCTCTAACTGCTTAGTCCAACAACAAAAAAAATAAAAACTGGATGTGTCTACAATGCAAGTCCTTTGTTTTGATTAACTCTGGAAAGCTTGATTCAGACAAAATTCCAGGAAAAAGGAAGTCAGTGTACATTATTCTAGAGTATGACAACAGCTGCACCTCATAATCATTAGTTAGCACTTGCGCACTGGGCTATGGATTCAGAACCAGAACTAAAACGAAACCCTAAAAAAGGAATGCTAAAAAAATTGCAGTGAGAAAGGGCTATAGAATCAGAACCAGAACTAAAAAAAAAAAAAAAAAGGAATGCTATTAAAATTTTCAGGGAGAATGTTACATGTGGAATGTGATACACCGGACCTGGCTGTAAATAAAATAAAATAAATCTGCAAATAGAGGGCATTAAATATTCAGCAGGTAAAATATAAGAATAGTCCTACCAGTGTTTGAACTGATAACGTAACCATGTCACCCAAGTCAGCAACCAAAGACAACAAATAGGGTTTTGGACAAACTAGTCATTCTCTGAACAATGCAAAGTATTTATACAATATGTATCAACTGACTAAATGACATCAGTTCCTGCCATTTAGGAAAAAGCCCAAGAACACTTCTGTTTACTGTAGAGACAATCCAGTGTTTTGATTCCTCATTGAATGGTGGTCACAAACATCACAACTCGTTTTGTCTTACTTTTTTCTTCTTTTTTGGTCTGAACTAAAATAAGTTAGTCCTTCTGAAGTCCTTCAATAATGTTTATCTGAAGACAAAAGTAATGATGGACCAACTTTAAGAAACTAATGTAAACTTGAAAAACTGCCAGCCCACCAATCAGCAGAAGTTTTACAAAAGTTGTTCATTGGTTTTTAGTACAATGTCTAGTATCAACTAACATTCCCACATCATTCATCTTTACTAAAAACTGAAAGTAAAAAAAAAAAAAAGAAAATTCTTTAGAATATCTTTCTCCTGAAATGTTATTTTCTGCATTTAATCTAAAAACTTTGGTAGTGACATTCTACAGAAAAAGTTTGTTCATAAGCCATTATATTCCTCAGTACTAGTTTTCTCTTTGGATTTCTTTAACATAAAACTTAAATACATGCATCCAACAAGCTATGTTCTAGTTCTAACTATGTTAAATATGTTTAACAAAAAAATGTAAAAATAAAAAAACAATCAACAATCTTTTTGAGAGATAGGCAGGTTAGGACCATTCTGAAAACCTCATCACTTTTTTTTTACAACCTTTTGGGCACAGAATTCATCTACGCCCCTCTTTTTTCCATCAATGAACGTACTGTTTTTTTTTTTTTTAATTAAGAGGTAGCAAATGTGACAAGACTAAAAATTGGGTGTTTAGTGAATAAAAAAACCTTAATGAAACAAAACTGAATAACAGTACCGACAGAATGAGCATTCAAAAATTCAATAAAACAAATCCTAACCATCACCTGTCACCCCATCCCAAACAAATATTAAAAGAACTTCCAGTTTAAACATTCACTGAAGCATAACAATAAGTTATCTAAAACAAGTACCATTACTTTTGGCTTTTTGTCCCAAGAGTAAACCCCTATATATTTATATGAGTAAACATCAGAGCTTAAAAGAACATAAAGAAACCACTCTTTTCTATGTCCTTATTTGCTTGCACCCAGGCGCAGAAAGAGCTTACCAAGGGCACATCCAACTATCCCCATTTTTCTGGTCACATATTTTTTTTTTTGTGTCACACCTGTAAATGTTAACCATCTAATGGACCACCATCAGGGCAAGCAAAAAGGCTCCAGCATGCTTGTTTGTTTTATGTAGCAATTATTATCCAAGCTGAATTCAATTGAGAATTTGTGATATGGTATAAAAGCTTTTTTGGACCCTTTCCCCGTCAAGGGCTACAAATAGGCAATGGGCATATGGAACAAAGCTTTTATAGAACGCCATAAACAAATCTAAAAGGCTCTTGATTATATATTTCAATCTTCGTTTGAACTGAAAAAATAAATGTAACAATTAAGAGATTGGAGACTTTTTTCTTAACTCCACTTCGGCTTTTAAAAACCAAAAGGAAGTGAAGTTGTATACTACATGGGGACAACAGCTAGTGAAACAACTAATGAAACCAATGCATAGGTTAGTCTGAAGTGATCTTTAGAACCCAAAGAATTTTAAAACAGCATTAGTGCCTGAAGCATACAGTCGCAGCATTGAGGGGTAAGGGAGAGGTGGGGACCAAAAAAAAAAAAAAAAAAAAAAAAAAAAAAGCCACAGAATCATACCAATAATTGTAAAGGTTAGCTGTTGGGGCTTCACTACTACTACTCCTGCCACTCAAGCAGTATATCTTCCAGCAGATCAACCACTCATAGCCATCATCTACTACACAGAATACAAGTGTGCATTGTACCGAGAGCTTTTTTGCTTGGTATTCCAATCAAAGTGTCTTTGGCTTATGATGGGGAGGTATGCATTCGAAGGTGGCTGATGAGGTTACGCTGTTGGGTGAACTTGCCCCCACAAAGCTGACATTCATAGGGCTTTTCCCCAGAGTGTACCCGCATGTGCTCCGTGAGTCGGTATTGGCGTGTGAAACGCATGCCGCACTCCTCACAGGCGAACGGTTTTAGACCAAGGTGGCTGCGCATGTGCCGTGTCATGGTGCCACGCTGCGTAAACATTTTGCCACAGATGTTGCAGGGAAAAGGCCGTGTAAGCCAGTGGGTCTTCTCGTGCTGCCGCAATGTTGCAGGATCTTTGTAGCTTTTATTGCACACTGTACAGCAAAAGCGCCGCGAATCTATGCCATGCATTTGGACCGTCTGAGATGACAGATCCTCAGCTTCTGCCTCGTCTTCCTTTGGATAGGCATCATCCTCCTCTTCTTTGATGTAAAGCTCTTCCTCCGTATGGGTCTCCACATGGGCGTTTAGTTCCTCCGAGCTTGGGAAACCTTTACCACAGGGAATACAAACATAAAGGTTGTCGCCAAGGGCAGGCTCAAAGCCTTCCTGCCGATACACATAGTTGGCACTGTTGCGCCCGCCTTCATTCTCACTCTGGCCACTCTCTTCACTCTGCTCCTGCCCATTTTCCAGTCCCTCATCCTCATCTTTACACTGATACAATAGATCAGAGTTGACATTACCTCCACCGGAGAGCCTTTCTCCAGCCACATTTAGCCTCTTGGCAACTCCGTTGGGCAACGTGGGCCTTTCTGTTTCTTCACCTTTGTGGCCCTCACCCTTGGCTTGACGCCTGGACCGTGATGTTTGACGCGTGCTTTTTTGTTGGTCGGGGTCTGGGAAATGCTGGTTCTCTTCACTGTCTTCTGTTTCACCTATGTCCATAGGCTCTCCAGTAGTGAGGCTCTGAGGGTTGGTGGAGAGATCATCAAATGAGGCACTGTTGGCTGTGGATTCTGAGGCAGACTGAGGTGATTCTTGTGGAATACTGCTTGGACTTACTTCTTCAGTGACTGTGCTTCCTGAAGGGCTTTTCTTTGAGAGATCAAGGCCAAGCTCCAAGAGGCCACCACTGCTGGTAACTGGGCCATTGCTCCCATTCTTACTAGTAGAGGGACTGAGAGAGTTGGCTGGGTTTGCACACTGAGCATTCCTGACAAAAACCTCATCCTCAGACAACTCCTCTTTGAGTAGCTCCTCATGTCTCTTTGTTTTTTCACCATCTTTAAACCCTGAAATTTGGTTTGGAGTGACAGGTGTGGAGGATAGCCTTTGGTTCCTAGAAGTTCTTCCATTGGTAGGAGTTGTGGGTTTGTTGTGGAGGGATCTGCCATTGCGTTTTAACTTTTTTCTGCAGAGAGCAGCCAAGTCATGTAGTTGGAGGTAGCTTGCTGCCGTTAGGAGGGCATTAAAATTGTGGTCACTGACTTGATCCGAGGACAAAAGCTTGCCAGTGTAAATAAAGTCCAGTACCTGCCGAAATATTGATGGGTTGACCATATCTGTGTCAAGGTTAATTAAGTTGTCATGAAGGATGAGGGACTTAAAGTAGATACTACTGGCTGCCAGAATGTTTTTGTGTGCCCGAAAGAGGGCATTTTCTACAACTATAATTACATCACACAGATAACCTTTGGCTCTTTGCTGGTTTAGCTGCAGCAGCAATTGTTTGGCATGATTTGGCAGTTCCATTTCCAGCTTTTTGTCCACACCTAAAAACCTGAAAAGACACAAATGGAGATCAAGAACAAGAAAAAAAACTTACATTGAAGACTTATAACCAATGTTGATCGGTTCACCATTTTAGCTGAACTAATTAAACTATTAGTTCAACTAAAAATAATAATTTCCAGGCATTCCAAAACAGAATTTCAGGCACAACATGAATGGCACAAAACACTTGGCTATGATTTTTTTATATATATATATATATATATATATATATATATATATATATATATATATATATAAACAAAAACATTTGGAATCACTCTTTTTTTTCCCCTGTTCTAAAAACAAAACACACACACACACCAGTAAGAGCAGAAAGCAAATAAGGTGGTGCAACAGTAACAGTAGCATTCTACATTTTTCTCATCTTAGCCTTTTTAACGTTTCTGCTACCACTCATTAATGCCAGCCTCCAGGGTCAGTTTCTTTGTTGAATGATGGGGGTTGGGAAAAGGAGACCAGTGGATGTTTCTGGCTGGCTTGCATGAAGGACAACATGAAACATGAGCCAGAGGGAACACTAAGGGTGTGGTGGGAACAGGTAAGCCATCAGTCCCCGCACTGGATAAGCAAGCCCTGACTTGTAACAGAATCTTTGCAATTCCTAAGATAAAGTAATTTAGTAAGGAGTGAGGATTTCGGTTGTGGACTTTACAGACATTACTTCAAATCAATACATCAATAGCAAGAAGAATGTTCATCACTAATTAAAATGAGTATAAGAGTGTAAATAGACCCACATGTATCCATCATGTTTGTCTACCTTCTGCTTGATCTATTAATAAATATTACATGTCAAGTAAGCAAATAAAGATTTTAAATTTAAATAGATTTAATGAATTTTAATTGAATGTCTTCAACTTGTTTCATATATATGCATTTCCACATATGCTGGGTGCTTTTTGGCTACTTTTAATGAAATTCTTGTACCTTGAAAGAGATCCCATTTTAATTGAAAAAGACTGTAAATATGACCATACAGAGAGTTCATAATAGATTGACTACTTATTTCCTATTTAATAAATGTCAAGTTGTCTCTCAAAAGTAAGAAAAGCCATACATTAACATAAAAAGCCAATCAGTTAGGTGTAGATTTAGTTGTTTTTTTTAATGGTATGATTATTCTGCAGCTGACAGAAGCAATCACTGGAGGGTTAGTTAGTGACAAGTACATCCTTGTTATCGTTAGGCAGCTGATCTTATTCACATGGATCATGTGATTTTAGCCATAACTTTAAACAGCTTTTCTACTTAAGGCTGGTTGTAAGAAAACGCAAGTTTGGTTTGAGAACTGCAAAGTGTAGGATTCTACCTCATGTAACACAACTGATTCAATTCATCAGCCCTCTTACCAAGGACTTCATCGATGGAATCAATATATAAATAATTTAAAAAAACTCTCACCTTATTTTGACTTGTTCACTGGATTTATAACAAAACTATCATTTACTTGACAAAAACAATATCCTAATAAGCTTCAGGGATTACAATTTTCACTTTGTCTGCATAGCAAGACAAAACACTTTACGGATTACTTTCGAAATAATTTTGTGCAGAAAACTTTTAACAACTCGTGTAGCAGTTTTTGTAATTAGTCTACCTCCAACATCAAAGCCAGCCCTAAATCTAAACCTAGTCAAAGTGGTACCATCTTTAAAAAGATGGCCTTTTTAGGCCTGGGGTATAAAAAGCACACTTTAAAGATTACCAAAATAACAACCACCACCCACATCTGTCTGACCAAATGTCTATAACACGTCACGCTAGAAGCCACCAAAAGAAAACCCACAGGCAGAATAAGTAACCCAAAAACAAAGGTAATTGGAGAAAAGTCTATATCCAATGTGTCAGTGAGTTGATAAGGTGCTGCCGACCCTTTTTATTGCTCTGTAGACATTCCTATCCGTGAACAGACCTGTGCCAAAACCACGATGAAACAACTGGTCTAATCAGCAAGATTGCAACCTGGAGAAAAAGCCAAAGTTCAGGAGAGAAAAAAAAAAAACAACAGCTGTACCATGGTTAACTTTGTCTGGCAAAACAAAGTAAGTAGTCAACCATGGCTTAATTTTGGGTTTGTTATAAATCAAACACAAAGCAGCAACAGAGGAAATGCAACATTAATATTACATATTCACAACAAACGTAACTGACCTCTGCAGAACAAAGCAAGAATATCAGTGTGTTAGATCATGAAAAGAAAGCTTAAATACCCGAATAAAGGACCAGCAAACCATATCCAGGGTGTAAAAAGATCAATACCATCAGACCAGACTATTTGTTTCCCCTCAGTTATTTCAAAGATATGTTGATTAAAACCAATCACAGTTCTATAGAAACAAACAAGGCATTTTGTAACAATCTGATCTTTCTCACACAGATTTATAAGGTGCTCCTATTCATGAACTAACCTGAGATAAAACAGAGATGAAACAACTGGTCTAATCCAATAGGGGGGGTCAAGTTGTAGACAAGTTTTAAGATGGGATGCAATTAACCATGTAAACAACCTGGTCCATAGGTGCAAAACCCCCTCCAGACTATTTCTATCATGTTCAATAAAAACACACTTATGCAAAGATAAAAAATAATAAAAACAGTATAAATGATTATGCTGGCTAGAAATGCAGCTGGAATGTTTACAAATCACTTTTTCTTTTTTCAGTGACACCTATTGTTACTAAAGTAGAGGCAAAAAATCTTACAAGTTTCCTTCCCTTGAGTTAAACTACTATAACTACCTTAACAAAAAACACAGAATACCCATGTATTGATCAACTTTACCATGTAATTTAAATGACTATTTAAAAAACCCAAATCTAATGTAGGTTTAATAAATAAAAAAAAAAAAAAAAAAAAAAAAAAAACACTTGTTTGTAAGGTGAAAAATGTTTTTACTAACTGAATCTAAATAGTAGTTTCAACCAAGAGCACGTTATCTCAAGAATGCAAGACATCTTCTTTTCACTACCCAAAACACATTTTCATTCCCTTTGAGAGACAAAACCATGTTTTTTCCCCCTCACACCTACTCACTAAAGTCTCAAAGTGTTCAGTAAATTATGCTCAGGTATACAAAGATGCTTCTACAAAATGCTGGGTCAACAGGTTTTCACAAACACTGGGTCTGATTGACGATAATGGTAGCAGAGCTGGGTCTCTAAACCAAAGAATTAAGTCAACCAATTAAAAAACAAATTGTCTTCAGAGGCTTCATTGAAACATGTGCCTGAGATAAGCACAGAAACCTAAATGCTTGTGTCAAGCTCTTTCCACTTTAAAAGCTGGCTGCTGGTGACATTAATTACCATCAGCACCACCCTTCAGCCATGGCAAAAAAAGAGAATTTTAGAGACAATATAAAAAGTATAGACAGTATTTTATCAACCTACCTTAGGGATATAGGGCAACCACAAAGGAAAAAAAAAATGCTAAAACGGTAAATGGTAAGAATGCAGCATTTTTTCCAAAAAAATCTGCTACAAGAATTTGTTACAGCACATGAACATGCTGAGCAAGATTTCAGATATACACAACAATAATTAAAAGCAACACAGTCCTTTTTCTCAAGAGCACCCTAGTGTACTCTATGTTTACACACAACCTTTTTAATCAGTCCAAATAAATTCAATAAGACTGCAGATTCCAAAAGGGCTATTATATCTACTCAATGCTGCAATCAGATTGTATTTTTTGTTTGTGTGTGCACTGCCGATATTCCACATTTCTTTTTTTTTTTTAAGTTACACTCAAACACAAACCACCACACCAAAAAAGTGCATGGTATTTTTTTAAATCATATTTAGAAAATAGTTTAATTGCCTTTTTGTTTACCAGCTCCCGAATAGAAACCAAAACTGAATTCGTATCGAGCTCAGTCAGACTGGAAGAGGTGTTTACATAAAGGCTTTTCAATCCGATTGCTTACAGATTATTTAGATGCATGTAAACATACCTACTGTCTGACAAATCTACCATATGCTTTTCGAATTTCTAAAAAAAAAAAAAAAAAAACTGCATTTCATTAGTAATCAGAGATTTTATTGAGCAATCTTTTTAACCAATTACAGTCACTGACATGTGACACAGTGTGTGTGCATCTCTTTGACAGGAAATGGCATTAATACATTAATGTAAGTGCATAGGTGGCATAAAAAATGCCCATGGGATTGCTTTCATTCCGGGGAAAACTGTCACTCACACAAGCACTACTTATACCTAAACGATGGCAGTGGATCGGTGCAGAAAGACCACTGTAAGACACCCCCTCCCCCAGGCGTTAAAACAGATCAGATGAAAGGTTCACTCAAGAAATCCAATCACGTTCAGTACGAACATTTCTGAGCCACAAGAATAAAGTTGCTCCAAAAGCTTCAGCACCACGCTGAGCTTAGTCCTCTTGTTCTTAGCTTAAAGCTAAACTCAAGCAGCAGAAGCCCAGGACCGAAAATTCACGTGTATTCTTTCAAGAAATATGAAGAATCTGTAAATATTTTGACTTTCGTGTGTTTTCAGGTGCTGCAGCGCGTGTGCAATCCAAAACTACAGTATACACACACACACACACACACACACACACACACACACACACACACCAAACAAACGCACAGTTTTATATTTACCGCAAAATGAACTCTTACCCGGGACTTACACACCCATTTGGATTTAATATCAAGCAAAAGCTGTCAGAAAGAAAAAAAACAATCTTTTTTTTTTTTACATTCTCAAAATGTGCGTCGGCAAAAAACAAAACAAAAAAACCCCACAAACATCAGTGTTACTGATTTGAAACATGCCGATATTGTATTAAAAAGGCAAATAAAGCAACTGGATACATTATTATTATTATTATTATTATTATTATTATTATTATTATTATCAATGAAGAAAGCACACATTAACTAAAAGAAAATAAATCCTTTAAATAAAAGCACATTGCCCAAAGCCAGCCAAGCTTGTACAGGCGCTGTGGTGGAAAGCACTAAACAAGAGAAGCCCCTGTGGGTAGAGAGAGAGACACACACACACACACACACACACACACACACACACACACACACAGACCGTAATACGTTTGCGAACCCGTTCACTAAAAATGTATCCACAGAGCGCAGGCGCGCGCGCATACACACATACACACCGTCACACACATAAATATATATATATATATATATATATATATATATATAATAAAATAAACAAATCCAAAAAGACTGTACCTTATTAAATCGATTGAAGCTCTTCACACAGCCATCCTGCTCTCTCATCTCACAGCTCTGCGAGCGCCATCTTGCAAGCTTGTGACGTGAAGCTAGAATCCTCACCCCTGACCCAAATTTGAATAAAAGCCAGGGAAAGAGGGGGTGAGAAAAGAAAGAGAGAGAGAGAGAGAGAGAGAGAGAGAGAGGGGAGGACTAGAGGGAGCCATCAATTCTGTTCAGTGCCAGAGGCAGTTGGTTTTATTCGGTTGTTCTGATGAAGTCACATTCACACCTTTAGGCCTCTGCTGCACCTCCATTATACACTGTACTGAAATAATGCAGCGACAACAAACTGATGAAAATACCTGAATGTAGTTAATGAATTGTTTATGCAACGCGTGATATGCATCAAGGTGTGGCCTGTTAGACTGGCTAAGCTACAATAACTGGTATATACATGGGCTATGTAGGCTGTATACACACAGAAGTACACACACACACATATACATACATACATATATTGACAAAGGTACTGGGACACCTGACTTTTCCAGCCATATATGGTTTGTTCCCAAACTGCTACCACATTATTGGAGGCACTCCAATATACAGTATATCATGTAATATATAGTATAGCATATATTACATGTAATAAATATTACATGTACTCTATTGTATAGCATGTCTTTCGCATGACATTTTCCCTTCACTTGAATTAGGAGACTAGTTCCAGCATGACAGTGCACCTGTGCACAAAGCCATGAAGATATGGTCATATCCATATGGGTCAGAGTGGAGGAACTTAACTTGCCTGATATAGAGCTCTGACCTCAATTCTGATCACCTTTGGGATGAGTTGGAGTGCTGCACCCCAGGCCCCAGGCCTCCTCATCCTACAATCAGCACATTATTTTACTAACACCTTGTGGTTGAATGAGCACAAATCTCCACAAAAACACTTCAAAATCTAGTGAAACATCTTCCCAGAAGAGTGAAGGTTATAACAAATGGGTACTGTGCGTGAGAGTGTAAGTGAAAGAGAGAGAGAGATTTTTAAAATTATGTAGATGGTGAGAGGTCAATTTTAAATTAGATTTTTCTCTGTACTGGAGAGTATTTTAGAAAAATCCTTATGTTTAACACAGTTGATCCCACTTGTTGCGTAATTACTAAACACCTCATCAGCAAGATGCGTGTCAGCACAGAGTTTCTGGACTAGAAGAATATCAATGCCTGCTATACCACCTTATTGTTTGGGTAGATAATGATGTTTAGGTTAATGTTGTGTACTCCTGTGCCACCTAGAGGACACTGGGAGAAAATATGACTTTTCCTTACTACTTTTCAGTTTTTATTTTCAATCAAATCAAAATCATTATCTATAAGTTCTATAATTAGTATTTGGTATTATTGTATGAAATACAATTATAAAATAAATGTTTTAAGTGCAAAAATCCATCATTTTTTTTGTTTGTTTATAGATTTTTGTGCCCTATAATTTTGAAATTCTATAGTAATTGTTGCTGCTCATTAGTCTGTGGAGGGTTATAAGTCCATTTCCAAACATTTAAAAACTACTCATTCCACAAGTTCATGAGAGTACTTTTAGATAAGATGGTTTGGAACGGTTGCCAAAAAAACGCTTCGTCTCTCTAAAAAGAACATGGCAACAGGGCTTAGGTTTGCAAAGTTGAATCTGAACAAACCATAAGCTTTCAGGAATAAGGCCTTTGGACAGACAAGATCAAAGTGGAGATATTGTCAAACATATCAGCACAAGCACCTCATACCAAGTGTCAAGCATTGTGATGTAGGGGTGATGATCTGGATTTGTTTTGCAGCCACAGGACCTGGGCCTGGGTCATTAAGATGACCATGAATTCCTCTGTGTATCAAAGTATTCTAGAGTGAAATGTGAGGCCATCTGTCCTACAGCTAAAGCTTGGCTTTATATATATATATATATATATATATATATATATATATATATATATATATATATATATATATATATACATAATCATATCAAATATGGTCGATATCATTCCTTTTCATTCTATTTACCACCACCTGCTGGACAAAGTTTTTTATTGTCCCAAGGTGAAACAAATGTTTGGTAAAAGTTTGGCACAATTATATAAAGATATTTAATGAACAGGAATTATAATTGTAATTAGTAGAAGATACAGATACCATACAAATTATGAAGGTCTGATGCTTTTTATGTTAGAATACCTGTTTACATGTATCTTGAATTATATATCTTATTGTTAAGTCTGATCAAATATAAAGTACAAGTAAACAGATGTGTTAAGATGAGAGGTGGAAATAGTATTTAAAATATTCTAGTCTTAAGTTAAATTACTTTTATTTTGATGAACGTTTACTTAAGTACAAGTAGAATAACAGGTCTATAAAATATTTTTTAAAATCTAACAAAGATCAATATTTCAAACAAAACATATTAGTAAAAGTAAAACTACTGATTTCAAAGTATTTTTAATACTTTTAAAAAAGACTCAATTTAAGCAATGTGAGTAAATGTAATTTGTTACTTTTCAACACTGCTTAAGATGTGTCATGATCAACACTACTGTCAATTACCTTGTTTATTCAACCAAGTGAATAAATACACTGATTGAACCTCTGGTTTCTACTTTTATACTGCAAAGTCACTTTCTTCCAATTTTATCACAATTTTACCTTTTTTTCTGTCACAAAAAAGGAAGTCAGTATTTTAGTTGTTGTAAAAGTGTAGAGTTCAATGTTACATCAGATGTTAATGGCATAATTCTAATCCGTTTTAGATCCAGGTTGTGTAGACTATTGCACAACATAGGAAACGCTGAACACTGCGAACTGATAAATTGCTGTGCTGTTATTGAAAATATCAATGATGCAGTTGTGTCATAATTATTTTTTCTGATAGTGTTCATAGTGTTTTATTCTTTACACCACAGCAATGTGTCACTGATTAAAGATTTTTCATCCAAAACAACACTTAATTGCACAGTTTAGTGGTAAGATTATTGGTTCAATCTCACCTCTGTTCTCTGTTCTGTTTTCCTCCAATTACTGTGGTTTCCTTCTCTAATCCAAAGGCACGCATCTTGGTCTTTCCAAACTGTTGAAAGCATGAGTGTGTGATTTTAATGGATTGGAAACGAATGCAACTTGTTACAGAGAAACAAGAAAGCATTAACTTTTCTGTCCTGGATCAAATATGTCACAAGGCTTGACACTGGTAACTTCTTTTAGAAATGTTGAATAATCTTCTCCTTACAGTAAGTTTGGCCATAGCAACTAGTGCAATGTTTTTATTGTATATATTTTTGTAGATTAACCTTCTGTTGTCATTGGGAAATTAAAGAATGACTCTACACAGAACTACTGTGATGAGTCACAATGACATTTAATTTCAATGTGTTTGCCATAATAATATAGCCCAGAATTTTATAGAAAAAACAATGAAGTAAGCAATTTATATTTGTCATGTTATGCTCGTTGTATGTTCACTCGTTACTCCGCATTTCTATTGTTAATTTTATTTATTTGTATTAAAATTTAAATAAGAACGTGTCGAGGGGGGGATTTCCAGAAGAACAGCGATATCTGTCGCGGTGCACTCTGGGTAGATAGTCAGCAAATCCAAGATGGCGGCAAGCAGGAGGCTTCATAAGGTAAATACTCTGAGTAATCCCTAATTATTATTATTGTTAAATAACATTTATGACGCTTCCTGTCTAGTCGGTTGTATGTAGTGCGTAAAAGAAGCTGGTGTCAGTTAAACATATGTTAAAAAATATTTCATGTACGTCTGTCTTACGTCTAAGAAATACGAGAATGGAGAAGCTAAAAAGCTAGGCAGTTACATCGCATTTAGCCAAGAGCAGCTAAGTATTTAGCCTGTTAGCGCGCTGGCTAGTGGAAACGGTTTAGCGAATGAACTTGTTCGCTTGCGAAGGCCGCCGGCAAAAAAAAGAACTGAATGTACTATTTGCTGAAGGGTCTCTCGCTTCTCATAGGCGTCGTGTTTAAGTCAGGGTTAACACGGATCAGGCTGGTGCCAGCTGTCTGAAATGGGTTTGAAGAAAACGTTTGGGGTTTGAAGAGATTAAGTCAGCTAGCTGTAAAGACTCAGATGGCCTAAGAGCAAATTAGCTAGCTGTGTGATTGCTGATTGGCTTGTCAACTTTATAGCGTAATCTCTGGACAAAATGCTAACTAGCCGATGTAGCTCTAAGATTGTTTTTCTTACCGTATAACACTAACGTGTGCATATCATACCTTTCAGCACGATGGATTTCCGATTGCAAAAAAAAAGTTAGTTTGACAGAAGCAGGAAGTCGGAGAGGTGTCAAGTGGGTGTAGCTCTGACTTGAGTAGTTACATTTCGCAGTATGAGAGACGCATGTGGTTGCCATCCCC
Source organism: Silurus meridionalis (assembly GCF_014805685.1). Lineage (NCBI taxonomy): Eukaryota > Metazoa > Chordata > Actinopteri > Siluriformes > Siluridae > Silurus > Silurus meridionalis. The sequence continues at coordinate 11,568,092 of NC_060894.1, forward strand.
GAGCTTGGTTTCCTATTATTCTCAAATCTTAAACGCGAAATTAAAACGTAATTTAATCCACTGTTTGTGCTGATTAGTAATATAAGTAATCGATTGCAATTAAAGCGTTATGGCAACGATAGTGATTCAGACAGCAGTGAATCTGTGGCCTCTTATCACGCTGGAAACATATCCATTTTTATGAATTATTGATCACTTCATATGAAGTTGTTTGCCTTCAAAATAAAGGGCTTTGAGTGGGATGAGTTTTCATTCTTGTTTTTTGTATTGTTTGTCTAATCTAATATGGTTTTAAACATTGAGCCTTAGTTTCAGGTATTAGAACAGACTACCTGCGTCAAAAATCATATCTGTGCACTTTGTTTCACAGGAACTTGATGAAATCCGCAAGTCTGGAATGAAAAACTTCCGCAACATTCAAGTCGATGAGTCAAACATTTTGACTTGGCAAGGGCTTATTGTTCCTGTGAGTATTAAAATGTTTTATTATTGCTTTCTAGAAGTTTTTCTTTATATTTCATACATTTGGTAGAAGTTGATTTGGCTGCTGCATGTTGTCATTGATTTGTAATTAATTAATTAATTAATTAATTATTTTTTTTTTGTTAAGATATTTACTTTATTTACTTTTGGATATATAACGCATAAAAGCAAAAAGAAATCTGGAGGAAACAATGAACATGTTAAGTTTTTTTTTATTTTGTCACTGGAATTCCGTAGAACCAAAAGTTGAGTCCCTGAGTTGGTGGGGTTATATGATTAAATATTTAATAATTGAAAATAGACTTGGAGTACAATCTAATTGAGACTAGTTTTAAGGATCTGCCTGTGGCCTGGTGGTTATGAAAAGAGCAAGTTGCTTAATAAGGTGTCTCTCAGTGTTTTTGTTTGACTACAATTATGTTTTAATGAATACTGGTCTGCATATAGTTCACAATAGCTGAGAAGAGTTTTAAAGTACCACTTCAAATTGGGTGCAATCAGATCAAGCCGGAGATGTTTACTATGTTGTCCAGAAGGTCGTCCCCCCCCTTTGTGCAGTGATTGAGATTTGATCAGACATCTAGTTAATAAAACATTGACATTTGTCAGTGTTGATTGGTACTTCAAGAAATAGGAACACCACCTATCCTTAAAGATAACTGAGAATTCAAGAGAAATAATTAAAACGGCTGTTTGTCTTTTCAGGATAACCCCCCTTATGATAAAGGTGCATTTCGGATTGAGATAATTTTTCCAGCTGAGTATCCATTCAAGCCACCCAAGATCACATTTAAAACAAAGATCTACCACCCGAACATAGATGAGAAAGGGCAGGTGTGCTTGCCAGTCATAAGTGCTGAAAACTGGAAACCTGCAACCAAAACCGACCAAGGTAAACCATCTCAGCATTTAAACACACAAACAAAATATTTTGTTGGCTGTTACAGTATCTCACAAAATCAAATACATTCTTCACATTTCAGCTTCTATTTTAGTAAATCTTTTTAATGGACAAGACTATAAAAATTTAACTTGGATATATTTTAGAGTAGTCAATGTGCAGCTTGTATAACAGTACAGATATACTGTCTTTTAAAAATAATAAACTCAATAAAGCCACTATTGTTAAAATAAATGGCAACAAAAGTGAGTACACCCTAAGTGATAATGGCTGTACATTGTGTAACCATGCAAAGCCTCATGTCCTATTCATCATATTCAGGTTTTTGTCTGTGTGACAGAACCATACAGATTTGTGTATCTTGTAGTAAAGCAGTTAAAATTTGGGGTTTTGAGTAAAATTCGCCCATACTGACCACTGAATGTTCTACATGTACCTCATGGTGATTAATCTTTGAGGATTTAAGAATTAGAATTGTTGCTCTCCACAATGATGATCAGGGCTATAAGAAGATCAGTAACACCCTGAAACTGAGTTACAGTACAGTGGCCAGAGTCATGCAGAGGTTTTCTAAGACAGGTTCCGCTCGAAGTTGAAGAGTGCTGGCAGCTTTGCTTTAGAGGTTGCGGAAGCGAAAGGTCCACTTGCCACTGCTCAGACTATACACCGCACACTGCAACAAGTCAGTTTGCATGGCCGTCTTCCAAGAATGAAGCCTCTTCTGATGCTGACTCACAGGAAAGCCTGCAAATAGTTTGCCGGAGAAAACCTGTCCAAGAGCAAGCATAAATTACTGGAACCATGTCCTGTGGTCTGATGAGACTAAGATAAACTTGTTTGGCTCAGGTGGTGTCTATAATGTGTGATGCCCTGGTGAGTAGTACCAAGAAAATTGTCTTGCTTACAGTCAAGCATGTTAGTGGTAGTATCATGGTCTGGGGCTGCATGAGTGCTGCTGGTACCCGAGGAGCTGCAGTACATTGAGGAAAACATGGATTCCAATATATACTGTGACACTCTGAAGCAGAACATGACACCTACCTTCAGAAACTGGGCCAAAATGCAGTTTTCCAACATAATTACGACTCCAAACACACCACCAAGATGACAGCTGCCTTGCTATAGTCCACACCTGAACCCTATTGAGCACCTGTTGGGCATCAAGTCGAAGGTGAAGAAGCGCCATGTGTCTAATATCCATCTGCTCTGTGGTTTCATTGTGGAGTGGAAGAGAATCCCAGCAACAACCTGTGCAGCTCTGGTGAATTTCATGCCCAGGGGAATTAAGGCAGTGCTAGATAACAATGATCACACAAATATTGACACTTTGGGCACAGTTTTGACATGTTCACTTAAGATGTACTCACTTTTGTTGCCAGTTATTTAGACAATAATGGTTAATTTCTATATTATTGTCCCTTGCTGAGATATACTGAAATGGTTGCTAAAATATGTTGAATGTACTCACTTTTGTGAAATACTGTACATGCAGGTGTCCGTAAGCTATTGTCTTTTCTCATTCAACAATGTTTTCTCCTCCCCCAACCCCCCTACCCCAATACATCCCACAAATTAGTAATCCAGTCTCTCATCGCCCTTGTCAATGACCCTCAGCCGGAGCACCCACTGAGGGCCGACCTAGCAGAGGAATACTCAAAAGACCGTAAAAAATTCTTTAAGAATGCAGAAGAGTTTACAAAGAAACATGGTGAAAAGCGACCAGTGGACTAATAAGATGAGTGTCATTCCCACTCTCCTTTTTGCCCGCCTCTTCAAATCTTTAAACCTCTGCCTCTTCCTGTGCCCTCCCACCAAAGCTCCTAGCATCCACTCTGAACTTGGAGCAGAGCATCCCAAAAGCATTTCAACCTTGCTACAGGACTTTTATGACTCAGTTGTACTTGCCCTCTGGGTGCCAACTGGATGGCTGTTTTTTTCTATAGTGTATAAAGTGTATGTGATCCAGATGCAAGTGTAAATGGAAAATTGGACAAAATGGCAAGATTTAGGTGTTGAGAGTGGGGGTAAATGCTGTTCTTTTTAATTTGTTCTTAATTTGCACAGAGCTGTGTACTGGTCATAAAACCTGCTGTGCAATGAATTATGACTGTTTTTCTTCTCCCAGAGCTTATTACTACAGTGGAATTCATTATACACGATGTCTCAGAAGTCTCCATAGAAAGAGGAAATGAAAAACTTTTTAGCAAAGTATTTACAAAAACCTTTTGAATTATTTCATTATATATTTTTTTGTTCAACAGCATTGAAAGGCTGTCTGGGGAAAAATAATATATAAATTAACTATGAAATCTTTGTCATTTTGTTAAAAGAAATATGAATGGAGATTTCTGGGACACCTTGTATTATGTCTGTTCTGTATTTTTCTTCCACAAACATGTTTTTGTTTTGGGCAAAAATCCATCAACTAAATGGTAGATTACACTTAATGTATCAAGGTTCTAAAGGTGTGTGGCTTACATTTCTTTTATATTTCTTTTTATTCTTTTTTTCTTTTGTTTGTTGCTTAGGTTGCACTGTATTCTGTGGATCAAAGTGTTATGTTCTTCATAACCTCTGTAATTCATTCAATATACAAAACTTCAGCTTAGTCACTGTTACCAGTAATGTTTATGATGTTATAAAAAAAAAAAGGAGGAAAAAAACCCCAACCGTTTGTGTCTGATTTTAAGAGTTCTTCAAAAGTAATTATATATGATTTACTAGAGATTGACTTTATCCTGGAAGAAACTTTTCTGTAAATTATCAGAACAACAAGCAAACTAGGACAAGCAGAAATGGATTTGTTCAGCTAATAAGTCAGCAAACTTGACTTAAGTATGTCATTTTTATTATCTTGTACAATGGAACTGATTGTTTACATAACAATCCACAATGAACTGACTTATTTTTCTTAATGAAATGAAGCGACTGGGGCTTTATATTTATCAGCTACCATATAATAGTTTAGTGTACATATGTATCTGAATAGATTGATTGCAAATTGGCATGTAAACTCGTGTTATTTTGTTAATAACTTAGATTAATTAAAATATCTTGTATTTATTACATAGAATGTAGAGCAACTTTCCTTTTGTTCTAACTAGAGGTCGACTGATTGATCGGGCCCATTTTTGGCTTTTTTTTTTTTTTTTTTTTTTTTTTTTATAAACTGATCACCATTGGCCGATTGTGCTGCAAATTAGGTTGATTATTAGAGAGTCGCATCTGCCACACTAAACTCTGCATGTACATTCTGCTCTTGCGTGAGAAAACAACTTTCCCATACCAGCAGGCAGTAGTCTATTCGACAGCCATACAAGGAAACTGAAAGAGCTAGCACTGTAAATATATAAAGCAATCAGCGTTTATGACTAGTGTTTCTTTTCGTGTGTTTATTCGCTAAGCTAAATAGCCAATCGGATTGTCTTACTCGCCCACGAGCTCCACCGCTAACTTGACATGCAGAATCAGCTGAGAAACAGCTGATATCATCTCACTAGAGAAAACAGTGCAGGGAAAAAAAAAACTAAAGCCAACTGGCTCTCAAAATCCCCTGACATTTCCAGTTGCCCGACCGCCAGCTTGGTGTCTTATCTAGTCTTATATATTTCATTGATTTAATATGATGCTGCATTTGGGAAGAGAATACGAGTACCTTTTTGGAACTGTATTGTTAGTAAGCCTTGGTTTATGCATCAGGTTGACTCGGTTACAAAAACCTGGTAACAAGTGCACTGATTGGAGAGGCTTGTGTTCAATAAATGTTTAATTCTGCATCACATTTTATTATTTAAGAATTAGATTGTATGACCTGAATAGGAAAAAAAAAAAAAAGACAATCGGCCAAACATATACCAAAAAAAATCGTCATCGGATGTCCTGAATTCTAAATATCGGCATTCGCCAGGGGAAAAAACATATCGGTCAACCTCTAGTTCTAACAGTCTACAGTTAAACTATCCTCAATGAGGAATTTATTATTAACATTATACTAATGCTGGCTGAGATGTTTGCTTTCAAAGCAGCTTCATTTCTTCATGGCATGGATTCAACAAGATACTGGAAACATTCCTCTGAGATTCATGACTGCATCATGAAAGATTTTACTGCTGATAGTTAAAGTGCATCTTCCCTCATTCTAAAGGTGTCTTGTTGGAGTCAGAGGTTATGCTTTTCTGCTCACTACAGTTGTAGCAATTTCTGTTGAATGCCCATCAACAAGGTGTTTGTCTTCCAAACTGCTGTTCTCTCTCAAATCCCAGAGATCAGCAGTTATGGAAAACCTCAAACCGCTACCAATAATTATGCCAAGGTCAAAGTCACTAAGATTGCATCCCTCATTCTGAGGATTGATTTGAATCTTAACTTGAAACTGCTTCTTGATGTTATGAACTGCACTGTTGCCACATGATTGGCTGGTCACACCATTGCACTAATGAGTAGGTCTACTGGTGTTTCTACTAAAGTTTTTGGTGAGTGTACATCAGAGGCCAGAGTGCCTTGCTACAGTAATGTCTGATTAAAAATGACAAAATATAAAAATGTTTTAAAATGGTTTTCTAGTAAATTAAGTTCCACTGTAAATTTGCCATCTTGACATGAGTCCAATGTGACCTTGTATAATAACTCTCACTATTATAATTACATATAAGGTACACATGTACACTTGATTTGTTAGGTTTATGGTTAGAGGTAAGCAGAAAAGCATCTCAGCATGCACAAAACATGAGCTACAACAACATAACATATTGGAGTCTCCTGCCAGCCAAGAAAAGGAATCTGAGGCAAAATTGTAACCCAAGTGTTTTATAGAACAAAGATTAGCATTATGTGATCTACGGGCCTTTTGTAGAGGTTTCTTGGGACAGATGCTGTAATGGTAAACACACTTGTGAAAAATGTTCTGCTGATCAGAAACACGTAATTTTACACATCATATTCGGTTACAACTGTTTCACGTATTTTAGGTTTACTGCACTTGAGATTGTTCAAGATCTTGAAAATTAAAATTAGAAAGATTTTAAACGATAAATAGATTTCTTGGTAACAGTAAAATGGAGGCTGTGAATAAAATATTTTGTCTCTTAGGAGCTTAGACCTGGTTACTAATGCAAAATCTTCACAGATTGTAAAATTCAACCAGGAAGAGAGAGTAACATTTAATTGTTTTTAATTCTAGGATGTAAAATCTTGTTTTACATATAAAAATACTATTAACCCTTTCCCTAAACAAATAAACAATAAAAAAAGATTTTTGTATATATATATATATATATATATATATATATATATATATATATATATATATATATATATATATATATATAAATATAATTTCTATTTTTTCTGTACAGAGATCATCTGCGGTTTTTAACACTTTTGTTTGGATGTAAGTTGTTAGTATGTTGTGCGAATGCCTGGCAAGTCTAACTGAAGAACATAAACTTCATGAACTGGGGTCACCTTGATGTTCTACCCCCTCCCCAGTCTGAAAAGGTTAGAGAGAGGAAATAAATATTCTCTAACTGTTTCCTAAAAAGGATCTCTGGTAGTGTCACGTTCATTTTGTAAAGCTACCGCAGTGGTTGCAAAGAGGGTCCTTTTTTTTTAATTTTTCTTGACACGCTGAATTATTTACACTTAAAAAGCAAGCATGATATAAGAAAAAAAAACTAGATAAAAATTACAGTAATAGACTTTAAATGAAGTTGCAAATATTTAAGATTTACAATGGACTAAATCCAATAATCTATTTGGACCAAACTTTAAACACAGTCTGAGTAATTCAGATGATTTAAGGCCTGGTTTGAAACCTTCCAATCCCTTGTGCTAATACTTTGCTGTCTTTTTCACGAGTGTGTTTACCATCCTCTGTCTAGCATCTGACCTCTGTCATCTGACTTCTAGTCAAGGCTTTTACACCCACAGAATGATTGAGATAGTTGTGTTTCTGCACTATTCTGTGTAAAGTGTGCTGTTACATGATTGGCTGATTGAATAATAGCAGGACTAATCAGGAGTTCAAGTGTTCCTTATAAAGTTCCAGTCAGTGATAAATTTATTCTACAAACATTGCTTACTCTGTAAATAGATGTGTTTGACGACTATTTAAAACTAGCAATGTAGAATAATCTATAAATGTAAACAAAAACAACAAAAAAAAAAACACAATGGTGCTGAGTACAAAACAGAACTTGATGAGCAAAGACAACATTTTGAAAATACACGCTTTATAAAAAAGATGTAGTTTGAAAGAAAATGTTGGCATGCTAAAACATTATTAGCATTGCTTGAAAGGTTTGAACACCATTGTATTCAGGTATTAAAATACCAAGAATCAATTTAAATAATTTCATTATCAGTTGCACAGCAAATGCTAGAAATGTTTTAGCAGTGAGGAAGTACAGGAATAATCAAAAAGACCTTACACTTAATGGTTTACTACTTCTGAAGACCAAAGTAATTTAATTTAATACAAATACATGGCATTAAACCAACATGTGCAACACAAAAATTCCTCATTATCACACAAAAAATATATAACAGTGATTTGTATTCAGTATACGTCCAATTGTGAAAATCGAGTAAATATTATTACAATAAAGAAGAAATTTTTCTTCGTATTTATTCTTATATTCGCTAGTATGTATTCACAAATAACTAAAGGTTCTTTGCAGGAGTGAAGCTAGCGATTGCATGATGTTTCATTGTTCTCCAGTAGATGGCGCTATTGCTACTGTTATACACCACACTGAAAACCTTAAGAGCCATGCTAAAATAAAAGGACAAACACGTGACCCTGTTTTTTCTTTTCTCTTTCTTTTTTCTTTTTTTTTTTTTTTTTCAATAAAATTTCATTTTGTCATACCAGCAGTACCATGTTTCACAAAGTCATGCAGCAATCTTTTACAGATTTCCTGTTTCAGCATTTTGGAATTACACATCGTCAATATTGAATGATATTCAGTATTCAGAAAAAAAGGCACAGTATGACCTGAGAATTTAAATAGAATATATTATCTATATCTGGGGTAACATTTGTAACAAATGTAACATTTTACATTGCAGATAAATATTACCTCATAAGAATATATGATAATGATAACCATCATAGTATTATGACTGATGTACCTACGGACAGTTGTGGCCAAGAAGTTATACACAACTAGTTTATCTACTTTATATCCATAAGAGGTCATTTAAAACTATATCTTGGATCAGTTACAGATTTGTTATTTACTATATCAGATTTACTGTAGGTAAAAAATTGACATACACTTTGTTAGTATTTGATGGCATTGGCTGAATCAAATGCTTGTGGTGGCCTTTCACAAACTTCTCACCATCAGCTGCTGGAACATTTACCAATTTCTCCTTACAGAAATTCTGTATTTAGGTTTGAGGGCTTCCTTGCTCAGACATTCTTTTTCATTTTTTAGTTTCCAGATCCAGATCATGGCTTTGTGATGACACCAAAAACATGATGCTACTACCTTTAAAATCAGTATGAAAAACTTCATGTTTAATTTCTAATAAAAGTGTCAACCGTTTTCCATCAATATCTAGTGTTGACCCTTAGGAACAAAAAGTAAATTTTGGTTTTATCGGAACAGAAAACAATCCTCCAACAAGTCTTGCCAACAGTCTTTCAGGAAAAGGTGATGTTGGACGCTCTTAATTGTGGATGTACAATTGGGTGATAGTCGGTGTCTCCTTCCAGCATAATGCCCCTAATGTCGAGTGAGAGCTTGTGGTGAAGTCAGCATTAATGATTTGTTTTGTGGGTTTGCGGTCAGAGCTCTGTGCAGGTTACTCAAAATCTTTCTACATTGACAGCAAACCATGATTTGGTGCTCACTTAGAGTTGAGCTCTTTAGTTCTGGTTAAGTGAAACCTTAATGCTACAGCATACAAGACATTTTTTTTTCCAATTTTGTGGTGGTTGCTGATGGACCCATGTCCCATATATTGTCTACCTTAATTTGTAAAGAGGAGTTCTACAGATTTTTATTTTTCTGAGAGTTTGGTTGAGTTGCTAGGATTTTCCAATAGTATCAAGGGCAAAAAGGCACTGTCTCTCTAAAGTTAGGCCCTTAAATACAGTCATTACTTCAATTTCTGGAATGTTCTAGACTGTTTGAAGAGACACTGTTTCAAAATTACCTCTGTCATTTCTGTTAAGTACATGTATAAAATTGTATAAAAGTCAAATTCTGACTTCTAGAAATGACTGGAGAGATGATCAGGATCTCTCATTCATTCCACATGCACGAATGCTTCTCATGTGCTTTGTTCCAGCATGACTTCAGTTGTCAGAGGCGAGTCTTGGTTCAAGCTTTAGAGACAGTTCGTAAAGAGTGTCATCATCCATAACGATTGTTTTGTCTAGTAGGAACTGTGTCACCTAGTCAGAAAAGAGGAGTGTAAATGTATTTAAATGATTAGCAGAATGTACTGAATCTACATGTGTAAAGTAATATCTTAACAATATTTATTTAAACAGCGTTTAAATGCTGAAACTACAAACTTTTAAATGCTTTATGATTGAGATTAGCACTAATATATACTGCTCCAAAGCCCAACAATTAAAGTACCTTGAGCTGATGTTCTATCCTGTAGGGGGTCTGCTGAAACTGGCGTATCTCTCTTATGACGTGAGAAATCTACGGATTACAGAGATAAATACAGAATGTTATAGAACAGGGGTTTTCAACCGGCAGCATTGCATGTGGTCCGTGACAGCCTACATAATTTCACTATTAAAATCACTTTTTTTTCCATAATTTATTTTTTCAAACATTTCCAGAATATTTGCACATTAGTGGGAAAACTGAATTTAATGAAAATATCTAAAATATTCAAACTGACACAGGATAGGCTAGCTTTGCACCTATCAGGCCTATGCTTTGCTAACGTTGTGTTCTCTTTCAAACATTCGTTCGGTATCTCACTATGGGAATCGCCTCGAGCGTGACCAATCCTGGAAGCATCAATCACACCACGTCTGTCGGCTGACAGACCAATCACGACAGTGATGCGGGAGTCCCGCCTCCCTATATACACCGCTGCTGGCGGTCCCTGCCTCATTCTTGTTCTCTTCCCCGTGAAGATCCTTTTAGTAAGCTATCCTCAGCAGATCCTCTAGGGGCGGTCGCTTAACTGTTCACAGACAGGCCGTTAAATAATGAATAAGGGAGACCCGTGTCTCTCTCCGCTGCCCGCGGAGAGGGACGAGGCTGCTTCGCAAGCACAGTGCAGCTAGGGAGAGTTTATGAACGAGGTTTCTCCTGTCCTTCCTTCACTCTTCGAATCACACTCTCTGCTGGATAACAAGGGTGTGGAAGAGGAAGATGATGAGGTCGCTCATTTTTTGGAGGAAGATTTGGAGGACGATGAGGAGGATGCTATCCTCCCTCCTGATCTTCTCTCCAGGCCTGGAAGTGCTACGGGCCCTTCCCCCTTGCCAGGTGAGCTGGACCTCGTGGAGGTGTGTAGGAGAGCAGCCAAAAAACTTTCCATCGAATGGTCGTCTCAGCAGGTGCATTCCGACGCTGAGAGGGATTTATATGACGGGAAGAGGCTGCCATCGCACACTTCCCCAGTTAAGCAGCTGATTCCTGCTGTACCGGCGTGTGTCACGAAAATGCGTCGTTTTTGGGACAAACCCTTCTCGCATAGAGTGCCCGTTAAGGGTTTCTCTAGACTGGAGGTGCACGATATGGAGGCTTTGGGGATGTACAACCCCCCCCACCCCCGGTAGAGCTGTCGGTGGCTAGCCACCTCCACCCAAATCGACGAACTGCTCTATCCTCCTCCTCCCCTTCTCTGCCAGGACGTACAGAAAGGCTGTCCGCCTCCCTTTTTCAGAAGTTCTACGATTCAGAATGCGAGAGCAGCTTCGACGCGCTCTGCATATGATAGGAAATGGAATGTGTTTGAACTGTGGTGTGCTCAGAGACATATCATCCCTTTTCACTGTTCTGTGGCAGATGTGTTGTGCTTTTTGCAAGACCTTTTGGATAAGGGCAGGGCTTTTTCAACCGTTAAGGTTTATCTTGCCGCTATTTCTGCATGCCACGTAGGGATTGACGGTAATACTATCGGTCATCACCCGCTCGTGTGCAGGTTTATGAAGGGAGCGCGGCGTCTGAGCACATTCTCAAAGCCACTGGTTCCGCCATGTGATCTGTCAGTGGTCCTGAGCGCGCTCTCTCAGTCTCCTTTTGAGCCGATAGGGAGTATAGATTTAAAGCTCCTGTCGCTGAAGGTTGCTTTGTTATTGGCTCTTTCTACCACGAAGCGGGTTAGTGAACTTCATGCTTTGTCGGTTCATAACTCCTGTATGCGTTTTTGCTTCGGATTTCTCGCGAGTGGCTCTCAACTCAAGACTAATCCGGCATTTATCCCTAAGGTGAGCGAGTCAGCTTTCGCCTGCAGACAGGTGGATTTGATGGCTTTTCATCCGCCTCCTTTTTCCTCAGCGGAGGAGGAGCGACTTCACTGTCTGTGTCCTGTCCGTGTGTTACGTCACTATGTTGACAGGACGAAGGGTTTGAGACGGAGTAATCAGCTGTTTGTTTCATGGGTCGATTCCCGTAAGGGAAGTCCCGTTTCCCGACAGCGCCTGTCCCATTGGCTCGTGGAGGCTATTATAATGTGTTATAATAGCGTGGTTCTTAACTCTCCGGAAGGACTGAGGGCTCATAGTACCCGAGGCTTGGCCACTTCGTGGGCGCTTTTTAAGGGTGTTTCTATTCGGGACATCTGTGTGGCAGCATGCTGGGCTTCGCCGCACACTTTTGTCCGTTTTTATAGGCTGGATGTCACGGAGCCTTAGCTGGCTCATTCCGTCCTGAGTGTGTAATACATATTTGTGTATATATTGTAGGTATGAATATATATACATGTACTTGTCTATATAGATGTGTTTTTGGTCATGTATACGTGTATACGTAAGGGAATGACAACGGGTGATGGAAACATCGTGGTTCGGATGTTTGTCATTTCTCTCACTTTTCCACTCTCTTCAGTGAGAGGGATTATCTCTTTTTATCACATCACTGGGTTGGTTGACACTTGCTTCGGACAGCATATCTGCAATACGGGAGTTGTCTATATCCCATAGTGAGATACCGAACGAATGTTTGAAAGAGAACTTTAGGTTACTTACGTAACCCCGGTTCTCTGATAACAGGAGTGAGGTATCTCACCACACTTCCCTCCTTGCAGTGCACGGAGAAGAGATATGTGAGAATGAGGCAGGGACCGCCAGCAGCGGTGTATATAGGAGGCGGGACTCGCATCACTGTCGTGATTGGTCTGTCAGCCGACAGACGTGGTGTGATTGATGCTTCCAGGATTGGTCTCGCCCGAGGCGATTCCCATAGTGAGATACCTCACTCCTGTTATCAAAGAACCGGGGTTACGTAAGTAACCGAAAGTTTTGCGTCATATACGTACACATTCATCTTGTGCACGAAACAGACCAGCATCTCGGAGTTAAGAAAACACATTATTCAGGTTTTATTGAATAGACGCTTAATAGTATTGGTGAATTGAAATTTTGAGTGGAGCTGTTAGCTAACGTTTCTAACTAAGGTGAAGTTTGCTAGTCAGCACCAGCATGGATCGCTTTTTACAATAGTTTACTTGTTAGTCAGAATGGTGGTCCCTAGCACAGAACCAGTTAAAAACCCCTGTTATAGAACACAGATTTTTTCATTACTTTTCACACTCCCAATATATAAAATGGCATCTATATAAATCAGATGAGTCAGATAAAAATCTTAAAAGTGTAGCAAAAAAAAAAATTATATTTTATAAATATACACACACACACACGCAAACTGTTTGCAGGGTTTATTCTGAGCCAGCTTCAGAAGAGGCTTCCTTCTGGGATGACGGTCATGAAAACCAATTTTTTGCAGTGTGTGGACCTTCCGCTTCTGCAACTGCTAAAGCAATGCTGGCAACACTAATGCGTCTCTTTTTTGAAGCACAAGGACTCCTTTGATCGACCCTTGCAAGGTCTGTTTTGAGTGGAACCCGTCTTGGAGCCTGTCTCTGCATGACTCTGGCCACTGTGCTGTGACACAGTTTCAGGGTGTTACTGATCTTCTTATAGCCCTGGTCATCTTTGTGGAGAGCAACAATTCTAATTCTCAAATCCTTAGAGATTCTTTACAATGAGCTGCATGCTGAACATCAACATGCACCAAATTTTAACTGTTCTAATACACGATACACAAATTTGTGTGGTTCTGTCAAGCAGACAAAAACATGAATATGATGACTTGGACATGTGGCTTTGCATGGTTACACGATGTACAGCCATTATCACTGTATGTTGAGTTATTTTTGAGGACAGTAAATCTGTACTGCACATTGACTACTCTAAAATATATCCAAGTTTAATTTCTACAATATTGTCCTTTGAGAAGAAATATTTAAATGGTTGCTGAAATGTCAGGAGTGTATCCACTTTTGTGAGATGCTGTATATGGTAAAAAGATAGATAGCTTTTTCTTCCTGCACTTTTTTCAAACAGTAACCATTCTGTTACTTTTACAGTCATGTGAAAAGAAAATCCACCCTCCTTTGGTTTCTTTAGTTTTACATGATGAAAATTTAATCTGGTCCTTAGCAGGTCCTAAAATTAGCTAAATGCTTAGATAAAAGCCATGACATGACATATTGCACACATAATTTTTTATTTATTTATAATAAAAGAAATAAATAAAATGAATCCGTAATATAGAAACTATATGAGGAAAAACTAAGTATACACTCAATGCTTCCATAGGAATTAAGAGACTAAGCAGCAGCCAGGTGATGCTAATTAAATAACGCTAATTATTTGCTAATTGATTATCAGCATGTGAGACCGCCTCTATAAAGCTCAGGTTTTATCAGTTTTTTGGTCTCAACCATTCATGTGTTAATAAACACAAAAGAAAGTCAGAGCCATGCAATTGTCAAAAATTGAAGATTAAAAAGACACGGCAGTCTCATGTAACATGTCAAATATGAAAGCTAATGACAGTACAATTAGAAAAATTCTGAACATGTATGGTTTGTTTGGAAGAGTTGCCTGAAGAAAACATTTTCTCTCTAAGAAGAACATGGTAGCACAGCTTAGGTTTGCAAAGTTGCATCTGAACAAGCCACACAACTTGTGGAATAATGTCCTTTGGACGGATGAGACCAAAGTGTAGATGTTTGGCAAAAAACACAACATATCAACATAAGACTTCTCATACGAACTGTCAAGCCCAGTGTTGGGTGATAATTTGGGTTTGCTTTAAAACTTATACTCTACAATTTCAAATATAAATGTAAATATTTAATTTAAATGTTAAATGTGGAAATTTAATATTTTGTACCTATGATAATTTCCTAAGCACAATGCTGATAAGGTTGCCAGTTTTACCACATGCTATTTTCAAAGAAGTGAAAAGAAATTCCACTGGAGGCTGGAAACAGTCAGTGGCCCCAAGATCTTGTTTTGATACAAGTAATCTGAATGAAATCCTACCAATTTCTATAAAACAAATGCAGACCCTTACACAATGTATATATCCATTTACAGTGAGGGAAATACGCTTTACAAATAATTTAACAGTCTAGAATTTTTATTTTAACAGAGAGAGATGGAATAAATAAAAAAATCCATAAAAAAAAAACATTAAAGAAAGGTTATAAATTAATTTGTATTTAATCTAGTGACTCCCACACACCCAAATTAGTCCTGTCCCTTTGGGAAAGTACTCCTAATATCACCTCATGTGTGTATAAAAGACACCAGTCACAGAATTAACCTCTTTCATTCAAACCTCTCCACCACATGAACGGGTCCATGGAATCGTGAATGAGAACCTCCTGGCCTCAGCCAGAACACTGAAGATGGGTCATGGATTGGTCTTCCAGCATGACAATGACCCAAATCATATGGCCAAGGCTACAATCTGATGGTCTTGTAGCCAATTCCATCCTTGTGCAGGTCTACAATCTCGCCCCTGATGTCCTTTGCAGCTCTTGGTCTTTCCCATGGTGCTTGATTCTTTTATACACATAATGAGTTGATATGAGGAGCTCTTTCCTAAAGGGACAGGACTAATTTGGGTCTGTGGGAGTCAGAATTCTTGTTTGTTGGTACGGGATCAAATACTTATTTCTTTAATGTTTTATTATGAATATTTGTATATTATGTCTCTCTGTTCAAATAATCCTACCATCAAAATTTTAGACTGTTAATTTACTACTAAATTACCAGGGGATCAAGTCATTATTTCCCCCACTGTATGTTTTTTTTTCTTTTTTTGTATTTAAATATTTCTGTGATTGATTTGGTACTGCAATATCATGCAATTACAGGTGCACAAACATACACAAGTGGGTAAATGTAAAGGTAGGTAGCATGACAAGCACTTGATAGGCAGGTAGCCAATTTAGCTACTGATAATTTAATCTAACGATTTTTTTCATGTATATATCTGTAAATAATAACAAAGATTAGTTTCAGGAGTTAAAAGTTGCTGAAATTATGATGAGATGAAATTATGTTCCCAAACAAGCCTCCTGTACCCAAACTAACAATCCCAACAAAAAAAAGGTTTAAAACTGGAATCCCTACCAGGACCAGGTTTTCCTGGGAGAACAGGGGCTATTAGCATATTTTTCTACATCTCATAATTTCTATGTGTAACATTCACATTTATGTTAAATATTTATTTTATTTTATATAACATTTGTGCACATGTAAGTCCTACTGTAAGGGTTTCATCCACAGGTACAAGCAACAACCACAAATTTGCGGACAAGTACGTGTTAAAGACTGGATTGTTGTGGGTAAAAATCCCAGGTGATCAGCACTTTCTATAACACTCAAACCAGCCCATCCAAAACCGACAAAGTCACACAGATCAAACATTTTCCCCATTCTGATTTTTGATGTAAACATAAACTGAAGCTTTGGAACTGAATCTGTATGGTTTTATGCAGTTTGCTGCTGCCATGTGATTAGATGAGCAGATGTAGTGGTTTCTATTAAAGTGAAATTAGATTATAAAAATACACTAATATGCAGGACATAATGTAATACATAATAACTTATGTATACATGCTTTAGACCTACCATTCTCATTTTGGAGAAATTGACCAGTCCCTCTTCTGTAAAATTTGGTGTACCTTCTTCAATAAATGCCAAGTCTGTTAGGTACATGCCCAAATATGGTACGCATGGAGGATTGCAGCTGTAGGCGAAAAAAAATCTTGTTATACACTATCACAGAAATATCACAGCTTCTACAAAATCCTTACATTAAGTATAAATTACAAACTCACTTTTTCAGGGTTTCCCTTAGGTTTTTAAATCTTCCTTCTGAAGACACTGTTTTCTGTAGCCTATCCATTAGTGCTTTGGTCTAATGAAAGAAAACTGTAATTTACCTCCAGCTTTGCGTTTATAATAGACAAACCAGAAAGAGTTAATAACATATATTTTTATACCTATTACAACATTTTTAAGTATTCAAATGGCAGTATACCTGCTTGCTGACTTTAGCCCAGGTCTTTTTCAGCCTGTAAATGGCACTGCGATTGAGAGCAGATGTAATCTCCAGCACTCCGTTGTAGTTGTTGAGGCAGCGGCAGATATCAGCCACTGCCAACCATTTGTCAATCGAGTTAGCTCTGGAGCTCACCTCTGTGTGTGACATGATCTCAGATGCCACCAGATTACTCATCTGGTGGAGGGTGGTGGGGGTGTGAGAGAGAGATAGAGAAGAAAAAAAAGAAGACAATGAAACTTGTTCAAATGGTCTAAATCTTTTATTTGTTTTCTGTGCTCACTTACATCATTGAAGTGCTGACTAGTCTTCATGATGTATGGAGTTCTTTCATTTTTGTCCATTTTCATCCATCCTTGGCCAAGAAATTCCCTGAAGCAACAGATATAAAAGATAATATAAAAAGGTTACATTAGCTCAGAATTCCCAGCCCTGGTCCTGGTGAACCATAGCTGCCAGAGATCATACCCATTGCGCTACAGTGCTCGCTAATGTTTTCTGTGTTTATGTGGCCATGTGTATTTGTTTTGATTTTACGTCTTGTCTCTAGCCCTGTCTTGGTATTGTTTGTTTATCGCACATCCTTATTGTTTGCATTTACCCCACTGAATAGTTTGTGTTTAAATACCCTAGTGTTTTTGCTGTATGCTTGTGAAGAGTATTTTTCACTGTTTGCTGCCTGTTCATGCAATTTCTTTTGCTCCGTGTTTCTCTTGCCCATTTGTGATCAGATTTTTTGGGTTTTATGTCTAATTCTTGCTTTTATGTTGTTTGCTGATCACCTGACCGCAGCCTGTTTTCTGGTCATGAATTTGGATCTCCATTTTAACCGAGTTGTCTGTCAGTTTTTTAATAAAAGTTCTTATATTGCATGTGTATCTGCCAGTCTTGGTATTACATGACAATTGGGCTCACATGTTAGTGTTGTTACTGAAAATCCTTTTTACTTAGTAGCTATGTACCCCCATGCACTGGATGTAGCAGAGGAAGGTATAGATCAGCAAGTCTTCACCAACAGGAAAGTGTTTGCGGATGACCTGAATACCTAATCACTAACATGACACATATGAGTTTTGTTTGTTTCATCTGTTTCTGTATCTTTTTCTTTATATTCTGAGAAAGGTCTATAGGCCTACAGTTGGAATATTTAGAATTTAAAATAACTGAATTCTTATTCTTATGCACTTCTGTATGAAATAATTACAAATCAAGGATACTCACTCATAAAGAATACTTCTGAACACAATGTGGTCCAGTAAGGTGATTTGCTCAGCCAGCTCCATTGCAGACAAAGACTCAAAGCACTCCATTTTGGGGTACTCTGACTAAGAACCCCCATTCCCCACCCCACCCCACCCCACACACACACACACACACACACACACACACACACACACACACACACACACACACACACACACACACGCATGCACACATTTATATATAAAATGCATAGATGTGTTCAACAATTATATTTTGTATACTCTCTATAATATAATTGCTAGATATAAAATTCGATAGATTTGTAGATTTATAGCAATATCCCAGCCAAGTTTGTAACTTATGAAAAACACGTATTATTAATTTCTACAAAAATTATCCTGAAATGGAGAAACCATGTGTGAAACTCTAAGTACACCCTTACTCCTTCAATAGGAATTAATAAGCTAAGTTACAGCCAGATGATGCTATTCAAATGCTCTTGATCATCAGCCATTGTAACCGCCTCTATAAACGCAAAAGTTTTGTTTGCTGATCTGGAACTTTCAGGTGTGTTAACACAATGCCAAGGAGAAAAGATATCAGCAATAAACCAATTGTTAAAGTCCATCATTCTGTAGTAAGGAAAACATTCATGACAATTGGCAAGACATTAGCCAATCTTTCCAAGAGTGGACATCCCAGCAAATTTTTTCACAAGGTCGAATTGTGCGATGTCAGGGAAATTGCAAAAAACTGGAGTTACATATCAGACTCTACAGACGTCAGTTAGCATGCTAAATGTTCAGTCTTTTTCTAATTGTATTGTCATGAATTTTAACAAGTTTTTTTAGGGCTGCAGGGAGAAAGCCTTTTCTCTCTAAAAAGTACAAAGAAGTACAACTAGTTTTGGAAAGTTGCATCTGAACAAACCACAAACATCTGGAACAATGTCCTTTGGTCTGATGAGACCAAAGTGGAGATGTTTGGCCAAAATGCACAGCGCCATATTTTGTAAAACGCCAAACACAGCATATCCGCACAACCATACCAAACTAACTGTAAAGCAAAGTGATGGAGAGGTGATAATTTGAGCTTGTTTTGCAGTAACAGGACCTGGGCAGTCATTAAATTGGCCACAAACACCTCTGTAAACCTGTATTCTATTGTCAAATGTGAGGACATCTGTTCTACAGCTAAAGCTTGGCCAAAATTGGGTCATGCAACAGGACAATGATCCCCAAGCATACCAACAAATCTACAACAGAATGACTTAAAAACCACAGAATCAAGGTGTGGCCTTACAATGGCCCAATCAGAGTCCAGACCTCAGAATGAATTAAATGCTGTGGCAAAACACTGTAAGAAACATGGGCTTATATTCCTTTACAACAATGTGTGAGACTTACTAAGAGAAAAATGTGATTGCTGCTGAAGGATGTTCTACAAGCTATTGAATTATAAGGTGTATTTAGTTCACACATGGCTTCCCCATTTTGCCTTAATTTTTGCAAAATAAATAATTATACTAAAATAAATTATAATTGATATAACTGCATGTTATCTGAATATATGCTGTGTATTATTTTGGATACTGTTGTATTAATTTGTATATACAGTGTATTGAAATATAACAATTTAACAATGCTAATATTTGCACTTCTGGTAGGTAGTAAATGCTTAAAGTTTTATCTATCTGTCTATATATTCATGATTTATCTGACTGAGTTAATGAATTTCCATACAAAAGAGATATCGATGAGGAGCTGGCATTAATTTAATTTAATTGTTGCATGGCTGATGAAGTCATAAGATTTTAAATCAATATTTCACTAGTTAATCAAATACACATACTAATATAGAGCATACACACACACTCACCATTAGCAGAAAATCTTTGATTTTAAGCTGCGTGTCATCTGGTTCCTCGTGAGAAAGGGCACTGAAATGGAGGAAAAAAAAAGATTAGATGGATGTGTTTCTTGTCACAAATACAATTTGCCAATATAATGGTCTCAGCATTCAAAGATGCTTTGGCTTAATAGAAAAAAGTATTTTATTATTTGTTTTAAATTTTACAATCACAGGTTACAAAATAAATATAGATTGACAGTCTATAAAAAGTTAATGTTAGTGATCAGATTGATAAGACATCTGGTACAACCTTAGTAAGTTGGTTGTGGCTTTTCTTTCCTGAGGTAGCAGGTCAGGATCCCTCAGCACTTCCTCTAGAAGACTGATGACTCCCGCCTTTAGTTCGCCATTCATTTCAAAGTCCTATGAAGCACACAACCATTACATTAATTCCAACCCAGAAACACTGGGCACAGTCATGATTGGACATCAGTCTATCAGCACACAAATCAAATCATGGCTGAAATGGTTTTGTCTTAAATAGAAAAACCCAGATGTTAATGGCAAGGCCACGCCAGTTGTTTTGATAGAAACAAAAAGTGTCATGTTGTTCACTGGTCTTGACACATATACAGAGTGGAGCTAGCAGTGCAGAGCCGTAGGGGGCTGTTGACATTTCATTGCAATCATTACCATGTGTAGAATAAGGGTGATGAATAGAGCAACTCTGACATAGGTATAAGACATTACAGTCCAGGTTGTACCTGTACCATACTTAAGTAACAATATTAGAAAAGTTAGAACAGTATACAACACACAACAGAGTGGAACAGACCACTCATATTTATTGAATGGATATGAAGGAATCTTAAAAAGTATAATGCTAGATTTACAGACAAATGTCTTTCATCTGCTTTACAAGACACATTGTTATAAGACCTGCTCACACTTTTTACATATACAAAAGACTTCATTTTACATATACAAATGAAAAATATGCCCATTATTTTCAGCCACCCTTTGGAGATGTTGTGTTTTTGCCTAGTCTGATCAGTCAGAACTCAGACTTTTTATAAGAAAATGTCTTTTTTTTTTTCCCCTTTAAATTCATGCTTTTAAACATTATCTCTGAAAAGCCATAAAACACCTAGAACAATGCTCCATATCCATACTGGGTAAAGGAGGAATATTATAACAGAAAGTTGTCAATTTAATACAACGGAACTACATTTCCCATTAGTTAAGTCAAGTCAAATCAAGTCAACGTTTCCCCAGGACCAAGGTGCTTCATAAGAGAACATATATTAACACCATGGATCACAGAGCTACACTAAACACAAAAACTGTCTACATAAAGTGCACATTTGCCACTGCACCTCCTTGTTTCATGTCACATCACTGTGCACCTATTTCACATTAATGCTTAATTAACACACCAAGTTTTTAGTATCACAGTGCTCCACACTTTTTTTGTCTCACGATTGTTGTTCTTTCTCACACAAAGTTTCTCACACAGCTCCATACTTCCAAATGAAAACAAGAAAAAAAACTAAAACATAACAACCTTTATTAGTCTGCCATAATCTTAATAAAATGACACTGACCTAAAACCTATATTACAGGAAAGGTGTGACTAGAGACAGGTCTTAGACACTCATTTATCATCTAACAAATTATAGAAAGCATGAGTACATCAAATATGATCAGATCTATTTAACATTTGCTTCTAAAGCTGTTTTTATCACTGCCCATTTCTTTACTGTCCAAAAATGCCAGCAGACCTCTTATTCCTGATTCCAAGACCTTGGTCTCACCCGTCTGTATATTGACCACTGTAGATAAATCACATGTACCCAATCTAACCAGCATTAACATTATCAGCAATTTTCACTAGAGTAGCGATTCTGTGTGATCTGACCAGAAAAGCTAGACGAACACCATATACATACACATTCTTACGTAGAGTCAATTTAATGTAGCTAGTCTATATACTGGCATGTTTTTTTTAGATGAAAACTAGAAATTGGAGTAAGTGGAGTCACCTATACAAACATTAGAAACTCCACACAGAGATTAACCCTAACTCGGAATCAAACTCAGGATACAAACTACCTGCCTTTATTCTGTGACTCTCAATCGTCTTTCCGATATGTACCAAACAATACATTTATGAAAAAACTGCATTCTGTCACTGACTTGAGTTGAAATTTTTATTTAACTTTTATTTGAGAAACATATTATAACTATATTTTCTTTTTCTCTTTCTCTAATAGAAATAAAGTATTTTGCTGTTTCATCTAATTATAACTTCTAGGATCTGCCTTTCTGGAAAATGAATAGGTAACATAAATATGAATATAAAGCTGACCTGTGAATGCTTGGAAACCCAGTGCCGCAGGACGTTGAGCACCCTGTTTGTGGCGGCCCGGCGGATAAGAAACTCCTTGTCATATGACTTCTCTGGGCTGGTGAAACCTAGAGAGAGTAAGTAGCAGATATTTATTCAGTATTTATAGCCTAGGACTAAATGCAATGACTTATTTATAAATATGATCATTAAGATAACTTACATGGCCAAAAGTTTCACATCATTACTACAACACATTAAAAATAAGTGAAATCCTGTACAGATAAGTTGCTATATTTCAAAAAAGAATAACTTTTTAACTAAAGATAAACTCTTTGCTACCACACATGGCAAAGGTTTTTAAACCAACACCAGAGCTTGTCATTTTGGGCATAGCCCAGTGAGAGGTCTGTCTAACCTTGAGGGCCACTATGTCCAGCTGCTGCTGTGGCGATGGCAAAGGCAGAGGCAGAAGACATCGTACAGCGCAAATTCTCCATGGACTGACCTGTCAAGTCCCAGCAGGAAATGGAGGTTGTCATTAAAAAGCAAAAAAAAATAAAAAATTGTGTGTATATATATATATATATATATATATATATATATATATATATATATATATATATATACAGTACAGACCAAAAGTTTGGACACACCTTCTCATTCAAAGAGTTTTCTTTATTTTCATGACTATGAAAATTGTAGAGTCACACTGAAGGCATCAAAACTATGAATTAACACGTGGAATTATATACATAACAAAAAAGTGTGAAACAACTGAAAATATGTCATATTGTAGGTTCTTCAAAGTAGCCACCTTTTGCTTTGATTACTGCTTTGCACACTCTTGGCATTCTCTTGACGAGCTTCAAGAGGTAGTCACCTGAAATGGTTTTTCACTTCACAGGTGTGCCCTGTCAGGTTTAATAAGTGTGATTTCTTGCCTTATAAATGGGGTTGGGACCATCAGTTGTGTTGTGCAGAAGTCAGGTGGATACACAGCTGATAGTCCTACTGAATAGACTGTTAGAATTTGTATTATGGCAAGAAAAAAGCAGCTAAGTACAGAAAAACGAGTGGTACTGACCTTTATTTCTTAAAGTAATGATGGCCACTCGTTTTTCTGTACTTAGCTGCTTTTTTCAGTCCGAAAAATTGGGAAAACTTTGAAAGTGTCCCCAAGTGGAGTCACAAAAACCATTAAGCGCTACAAAGAAACTGGCTCACATGCGGACCGCCCCAGGAAAGAAAGACCAAGAGTCACCTCTGCTGCGGAGGATAAGTTCATCCGAGTCACCAGCCTCAGAAATCGCAGGTTAACAGCAGCTCAGATTAGAGACCAGGTCAATGGCACACAGAGTTCTAGCAGCAGACACATCTCTACAACAACTGTTAAGAGGAGACTGTGTGAATCAGGCCTTCATGGTAGAATATCTGCTAGGAAACCACTGCTAAAGAAAGGCAACAAGCAGAAGAGACTTGTTTGGGCTAAAGAACACAAGGAATGGACATTAGACCAGTGGAAATCTGTGCTTTGGTCTGATGAGTCCAAATTTGAGATCTTTGGTTCCAACCACCGTGTCTTTGTGCGACGCAGAAAAGGTGAACGGATGGACTCTACATGCCTGGTTCCCACCGTGAAGCATGGAGGAGGAGGTGTGATGGTGTGGGGGTGCTTTGCTGGTGACACTGTTGGGGATTTATTCAAAATTGAAGGCATACTGAACCAGCATGGCTACCACAGCATCTTGCAGCGGCATGCTATTCCATCCGGTTTGCGTTTAGTTGGACCATCATTTATTTTTCAACAGGACAATGACCCCAAACACACCTCCAGGCTGTGTAAGGGCTATTTGACCAAGAAGGAGAGTGATGGGTGCTGCGCCAGATGACCTGGCCTCCACAGTCACCGGACCTGAACCCAATCGAGATGGTTTGGGGTGAGCTGGACCGCAGAGTGAAGGCAAAAGGGCCAACAAGTGCTAAGCATCTCTGGGAACTCCTTCAAGACTGTTGGAAGACCATTTCAGGTGACTACCTCTTGAAGCTCATCAAGAGAATGCCAAGAGTGTGCAAAGCAGTAATCAAAGCAAAAGGTGGCTACTTTGAAGAACCTAGAATATGACATATTTTCAGTTGTTTCACACTTTTTTGTTATGTATATAATTCCACGTGTTAATTCATAGTTTTGATGCCTTCAGTGTGAATCTACAATTTTCATAGTCATGAAAATAAAGAAAACTCTTTGAATGAGAAGGTGTGTCCAAACTTTTGGTCTGTACTGTGTATATATATATATATATATATATATATATATATATATATATATATATATATATATATATATATACTAGTGCTGTGTATGGCTTAATGCTGTTGTTGACTTTTATCACTAGTGTCATACTGAAAGATTTGCATGTGAGTAAATGCACTAAAAATACACTATTAAAAACAGCTCAGATACAAATTATTATGGAGAAATGCTATATCTTTTTACCTCCTGGCTGTCTGTAACGGGGATGTCGTGGGGTAGAGGAAGGGGTAGATGGCAAGCTGCACAGAGACAAGTCTCCTGACTCAACAGAGGTAGGTGTCTCTGGGATAGACTTGTCAAATGACAATGATTCTAAGAAATCTGTCAGGACACAAAATATCCTTACTTTTTCTGACTATTCTGTCTTATTTTTGTCTAATTAAGTATTGTTTAACAGGCAGACTAGATTGCTGAAAAGTTTCACAAAATGTACATATTGTTTGAAACTATTCGTTAGACTACTAGGAAGGGAAAACTACTAGGAAGACAACTCTCCCTCTCCTGGTGGCAGCAAAGCAAATGACACAGTGAATTACAAAAATATAAAATTAGAGATTAAAATAAAAACAAATCACTTAAAAAAAAAAACAGGTAGTAATCCTGGACCTGAAACTGAGCCATCTGCACTTAATTACACACCATTTTACTTCCAGAGAAACAGCAACCTTGTTAGCATGTAAAGTACAGAAAATACATTTTCTTAGCTGTGATTAAAAATACATACCGTAATTTCCGGACTATAAAGCGCACCCATATATAAGCCGCACCCACTGATTTTTGTCTACACTGAAACTAATGAACTTTACATAGGCTTTAACTAAAGACAGTGTCTGTTACACAGTGTAACAGGTGAAATATGTTGTGGCTCCTTTAAGAGCAGAGCGGCATTTTGAGAATAGCCTGCCACATTTTTCCAGTATTACTGCATGTGTGCAAGGCGGAGGAATATGTCCTTATTATTTTCTGATGCTCATTTCTAAGTTTCTTTGACTAACCCGTAACGCTGTTGCCAAGAAAAATAAAAAAGCACGAGTTTTGGAAACCTGTCTGTGCTTATATGATTTCTGTTGCAACTGGAGTTAGCGAGCTCTCACATGACCCAGACTCAACGCGTTACAACGGCTTGTATCTAAACAGTAGCCGACCAAGTAAGTCATTCTGTACTGTCTTCCTCCTTCCTTTCACAAAAATTTCTCTCGAGAGTTTATCTTTTGGCATCGTCGTGCGTTTAAAAATCATCATTGGTGAAGCTTTTCTCCTGATGCCATGCAGCTCAGAACACAGGTGTTAGATTTTTATCATGCCCAAACTAAACTTAATTCTTGGAGAGGTTTTCCATACGATCTGCTATGCCTGTGGTGACTTTCTGATATCAGGGAAGAAGAAATACACAGCACACAGAATGCATGTTCTTCCTCTTCTTCTCTATTGCAGGTAGCAGAACGTATATATACACATACAGAGAAAAGGCTGTCCTAAACTTGTTTCCTGTTTAGACAAGAGGATATACTAGCCGGAGATGTGTGAGCCCAGATAAGACTCCCTGTTTACCTTACAGACTAACATCGTAAATATTCTATAGACACTGAACAGACAAAGGGATGTGTGTGAGATAGTGTGAGAAACATCTTAACACTAACAACAGGTGAAGTGCGTTTTTTTCATGCCTGTTTGTTTTCAGTGTGACGAATGATCTCCTTTCCTGTAGACAGTCCAAGTGAGCGGCAGGTCAAACATCAGAGGAACCTCATCCATATATATGATGTGGTGCTGGCCGATTCAGTGGGAGCGCATCTGATTTAATATAAAGAGTTTTATTGGTTCACCTAAACCGGTTGGTTATTTCATTGGTCTAATGTTTCGGTGCTCAGTTTTTTGGCTTGAAGTTTGTGAAACCAGGAAAAATCCATAAATAAGCCGCTTCGTTGTTTAAGCCGCGGGGTTCGAAGCGTGGGAAAAAAGTAGCGGCTTATAGTCCGGAAAATACGGTATTTCTATTTGTGTGAATACTGAAGAGTCAAATTTTTAAACAGAAGATTTTATAGATTGTAAATATGTATATTTTTAATTGTATATTATTTTTAACTGGAGGTTATGGGGCTAATGAGGTGACCTAGACATTAATCTATTCTAAGCCAGTGCAGGTTGGGTAACCAAATTGCCAAGCACATAAGAAGATAAGTACAAAGTTAATCTAAGAATTTATTCTTTGTTGGACTTAAGCACAGTGTGGTGATGCAGTCCCTAACCTGGTGGAACCTTAAACTATCAAATTAATAACCCTAAAGTCAGTATGATATTTGGGGTTAATTCTTGTTTTTGACTCGGCAGTACAACAAATTTTCACGACTTACTCCGCCTAACACTCCTCCTCAGCTTGCCACAGAACCCATCAACATTTGTGAGTTCCCCACCTTCTTCTGGTGTGGTGGGACCTAGCTCTGGTGAACTGGGGCCCTTGCTCAGGTCCAGTGGAGATTTGGTACAGTGTGGGGGTGGAGAAGAGACCATGGGGTTGTAGGCAGAAATGGAACTACTGACCGCCAAGGACGAGGCAGAGAGGTCCAGAGCCATGGCTTTACCCCCACTTACAGGTGAACTGAGCGACAGTTTACGGCAGTGCATGGGTGAAGATGTCCAGGAAGGGATTGAGAGAGGAGGCGGTGTAGACAACTTGCGTGACAGTCGGGGGGACTTGTTGTTCAGGAGCTCATTTCCCCACTGGCTCTGGTTAGTGGCAAAAAAAAGCTCTAGGGACCTGGGAGACCAGAAGAGATGCAAACGTGCAGAGCAAAAAAGGAAGAGAGGGAGAAAAGCAGACAGATGAATAAATGCATAGCAACAATATTAACACTGAATTTATAAGTATGGTGAATTTTACTCTTAAAACAGCATTCAAAATTATTGCGCTGAGGCCAGTAAATCCATAAAATCTCTTAGGAGCTTGACAACAAAGCGCTTTGTTTGCTGTATTGACATTAGACATATTTAACACCAAATATATTGTATAATAAGGGACAAAAAATATTTTGCTATGATACACAAAAAGGCACAGAAGTGTGCAATTAGAGGATGAGGATGGAATGAGAATGTATGAAGAGGGGGAGAAATAAAGAGGCATGATAGATTTACTTAGACTGTTCCAGGGCAAGCCTTGTTATCTTCAGGCTGTAGTCAGGACAGATGGAGGAGATGGACAAACGGTCAGATGAGTGGTACTGAATCCTGTAAATTTCAGTGATTGTGGAGCAGGGAAAGTATTTGGATTACAGCTCAATTAACTGTACATGATACCATTGTACTTCAGACAATGATTTTCTTTTGGGCCAATATAGTCTGCAAAAGCATGAAAACCAAGTCGCTGTCAACACAAGACAGAGAAAATAATGTGGAAAACATCAATCAGTTAAAAAAATATTCCAAAGATTGAACATCCCACAAAGTTCCAATAAATCCTTATTATAAATAAAAAAAATAGTGCTACAATGAATCTATATAGAGGATAATGTCTACCAAAACTGGGTAAGGCGGGCACTGAGAATCAGGCAAAATAAGCCAAGGGTAATGATGAACATGATGCTACCACCACCATGCTTCACTGTAGAGACTGATTGTAGGGCGAGGAGCAAAAAACCTTTCAAAATTGAATTGTTCCATCAGCCTGGAGAACTGGGGATCCATTTCACAGATTTAGGTATTCTAGATTTTGCCAATGGTAATAGAGTAATGGTAAATATGTACAGTGCATTCAGAAAGTATTCAGACTGCTTCACTTTTTAAATATTATGTTGCAGCCTGATACTACAATCAATCAAATACATTTTCCTTCTCATTAATCTACACTCAGTTCCCCATAATGACAAATTAATAACAACATTCTAAAAATATCTGTAAATTTAGCAAAAAGAAAACCCTAATATATCACATGTACATAAGTATTCAGACCCTTTGCAACAACACTTGAACCTTGATTGTCGCTGGGATGTTTCTACACCTTGATTGGAGTCCACTTGTCATACATAAAATTAATTGGAAAGGCACACACCCCTCTATAGAAGGCCTAATAGCCAACAATGCATATCAGAGCAGAAAAACAGCCATTAGGTCAAAGGAACTGCCTGCAGAGCTCTGAGTCTGAAGATGGCCTCCACAATTCTCAAATGGAAGAAGTTTGGCACAACCAGGACTCTTCCAAAAGATGGATGCCTGGCCAAACTGAGTTATAAAGGAGAAAGACCTTAGTAAGAGAAGTGACAACCAGATCTGGAGATGTCTGGAGATCCAGTGTAGAGATGGAATAAACTTCAGAGAGACAACCATCACTGCAGCCCTCCACCCATCTGGGCTTTATGGCAGAGTGGCTAAAAAGAAGATTTTCTTTACATAAAAGTCTGTCCACCAACAGTCCACAGTTTTTCTTTTGAATACATTTACAAACATTTCTAGAATTCAGTTTTACTTTGTCATTATTGGGTACTGAGTGTAGAATGAGAATATTTAATGAGAAAAAATTTTATTTTAAATATTTTAGTATCAGGCTGCAATATAACAAAATTGAAAAAGTGGAGGGGGACTAAATGCTTTCTCAATGCAGAATTTTATTTTGGACTGGTGTTCCTTGGTCTTTAGGATGCTAGGACGCAGTGATACTTGCACACACGTGGACTTTCTTCAACCTTTTAATTCGATTACTGACAATTGGTTGCACCAGCACTAATTTGAAGGCTTTACTGTAAAAGGGATAAAATGTATGCAATCACAAATGACCTACTCTAAGTGTGAGACCTGACCTGAAAGGGATGGAGGTGAAAGGCCTCTTGTAGATGTCATTCAATTTGTTCATAACTACAGCTGCAGTGGTAAAAATGCGGTATGTGTGCAGGAATGTATTGAGGAAGTCAATGGAGAGGAAGCGCAGATCAGTGAGCCGCTCCAGCAGACGGTCAACGCTGGCATAACGGATCTGTGGAACCTTGCATGAGTTAAGTGTCTTGCTGAAGCAAATATCCACATCATCATTGTGTAACCGTGTGTCTGACCTGCAAGGAAATAATGATTTTGTCTTTCAAATCAAGTTAAAGGGCAGGTTGATGACATAAAAAAAATTATATAAAAGAAAGCTATACATAAGCACCTAAAACCGATGTGCAGATTTGATATTCAAATCATTAAGGTTAGAGTTAATCTTAAAATGTGTAACATTGAATTTCATCATATTTATGTGGAAGAATTATACTTGGTGCTAATGTATACTGATACATCCTTTCTTGTTTTGCTTCTATTTCATAGAGTAAATTATCATGCACTTTAAACTTCCACAAAATTGTATATGATGTGCAATTAAAAATACATTGCATACCACTAGGCCTTATCACAGATGTTCCACAACATTAAGTTGAACTATAAATGAGTAAAAAGCATGTAAATGCATGCATATGTCATTCTGTAATTAATTTAAAATGTTATCATTGACAAACTACTGTGGTATAAGAGAATTTAAACAGGATATGTTGATATTGGACACGAAACAGTTCTGTACTATAATAGTATGCCCAGTCGTATTTAATTCTTTGTATGTTATGCATACACATTTCTACTAATAACTAATTTAAACTATCACAAATATATTTTTATCATAATTATACAGCATTGAATAATACACTTTAGACTTCATTCACTAGCAATGCTTTAATTTCCACATTCCCTGAAACTAATGCAATTGCATTGTAATAGGATTCTTACTTGAGCATGTGAGGCACAGTTACCTTGGAGTTCTCTTCAAAAACACTGGTCATGAGGCCATTGCAAAGAATATTATCGATGCACTGTAAGAACAACCCAAAAACAGGAAGAACTATTTACATTGAACCTTTTTCATGTTTTCACTTCCTGCTTAACATATTATTCTTCAATGAATAAAAATAGTAATTAGTAACACTCATCCATAGCAGTGTTGCTCTATGCATACTGTTCTCGCTAATATTTCTTACAAGTAATATGTGGTAAATGTGGTATGTTGGTATATGTGGTATATACAGCATCTCACAAAAGTGAGTAAACCCCTCACATTTCATCAACCATTTTAGTATATCTTCTTAAAGGTCAATACTATAGATATATAATATAGATTTACTGTCCTCTGGAAATGAGTACACCCTAAGTGAACATGTCAAAACTATTGTCCAAAGTCTAAATATTTTGTTGAGTATTTTGTTTCTTATTTCATTTTTATAGCATTGTCCCTTAAGAAGATATACTAAAATGGTTGCTGAAATGTGAGGGATGTACTCACTTTTGTAAGAAACTATGTACAATGCCTGTCAAAAGTGTCTAGTCTCTAATTGTTTTGAGAGTCACACGCATGCAAAAAACTAAGTAAACTTAGTACCAATTGACTAGTTATTGGTACAGTATGAAGATTTACTTTGACCAAACAAATATATAAATGCACAATTTAATAGGATTTGGTTCAGTGGCAGGGCAGGCCATTCCATTATAAATAACATTCCAGCTTACTATTTGTTCTCTAAATATTGTATGATTTCGGGCACTGTCTTGTTTTATGGTGAAGTTGGTTCCAGTTAGACACTATTCAGACAAAACTGCATTATGATTAAGTATGGAATGGTAGACATGTTGGTTCAGTATTTCTTACAAATGGAACAGGTCTTCAACCTCCTCTGCTCCAGCTTCATCCACCTTCATGTTTGACTGCGAGTGTGTATGTTTTTGCCTTTTTCCTATTCTGTTGCCTATAAACAGTAACGGTTTGTTGCATATATATATATATATATATATATATATATATATATATATATATATGCAACCCCTTAAATTTTCACTCTTTGTTATATTGCAGCCATTTGCTAAAACCATTTAAGGTCATTTCTTTTCTTCATTAATGTACACATAGCACCCAATATTGACAGAAAAACACAGAATTGTTGAAATTTTTGTAGATTTATTAAAAAATAAAAACTGAAATATCACATGGTATTTAGACCCTTTGCTGTGACACTCATATATTTAACTCAGGTGCTATCCATTTCTTTTGATCATCCTTGAGATTGTTCTACACCTTCATTTGAGTCCAGCTGTGTTTGATTATACTGATTGGACTTGATTAGGAAAGCCACACACTTGTCTATATAAGACCTTACAGATCACAATGCATGTCAGAGCAAATGAGAATCATGAGGTCAAAGGAACTGGCTGAAGAGCTCAGAGACAGAATTGTGGCAAGGCACAGATCTGCCCATGGTTACAAAAAAAAATTTGCATTTAAGGTTCCTAAGAGCACAGTGGCCTCCATAATCCTTAAATGTAAGACGTTTGGGATGACCAGGCACTGCTCATAACCTGTTCAATACAGTCCCAACAGTAAAGCATGGTCAACATGCTGTGGGGGTGTTTTTCAGCTTCAGGGACAGGATGACTGGTTGCAATCGAGGAAAAAATGAATGCAGCCAAGTACAGGGATATCCTGGACAAAAACCTTCTCCAGAGTGTTCTGGACCTCCGACTGGGCCGAAGGTTTACCTTCCAACAATGACCCTAAGCACACAGCTAAAATAATGAAGGAGTTTCTTCACAACAACTCCATGACTGTTCTTGAATGGCCCAGCCAGAGCCCTGACTTAAACCCAATTGAGCATCTCTGGAAAAACCTAAAAATGGCTGTCCACCAACGTTTACCATCCAACCTGACAAAACTGGAGAGGGTCTGCAAGGAGTAATGGCAAAGGATCCCCAAATCCAAGTGTGAAAAACTTGTTGCATCTTTCCCAAAAAGACTCATGGCTGTATTAGATCAAAAGGGTGCTTCTACTAAATACTGAGCAAAGGGTCTGAATACTTAGGACCATGTGATATTTCAGTTTTTCTTTTTTAATAAATCTGCAACATTATCAACAATTCTGTGTTTTATATATATATATATATATATATATATATATATATATATATATATATATATACATACATACATACATACATATATGATTAAGGTAAAAGGCAAAAAGACACAATAATTGGACAGTGAATGACTGGAAGAAGGTTTTGTTGTATATGAGTTATATTGGTATATGTGGTATAGTGGTATAGTGGTATATGGTATATTAGTATAGCTGAGGATGCTGTAAAACCACCGAGTGCTGTGAGCCCAGTGGGAATACTGCAGCTGAAGGGTGGAGCTGGAAACACCCTCAAGTCCACAACAAAACAAGCAGCTTGAACTCCCCAGAGATTTAACCTAGATTGCACTACAAAAACAAACTAAACTCAAGGGATCCATCTGTTTTTGACCTTAGTGTTCTGGTTTAAAAGATTTTAATGAACCATTTTTCTGTATTTATGCACACACCGAGTCTATTATCAAAAACAGGCAAGACTTTAAATTATGGGTACTATAAATTATGGGTACTGCAGTTTTGGGTACTGATCTCAAAATTAATCAAAGCAGCACACACTGTGGCCTACCTGACTTATGTCACTGGTCCAGGCAGCTTTCTCCTGGCGAGATGGTGCCAGCAGTATTACTGCAAAGGACGGCCCATCAACTGGCTCAACCAGCAGCTTAAACTCTAAATGATTAAAGCCCTGACCCGCAGCAGTATCTGAAAGAAAAAAATATCTTCAATTCAAGCATCTATTAATAGCTTTATTTAACACTTTTCTATTCCATACTTTCTGTGAAAGCCAAGAATGGAACAAGAGACAAAAAAACAAGTTTCACAAAACTTAAAAAAGTTATTTTGAAAACATTTTTTACTACTGATTACACCATAGAAGTGCTAAATTCTTAATTTTCACTGTTCAACATTGATTCATTTTCTATAGCAGCTGCTCTAACAGCAGTGCTGGATGTAACTCAAATCACATGTTAATGCACTTCTGGCTATCATTCTATAGTAATAACTAATTCACAAGAATTTGAATGGTAAAGCGCCGCATAGAATTATAAAAATAATAATAATACTATACTACAAACAATACCCTATAATGACAACATGAAAGAAGTTTGTTTGAAATTTTTGCATATGTATTGGAAAAAAAAAAACAAAGAAATCACATGAACAATAGTATTCACAACCTTTGCCAGAGATGCTTCTACAACCTAATTGGAGTCACCTGTGGTAAATTCAGTTGATTGAACATGATTTGAATTAGGCACACACCAGCCTACATAAGGCCCCACAGTTAACCATGCATTTCAGAGCACAAACCATGCCATGAAGTCCGAGGAATTCTCTGTAGGCCTCAGAGACAGGATTATATCAAGGCACAAATCTTACGGTACAGAAAGATTTCTGCAGCATTGAAGGACGAAAATGAGCACAGTGGCCTACAATATCCGTAAGTGAGTGTTTGGATCCACCAGGACTCCCGGCCAAAAAGATCGGGGGAGAAGGGCTTTAGTCAGAAAGGTGACCAAGAACACGATGGTCATTCTGAAAGAGCTTCAGCGTTTCTTAAACGAGAAATGAGAACCTTCCAGAAGTACAACCATCTCTGCAGCACTCCACCATTCAGGCCTGTATGTTAGAGTGGACAGATGGAAGCCATTCCTCAGTAAATAGGCACCTAAAGGACTCTTAGACCATGAGAAACAAAATTATCTGGTCTGATGAAACAAAGATTGAACGCTTTGGCCTGAATGCCAAGTGTCATATTTGGAGGAAACCAGGCACCGCTCATCAATTGGCCAATACCATTCCTACAGTGGTGTAGTCTAAGCATAGTGGTTTCAGCATCATGTTGTGGGGATGTTTCTCAGTGTCAGGAACTGGGAGACTAGTCAGGATAGAGGGAAAGATGAATGAAGCAATGTACAGAGACATCCCAAAATAATTGTGCCAAGCCTGTAGCATCATACTCATACTCAGCATCATACAATTTTTTTGCCAATTGGTGCCAAAAATGTTTCAACAAAGTACTTATGCACAAATGTGATTTTGTTAGTTTTTTTATTTAGTATTTTTATTTTTATCTTCTTTCATGTTGTCATTGAGGGGTATTGTTTGTAAAATGTTAAGGAAAGTAATGAAATTAATCAATTTTGGAATATGGCTATAACATAACATAACATAACATAACATAACATAATGTGAAGCGTTGTGAATACTTTCCGAACTCACTGTATGTATTTAACATTGCTGAAAGGAATCATTAGTGTTCCAAAGGGAAGTTAAAGTACTAAGGTCCCTGGGCTTTACCATGACAAGCTTGAATCTTCTGTCTTTAACCCAGTCTACAGGCTTCACTTCAAAACAGGCTTCAGCTTAAAAACATAGCCGGCACTACATGGCAGAGAATCTACACACCATTAACTTTCTTCACCATTAATTGTAACTTTTACTTGGAATTATCTGCTTCTTTTAATAAAATAACTGTGAAATATGAAATAAATATATACTGTATAGTGTAAATCCAAAATGATTGTAATAAAAAAGGTTATTAAGAAATCTCAGGCCACTTTTAGTAATCTGGAAAATAATTATTATAAAACTAAATAGAAATAAATTTTATTTTATTTTAAGTATTTAGCAGCAAAAGATACTGCAATCCTTAGTCAGCTTTAAGTTTGACATCTTTGTAGCTTCATTGTAAACCTCCTACAATTTAGACCTACCAAAAAAAACAAAAAAAACAACAGTATCTAATAGCCAAAGCTTTGTCTTCAAAAATGCTTAAAATAATCATAAATTAAGGTTATCTAGAGTACTTACAGTCTTCATCAGTAGCATCTAGCTCTTCAATGAGGGTGCACTCTATCAGAGACAGAGTGCCTCCTTGCTATAAATTGAAGAGAAAAAAAGCAAGTGCTTTTACATTTACTATGCTGCAAAGCATAACAAAATAATAAACAAAAAAACTTTTTAGGAAAGAACCTTTGATGCATCCATCTGCTGTATTATAATGACATACAATGCACATAAAACCTGTCTTATCTTTTTTTTACGATTTATGTGATATACCAACCAACATGATTCCAGTGAAAACAAATTAAAACATTTTAGAAAAAAAAGGGAAAAAAAGCCACCAGTAACCTGTAACTTACTTTGAGGAGATGCAGCTTGCCACTGGAGGTACGGGTGCAAATCAGTAGGTGTTTGGTAAAGAGAAAACACTGGCGTTCGCCCTCTTTGCGCAGGGATAATGTACCCAGGCGCACTTTGCTCAGCTTGCCCCTTTCCCCTGATGGCAGCTGAATCAGAAAGCCTAATAGAAGAGCAGAAGAAGGTGAATGAAAAATATAAAACATGTAAGCTAAAATCAAAAGTTTACTCTGTTTAGTCTTCTTAGAAAACACTATGAAATTGATATCAGATTAAATAATAAATAGCCATATATATCTGGAGGTACTATGCAGTGATACACAAAAGGAAGAAGAATGTTTATAAACAAGGTCACAGGTCTGTGTGACTCACCTTGCCGTACAAAGGTTTGGCTGGTATCCAAGAGGATGTCACAGCCCTCCACAATCATGCGCTCAATGGCAAGATTCTTACGGATGTTCTCAGTGTCGCTCACTTCATCATGCATCATTCTAAAAATAAACACCACAAAAACTGTATATGTTGTATATATTGTATGTATATACAATTCCAAAAAGGTTTGGATGCTGTACAAAATTTAATAAAGAGAATGCAATGATTTGCAAATCTCATAAACTCATATTTTATTCACAATAGAAATTAGCAATATTGAGCAGCTTCAATCTGTATCAGACACAAACGGAACAAATTTTCGCTTCAAAAACTACAGCAACTGGTCTCTGAAGTTCCCAGATTTATACAGACTGTTGTTAAAAGAAAATGGGATGCTACTTAGTGGTAAACATGGTCCTGTCCCAACTTTTTTGAGATGTACCAAATATTCAAAATGATCTTATTTTTCCTTAAACTGGTATATAAATAATTTGATATTGTTTTATGTTCTACTGTGAACAAAATATAGCTTTATGAGATTTGCCAATTATAGAATTCTATTTTTATTAAATTTTACATTCTTCCCAACCTATTTGGAATTGGGGTTGTATACATTTTAACGGGTAACTTCATCTTCTGGTTGTAGTAATGCACGTAGTAAAAATCTAGTAAGAGTAAAGGTAACTGCTTAAATGGCTGAGTGACATACATAACTCAAACCATACAGATCAGCAGAAAATGCACTTTGTTCATGTTCCATAAGGAACAATGTGCATGAAAAGTATTAACCAGGATTAATTCATTTTAACTGTTAAATCTTTAATTTTACACTATACACCCTGACTGCAAATTTTTCAAGAGCCTAGCATTTATACTAAAACACATTTTCAGAATTTTGCATACTTTGACAGCTCCTCCAGTTTTGACTTGGCAAAATCCAGACTTTTGCGTTCTACGTGCTCATGGGGAGTGTGTGCAAGCAGCTCATGCAGCGTGATGATATATCGAGGTATCTGGAACACAGTAAGATTTAATGGTGAAAATGGAAAGTCTAAAAGGTATAAAAAAAAATAATACAAAAAAAAGCTAAATGTTTCCTTTAAAAGGATTAGTCTCTTTCCACTTTAAGGAGGTTCACCTGAAACATTGGGTAGGTCAGAAATGTCTCCAGCATTCGACTCTCACAGGCAGCATTGGACTCGTACTGCTTCAGGAGCTTGTCAAAGTCCCGGTTCTGCTTGCAGTTAGCTAGAACCTGAAGACTGTACTGGTGGTTTCGCACATATTCTTGGTAGATGTTTAACATTGGCAGCAATATATCAAACAGGTCAGCTAAAATGAGACAATGATTATACAGAGGTATAGACATATAGTATAGTAGATATAAGCATATCTCTACATATAGCAGTTTCTGTGCAGTGACTTTTGCTTGTGTGCTGTTTTAAGTCTTGTTCTAAGTTGAAAATATTTGTTAAAAACTGCCCACTAACAATTTGTAATTATTAATAATTGTACAAAATTAAGCAGCTGAAGATTAGATTATGGTGTATAAAACAGTAGTGCTATTAAATATGAACTGAAGTTAAAACAGACTAAATGTGTTTATATCAATAGCATTACACATTACTGTTTCTTTTTTAAACATCTACTTTCAGCATGACTGTCAGTTGAACATAATTTATTTGTGCTTGGGCTACAAACAAAATATGAATAAACAGCAAATATTACTTACCTAAAACTAATCTTGGCCAGTTGGCAATTCTTGCTTTTAGGCCTTGGTGAAATATCTCATGAAGAAACATTATAGTTTCACTTGGGGGGGGAAAAGTCTATATAAGAACATTGTTTAGACTAACATAATTTCCATCAGTGTCTTTTGTTAAACAGTAAGACAATGTATTGCTATATTGAGAATAATATATGACAAGCATATTTTATCATATCTGGGTACTGGAATATGAATATACCTATTGAGGAAAATGCTGCTAACATCGTCATGGCTGATTGGAGGTTTTTTGGAACTGGCAGCCATCCTGAGCGGCCTCAGGAAGCAGTTCACCAAGATGGACAGTTGGAGCACATATTCTGTCTCAGCCTCTAACATGGTGAAGACAATCTGGTTCCTCTTCCTCATGCTTTCAGCATGAGGTGAGCAGATATAGTCTTGTACAATGATCTTCCACTTTCTCCGACAAAGCCAGCCACGCATGAAGCTTTGTATCTATAACATCATAAACTTTGGTAACTCTCTTAAGGTCATTGTGGATTTAATGTTAATCATAAAATTCATGAGACTCAAAACATTAAATCTTTACCACACTACAGTATATTACACTACATTACACTACACTACTCTATACTATATTATATAACACTAAATGAAGAAAATACTGTACAATATTTTATTATACTAAACAATATTACACTACAATATAATATCCTGTAATATGACACCATACTCTACTGTACTCAACTACTAAATACTACTCTATACTATACTATTCTATACTATACTATACTATACTATACTATACTATACTACAAGAGACTATATTGTACTACATTATATTTCACTGTACCATACTATACTACACTGAACTATACTTTATTTCTTCCAGGTGAAATTCTGAATTTCTCTGTTGTTATTTTGAGAAAAGTAACAATTATTAACCATTATTTCTGCATTCATTCCGAATAACAAAAATTATAATAAACTTTATTTGGCATGTTAAAATTTTAATAAAACAAGAACAAAACAAAATCTAGAATAACACTGATAGCCAGGCATATTACTTTCCATTAGTATCTCACAGTTTTGCATTGTTTCGTAGTTTGTCAGGTTACAAGTATTTACTGTTAACCCACATCTACAGTAAAGAAAATAAGTATTTGAACACCCTGCTATTTTGCAAGTTCTCCCACTTAGAAATCATGGAGGGGTCTGAAATTGTCATCGTAGGTGCATGTCCACTGTGAGAGACATAATCTAAAAAAAAAAATATCCAGAAATCACAATATATGATTTTGTATGATACAGCTGCAAATAAGTATTTGAACACCTGAGAAAGTCTATGTTAATATTTGGTACAGTAGCCTTTGTTTGCAATTACAGAGGTCAAACGTTTCCTGTAGTTCTTCACCAGGTTTGCACACACTGCATGAGGGATTTTGGCCCATTCCTCCACACAGATCTTCTCTAGATCAGTCAGGTTTCTGGCCTGTCGCTGAGAAACACGGAGTTTGAGCTCCCTGCAAAGATTCTCTATTTTGTTTAGGTCTGGAGACTGGCTAGGCCATGCCAGAACCTTGATATGATTCTTACAGAGCCACTCCTTGGTTATCCTGGCTGTGTGCTTCGGGTCATTGTCATGTTGGAAGACCCAGCCTCGACCCATCTTCAATGCTCTAACTGAGGGATGGAGGTTATTTCCCAAAATCTCGCAATACATGGCCCCCGGTCATCCTCTCCTTAATACAGTGCAGTCGCCCTGTCCCATGTGCAGAAAAACACCCCCAAAGCATGATGCTACCACCCCCATGCTTCACAGTAGGGATGGTGTTCTTGGGATGGTACTCATCATTCTTCTTCCTCCAAACACGTTTAGTGGAATTCTGACCCAAAAGTTCTATTTTGGTCTCATCTGACCACATGACTTTCTCCCATGACTCCTCTGGATCATCCAAATGGTCATTGGCAAACTTAAGACGTGCCTGGACATGTGCTGGTTTTAACAGGGGAACCTTCCGTGCCATGCATGATTTCAAACCATGACGTCTTAGTGTATTACCAACAGTAACCTTGGAAACGGTGGTCCCAGCTCTTTTCAGGTCATTGACCAGCTCCTCCCGTGTAGTTCTGGGCTGATTTCTCACCTTCCTTAGGATCATTGAGACCCCACGAGGTGAGATCTTGCATGGAGCCCCAGTCCGAGGGAGATTGACAGTCATGTTTAGCTTCTTCCATTTTCTAATGATTGCTCCAACAGTGGACCTTTTTTCACCAAGCTGCTTGGCAATTTTCCCGTAGTCCTTTCCAGCCTTGTGGAGGTGTACAATTTTGTCTCTAGTGTCTTTGGACAGCTCTTTGGTCTTGGCCATGTTAGTAGTTGGATTCTTACTGATTGTATGGGGTGGACAGGTGTCTTTATGCAGCTAACGACCTCAAACAGGTGCATCTAATTTAGGATAATAAATGTAGTGGAGGTGGACATTTTAAAGGCAGACTAACAGGTCTTTGAGGGTCAGAATTCTAGCTGATAGACAGGTGTTCAAATACTTATTTGCAGCTGTATCATACATATAAATAGTTTAAAAATCATATATTGTGATTTCTGGATTTTTTTTTTAGATTATGTCTCTTACAGTGGACATGCACCTACGCTGACAATTTCAGACCCCTCCATGATTTCTAAGTGGGAGAACTTGCAAAAAAGCAGGGTGTTCAAATACTTATTTTCCCCCAATTTAAAAAAGGTTGGGATGCTCTGTAAAATGTAATGAATGCAATGATTTCATGAATTCTATTCACAATGAAACACATAAAACATTTATTTAAACTTAAGAGAAGTACCATTTAAGTATAAATTAGAGTAGTTTTGAATTCAATGGCAGGACCATGTTTACCACTGTGTAGCAGCCCCACGTTTAAAAATAAATCCATATATGCCTTGAACTGAGGAGATCAGTTGCTGGAGTTTTGGGAAAGGAATCTTGTCCCATTTGTGTCTGATACAGTATTCTAGCTGCTTAACTGTCCCAGATGCATTTTGTCATATTTTTCTTTTTCAAAATGCACCAAATGTTTTCAGTTGGTGAAAGGTCTAGACTGCAGGCACCCTTTCATTATGAAGCAATGCTGTTGTAATAGAAACAGTATGTGATTTCAAGTTGAGTCAAGATGCTTTTAGCATTGTCTTGATGAAATACGCAGGGCTTTCCCTAGGAAAGATGTTGTCTGGATGGAACCATATCTTGCTCTAAAATCTTTATATATTATGGTGATTTCAAAATTTACAAGCTGTTTATTTCATAGGTAATAATGCACATCCATACCATTAGAGATACAGGCTTAAGAACTGAGCGCTGATAATATGCAAGTCTCTCTTCTCTTTAGTCTAGAGGACGTTGTGTCAATCATTTCTAAAAATAATTAAACAATTTAATTAGTGTGGCCACAAAATAATTTTCCACTTTGCCTCAGTGAGCTTTGGCCCAAAGAAGACATTAATGTTTCTGGATCTTTTTTTTTCATTGGGCTTTTTTCTTTGCATGATAGAGCATCATTTGTGGATGGCACAGTGAACTTGTTCAAAGACAATGAATTGTTAGAATGTTTTTAAGCGAATGAAATTATTTCCATTACAGAATCATGCTGTTATTAATGCGGTGTCCGCTGAGGGCCCAAAACTTATGAGCGTTCAATATCAATCGCACCCCTAGCACAAAGATCTCTCCAGATTCTTTGAAACCTTTGATGGTATTATGTACTGTAGAAATTGAGATATTCAAAGTCTTCGCAATTTGATGTTGAGGAACATTATTCTAAAACTCCTACTATTTGTAGACTTTTTTTTTACAGATTGGTGAACCTCTGCCCATCTTTACTTCTGTGAGACTCATGTTATTGACCTGTTGCCAATTTAAATAATTAGTTGCAAAATGTTTCCCAGCTGTTTCTTTTTAGTAAAACTTTTATTTTCAGTCCTTTGTTTTTGCAGCCATCAAATGAATAATTACCTCTTTTTTCTTTAAAATGTAATATTTCCTCAGTTTCAATATTTGATATTTTTTACATTTTACATTTTCTATGTTTTCTATGTTTCAATGTTTCCTCACTCTATTTTTTAACAATATTGTGCAATATGCAAAATAAGAAGTTGTTTTTGTGTCAGCATTAACATGAGATTCACCTAATAGAAATGATGTACAGTAACTTATTAAAGATGGATCTCTGGTTATGTTCTTAAATATATCTCCAGACAGTTCAAACTTCTTACCTTCTTTATTTTTTGTATATCAGGGTCATCCTCTTCTTGATTGGAATGACAAGGTAACATTCTCTCATTTGATTTGTTCTGGGCCACAACCTAAAATTAAATAAAAACAACTTTGTCAGACGGACTTATAATATAAAGAAGTAATCTAAAAATGTTGCAATAACATGTTATTATAAAAACATTGATTCTGACCTCAGTCTTGAGCCTTTCAATCTCTGTGTCCTGGTCTTCAAGCTGTGTGCGGAGCTGATTGGCAGCCACTTTCTCTGTTTCCATGATCTGCACCAGGTGGATATATTTTTGCATGAGCACCTCACGCTCGATGATAAGGTTAGAGTAGCTGAAAAACAGACAGTCACAGACACATGAAGACAAATGAAGAAACGCAGTGATTCAATCTACCTTACAATTCTACTATTCCTTTGTAGCAAACATTTTGTTAGAACTAAATATTACAAGATAATTCATTATTTATATTGAATAATGATCAATGATGTAACCTATAAAT
This sequence comes from Silurus meridionalis, assembly GCF_014805685.1. Taxonomy (NCBI): domain Eukaryota; kingdom Metazoa; phylum Chordata; class Actinopteri; order Siluriformes; family Siluridae; genus Silurus; species Silurus meridionalis. Next base: position 11,610,690 of record NC_060894.1, read on the forward strand.
GTATGGGGTGACAATAAATGAACTGTGACAGAACTAATGTTAAACTGAAAGATTTTCTTTGATTTCTCTACGTCTTTGAATTTTACAGTTTAAATTATATTTTACATATGGAACTGCAACTAAGGAAATTACACATCATAATGAGAACATTCAGCTTTTGCTGATACAGATGCATTATTACTGAAATACTGTTGAGTTAAGCCACTGAAACTTACATAAAGTGCAGTGCTTCTTTCGCACAAAAATCATTTAATGCCTTCATTCGCTGCTGTACCTGGCTTGCTGAATGGCTTCCACCCACTCAGTACAATCTGTATCCTCTTCTGCCCGCAGCTCCAGAGGTTTCTGCCCATCATGGCCAAAGATGACCAGGAAATAGTGCTTAATATAGGACAGGTAATGAAATCGTCAGTAAATGCATAAGACACCTTGATAATGCAATGAAGATTGTGCAGATGGTATTAACTATAATTGCAAAAAAAAAAAATTATTATTTAATATTTTCTATTGAGCAAAATGATTATAGTGTGATTCGGCATCCAAAAGACCACAAAGGTGTTAATACAATAGGTCAAGAGTAAATATGTGAATGTGTATATACACACGTATGTTGTAGGACTTAAGCTTTAAGGCTTTTGTCTTTTCTAACTGCATTGCAGGTCATCTGGTGAGAGTGTGTGTTGATGTGTGTGAGTGTGTTGATGTGTGTGTGTGTGTGTGTGTGTGTGTGCGTGCGTGCGTGCGTGCGTGCGTGCGTGCGTGCGTGCGTGCGACATCTCTGCACTTATGTAACAGCCTTTGCTTCTCATCTCTGCTTTTAATGCACTCTCCTCAGCTCCAGGCTTTGTTTAAGCTGGAAGATAACAATCGAATCACTGTTTCCTTACACACTTCTCAATCTGCCTCACATCAGCCACTCCAACTCATCCTCACAATCATGTCTCATGATTATATCTAATTTAAATGATAACTAAATTATATCTAATTATTATCCTTTATACATTATCACTGTATACTCACAAAAAGGTGGAAATAATGTTTGTACACAAATGCACTGGTTTCTTAGAGCATTGTAAGATTGTGTAAATGTGCCTAATTTCCAGAAAACTGTGTTCTTAGAATCAGCAATCTGATACAGAATAATCAAATGCAAACTATGCAATTTATCATCTAAGGTCAGAGTTCGCTAGCAGGATGGAGGACTGGGTTGGGGGGGTGTAGGATATCTTGTGTAACATTTTGTAATGAGTGCTTCTGGAATAATAATACAGTACCACTTCAGCCTAACACGAAACCCGATTTCCATGGAAACCCGAGACATTTAACTTGTTTGCCAATCTGTCAAGCATGTTTTATTTGAAAATCTAAATCTTTGGCAGGTACAATCAAATAAATTGATTGTTTAAATAAATAACAGCCACAGATGTGATTTGGTCAAATTTGACAACCCTAAAAGCTTAACAGGGTTTAAAGCTCTATTCAGTTCAACCCAGTAATTGAAAATGTGTCAGCTATGCTTCCAAAATACATAGACCCAATTCTTATTTGCCAGATGAATGATGGTAGCTCGATGGACTTCATAATGAATCTTATAATGACTCCACAAACAACTGTTCTATGAATATGCAGAGCGGTTGGCACATATCAAAGGCCGCCTCAGTCCAGCTGGCCAACAAAACAAATTACAATGAGCCGTTTCTTTTTAGAAAGCCTCATAGTACTTTGAAGCTCTTTTCTTTTGTAGTAGTTTGAAACTTCACTGAAAACAAGTTGCTAAGAACAATTTGAACGATGTTGGCCAAATAAAAAAAAAATGGCCTTTATAATTCTCCTTAAAGATGGTGTGTCACATGTTTACTACTGTCATATCCCAACTTATCAATATTCTCGCTGATTTTTGTACAAATATATAACGAGACATGTTGTGTTCATCTGTGCTTGCATTTACCCTTATTTTAAGAGTTGGACCATATAATTTTGTTATTTTTCAGAAAGACTGTACATGAAATATCTATGATAGCATTCCTCATTGTGAATGTTTTTATTTACCCAGGATGGCAATTTCCCACCCTAGCTTTGTCAAAACATATTCTATTGTTATGTCCTTTATTTATACTGATAATTATGACAAACAATCAAATGATAGTATTTCTCACATCTTGAGCAATGAGGTTTTCAACATTGGTCATCATACATTGGAAGGGCATGAGAGTTGAGTACTGCTACAATCAACAGCCTTAAAAAGAACTTCTGTTTGATCATATTCCAGATATCAAGAAAAGTAAAAGGTTATTGTGCCTGTCTGTTCTGGTGCTTGAAGCTAAACATTGCATGCTTCGATATGAAAAGTACAAGCATGCAAAAATGTACCTCTTTTGCAAGATTGACTCCTACCGATGTTTCAGCATTTAGAAATCGTCAATAGGTATTCCATCAAGCCCATGACAAATGTAATTTTTCATTACCTGATGTTTATTCCATTAAGGCCCACTATCCATTCCATAGAACTGTCTTCTACTGAATCATTTTCTGTATTTGATGTCATAAAACAATTCCAAGTAGCAGTAATGGTTCACTGCCATTGATATTTCCATGGCCAACCCGTCTCAAGACCAGCACTCATTATCCAGACAGTTGCAGCTCCATTGTCTGCATGTCATTACTTCTCTTTATAGTCATAATTTTACCTGCTCTGTCTAGTCTCTATTACTGTAAAACAGAGCCGCTTTAATAAGAACATGTGAAGCTTTGGTCATTATCCAATCAACCAATCATGCAGCAATATAATTCAATATTTGAATCAACACATACACACTTCAGACTGTTTTGAAAATTGCAGAAACAAAATACTGCTGATCTCAGATTCAATCTTGAGGTAAACAACAAAAGATGGCACTGGTTAAACTTTGCCTGGTCTAAAACTCGAACCAAAATTTAGCCTACTAATAAAGCTAAAGGAAATATAGCTAACTAATAAAACTTACTTTTAAAATGATCTGAAATATATATGTATAATTTTTAAGTAGATTTGGTTACGGTTATTAAACCGTGCCTAAGCTACGCAAAAACACGTTCCTCTGTGACTCGAACACTGAGTGGCTCCTCCTTTACCAATGTCTTTTTTTTTTATTTATTACAAAAAGGGTATTTTAAGAGTTTTCGAAATTTTTTGGATTTTACTTTTTTTTATTTTTATAGAATGTGTGCCAAGGCTAGCTCAGCATCACACACACATGCACTCACACTGCACTACCAGTCGGCGGGTTTTGGGGACATCCTGATTTTGCGCCAGCTCCAGTTGTGTCCCACATCATGAAGGTTATGGACATTGAAAGTGTAGATCCAGACCCCGCAATCATCCAGAATCATTTAAAGATCTACTATACCAGCACCCTTTGGATCCCACTTCATGTAAAGTTTTGACATTGGACTTCTTTGAACATTTCAGGGCTCTGGCATGGAGGAATAGGTGTTGGATCTATGATGGTCTCAGATGTTGAGCTTTTTTATGAGTTGCTCAGTAGCTCCTGGTTTCACAATGTCAACTGACTGTATAAGACTGCAGAAAGGACATTACTCATAATCACATACCCCAGTGCTCATGGTAGTTCTTTCATGTAGAGTTTTGTATTGTTTTTAAGATTTATAACCACAACCTTAATATCACCCAAAATTAGGATGGGTACCCCTTTTGAGTCTGGTTCCTCTCAAAGTTTCTTCCTTATACCATCTATGGGATTTTTTCCTTGCCACATTTGCCCCAGGTTCGCTCATCAGGGATTACATTTTTAGTTAATGTAGCCTACTTTACTGTGTAAACTTTTGTGCAGGAAATTCTATGAGATAAGCAATTTCTGAAAATAAAACCAGCCCATATGGCAACAAGAACCATGCCATGGTCAGAGTCACTCAAATCACATTTTGTCTCTATGTTTATTGTGATATTTAAAGTGAATATTACTAAAGCTCTGTACCTGTATCTGCTTGATTTTAAAAGCAAAATTATTTAACTAATATTTTAATCATAATTAATAATATGTGATTTATGTGTTTTAATTATCATTACATGACTAAGCAGGTGTAAATGCCGAGTGTATTTAAAATTTGCATAATCTAGGAAATAGAAGAAGTATATAATACCTAGTCTACCTAGATACATGAGAAAAAGCTAAACATGTTTTGTAGACTGGCCACAATGTAATAAGATAATCAAATAAAGCTTCTGTATAATATGCCAACCAGACTTTTATTACACTAGTATAGAAAAGTTTAGATAACCATGGTCTTATGATGCTTTGTTGGCATTTGACATAATAAAACATCTTCCTCACTCTCTCTCTCTCTCTCTCTCTCTCTGTCAAACTACAAATGCTACTTCTAAGATTTCAGTGATCCTGACTCCACCTGTTCTCCATAATTTCCTTGTGTGGGTTTTTTGTCACCTGAAAATTACTCATAGATGCTGAGGATGACACTACAAGAACAGCCTAAAGATGAAGGTGAAGGTACTACATAGAAGCGATATATATGGCAGAAAGATTTCTTTCTTGGATAGCCTTTTTACTGCAGTTGCTACAAAGAATTGGCACTCAAGTCTGCCAATCATTATTCAAAATCATTACTGAACAGTTATTAACTTCAGTTGTATATAGTATGCTTTATCATAAAAAACGTATGATGAAAAGTATGATGCTTATATTCAAAAGTTGTCCATAAATGTCTAAGTTCCTTTTAACAAACTGTGCACAGTTTATACCACGTAATTTTAATTATGTGTAAAATATTTTAAAATTACATTAGCAGTCACACAGATGAGGATGGGTTTCCCTTTTAAATCTGGTTCCTTGTAAGATTTCTTCCTCATTGAATTTTTTTTTCCTCACCACTGTCAGGTACAAGTTTATACATTTGAAATGTAAATCCAGATTTTATATAGTTATGAGTTATATAGTTTATAAAGTATATAAATTATTTAAAGCAGCTTTACAGAAATATATCTGTAAAGTTAAAAGAACTTTTATACAAATCCAAATTGAATTAAAACACTTCTGAACACCTCAAAACACAGACAGAAACATTTGGGATATTTTTGTTCTTTTCCTCACCCTTTCCATCCAGTATTTTACATGTATTTCTAATGTATGTATCCATTATCCATAATCCCATTAGTCTTCCTATTAGTTTATGATTGTTGTACAGACCTCATTTCGACCAACTGACACACACACACACACACACACACACACACACACACAAATCACAAACACACAAATACACAAAACTAATTCATACACACAAAACATGAACACACTTACACACAAACATTAAATAAACCTCACCATCACTACTACTCTATAATAATAATAATAATAATAATAATAATAATAATAATAACCTGTTGTTTATCTGGATTGTCTCGGCTGATTGAAGATACTTTGGGAGCAGAGACGCGCTCGCAGGTGCTTCCTTCCAGTAAGTAAATCCCCGTAGGCCTGGTGCTCTGCTCATTCTCAAAGTAAAACAAGATGTTTTGGTGCAAAGCAAAGTATTTCTCGTTCCAGCGACTGTTCTCAGTCGTTTTCTTGTTTAAGTAGCCTCTTTTAATTCCCTCTTTCCTGGCGATCACAGAGAGATAAAGTGCGTGCCCCTCATTGTAGCGCACACTTTTCTGCATTTTCCACCTGGACGTCTCACACCACTTTGCATGAGCGCTTGATCATCAGAGACACACCAAATGCAAAAAAAAGTGAGACAAGCAGAAACCTAAAGAAAAGGATAAAAATCCAGAAATGTTCAATCCGTGAGAAACGCAAACACAAGCAGAAGAGTAAATCTCCTGTGCCGTTTAGGGAAAACGCTTGGTGGTCTTGTATGCACAATGAGAAAGTAAATAAAGAAAGGAAGAGAAAACACGATTGAGTGAACAGACGCCAAAAAACAGAAGCGACCCTAATCGGCTTTAATATCAATTTAAAGAGACACAGCCCTGTTTCCTCTACAGTGTGCTGATGGTGCGCTACTGGATCCTCTAGAGACACTGAGGTGCTTTATTGTGGAACGCCAAAGGCTCAAAAACCCCCCTAATCCCTCACATCTACTATTATCATTAAAAACGACGCGTAATCTAAAGAAATCAATTCCTGAATTTTGAATTTACTGACTCATATTTAGTGAAACACATTCTTTTATTAATGATGGGAAGCAGCACACAGGAGAATATTCTCTATTTTTGTATTTGTGTTTAGCCGATTTGCCTAATAATAATATAATAATAGTAACTTAATAACTAAAAAGTTTCCAATTTTGCACCTTAAGAAGTTTATATATTAAAAATTATTATAATTGTTATAATAATAATATAATAATAATAATAATAATAATAATAATAATAATAATGATTATTATTATTATTATTATTTTAATGATGATGATGATGATGATGATGATAATAAAAATAATTATAATAATAATAATAATTATTATTATTATTATTGGTAGTAGTAGTAGTAGTAGTACTGTAGTAGTAGTAGTAGTAGTAGTAGTAGTAGTAGTAGTGGTAAAAGAAGAGTTCCCTCTAGTGGTCATTTCAATTATTTTGTTCCTAAGATTTAAGTTTATCCACTATAACCACTCTAACCAGCTTAGTAAACAAAGAAATAATAGTTATAAATATGTCACCGGGATGATGTCAATCAACAATTGAAATTTCAGGTGGATTACATTTTTTGTGATTATTTTATACTGGTCAGATTCACGGTATATCCTGCAAACAGGGAATTTAAGCCTTGGCCAGACCAACATTTATTTGCGCCTACCTGGAAAGTGGGATGAAAAACTAGAGATCCCAGAAGAAATCCACATAAACATGGAGAAGTATGTGAAACTCAATACAGACGGTAAACCTAGTTCAGGATCTACACTATGAATATTATATTGTATTATCCCCTAAATAAGGATAAAATATTGCAGGGTGGTTTACATAATAGAAAAATATATTTTAGATTTGGAACTGCATTTCTTACTAATGCAAAATGACGGGATTATGTAATAATAATAAATTCATTTCTAATCCTGTCCAAACTCGTCACTCCCAACGAAAACCTCAACATCTTCAGCTCTGCTACCTGCAGCTCCACCTCCTGTCTTTTACTCAATGCCATTGTTACCAAACCATAAAACATCGCAGGTCTCACCACAGTCCTATAAACTTTCCCTTTTACTCTTGCAGACACTCTTCTATCAAAAATCTCTCCTGCCACTCTTCTCCACCCACTCCACCCTGCCTGCACTCTTTTTTCTTTACTTCTCTAACACACTCTCCATTACTTTGCACTGTTGACCCCAGGTACCTGAACTCCTCCACCTTCTCCACCTCTTTTCCCTGCAACCGCACCACTCCACTGCCCTCCCTCTCATTCACACACATGTACTCTGTCTTACTCCTACTGACTTTCATTACCCTTCTCTCCAGCGTGTACCTCCACCTCTCCAGGCTCTTCTCAACCTGCTCCCTCCTCTCACCACAAATAACAATATTATCCGCAAACATCATAGTCCATGGAGACTCCTGTCTGACCTCGTCCGTCAACCTGTTCATCACCACTGCAAACAGGAAAGGGCTCGGAGCCGATCCTTGATGCAGTCCAACCTCCAACTTGAACCAGTCGTTCCTACTGCACAGTTTACTGCTGTTACACTGCCCTCCTAAATGTCCTGGACCACCCTCACATACTTCTCTGACACACCTGACTTTCTCATACAGTACCACAATTCCTCTATCAGCACCCTGTCATACGCTTTCCCACAAACACACAATGCAACTCCTTTTGACCTTCTCTATACTTCTCCATCAACATTCTCAAAGCAAATAATGCGTCTGTGGTGCTCTTCTGTTGCTCCCAGATGGTCACCTCTAGTTCCCTTGTAGTTACTGCAGGTCTGCACATCTCCCTTGTTTTTAAAGATCAGTACCAGCACACTCCTTCTCCATTCCTCAGGCATCCTCTCACCTTCCAAAATCCTGTTAAACAATCTTGTTAAAAACTCCACTGCCATCTCACCTCACTGTCCACTCTCCTCACTAGTCAACACATTTCCATCTCCATCCTTTATTGCTCTAACTTGTAGCACATTCTTCCCTGCTCTGTCTCTCTGCCTGGCCAATCAGTACAAATCTTTTTCTCCCTCCTTAGTGTCTAACTTCTCATACAGTGCCTCATATGCCTTTTCCTTGGCTTTCGCCACATCTCTCTTTACCTGCTGCCGCATCTCCTTATACTCCTGCCTTCTTTTCACATCACTCTATCGATCCCAATTCTGTTTTGCCAACCTCTTTCTCCTTATGCTCTCCTGCACTTCCTCATTCCACCACCATATCTCTTTGTCCTCCTTTCTATTTCCAGATGTCACACCAAATAACTTTCTAGCTGTCTCCCTTATCACTCCTGCAGTAGTTGCCTAATCATCCAGCACCTCTTCACAACCACCGAGCCCCTGTCTGACCTCTTCCCTGAACCTCACACTACAGTCTTCCTCCTTCAGTTTCCACTATCTTATTCTTCTTTCAGTCTTCACTCTCCTCCTCTTCTTCTTCACCTCCAAAACCATCCTACAGACCACCATCCGATGCTGTCTAGCTACACTGTCCCCTGCCAACACCTTGCAGTCTCCAATCTCCTTCAGGTTGCATCTCCTGCATAGAACATAGTCCACCTGTGTGCACCTTCATAAACTCTTATATGTCAGTCTATGCTCCTCCTTTTTTTTTAAATAAGTATTTACCACTGCCATTTACATCCTTTTAGCAAAATCTACCAACATCTGCCCTTCCACATTCCTCTCTTTAAGACCATACCTACCCATCACCTCCTCATCACCTCTGTTTCCTTCACCTTCATGCCAATTAAAGTCTGCCCCAATCACCAATCGTTCTTTCCTAGGTACACCTTCTACCACTTCATCTAACTCACTACAGAATTTTTTCTTCTCCTCCATCTCACAACCCACTTGTGTAGCATAGGCAATGATGACATTTATCATCACCCCTTCAACTTCCAGCTTCACATTCACATTCATCACCCTATTAGAAACTCTCTTCACCTCCACTACACTCTTACTGTACTCTTCCTTCAGAATCACCCCTACACCATTTCTCTTTCCATCCACAACATGATAGAACAGTTTAAAGCCACCTCCAATGTTCCTGACCTTACTTCCTTTCCACTTGGTCTTCTGAACACACATGTCTACCAACCCTAACCTCCACTCTCCTCCACTTCTCCTTTCCCTCCTTTCCTTCTCCTCCTTTGGCCAACAGTAGCGCAATTTCCACCAGTACTCTGTTGGCTAACAATACCTGTGGTGGTCGTTGGTAACCCAGGCCTCGACCGATCCAGTATGAAATTCTGATTTGTGATCCCCATGTTTGATTTGGCACGTTTTACGCTGGATGCCCTTTCTAACGCAACCCACCCCATTTATTCGGGCTTGGGCCCGGCACCAAGAGTGCACTGGCTTTTGCAACCAAGTTTATACTTTATGAAATGCTTACGATTTAAGGTATTTTTATAGGGTCTCATATGTGTGTGTAGATTAGAAGATCAGGGAGTGAGCACAGGGCAACCATGTTTGTCAACCTCTGTATTTGTTGGGAATTAGAATGTGTTGTTTTGTGTGAACTGACAGGGGGCAATTACAGCTGTGGCCAAAAGTTTTGAGAGTGATAAAGTCTGCTGTTTTTTTTTTTTTTTTTTTATCTTTTTGGCAAATGTTACTATGGTATACTGACGTATAATTAGTAATTATAAGTCAGTATACCATAGGAACATTAGACAAAAAATAATTATTATGATAAAAATATAATTATTAATTACAAGTATTTGTAATTACATTAAGTTTATGCTATATCCTTAAAGGATATAGCATAAACTTGTTTTGATGTGGCAGCCCACCACATCAAAACAATGAAACAACAACACAATGAACCAACAAGAACAAACGCGAAAAGGTAACTTAAATACAAACAACAAACGAGGAGCAGGTGGAACACATTAAACAGGCTTAGGGGATAGGGAGTAGGGAATAGGAAATACATACGAGAGGATCAGTAGCGGCATCTGGTGGCCAAAACACAAACAGTCCCAGAATGTCCAGATCCTGACAGTCTTCGTGCTTGCTGGACTTTTTAAGCAAGATTTTAAGCAAGATTAAGTTAATTTTCAAGCCAAAGAGGAAATTTGCAATTAATTGCAATTCATCTGATCACCTTTCATTACATTCTGGAGTATATGCAAATTAAAATCATAAAAACTGAGGCAGCAGACTTTGTGAAAATTTTTATTTGTGTCATTCTCAAAACATTTGGCCACAGCTGTGTAGAATGTTTTAGAACTCACATGAATGTTAAGTTGTTTAAAATATTTGGAATAGAGTTCACAGTTAAAGTTGCTAATAGATCACTGCTCAGCAGATTATCACTTCACTTGATGCCCCAGTGTTACTACATAAAGAACTCTTTACAAGTGAAAATAATAAATACAAAGTTTACATTCAGTACATTCAGCATGCCAAAATCTAATTTTAATTTGTAAGTGGAATAAACAGGGAAATAGTAACAATAGCATTTAATTTAATTAAAAATATATATAGTAAAGCCTTTTTTTTTTTCTTTTTTCTAAAGAGCATCAAATTCCTTGGCGTTCATCAATGAGAAAGCTAACAGCGTCTCTACTTCCTGAGTAGGCTAAGGAAAGCCTATCTCCCTCCCCCATCCTGACCATGTTCTGAGCAGCTGAATCACCTGGTTTGGTGAATTCAGGTGTTTATTATGAATACAAGTGTTTCTGAAACTGTTTGTGGGAAGTCCAAGTCTGTGGAAAATCCATGCAATTTTATCTATATTTACAAGAAGTGAGTCACAACTGCAGATTGAACAAAGGAACAGTAAAGCATTGGGATCAGTTAGGCAGTTAGTGTTAATAGACAATTAGAGTAACATTTTGCAGTATTTTGAAAATGCACTAATATGCATAATCCTAGTCCTGTGTCCGTTGTTGGTGACCCCCAGAAAAATCTTTCTGAAAGACTACATACCATTAAGATATTTGTGCTTTAGCTCTATCTTGAATCTACTCTCTTCTGGTAAGGTAGGATTCTAACTTTGTATATCTATTTAACTCTAGATTGTAGATTCTAGAGTGTTGGTCTGTGCTTATTAGTTTGGTCCGGTGATTAATCAAGGGTAGTTTCAGTCTCACTTGAGGTGTGAATTGTGGGCAGGGCTTGCTCACTTATATTGAAGGTGCTCTGCTACAGTCTGTAGCGGTTGTAGTTAGCCCCACAAGTATGTAGCCCCCCTAAAGCCATTAACACTTAGTGTTTATTTAGAATTTCTTATTGTACCTTTTCTCTTTTAAAAAACACATTGATCTAAAATTGGGAGATCAGTCATGTTCCTCAAACCCATCTCTGTAGTCATCTCATACAGACACAAATGTTTCCATCCACAAAACAGATGTCACATTGCCAGTAACCTCATCTACCCTCTCCTGTTGTCTCAATCTCAAACAGTGGTGGTAGGTGGGCTCCTAAATTGCCAGTCTGCTGACTTTATCACAGGCTTGGCTTCCCACTACACCTTCGACTTTCTGGCACTTACTAAGACCTGGATATCCCCACAGAACACTGCTACACCAGCTGCTCTGTCTTCTGCCTATGCTTTCTCTCACTCACCAAGAGAAACCGGTAGAGGTGGTGGTACAGGTTCTTCTTCTTTTAAATTCCATGCAGTTTCAGTTACCTCTCCAATCAATATTTTCATCATTGTCATCTACCGCCCTTCTGGTCCCCTTGGAGACTTCTAGAAGAGATGGACACACTCCTCAGTACTTTCCCCTCGGACAGCACCCCTCTGACATTTCTTGGTGACTTCAACCTCCCATCTGACAAACTTTAGTCATCCTGCCTCTTGCCTTCTCTGAATACCTTCTCCTTGGCATTTAACAGCTGCCCTCCAACACACAAGGGAGGAAATGTCCTGGACCTGGTTTTCACCCGCCCTACTCCAGCTACAGACATGCCTGCCACTCCACTTTCAATCTCTAATCATCACCTGGTTTCCTTTTCAATCACTCTTTCTATTCAACCTAAAAATAATTTACATGCCTCTCTTATCCGTCCTAACCTTCACTCCATATCTCTTCTGTAGTTTCCTGTACTCTTTCATCTCTTCCTGACCCTGACTCCTTTTCCTCTCTACACTTGGACGTTGCTACTGACCACTTCCTTTCATCTCTTTCCTTAACCATGGACCTCCTTTGCCCCTTGACTACAAAACCCAAGAAGACTTCTTGTCCAACACCGTGACTGAGATGTCTGAGATCCTCCAGCACTGCTCGACTGGTACCACCTTCTCTCAGAATGAGAGGTAAGTACACTTCAAGGCTCTTCTCTGTTCTGGCACCAAGGTGGTGGAATGAACTTCCCCTAGATGTCCGTACAGCGGAGTCCCTGATTATCTTCAAGCGACGACTAAAGACCTACCTCTTCCTGAAACACTTGAATTAGCACTTTCCAAGTTTGTAGAATTCTAGGGTTATATTTATATTAAGTTTGTAATCTGGCGTACCAGTGTAGATTTATTCATTACTAGAGATTTAAAGCACTTTTGTACACTTTTTTTGCACAAATGTAAATGTAAATATTTTCCAAAATAATTTGAGCGTTTTGTCAATTGTTTTTATAAAGGTTTTACCAAATGACTACTGAATCTGAATTTCTAACCATCATATAATATTTGCTTTAAAATTTTCTCTCAGTGAACTAATATTTTACAAAAATGTATCTCAGGAAACAGTTTTGTATGATTTTTCTTAATTCCATTTTAAATGAATTTGAAAATCATATTTGATCAGAAAGCTATTCATACAGTGCCATCTTCTGTCAGCTCATGCAAATATTGAAGCGATCAGTGAATTAAATTCTTTCTTTCGACTTCTCCTATTAGGGGTTTGCCACAGCTGACCATCCGCATGTTAGATTTGGCACGTTTTTACGCTGGATGCCCTTCCTAACACAACCCTCCCCATTTATCCGGGCTTGGGACTGGCACTAAGGCTTGTGCAACCCTAATGGCTGGTGTTGGTTCCCTGACCGGGGATCGAACCCAGGCCACAGCGGTGAGAGCGCGGCATCCTAACCACTAGACCACCAGGGAACCTTCAGTGAATAAAATTAAATTTCTGAAATTGTTCCTTGTAATTTAACAATCCTGTCGGTTAATAAACAACTAGGACAGTGATACTCCCAGACAGCATAAAATCAGCAAAATTACATTATACACTGATTTACTATAACCCAAAACTACTAGCTTGTGAAGTGGATAACACTAAAGTAACATTTGTCAATGGGTGAAATATATGAGGCAGTAAGTGAGCAGTCAGTTGTCCAAGTTGATTTGTTGAAAGTGGGAAATATGGCATAAGAACACAAGTTTAAGGTGTAGATTTGGCTTCCAAGTATCCATATCTCAATCTGATTGAGCATATGAGCATGTGTTGAAAAACAAGGTCGCTCTTTGGAGGCCCTGCCTCTCAGTTTACAAGACTTAAAGGTTATGCTGCTAATATATGGATACCTGATACCACAGTACACCTTCTAAAATTTTGTGGAGTCTTGCCTCAATGGGTCAGAACTGTTTTTGGAGGAACTTAACTGCTGACTGTGTAAAGTTTGTTTATATTACTCCTTGTTCTAGGTGGGTTTTAATTAAGGTTTTCTGGTTGCTCCTACCTGTAGGATGTTGAGTGGATATAACAAAGTGACCTGAATTATGGTGTGAATATATAGGTAAATGGTGCCCTGTGATGTACTGGCATCCCGTTCAGGTCACCATTCAGGTGACAAATTGTATACCGTCAAATGATATATTTCCAAAGGAATTACTGTGATATGATCTGCATTTGAGGATGCTTGCTGCTGTGACTAAGCTTGTCACTTGCTATGCTTGCCATTTGCTATAAGCAGCATTCTGCTATCAGTATTCAGTATTCACTATTCATCACTGACTTGCTATGCTGGTTCTCTGATGTATCCTTCTCTAAAGGGCTGACAGAGACCATGCAGTCAGTGTGATAATGAAAAAGGATTACAATGTTTGAACATTGTGTCTTTTATTTTTTCTGCTCTAAGACATTTTTATTCTGCTTGAGTCCATAATAGTTCTTCATGACAACATTATATGTAACATCCTCATTACTGGTCAAATAAAATGTTGTGATTGATTAGTGTTTTTTATTGGACAGAACTATAAACTTCTTTGAAACCATTGAGAGAAGCATTAATATACCTCAGCAGCAAACATCAATCTGAGCACTGGTCAACTCAATGCTGCTACCTAATCTATGTACCCTGCCCAGATTGAATCAAGCATAATCACTATTACTGTGCATGTACCCTTTTTACATTGTGCTTTATGGTGCTTGTTAATCTACCCTGTATCTACCTCTATTTTGTTCAGCAAAAAGAGAGGAAATCTGTCATTGCTAAATTGAGCAATTTTACATTGTGCAGCAATGATGCCACCCACTCTATACTATGCAGGTGTCAGTGCCACTTTATACAGTAAGCAAGTTAATACATTTGAAAAAAGTATATTGATATAGTATATTTTATATCCAATATAAAATATACTATATTTATAAATACACAAACAACAAACCTAATTTTAAAGTTTTTGTGAAAGAAATGGACATTTGTACATTGATTTAACCACCCACTAACAAAAAGCCTTAAAATTAAGAAGTCTGCTCAGGGTTTTCTGTTGAAACTGTTAGTGACAGCTGTGAATCTGTAAATCTGTATGTTTTCCTTAATATATTTATTAAGAATATATTAAGAATATATTAACCAACAAAACCCCTTCAAAAATATTGCAACAACAAGGCCAATTCTACAGTTTCTGCTATACACTAAAGCGATCCAGCTTGAGCTCAAAATATACATATAATATAATACACATATAAGAATTCCAGATTTTTTACATTTTTACATTTAGTAAAAAAAAATTACATTTAGTTGTTTTTAACATCAGCATGTGTTACATGGTACACTTTTTTTAACCCACCCATTTTTTGAGCAATCAGAAATACAGTCACTGACAGGTCTTTCTAGTTGCACAGCTGTGTCCTTTTAGATTGAATGTTTAATATGGCTGGAGCATAATAAACTTATGTTATCAATATTGTTTAAATGTTATTCATTGGAATGAATGCATTTTAGCTTATTATAACACAATGTTTCCATGTTATAATGTTTGTGTCAGTGGAGTTGCTTAAATTAAAAGTATTCTTAAAATCAAACATTGCTAGAATGCAGCGAACTGTGTCTTGAATAATCCATTGGTTCTTTGTGCACAACCTACAATAAAAAACAGAATTGATATGGGTGGTTGTCATAGTGATGGCATTGCAAAGTTCATCAATGCTACAGCTTACCTTACCATCAGGCTGAAGAAATGTTAAGCATTCCTTCATTTTTGGCAGTTAATAAGAGCAAATACATTTTAAAGAGATGAACAAATAAATAGAGAACAAAGTTGTGTGTTGTTATTTAATGCATGCACAAGCATACACTTGATTCTATTATCATCACTATCATCTGTTTGACTGAACATTTAAATATTTAAAAGGATCTCTAATTTGACAGATGGTTAAATGTACAAAACTACTGTATTCAGCTAAGGGGTTAAGTGTCTTGTTGAAGGACTTGGCAGGGGCTTTTCTTCTCTCTGGTACTCCTGGGATTTGATCTCGCAGCAATTCAGTCACTAGAACTCACAGCAATTCAGTCACTAATACACAATCGTAACAACTGAGCTACCATTGAATCTTTAGACCCAGAAAATGATTCAGAACACACATTTATGACCACTACTCTTTTAGTCTCATTACTCATTTTTAGTCTAATCCAGTCTAATCATCTAATCTCGCATTACATTACAGATCAGTATTTTCCTTTTTTTTGCTAATAAATATATTATTTTAACAAAAGTATCTAAAGATAAAACATAATATTTCACAATTATCCTTTGAAAGAAAGATATATTAATGGTCCGTTGAAACCAGAACATTGTGCATCGTTGTCATTTCTCTGTTCCTTTTCATCTCTCCCTCCCAAGCAGCTCTCTTGTGAGTGTGAGTAATCTCCACATTGTCACTCAGTTCTGACCAACGTCACACATGTGATCTACGCACCCACTCTTGCATTAACTCGACAGTCAGACAACTAGCCTGGCCAACTGGCATTAACACAGCTAATAGAGCATCAACACTGTGACATTTCTTCACAAGATTTTAGGGTGAGTGCTGCTGTAACTGCATGGATTTTTTAATTTGGCTAAAATTTTCTATCAGAATATATTTCTCACACTTTCCTTTATTAGAATATTATAAACAGTATTCAAAAGCTGTGTTATTCGTCCGATAACCCTTTCTGTTAGCTGAGCATGTTGAGAGAGAGGGCGAGACTAAGGCAGAGACAGAGAGAGCATTTTGAAAAGCTGTACCTTGATCAGAATAGAAACACTCCGACGACCTCTTTAGAACATCAAGTGCAAAATGAATATGCCTTTTAATACATTACGCATACCAAATACAGTCTTGCTTGTGGAGTGCTGCTGCCAAGACCCTGTGTATGTGTATGTTCTCAGTATGCTCTACCATGAAAATTTGTTTCTATTAGGGAGGGTTGCACAAGGCCACTTGAGTCTTTTATTATGAGACAGTTGCTTATGTGATTCTCAGACTTCTCACAAAAATGAAGCCAGCAAACAAAGCCTTCCCCCTTGGAGCACAGCAGAACATTGCTGACAGAGGCACAATTTGTAGCCACACTCATGCAATGCACATGTGCTCCATGGTAACTGTAAGCTCACTCCTAACAGCAACACTTTTCTATAGCTGTCATGCTGCCTCCTTTCCCACTGCATTTCACCAATAAGCTAGTGTGATGCTATCAGTGGCTATACACTTCCCACATCTCATATACTGATTGTTTTATCTAACAAACATAAAAAAAATAAAAAATAAAAATAAAAATGTATTTTAGAATTTATTTTTTAATTGCACCAGTATTGCCATGCATACACTTTTGTTTGTCCGTGAACATGGCTCTCATTTTTATATGTTGACCTAGGGAAATAATACATAAACAAAAAAGATTCAGTGACAAGGTATATGATATTATTCTAGATCTGCATGTATCTCAGGTGAGTGAATTGTTAAAAAAAATTAATATAATAATTATTATATATTACAAATGAAAGGGCCTTATTATATTAATTTTTAACCTGAAGCCAGGCGGAGATCATTAAAAGTAAATTGTAATGAAATTATTTAAAATATTAATAAATAAAGCATAGAAAATAGTAAAGCCAGGCTAGCTTTATAAAAAAAAATATTATAATGATTTAATTCCAATATCAACTTAGAAAGAATTAATTTGAAGTACAATATTCTACATTTTAGTCATTGTATTGAAATACACCAAAATAGACCAGTGAACCAAGTTGCACAAGTATACAAATGAAAAGCCTTTCATACATTTGCAAATCATGCTCGTTATATTCTTCTCCTCTATTTGCATGTATTCAAATTCCTAATTGTGTAATAATGCCTAAACACATTTTCTGAAAAAGCCTATTTTGTAGAACACTCACTGAATTTTACTAAATTATTAATTCTGCAACATAGCTATAGTTTAGACTTGACAAAGTTGATCAAAGGTTTCTTTATGACAAGTGTTTAGACACGTTTTACAAAATAATGTTCTGATCTTAGACATGATGTTATGCAAGCATTGTACTCAGTACTGAGAAAGTATTTGGCCAGCAAGCACAATAGGCTTTCAAATGAATAGATGCATTCTGGCCTCAAGGTTTCTGCCTAAGCCTATTGAATTAACAGACTGCTGGGGGATAACTGACTGCAGAAAAACATTGATGAGTGAATCTAGGTTTGCAATGTTTCTGTTTAATAACACTGACCTAAAAAATCATTAGAATTTAGTGCATTTTCATACTATTTCCTCAAACACAGAATAAAATTTATGTATATTAGGTTCAGTCAGAAACTACATTTGCTCAGGTCATTTTTTTATTTCTATAATTAATATGAAAAACAACTACAATATAGGGTATATTATATTGTAAAATATATTTTGACTAATAATTTCCATTTGTGCTAACCTCCACTCTTCTGCAAAGGCTTTCCACCAGATTTTGGAATTTGTGAGTCAGATGTATAGACTTTAATTCAAAAGTCCAGGTTTTCCAATAGTTTTTCAATGAGGTTGTGGTCAGGGCTTTAAGTAAGACACTCAAATTCTCAATTTTGCTTTGTGAGATTTGTGAGATTGTCATGCTGGGACATGTTATAGACAATTAGTTCCTGTAAAGTAAATTTTGTTTTTATGCCACAAAATACAAAGACATTGTGGAAGGCCCATGTATCAGTGGATGGTCAAGTGTTCACTTATCTTTGACCATGTAGTGTACTTAATCTCCTTCTTAAATCACAAAGAAAATAGACAAACTTGTAGCCTATGTAGTGTGGTAAACTGGACAATGTCATGTCAAAAGACAAATATTTCTCTTTCCATACATATCCCATTCTATACAAACAACAAGCTCAGGTGGTGTAAATGAGTGGAGCAAATATATCCAGTATATTAGTGAACATGTAATATTAAATTCATTCATCTTACGTAGCTGCTGTATTATGGTCAGGGTAACCTGAATCTGAGAATGCCCTGACCCTGTGGCCTGGACACCAGGCCACTGGACTCTTTTCAGTTTGATTTGTTAAAAACAATTATATTTATTTTGTAAAAACTGTCTATCTTTTAACAGGTTTTGCTAACAGGTGTGAAATACAATAAAAGAAGCAAGGATGAATGGGATGCAGAGTGTTCACACAGACAGCAACTCTCTGCTTAAAGCAGTCTATCTGGGCCGTCTCCGCCTAACACGCCTCCTCCTAGAGGGTGGGGCTTACATCAATGAGAGCAATGAGCAGGGGGAGACACCGCTCATGATTGCATGTAAAAGCAGATACTCTGACGCCCAGGGGGTTCCAAAGGCAAAGATGGTGGGATATCTATTGGAGAGTGGTGCTGATCCAAATATACAGGACAAAAGTGGTAAGACTGCTTTAATACATGCCTGTCTAGAGCGAGCAGGACCTGAAGTGGTGTCCATACTCCTTGCTAATGGAGCTGACCCTTGCCTGGAGGAACATATAGGCTCCTCTGCTCTGATACATGCCATAAATTTAGGTGATGAAGAAACATTGAAGCTGCTAATAGAGGCTTTCAAGGCCAAAGGTAAAGAGGTCATCATCATCACCACAGATAGACTAGTATGTGGAAGGCAGATAGTCAAACAGTGTCTTAAAGTCCCTTCATTGTCAGAATTAGACCAGTGGGCTAAGCTGCCTTCCTCCTTAACACCTTGTGCGTCTCCTTCTGAAATTCACCTCAGCACATCGCCTCAGGAGACACTTTCCACCAGCCTCTCAGAGCAAATGTTCTCTTTCCAGGATCTGGAAACCATGACCAACTCTCAGACAACCCTACCCTCTCAACAGAAACCTTTGGTAAACAGAAGACTAAACAAGGTCCACCATCTGCAGAGACTTCACTCAGAACCATGGTTGACGATTCCCCAATCCTTTTTATTAAAACAAGAAGGCAAAGGTAACTTTCAAGTGGAAGAACTGCCTGACATAACAACTGAGGAAGAGCTTGCTTTAAGACGACTGGCTTTTGACCCTCAGGTCAGCATTGATCAAAAAGAAGCAACTAACTTGAGCCAGACTCAGTGTCAAGAAAACAACACAAGCGATTGTGGAAACTTAAGACCAGCGGGAGCATTGTCTCACAACATGTTGTTTAATGGTTTATCTTCACAGTACTCTCTCTCCCACCCAGATCTTCATTCCAAAAGCAGTGAATTGTTAACATCAGAGAATGACTCAGAAAGGTTTCTCCCTACTCTGGCAGTGTCCAGTCTCATCAACATTATCCAGCGGCGAAAGCTTGGAATTGATCATTACAGCTCTGATTCACAACTTTCTGTGTCAGACAAATCCCCAGCAGAAAGTAAAAAACAGTTTGGTGAAAGGCGGCTACTGACTTCACGGTCATCCACTTTGATTAGCTCACAAGAACCCACAGAGAACACTTTACTAGGAAATATACACAAGAGGCACCCAACCAACCTTGCAAGGAGAGGATCAGGGGCTCTTCTCACAGATTTACCATTTAACCCTCGACCAGGTTTTCTACCACCACTAAATCATCAAGCCTCAATTCCCCATATTACTTGCGAAAGCCAATCTAGTCCAATCTGCTCCAGCAAGAAGCAAACATGTGGTGTAGTGACAGGGATAAAGCAGTATCTTCCCTCAGCTCCTGCTGGCTTTCCAAAGGATCTCAAGACCAGAAGAATGCTGATGAGGAGGCACTCCATGCAGCCTGAACAAATCAAACAGTTAGGTGACTTTAAGGGGATGTGTAGTTAATTGTTGAAAATGCATTGTGTTGGGGGAATAGACTACATTTATGAAAACACCCTAAAGTTAAACAAGGGTTAAGTAAGGGTAAATAAGAGAGGGTAATTTTCTGAAGGTTCGAATCCACCACACATTTAATATACTGTAATATAAGTAAGATATGGCATTTAATGTTTTTCGTTTTGAAAATTCATGAACATCCTCGTCTATATACTTTTAACTGTCAAATGTATGTAATAAATACATTTCTTAAAAATTGCCTAATAAAGTAATGTTTATCTGTATTGATCAGTTAAGTAAGAAGGAAAGTACTGATCAATATACCACTACCAAATTCAAGTATACACCCAGGATATAGCTTTGTATAACAAAATAAACAAAATTGCTCCAACAAATTCTACAAGCAAACGATGATTACACAATTATGCACAAATCTTTTGTGTATGTAAATAATCTTGCTGAAGTGTTGTTACTCAAAGGCTTATAATAGTAGTTATTCAATCCTACATGGAGCACAAGGGGTGCAAATTTTTATCTGTAATATTTAGCAAAATTAGACAGTAAGCCAGACATGGGAAGTGGGGTATGTCAACTTTTAGGATGCTTTAAAGTGCAGCTTCATCTGCTAAAATCATAATTGTAATCATAATCATAATGCTATTGATTAAGCAAAAAAATAAAAAAAATAAACAGTGAAGTATTTGTAGCAGTTTATGTGTGCGCATGTGTTTGCTACTGTCAAGTAGCAAATACAAAAATAAAAATAATTTTGAAAATAATTTTGCATTCAAATTCTGCCATCCTCAGATATGTTCTTGTTTGTATAGGCTGCTTATGTCTCTGCAGATAGGACTTTTTTATAGCTCTAATGTTGAGTTATTCTGCATGTTTCACATAGTTTTTATTTGTAGTTCATAACATTGTTATATGCATTATCATTGTATTTAACATATATTCTTCAGTTCAAATAAAAATTATTTAACTGTCATTTGGTTGACATAATAGAATGTCACATTATGCTCATTAAAAATCCAACCTTGCCGCCAAAACCCTTCTGCATACCGCAAAGAAAATAAGCCAAAGTGATTTCAACGTTGTTGCATGCATTTAATAGAAGAACGTGCTCCTTGCTCATGCAATCACTTCCTTTTTTTCAATGGCCCGTATGTCAATAGATAACAAAATATCCATATACGGTTTACTAAGCCCCAAACAACTGTTTAGTCACCTGGAAGCTGTCATAAAACAGATTTTGTGTCAGAATACAAATGTGCAGGCCTTTTTTGCCCCAAACACCTCCACCACAAACCCATACCACTGCTATACAGTGTCCAACATGGGACCTGAAACCACAAACCAGTGTTTAAGAATCTCATGACCTAGATTCAAGCGCACAGGCTGGCTTGGGCAAGTGCAAGAGTAGATAACTTAACGGGTCATTTCATTTGCTATCTTGCCAAATGTTTTGGCAAAAATGAACACATGTCCCCAAAGCAAATACTGCTTGTTGTTTGACAAAGATAAATTGCTTAGCATGTCCTGATCTCCATGTAGAACCATCATTTACCATTTGGACCCCCTGGAAACGTTCTGACCAGTTTTATGCATTTCCAATGGCCATCTGTCCACAAGAAAATGTTGCCAGGTGCATCTTAAAGTAGACCAAGAAAAAGACAATTTTAGCCACTCTACCATCTGCTGCAAAAAAATAGTGAGCAAGATATAGTTATTACTACCATTAAAAACAGACAGAATCATAGTCTGTTCTGCCAGTGTTCAACTCCATAGTCTGTCATTGTGATACATTGCAATTCACAGTAGAAACAGCAACAGAAATAGTTCAATCTAAGTTTTAGCTGGAGTTTCCCAGTATGTTGCCATTTACCAAAGTGGCAAAAGTGGATATAATTTAACCAATACCAAAAGGTAATTCTATTCATGTTTGACAATATAATAAAATGTGAAAAGGATGAGCCTTCATGAAATTTCAAGATTAAAAGTATTTTTTTTTACATTAAAGCCCAGAAATGACCTCTATATTGAGGTTAGTACTCTTGTTCTATTATTAGCTACCAAATTTAATGTAGTTTAATGCACAAAATAAGATCTGCTGCAATTTGGACAAAGCCCTGTATCTAAATGCTAAACAGTCCTAAACAATTCAGCTATTGAGCATAGAAACCAGAACAGAAAACAGCTTGCATCCCTGCCCGAATGTTCAACACTGTTCTCAAATCTGGGGGGAAAAAAAAAACAGCTTTAGGCCAATATCCCTCCTCCAGCAAGTCATACTTTTTAGTAGGTAACATTCTTGTAGAATCACAATACCCAGATTCATCCATCAGACTGCCAGATAGTACGAGTTTAAATGATTTGTGCCTGAGGCTCAATAGACCTTTTATTTGTCCTGGGCAGGTGTAACAGTGCAAAAATATCAAAAACTGGACAAATGGCATCCCATATAGGTGTCATATTAAAAGTCACAGAGCATTCAGTCCAAACCATTCTCTCTAGGGTATTCGTCCCTGGACTTTGCATGGCTACTGTGGATTTGTTTGATTTTATAAACCTATTAGCAATGGGTGTGTCTGAAACACCTGCACTTAGTAATTAGGACATATTACAATATTGTGTATCCAGTACATAATATACAATATGTAAATACATGTACATGTAATAAATCACTAAACAGATAAACTTACAGCATTTTAAATGTCCAATCCAATTTCTAAAATATAAATCTCTTTATTTCTGATTTATCAATTCAACAAACATGATATAGGGTGAGAAAATAATTTAAACCACCCCAGACTTAACCTCTGAAAATTAATTGAGCAGAACTTTATATAAGATGCTTTGCATTTCATCTTGATCTGTATTTACACATAAACAGTATTTTTCTTGCATGTATATTGTGTGCTGGATGCTGACAAACCCATATCATGAAGAGAGAAAAAACTAGACCTTTCCCAATGAATCGACCAAAAATCAAAACACAAATATATATATATATATATATATATATATATATATATATATATATATATATATATATATATATAAATAAAATGCACACACAATTGAATTCATTGATTTGGCAGGCTTTTTATATGGTTTCATGAATGAACAAGACAGCTGCTAAAAATAATTATGTAGAATTTATACACCATCTAATCACAATCATCTTCAGGCAAAAACAAAAGCAAACAAACACAAAAGAAACCACAAACTGAAATTGTAGTATACACATTACATGGAATCTAATAAGAACATTCAATCACTTCTTGGTTATGAAATTAATATGCTCTTTAATGCTATGAAAGTGCATATTCTGTATTTTGGAACCTGCTGATGGCTAGCATTACATTTTTTATGCTGGTTTTTAAGAACATGTTTCTTTACTTAATAATTTGCCTGATGCATTCTTTAAAAGCAAATTATCCTCTTTTCACTGTAAGCCACCACAGAAATTGGCAGAAAATAAAAAACACATTGGCACTTGTCACTAGTGTGAATTTCTTTTAAGGTGTAAAATATTGGTTTGTTTATAAATATACTATAGTGTTTTGTTCTCCTTTTATACTTATCTGTGAAGGTCAGCTTGTCAGCAGAATGATTAGCTTTTTCCCAGCCTGCTTGCTGCTGTTTGCTCACACAAACAAAATCAATCTGCAGTGTCCAGCATTATTTCACTTCATGTCAGAGTTTGTCTCCTGTGCAACCAGGACGTTTTGCTTATAGAATAAAATTTTCATATAAATGTTCATACGAGCCAACTTCAAGTTGCTTCATCTACTGGCAAGAAGGTGTAACAAGAAAAATCTTTTTGCTTAAGGAATTATTTACAGTGGAATATATACTGTAATACTGTGACACTAGGACGAAAAAAAATAAAAATAAAATAAATGTGTCAAAGTCAGCAAGGCCTTAAAAGATCAGACCAGAGGATCTGTAAGGGCTACATAAATTTTGTCACTTGAATTAATATGACTCAAGTCGAATACATATTCACTAAAAAAAACAATTGGTAGTAAAACAACCTTTTTGAAAAATAATAGCACATTTAATTTAAAACATTGATTAGTAGTGTTAAGGTACATATATGGAGTTGATGCTGAAAACATTTTAATCAGAATTTCTAATAAGCAAATTATGCAATTTTTACATTTCAGCATTTCATTATTATTTTTATTATTATTGATAATGCTTTAATTCAACAAAGTGTAATAGATGATTATGACAAAGTAATAGTCTTTGTAGGACTTAAGTCCAAAATCTGCTCTTTTTGCAATGGGACTGCAAAACTAACATAATGACCTATCAAAAATATAGTCTTTATTTTACATGTTTAACTATTGCAAAAATAGTCTTTAAGCTTAATAAACGTTTAACAGAAATGAGAGACGAATCCATGTACAAATTCTGGAAAAAAATGTAAGAGCTCAATAACCCCTGTGTAATATGAGAAAGGACTACATGTTGTACTGAAAGAAATTATGAA
Organism: Silurus meridionalis; assembly: GCF_014805685.1. Classification (NCBI taxonomy): domain Eukaryota; kingdom Metazoa; phylum Chordata; class Actinopteri; order Siluriformes; family Siluridae; genus Silurus; species Silurus meridionalis. The sequence goes on from NC_060894.1 coordinate 11,635,758, forward strand.
GGTTTTTCATAACAAAACAGTAGATGAAATGAAACTTCTTTTAAGAGTAACACCAAGAATGTATCAAATAAAAAGAAAATCATACTGCTACGGTCTCAAAAATCCTTCTGATTAAAGAATGCAGTGCCTCTCATTTTCTTTAATCTCATAGAAAATACTATTTATGCACCCAGAAAACAAGATACATCCCGTATAGACAAATTTCAATGTCATTCTTAAGAACTTTTAGGAGCCAGGATATCAATTACAGCCAGTTCACAGAAGTTTCACTCATTCCCATACCTCATTAGGGTTAAAAGTCTGCTCAGTTATTTGTCCGCGTTTGTCCAGCTTCGTGATTAATTTAAAGAAAGGACAATATTCCTGTCAGTAGAGGGTGCTGCTCTTAAACTCAAAGGGTCTGCGTAATGTAAAAAAACAACTCCATGTCCATGGCTTGATGAGGGACGCAGGAGCTTCCACCATGAATAACAGGTATCAGAGCCCCATCCAACTCATTCATATATTTCTGCGGCAGGAGGCTTCCACCTGAACCGGCTTGGTATTCAACCTAGAAGAAAAAAATCGAAAATAGGCAGTGCAATGACAGAGCAAGCCACACTACTACAATAGTACAAATTTCTTGCTTTGGGTTATGAATCATATTTTTACAGTCTATTAACTGAACAGTTACCATGTCAGTGTCAGTAGAGACTCGAAGTGCAAGATGGTTAATTCCATTTGCAATAAGGACAGAAAGATGAGGACACAGTGCTGCACAGCTGGCAGTGGAAATCTCCCTTTGGAACTGAGAGCAGGAAGAAAGAATGGCAGAGTAGGAGCAGTCTGGGGTCTTCAGGAGGTAAAAAACCTGAAGTGGAGAAGTGGAGAAAAAGACCAATTAAAAGAATCTGCAGAGCACATTGGGCTTTTTTCCCCCTCATTAGGAATCAAATTTAATGGGGACACACCTCAGTACACTTGATAGCCCGCCCATCCATTTCAAACCCGGAGTCCTGCTGGACATGGATACTAGTCACACCCTCTAGAGACTTCCTGTCTATGGGACTGATGAGGCTGAAAATATAACACACATGCAGTTGACAAAGACAAGGGAAACCCAGTGGCATCTTGAGAGGATGGTGTTTTTTTTCTTTTCTAGAATATTTTGGGTTCACTTGTCCTGCATAAATAAACTAGACTGTGATTTCTATACAAGTTGGAAGAATTCAGGAGTCACCGAAGGGTTTGATAAGCATAAAAGTTGTGTAACTCCTGTGCTAATGCCTTTTTAGTTTGCAACATAATGAATGCCATGTGGCAAACAGCTTTGTTAAATAAGACCAAAAAGCACGCTAGACAAAGTTTATCTGTAAAGAATATCTGCAGGAAAAGTTCTTTAGACGCTGTAGTAGTGTTTCAGAGGTTTCTCTAAATCTACACCAAAGAGAAATAAAGCTGTTTTGGTAATTCTTGGCAGGTCAAAGCTTTTCTTTTAAGTTGCCACCTGTATTTTAAGAGTGGCATTCATTCTGGAGCAAAGAGTACATACTCTTTGCTCCAGAATGAATGCCACTCTTAAAAAAAAGCTGGGTTATAAATGTTTTGGTTAATTAAGCTCAAAATTAAAACTTCAAAAGTCTTAACTTGAATTAAGTCTACTAAACTTTTAAATAATTGTATACCCTGTGTACATCGTTTAAATGCACTCAGCATTCATGAAAGTCATCTTAGTAGAACTGGACAAACTATTAAATCAGACAAGCAGTGGATTTACCACAAGCTCTCAATTAGTATTGATCTGCTTCAAATTTAGCAGAACATTTGCTTTACCCTGTATTGCTGGGAGCCATCCAGTCCACCCAGCGTATGTTGACGTTTTCTCTGTCCTCTGGCGCTGTTTCAGTTTTCCCACAGGTTATCTGAAAGTCTGTCTGATCCCGTAGGGCCTGGCGCAAAGCCTCCATTGTCTCTGGGGGGATTTGCACCATTAACCCATCTAAAGGATTCCCAGATAGAGAAACAGTTATTCAATAAATATTGATAGCTAGAGACATTTATATAAATTCCAAAAGCAACAGGGCTGTCTAATGTCACACAACACAAATCGTGCCATAACTATACTTAATTTAGATTTATTTACCTAATTCTTGGCCATGTGTTATTTAAAGCTTGTGAAACTTAGCTTCTTAAGCAGTCATTGACACAGTACCTTCAACAATACTAGATTTGGCAATATATCCTGAAGAGGCCTTCAGAGCACCATTAAAAACAACAAAGCTTGCGCCAGTCACTAAAAAATATAAAAGAATTAAAAAGTTAAGTAGAGAATGGTACTTTAGAAAAGGATAAGCCTACATATAGGAAAACCATCTAACCTCTTCTGGTCTTTCCCTGAATGCTATTGGCTTGTGTTTGGTAGCTTCCATCCTCATTCTGGACACAGATTAAGTGCGAGTCTGCATCAATACTGAAGCACGCCCCAACACTTATTACATGCTCATTGGAAGAATTCACCACTTTCAGCATCTGCAAGTGACAAACTTGTTTAGCTAAACAATCAACAACCAAGGAATGGTGTGAAAGCATAAACACATTTAGGGTAATACCTCATTAAACTTGGACTTGGGTATGTCAATATAGATGTTCCCCACTTCCATGTGGATCCTCAGGCTGTTGATTACAGGCACACTGTACTGGTAGTTCCTCAGGTCCTGTGGTTAAATTGATATATAACTGTTACTACTTTAGCCAAGTCAAGATACGTTAAGTTAATTAGGTTTTCTTAGCAAACTTAAGTTGTGCTGCCATGTTCTTTTTAAAGATTAGAGGCTTTCTCCTGACAACTGTTCAAAACAAACCATACTTCCGACTTTTTTGTGTCTTTGGCCTATAGCCGATACAAGAGCAATGGGCAGCAACAATTTTTTCTCTAAAATCAATTGCTGATGTCTTTCGTTCTTGTGTTAAATCATACCCGAATGCTCAAAACCAGCAAACTGCTGAAACTTGTCATTTACAGCTGTGGTCAAACTTGCTAATGATCAATTAAAGAAAGGCATTTAATTAACAGCACCTGGCTGCTATTTAGCCTCTTAAATACTATGAAGGCAGTAATCTATTAGTAATAATTATTATAATATGCCTGAGTGTATTTTCATTTTCACATGACTGAATATGTAAGCCATTAGGATGGATTATGTCTGGGAAATATAAAGACTGGAGAAAAAAACAGGGCAGACAGAAATCAACTGAGAGGCCATTTAATTATCAGATAGTACAAGCAATTCTTCTTCTTTGGACTACTCCCATTAGGGGTCACCACAGCGGATCATCCTTCTTCATACCCACCCTATCCTCTACATCTGCCTCTTTAAACCCAACTACCAGCATGTCTTCCCTCACCATATCCATAAACCTCCTCCTTGGCCTTCCTCTTTTCCTACTTTCTGGCGGCTCCATCTTCAGCATTCTCCTACCGATATACCCCATGTCCCTCATCTGTCCAAACCATCTCAATCTCACCTCCCTCACCTTCCTACATGCGCTGTCCCTCTAATAAACTCATCTAATCCTGTCCATCCTCGTCACTCCCAACGAAAACCTCAACATCTTCAGCTCTGCTACCTCCAGCTCCACCTCCTGTCTTTTACTCAATGCCACTGTCTCTAAACCATACAACATTGCAGGTCTCACCACAGTCCTATAAACTTTCCCTTTCAACACTCTTGCAGACACTCCTTAATCACAAATCACTCCTGACACTCTTCTCCACCCACTCCACCCTGCCTGCACTCTTTTCTTCACTTCTCTAACACACTCTCCATTACTTTGCACTGTTGATCCCAAGTACCTGAATTCCTCCACCTTCTCCACCTCTTCTCCCTACAACTGCACCACTCCACTGCTCTCCCTCTCATTCACACACATGTACTCTGTCTTACTCTTACTGACTTTCATTCCCCTTCTCTCCAGCGTGTACCTCCAACTCTCCAGGTCCTTCTCAATCGAGGACCAAATATTCTCTAAGACGTACAGTACAGACCAAAAGTTTGGACACACCTTCTCATTCAAAGAGTTTTCTTTATTTTCATGACTATGAAAATTGTAGAGTCACACTGAAGGCATCAAAACTATGAATTAACACACGTGGAATTATATACATAACAAAAAAGTGTGAAACAACTGAAAATATGTCATATTGTAGGTTCTTAGAAGTAGCCACCTTTTGCTTTGATTACTGCTTTGCACACTCTTGGCATTCTCTTGATGAGCTTCAAGTGGTAGTCACCTGAAATGGTTTTCACTTCACAGGTGTGCCCTGTCAGGTTTAATAAGTGTGATTTCTTGCCTTATAAATGGGGTTGGGACCATCAGTTGTGTTGTGCAGAAGTCAGGTGGATACACAGCTGATAGTCCTACTGAATAGACTGTTAGAATTTGTATTATGGCAAGAAAAAAGCAGCTAAGTACAGAAAAACGAGTGGCCATCATTACTTTAAGAAATTAAGGTCAGTCAGTCCGAAAAATTGGGAAAACTTTGAAAGTGTCCCCAAGTGCAGTCACAAAACCATCAAGCGCTACAAAGAAACTGGCTCACATGCAGACCGCCCCAGGAAAGGAAGACCAAGAGTCACCTCTGCTGCGGAGGATAAGTTCATCCGAGTCACCAGCCTCAGAAATCGCAGGTTAACAGCAGCTCAGATTAGAGACCAGGTCAATGGCACACAGAGTTCTAGCAGCAGACACATCTCTACAACAACTGTTAAGAGGAGACTGTGTGAATCAGGCCTTCATGGTAGAATATCTGCTAGGAAACCACTGCTAAAGAAAGGCAACAAGCAGAAGAGACTTGTTTGGGCTAAAGAACACAAGGAATGGACATTAGACCAGTGGAAATCTGTGCTTTGGTCTGATGAGTCCAAATTTGAGATCTTTGGTTCCAACCACTGTGTCTTTGTGCGACGCAGAAAAGGTGAACGGATGGACTCTACATGCCTGGTTCCCCCCTGTGAAGCATGGATGAGGAGGTGTGATGGTGTGGGGGTGCTTTGCTGGTGACACTGTTGGGGATTTATTCAAAATTGAAGGCATACTGAACCAGCATGGCTACCACAGCATCTTGCAGCGGCATGCTATTCCATCCGGTTTGCGTTTAGTTGGACCATCATTTATTTTTCAACAGGACAATGACCCCAAACACACCTCCAGGCTGTGTAAGGGCTATTTGACCAAGAAGGAGAGTGATGGTGCTGCGCCAGATGACCTGGCCTCCACAGTCACCGGACCTGAACACAATCGAGATGGTTTAGGGGTGAGCTGGACCGCAGAGTGAAGGCAAAAGGGCCAACAGGTGCTAAGCATCTCTGGAAACTCCTTCAAGACTGTTGGAAGACCATTTCAGGTGACTACCTCTTGAAGCTCATCAAGAGAATGCCAAGAGTGTGCAAAGCAGTAATCAAAGCAAAAGGTGGCTACTTTGAAGAACCTACAATATGACATATTTTCAGTTGTTTCACACTTTTTTGTTATGTATATAATTCCATATATAATTCCACATGTGTTAATTCATAGTTTTGATGCCTTCAGTGTGAATCTACAATTTTCATAGTCATGAAAATAAAGAAAACTCTTTGAATGAGAAGGTGTGTCCAAACTTTTGGTCTGTACTGTATATATCAGGACTAATCAGAATCTTAGCTCAGAGATGAACTGCTCTGGGCTGAATGCAAGACTGTCCAGTCACAAATTTACAAAAGCGGGTCATAGCAGCTTCTTTCTAGTACTTACACTCCAATCATAATGTTGTATGCATGCTATGACAATACAGAGATAAACAACACATTCTGTATTTTAACTTTTTCCCCCCATAATTCAGCAAAAGACTATCTGGGTTGTGTCTCAGCAAAGGAGGATTAACCTAATGTAAGGTAGAACGATGGCACTTACTGCAAGCAGGTTCATGATGGTATGTCCAGTCTCTTTAAAGATAGACTCACGAAACCGGACACTAACCAAAGGACAGGGATACACTGGGGGAAAAAAAAAAACAAAAAAACAAAACCAAGCAACATGGGTTAAAGAAGGCTGAAGAAGAAAAATAAAAACCTGCCCAAGTGTGTACATTTACCTGAATACAGAAATTAATATATAAGTATAGAGTGGAATTCATGTATATCAACCAAACTCTTTTTGGTTTGCTTGAAATCAAACCGCCTGTGTAAAAAGCCTCTGTCAGTGGATACTGACAAAATTATTATTTTTTTGAAGCAATCGTGTTTCTTGCCACCAACAACAAGCATTCCATCATTTTCTGAATTAATGCAAAGTGGCCCAGCTAAAATTTCAAATGTTTAGTATGAGCAGAGTGAAAATATATAGCAATGTGCTGGAAAATTAGTGTGGCTTCAAATTCTGTATTGTTCATAAGATTGACTATTCCTCTATATAGTCTTATAAACAATACAGCCTCCTCTTTATAACAATGTGACCGTTCCCCTTATGCATTGAGAACTTTGAAGAAATTATCCATAATATGCGCTAATGTCAAAAGGGAATGTGTGACTTACCATTATTTTCTGCTCCCATGCTGAGTACTAAGCGAAGAGGGAACACTTTTGCCCAGGGTACCTCCAATTTATGAATGAGGACCCCAAATAGGAAGGAGGTGTGAGGCAGGCCAAGGCCCTCCAGAGGTTGAAAGCTCGAAGAGAGAAAAAGGAACCCACCATGTTCTTTACTGCCCAGAAAACTGTCTGCAAATGTCACATTGCCAAGTTCCTCAATATATTTCCCTGTAGTCAAAAAAAAAAAGGCTATCAGAGACTCAAATGAAGCACAGAGGCTGTAGAAACATGACCTTGATATATTCCTTGTGGTTTGACTACTGCTAATAATATACCCTTCTGTGCATCTTGGTATATGTTGATGTAAAGACTGAAGACGTCTCTAGGCAGACTGTTCTCCTCAGGGAAACGTTCAATAATGAACGCCAGTTCTCTCTGACCGACTCCCTGAAGACCGTTAGAGCTTAAACACCAGCACTTCCGCTCACAATCTAGAACATTGATTCAGTTTCACAATATGTAAATAACAAAAATCACAAAATAAATTAAGCAATGGTGTCTATGAAACTATATTTCATATATTAACTTATTAAAATACATACATGCAGTCAGCTTCACATTGACCACGAGGTTGGCGTTGAGCACAAAGGTCAAGGGTCTCGGACCTCCTTCCTCTAGCAGCAGCATAATCTGACAGGCAGCTGGACGCTCCTCCACTAACAAATCTGCAACAGGGAGTTAACACACATTACCATGGAATGTATTGCACAAATTATTTATAGAAGCGGGATTTTTTTTCTAACTAAAGAGGAGCTACTACAGAACATTGATGCAAAAAAAAAACTGACAAAACATCAATAAACAGAATCATTTTGGTGTACGTGTACTGAGACACATGGCATGCAAGATTCTACAAATTGCTCACTCAAGGCGTAATTCATGTCAACACCACAATATACTATACAACTCAATATGAGGTGTTCATTACCAACAACAAACCCATACACTGCAGCAACTTGTTGTTAGGCAAGAAAAATGTTTATGGAACAAGTAGAGAATCCTACATGCTTGATTGGGGAAACCAAAGCTATATCTTTTTTGCCTGAATAAAATTGTATCCTTGTATGTACATACAGTGAGGAAAATAAGTATTTGAACACCCTGCTATTTTGCAAGTTCTCCCACTTAGAAATCATGGAGGGGTCTGAAATTGTCATCGCATGTCCACTGTGAGAGACATAATCTAAAAAAAAAAAATCACAATGTATGATTTTTTAACTATTTATTTGTATGATACAGCTGCAAATAAGTATTTGAACACCTGAGAAAGTCGATGTTAATATTTGGTACAGTAGCCTTTGTTTGCAATTACAGAGGTCAAATGTTTCCTGTAGTTTTTCACCAGGTTTGCACACACTGCAGGAGGGATTTTGGCCCACTCCTCCACACAGATCTTCTCTAGATCAGTCAGGTTTCTGGCCTGTCGCTGAGAAACACGGAGTTTGAGCTCCCTCCAAAGATTCTCTATTGGGTTTAGGTCTGGAGACTGGCTAGGCCATGCCAGAACCTTGATATGCTTCTTACAGAGCCACTCCTTGGTTATCCTGGCTGTGTGCTTTGGGTCATTGTCATGTTGGAAGACCCAGCCTCGACCCATCTTCAATGCTCTAACTGAGGGAAGGAGGTTGTTCCCCAAAATCTCGCAATACATGGGCCCGGTCATCCTCTCCTTAATACAGTGCAGTCGCCCTGTCCCATGTGCAGAAAAACACCCCCAAAGCATGATGCTACCACCCCCATGCTTCACAGTAGGGATGGTGTTCTTGGGATGGTACTCATCATTCATTTACATTACATTTACATTTGCCGCATTTGGCAGACGCCCTTATCCAGAGCGACTTACAACTGAGCAGGGGAGGGTTTTAGGGCTTTTGCTCAAGGGCCCAGCAGTGGCAGCTTGGTGGTGGTGGGATTTGAACCTGTGATCTTCTGATCCAAAGCCCAATGCCTTAACCACTGAGCTAACACCGCCCATCATTCTTCCTCCTCCAAACACGTTTAGTGGAATTATGACCCAAAAGTTCTATTTTGGTCTCATCTGACCACATGACTTTCTCCCATGACTCTTCTGGATCATCCAAATAGTCATTGGCAAACTTAAGACGTGCCTGGACATGTGCTGGTTTAAGAAAGGGGAACCTTCCGTGCCATGCATGATTTCAAACCATGACGTCTTAGTGTATTACCAACAGTAACCTTGGAAACGGTGGTCCCAGCTCTTTTCAGGTCATTGACCAGCTCCTCCCGTGTAGTTCTGGGCTGATTTCTCACCTTCCTTAGGATCATTGAGACCCCACGAGGTGAGATCTTGCATGGAGCCCCAGTCCGAGGGAGATTGACAGTCATGTTTAGCTTTTTCCATTTTCTAATGATTGCTCCAACAGTGGACCTTTTTTCACCAAGCTGCTTGGCAATTTTCCCGTAGCCCTTTCCAGCCTTGTGGAGGTGTACAATTTTGTCTCTAGTGTCTTTGGACAGCTCTTTGGTCTTAGCCATGTTAGTAGTTGGATTCTTACTGATTGTATGGGGTGGACAGGTGTCTTTATGCAGCTAACGACCTCAAACAGGTGCATCTAATTTAGGATAATAAATGTAGTGGAGGTGGACATTTTAAAGGCAGACTAACAGGTCTTTGAGGGTCAGAATTCTAGCTGATAGACAGGTGTTCAAATACTTATTTGCAGCTGTATATTATGTCTCTCACAGTGGACATGCACCTACGATGACAATTTCAGACCCCTCCATGATTTCTAAGTGGGAGAACTTGCAAAATAGCAGGGTGTTCAAATACTTATTTTCCTCACTGTATATAATTGGACTTGGACCTGGTGTATTCCACATAAACATTTCTGGCACAAGTTACATAAACAAGCTGTAACAATTCTGTTTAAACAACTGATGTGTACAATATGTCCAGTGTTGTTTTAACAAAACAGTTCTGTGTTCTTTCCTATTCATAAACTAATGAAATGTCTAAGGGTGCTTTAACTTGTTCTTAGGTGATCCTTTAATTCCAGTTTATAACATACACAAAATAAATCAAATGTAGCTGCTCTCACCCCCTTCATCCTCCTCTCCTGTGGTGATGAGCAGAGGTGGGAGCCCATCATCATCATCAGGCAGGAGACTTGGAGCACACTCCACACAGCTGCCCAGGCCACAGAGTAATGCATAGTCCCAGGGCCCGTTGACTGCCTTCCTTGGTGTCTCGGAACTGGACTCTGAGCTGTGTGCTGTACCCTCACTTCCTTCAGGGAATTTGCTAGTAGACTGAGGAAAATGACACAAGCAGCTCAGACAGATCAACACACAGTTGAAAAGTATTCCCATTTTGCTGCCTTGGCGACCTCGAAAGTAAAACATAGTCTGTATCTATGTCGCTTATGTAGACACCAAGGTTACTCTGTGCCTAAAAAACTGCACCATAATGAAAAAACTACAGTCTAATATTCATACTGGGACTCAATGATATTAAAAACGATGATAACATTTTTCAATAAAAGTAACCTTAACTTGGACAAAGGTATTATTGCATAGCTAATTTTACCCATATAGTTGGAGGGTCTGGCGTAACAGGGCTGGACTCCTGAGAGGACCTCCGTGGTCTTACAGAAAGCCTAGTCGTATCTGCCACCTCGCCATTAGGCAGTATTCCATCAGCAAACCAGACATGCTTCTGTTCCCTCGGGAATCCTAGAAAATGAATAACAATGTACATAGAGATTTAGAACCATGAATTTGCCAAAACTGAACTCATAAACCGTATCTTAGCCACATTTATAACTAAATGATATTTTCCCACATATTGAGCTGGTGAGTTTTAAAGCAACATTTGCCTTGAACACACTTAAAACGTATTGAAACAAGGCAGAAGTGTGTGCATACCATCATTACCAGGATGCTTGAGAACGGACACCGGCACCATGACGGTAGGGGGTGGGGAGTTGAGGGTTCCTGCTGCTTGAGCCTGCTGCATGGGAGGAATTGTGGAGCAGTACTCGGATGGGATGTTAGGATTTGGACTAGGCCCGGTAGGGCTCATCATTCTCTCAATGGCCTGAGCTGAAAAAAAAACAAAACAAGTCCATCAAGTCAAAAACACACTCTAACCCTTTTTTTTCCCCATTTGTGATTACACTGAACAGTGCTTATGCTGTAACAGAAGGATGTTTTAAAGAAATAAAAATTACATGATTGTAGGAATTTTCATGTCCTTAAATGTGTGCTACTTGTGTTATATCAGTATATATATACTGAACTATATCAGAACTTTTGTCAGATCTGATCTATTAATGTTTTTATAGTTAGTTCAGTATCTAAAATAATATTGCAACAGAAGACCAACATAATTTTAGTTTCATTATTCTGGTTAGACAAAGCAGAGCTAACAGGGCTGTAAATCTGGTTTAATATAGATAGTTTACACTGACAAAAAAAACTAAACAACACAATTAGCTAAATATGCATACAGTTACAGACAGTACATTAAACTGGATAGCCACAGTGGACCTCAGAGACTGTGCATTAAGCTAAATAAAAGTTGCTTTTGGGATCTAGTGCCAGATGTGGCATTCATAGCTGCTGACTCCAACCAAAGTGCTGAGTAAGCCTCGCCTTGCGGTATATTGATTAAGCATCATAGAACCTCATAGACTGAATTACATTGGCACCAGTTCTGATGAGAGTGAACACGTAAACCAGCAGTATAAACAGAAAACAACACACAGGCACACTTAAATGACTTATGATGATGTCAACCCATGTCCTTCAACCATACTATAAATCTTACTGTCCTGAGCACAAGCAGAAGAGAAAGACACTTTACAAAAGCCAAGGAGACTTCAAGGAACTTGTATTACAAAGCCTACACAGTATTTATCAAGCTGCTAGGATTAGCAATTTACCTTACCTTAACTATGAACCTGAATTCCTGTTTCATCGTAGTCATTTGTTCAGTTCAATCTCTCTGAAGCGTTTCAGCCTGAACATCGCACGTGTTGTGAATGAGAGAAAGAGCGACAGAGCGGGCAGGCATTCTTTCCTCTCAGGGTGTCTTTTTAGATGGTAAGCGGCCCACTTTCACGCAATCATGCCATGCTCCTGTTGGGTCTAACCTCCATAACAACACAGTTTCACCTTCCTCACGCCATCAGATGCTTGCTAAGATGGACGAGTCTGTATTAAATGGCTGTCCTAGACTGAGAAACGACCGAAAGAAACAGAGGGAGGTGACGTATGCTTTCCTGTCCTGACGCTGAAGAGGAGGGTGAGAGAGAGAGAGAGAGAGAGAGAGAGAGAGAGAGAGAGAGAGAGTGTGTGTGTGTGTTTGTGTGTTTTTGTGTGTGTGCGAGAGTGTGCAATTGGCTGCGTGTGTGTCTGACTCTCTGCCCAAAGCTGAAGCAGAGAGTCTGAGAGAACTGTGCATCCCAGGTGGATCTATGCCACACACAGTCAAGGACAACTAGTGCCCAGAGGCACCACCCAGCAAATAAGTCTCTCTGCTTCTCTGTCTTGTGCTCCCTCATGCACTGACATGGGTCATTAATCTTATTTTTAATGTGCAAATATACCTGCACTGACAGAAACCTGTTTTTTGTAAAGACTCATCAACACAAACACATTTTATTTACTATTACATCTTTCCTCTACACAAAAGAATGTGAACAAACAAAGCAGTAGTATTTACCAAAATCTATTAAGTGCATCAATTAGCAAATTAGCACAGGCTACGATAGCACATGTCTTACTAAGGCCGTCAATGGCCTGTCTAATGCTATTACATGGAAATTAATGACTCATTCCAGCATCAACTAAGATCTTCTGAATAGGGCGTGTGAATCAACATCATGTGCTGCATTATAGGATCATACTACTATTTCTGTAAGTTCTTTCTTTAAATACATGTAAACTCACACACACACACACACACACACACACACACACACACACACACACACACACACACACACGAACACAGATGCTTTTGGAAGACACCTGATTGACAGTATGGATCTATGAGAACTCCCAAGAGCAATGATCTGGATATGCGATATCCTATTAGTTTATTTTGTGTATCTTAAATGCCTATTCTTTTATGCAACTTTTTAAGTCCACGTACAGGATCAATTACAATCCGCAGGACCTACAAGAATCTAAAACACATTCGCTCAAACTAAAAGTAAGACAACAGTAAAGAATTCTGTCAATAAAGATTGTTCCTGTTAATAACAATAAAATACTGAGTTCACTTGACAGGTAATGCATTATGTTTACAGTTTATAAGACTACAAATTGACATTAACTTGAAAATCTCACTAGATAGTAACCAAACCCTTGTAGCATAAGCGTTAGAGATATCAGGCAGGGGAAATGTTTTGGCTTGGCCAATTAAGCAAACAATTTTAATTTTCTCAGAACTTCAAACAAAGATTTTTTTATTTAAGATAGAAACAAACAAATTGCTACATTACAATTCAATGAGCTATGTCTCAGTCATGCATAAAAGGGGGATTTATTTTCATTTTCTATAAAACTACTGGTGCAAATTCCATCAGGCACAATATATTTGTATTTAGTTTATAGATTTTACAGCTCTCCTACTGTATCTTACCTTTCCTTTCTCTGGATTTTAGGTACATATTTAGGTTTTGTGTTTACAAGATCAGTAAATTCAATTTCAGTAAATTCACGTATCAAAAATGAAGATGGTGCAAGTGCAAAACAAAATGTAAAATAAATAAAACTCCAAAATTCAGCTCTCTTATTCTTCGGGGAAAATAAAGACTTGTTTATGTTTCGGACTATTGATATACTGTATTTCAATTTCAGAAGTCTGTTAATGAAAACATGGATCTACACAGTAATTTGAGCATTGGTCAATGAACCAAACAATCACTAGCAGTAAATAATATTACAGTAGTAGTATGCAATTTGGGATTTAGCACAGTTACATAGCTGCAAATAAACTAATTTTTAGAACAATCACTGCTTGTTTTGTTGCCGTACAACAATTTCCTCGCTCACATAGTTGCATGAAATTAATTCTGTGGCTTACATTTGTGCCTTTTTCTACAGAAAATCAATTTGATTAGTGAGAAATCCTAACCAACATTCTTTACATATTACTGGCTAGTAATCAGTCCTTACAGATTCTTCCGTATCACGTGCTGTCCCATCTATTAACAGGAAAACTGATGGAAAAATACTCAGTGCTCAGCCTACATTAATACACATGAATTTTTGCCAAAACATGACAAGAGGTGTAAACAATTTTAATGACAGAAATGGTAGTGGTAATCACCACATTTATTGTGTATATTAGCTAAGCATTTGCTTTTTTTTTTGTACTTCCGTACACTTCTTCATCTTTTAGAGTTAGGGGGTGCAGTGGCACAATGGTGGGCCAATTAACCACATACAAGCTCACTGGAGGACTATTTAAGAATACTACTGATTAGTGGACAGCCTCTCTAAAACTGGCCCCTAAGGGGAGGCTCTTTATTACTCTTCAAGGCAACTCCAATATTAGCACTGCTGCACAATGACCCTGACTACAAACCTCTTACTATCATTCTTTTGTCTAATAAATATTAACGCAGAGACTCACAACAATTATTTACAACCAACGCCAATCATGTAGTGTTGATCAATCACTATCAAACAATTATTTATTACTGAACAAATTCTCACATGTAGTATATGCAGCTTTAAGCGACCGAATCAGACAAATTAGAGAGAATCCATTTAGCTGTTTTATGTCCCACTTGCCACCAAACAGAGTCGGATCTTAATTGATACAGTATAACCCGATTTTCACGTATCCCTGAGGCAGACGGTCATTTTCCTTAAAAAAGTGCTTTCAGAAATCGGAAAACAAAGTTGCCAAGGTTTTGCACCTTTGTGGCAAACGCTTACAGCATTCAATGCTAATTGAAACAACGGAAAAAAAGCACTTACCTCTTTGTATAGTTTCATAGCAGACCACACAAACTCTGGCCTCTTTCTCCATGTACTTTAGTTTGCATTTACGGTTGCAGCAAATGGCACAATATACCTACAACCACAATGATCAGTCAGCTTGGAACATTGGAAATAGATTTCAGATATTCTGAACTTCACATTGAGACAGTCTCAGAAGCTCTAAAAAGGGGCATAAATAATACCCACTGACTCATCTACTATAATAATAAAGGGAAAACAGCATAAACTCACAAGCCATTAAAACAGCCTCATCGTGCAAACTATAGCAAGGAGTACTTCAGTTCTTGTAACAGTATATATCATTTTAGAAGTGTGAGTGGAAGATGTGATCAGTATCAAATGATCAGTCACATGTGTCTTTCTGTACATACATAACTACTCTAATTAATAAGCCACCACTATAACTTTTGCTCATAATTTCTACAACTTTAGTTACTGTTCCCATTAAAGCATAATCTGATGAGCTATCAACTGTGTCCAAATGGAGAAAATCTTTTAGTCACTCTTGCCGTCTAAAAATTTAGGTCAACCTGGCCTGCTTACGATTTACACAGGCCACAGCACAAGGGAGGCAATAAATGCTTAATTACTTAATAAATTAATCATTCAGTACTTCTCTGGAAGTTGCCCTTATTATGTTTCGCCACTGAGGTACTTCCTTCAACTCATCACCAGTGTACATTTATCATTGGCAAAATGAAGCACAGAATGTGAACAATAACATGAACAATGATAACGTGGCAACAGCTTTCACAGGCATGAGATAACATAAGATTTCTATATGCTTATTTATTTACATGAATTCAAATTCAAAATACACTTTGTCACTGTATCTGTCACTAAAATGAACTTGCATGGTATTTTATATGAAATGAGACTCTTTTCATATATCAGTGGGCAGCAATGAGTTTATTGCTCTATTTTACCCCCTGGTGGAATAAGATAGACTAGCTCCATCTCCAGCCCAAGACCAGCTCAAGAGCCTCCAGCACATTGTAAATGAATTAAATAGAAGAACAGCTGTCTTTAAGTTGCATTACTCACAATCACATAGAATTCATTTCGTGGGTTAGATTGGAGCCTTCACAGGTCAAATTTGGACCATATTTCTGTGATAATTCATTTTCCTCTGAGATAAATCAAGTGATCCATTATTCTATTTGACACCCCTTATTTATCAAAGAAAGCTAGAGCTTCAGGAGAATTCCTAGAAGAAGGATTTCACTTTATACCTAACCATTACACGTTCAAATGATTCATTTAGTAATGAAGCCAGGAACGTGACTTACTTTGCCACATGCTCTGCAGTGATGTCTCCTCTTGGTAAAAGTGAACTTCTGTCCACATTTCATGCAGTTAGGTGCCTCAGAATCTGGAACCCAGGGTGGCTGCCTCCATCCAAGACCTCTATCCTCTGTTCCTGACTGATCGACTGCTTCTCCAGGAATCTCTCCTGGGTAGGGAGGTGGCTCTGAAAGCTCTTCATGACCATACATGTGATCACAGCTGTCACCATGACTGGTAGTTTTAAAGTTACTGTCACTGTGGTTAGAAATCTGTCTCAGCATAGGAGTTACAGGAGAGATGTTCTCTTCGTCAGAAATCAACACATTCTCCTCAGACTGGCTATTCTGTCCCTCTTGTGGAAGAAATGGTCGTATATTTTGGCTGGATAGCTGCTTTGGTCGGGCTCCACCATAACACGGTGACTGGTTTGGGTTGCAGACTAAATGATTCTCAGTCGAACACGGCATGTCTTCCATATTATCCGTTTGTGTGAGGTCTGGTTTGAAGGAAATACTCTCTTGAGATGAGGAGGAAACATTGGAATCTTCACTCTCATCTAAAAACCGAAGAGATTGGTCACTTTCAGGTGAGGCAAATGAATCAACTGGGCAGCTGCGCAACTCTCCCTCTAAATCTCCATTAAATTCTGAAAAGCCTTCATCCACATATTTCTCAGCTGATACCTCAGAACTGTTTCTCTGTGCCTCACCCATAAGATAAGCATCTAGCTCTTCATCAGTGACCAGCATCCTATTCTGCTCACTTTCAGGGAGGTAATCACTGGTAAAATCAAACTCTATTTGGTAATCAGGGCTCTGCACTTTGCTGGAAGCTTGGCTACTCTCTGGTAAATCTCTGGATATAAGATTTTCTGAATGAGATAAGCTGCATTCAAAAGTTCTGTTACAGAGAGAAGTTGTAAGAGATGTTGACATTGCTTGGTTTGACATTATTTTTACCAGTTCAGGCTCATCCTCAGGTGAAGAATCTGGCTGCCTAAGACATTGGGATGCCACAACTTCTGCAGATGGAGCAATTAAATTCTCAGTCTCTTCAATGACCAGGGTCTCTTTAGATTCAGCAATAGATATTTCTGTGCTGTCTTTGGTATCAGCCTCCATCTCCTCCTGATCTAAAGAGGCCACAAGAGATCCACACATGGATACATTAATGGGAAGGCAGGATAGAGAAGATTCTCTTTCACTTGTTGCAATTGCAGGGGTAAGTTTGTGGTCCACGTTTCCGCTCTCGACTGAATGTTCCTTATCTGGTACATTTGGCAGACTTGTACTGGCATCAGCAATAGCTTCAGTGTCCTCGTGTGTTACATGTGAACAGATCAGGCTATTAGGATTTATTTCAGGTTCTAAAATGCACTGGGAGTTGCTTTGGAGTTCAGATGAATTAGACAGCACTGGACAGCTACTTTGAGGCTGCTCAATCTGATCATCATTATCTAAAGGGTCTAGGTCATTTGAAATAATTTGAGGTTCAGCAGTCCTCTCCACAGCTGCAGGCAATATAACGTCCAACAAACTAAAACAGTTTGAGGGACCATCAAAATGTCCGCCAGCTTCCAGTCCCTGTAAGTCATCATGCCCAGGCTTCAAGTTCTCTGGATATATAACAGCTGGACTATCAAAATCTACCAGTAGCTCCTCCTCAACCTGTTTCTCTGCAACATCTGGCTCTTTGAAGGCATCGTGACTATTTGTGCATGGGAGACTAGCTGATCCTGTATCATTAACAAGATCACATATGGGTTTCAAGGATCTATCTGGACAAGGAGGAGTCAAGCTTTTGGAAGCTCTGCTGTCAACAGAGGATAGGAGGTCAACACCTGTCAAGACCCTCCCTTTTGCATCTTGATCTCTTTGTGTAGGAGCACTAATAGGTGCAGTTAGACCATAATTCAGGGAATTTACATCAGGGAGAGTTTGTGAAACCGTGGATCGCTCAGGTATAAAGTATTGCGAGTAAAGAGTTGGGTCCTGGGATGCAGAATTTGTGAACGCTGTAGAGTTCTCAGCCTCCTCTGGAAAAAGGAAAAAAAAAAAATCGCTATTTATGATATGAACTGCTGTGGAATCATGACATAATTATAGCAGTACAGAAATTGAAATACTAAAATTATTTAAAAATGGTTTACCATCTAGCATCTAAACTGAGCAGAAACAAAACAGGAAACTAACTATGTAACTAGGGATGCCCAGCTACAGCTGCACTCTCCATCAAGATCAGAATAATTTATTCATTCTGCAGTCAGTATACTCAGTATAAATGAGCCCAGTTTAATACTTGATTATTTACTCAAACTGAACTCCAAACATTTAAAGCATTTCACTGCATGTTGTACCCTGTGTGTATGTGACAAATAAAATTTGATTTGAATTGACATTCAACTGTCTTTCTAATACTGTCATCAATGATATTCCCACAGGAATAACAAAGAATAAAGCACAAGCACAAGCGAGTTTATCATCAGAGATATTTTCTTTTAAATATTATCTGTGTTAAGGAAGTTTTCTTTTAATTTTGAAAAACAAATTTTGTTTCATTACAGTGTATGCAACTCTGTCTTGAAGGGAAATGAATACAAAACAAGGAATCGCAAACTTATCCAATTTTTTTTAAGTGACATTATCAGCTGTAAGGCAAAATCCTCTAACCTGGGTTTAATTCAAAGTCATCCAGGAGTTTGTCCAAGTCACATACAGCAGCTTTGAAGTAATTGTCCATCCTAGGGAAGGATTATGATTTGTTTAACCCTGTGAAAAACAATCCAAAGTTAATTTGGGTTTTTGATTTTTATTAAAAGTCACTGTACATTGGAACATTGCCTAATGCACATATATTATTTATTTATTTACCATTTAACTACACACTGTATACACAAACTGTTAATGTGTCATTAAGAATAGTTTTACTATAAATCGACCTCCATATAAATAAAACGGATTATTTTCCTTAATAACAAAAGTTACACAGTAAGATACAGGGTAGAAAAGTGTTAGAAATATGAACGTTACTGTACAACCGCATAACAAAACCATTTAACTAGCGAGTTCATTGATTTTGTGACTACCTGTGCAATAAAACGAACCACAGTGAATAAGATAACTACCGTGTCACCTTTAATAACATGTACTATAACTATTTTGTTGCTATTTGATATACATATATAACGTCAGCTAACCAGATCCGGGTGTTGAAAGCTCGCTAGCTCCTCAGCCTGTTTACGCGCTAGCTGGCTAGCTAAACATTTCCTGTCATAAATCCCAAAATTACGACTAGTCACGTCTCCAGTTTGGCGACTTATTTACCGTGAAATGCTTCATCGTCCTACTCGTCGTTTGTCGGTCACTTCCTCGGTTTAGTTGTACAGAGCAATCGCTACTGAGATCCAGCAACCTATTATTAATTCCACATAAATTCCACAGTGCGACCATTTCCAGCGCCGGTGTGTAGAGCAGGAAAAACTCTCTTAAAGGCGCAGAGCTCCTTTTTCCACCGAGATACAGCAGAGTCCTTTTCAATGTATTAACAACTTAACTCGACTTTTGAGTCAAATTCCTAAATGACTAAAAAAAATTTTCAATCTTTTGTTGCTTTCTGGCTTTCTGTTTTGTTTTGACAGAGTTTGATACTGTACCTCCAGTCATACACGTGTTCACGTGTTAACATTTGCTGGTGTACTTTTTGTGAAGTGATTTGCAGATGCATATATATATATATATATATATATATATATATATATATATATATATATACACACACACAATGTATAGTGCATTAACATATGTTAGAATGCATATACCTTTCATACCACAGCAGTTTGTCAGCAATTTAAGTGTGTGTGTGTGTGTGTGTGTGTGTGTGTGTGTGTGTGTGTATCTATATCTATCTATCTATCTATCTATCTATCTATCTATCTATCTATCTATCTATCTATCTATCTATCTATCTATACTGTATATATATATTATTGAGTTTTATGAATAATATGAATAATTACGTAATATGAATAATTACATAGTTATACTTAATGTTATCCACAATATTCGCCAATTAGTTAATGCATTTTCCAGTTTTCAGTTAATGAACAGCTAAAATAGTTTAATAATAGAGCACATTACAGTTCCATGATAACTGAATTTTTTTTGTCTTGTTTCTTTAGTCACACATGCTCTCTCTCTCTCTCTCTCTCTCTCTCTCTCTCTCTCTCTCTCTCTCTCTCTCCCCTCTTTTATTCTCTCTCTTGTTTAGTTAAAAGGACAAAAAGCACAGGATGTTATGTCACCAAGAAACCAAGAAAGCCCTGACAATGGATACTCCTTTTATAAACTGTAAATAAATGTTTCCTTACTGATTCCTGACTAGACATGCATCAAATGGTACATTACATACTCATTCATTATACATTCATTAATACTCAAGAAATGTGTAAACTAGTTGGAAAATGTTTATACCTCATGTTTTTCTCTACTTCTTAAATGGTGTAATCTCGTTTGTTGAATAGCCTTCGTAAAAACTTGTGACCTTATTGTTCTAACTTCCATGTTCATCTAGACCTAGACAGAAAAGTAACTCAGTAAAAAGTGTTAATTACATTAAAGCTTACACTACATTGTTATACTTCTAAACCTAGATAAAGCTTGTAGTTTTTCTTTAGAACGTCATTAAAGCATTAGCAGGGAAATTCCTCAATTTCCACTCTACCTAATGACTGGAAAGCTAAAATAAGCTGAAAAAGCACTGCCAAATACATTCATATGGGGGCAGGGAAATACTGACTAAATTCATTCAAAACTTACTGTCAATAAAGAGTGAAATAACAAATGAGTTTATTGGGTTGAGAGAAGGCACTGATGACTTTAAGATAATGTGCAGAACATCTGAAAAATAAAAGAAAGAAGACTAGAGTAAAGAATACTTTCCAACCTAATGCTCTACAAAAATCTGAGAAAATAAGTAAGACTTAAAACAAACTCAATTTTAATAAAACAAACCAATTTAATAGAGCTTATACTCAGTGATTATCAATAGAGAAATTAACCTCATTGATTATTTTTTATAATAATCTCCATGTCTAAATTTCCATACCTCTGTGTGTCCCCATAAAGAACTGCTGGTTCTGGATAATATCCTGTAATATCCAGTGGGCATGAAGCACAAATACACCCTAAATGGAATGCCAGGACATCACAGTACCATCTACATACATTCATACAGCCACATTCACAATCCACCTACAAGCAGTGTTTCGGTTTGTTTTAAACCAAATTGTGGCAGATCTAATATATTGTATAATATATAAATAATCTGGTTTTCTATGATTTGGGTACAAAGCAATAGAAACTGTACAATAAGAAAAATCATCTGGGCTTTTACTAGATTTAATCTGCAATGTGAGTATGGGTCAGTTTGTGCTAATAATAGGGGTAAAATTATATGGTTTTTCGTTTACTGTAGCCCATCCATCTCAAAGGTTTAAGTCTGAGGTTGAGTCTGGTTACTCTCAAGGTTTCTTACTTATGCCATAGAGAACAGGGGGTATGGAGACGGATGATCCGCTGTGGCGACCCCTAAAGGGAGAAGCCGAAAGAGAAAGAAGAAGAAACGTATTAATTCCTTCTTACCACATTATATGTGTACATCTGCTTCGAGACAATGTCGATTGTAAAAAGCGCTATACAAATCAAAATTAATTGAAATGAAAGTTAAAAGTTCTGTAGTGTAGGTTGTTATGTAGAAGTAGTTGAGTTCTGCACAATACAGATACCTGCAACAGTCTTATAGTTATCACCTGCAGCTTAAATAGTGCTTTTTTATTTACTTTGAAAGAAGTTTCAATTTATCTTGTATTGTTGTATCACTCTTGCTGTTATATGTTTTGACTGTATACTATACGTAATACAATTTTCTTTCGTCGCCGCGTTCAGTGAAGCGTCGTGTTTCATGGTATGACGTCACGCGCTGGGATAGGCTGGTCACGTGGTTTGAGTTTCCAAACCGCTGGGTTAAGGGGAAAAATGCGAAGGAGTAAAAATAAACATAAATGTGGCTTGAGAGTAAAAATGTAGCAGAGTTGTACGCTTCGTTCTGCATCCCGGTCATTCTTACGTATTTAAACTATATATACTCTGAGTCTGCTGTTTAGTTTTAAGTATTCTCTACGAGAAAGTCAAGGTTCACTTTTGACAAACTCGATTCAGCTACCTGGTAACTTGTGTCTGATTATGGCGCACTGCATGATGACGGACTGTTAACGGGTATGAAGCTCTTTTTATAAGGACTTTGTGTGTTTTTGTTGTTGTATTGTTATTTTTATTTCTATATTCCCACTTTTGAATGTTGTTTATATGATTAACAGTGCAGCCTGCCAGTGTAGCTCAATGTCAGGAGCAAACAGAAATGTACACTTTACCAAATAATGTAGGCATGCTGTCTCATCTACCCTCATATATCAAATCATGAATGTAATCTGATCTATGATTTAGCATTTTATTTGTAATTGAATGGTCTCTTTATTTTTTCTAGGATATACATTTGTTGTTTATTTGCTGCCTGGAAGTTTAGGGGACAGACTGACAGATTTATAGCTATTTTTTGTCCCTACAGGTTTCTGTGCTAATTTATGGCCAGGTAAGTTTTGCATAAAAATGTAGTCAATATAATAACTCTGTGTGTGTGTATGTGTGTGTGTTTGTGAGAGAGAGAGAGAGAGAGAGAGAGAGAGAGATTAAAAGCATTCCAACCTGCAATGTTTTTTTGTTTTTCATTTTTGTTTTTACAGGCAAATTGGACCTAGTTAAGGAAACATACATACATGTGAATAAACCCCGAAAACTAAATAAATATATAAATAGTTTAGATATATTAGATTGCACATAACTTGAATACAGTTCTCAGGTTTAATGAACAGAACAAATTTATTTTTCCTCTACATTTCGCCTGTACTGTGCTCAGGCTTGCCTGCCTGTTTCTCTGCGAGTGAACCTCAGGGCACGGTTACAGTAGTATCAGTACGGTGTTCATGTTACACAGCTTGACAATCAGTCCTGATGAACGGCTCAGTGTCCAGTATTGTCTTACTGCTGGTCCTCTGGTCTCATTTGTTAACATACATTCATTAGATACAGTGGACATTACATATACAATATATAGGGTGTATTTAATTCAGTGTTTTATTTCCCAGACTAGGTTATCTTATACTGCCTTGATCTGACCTTTAGAAACTACACGTGGTTTAATGGGAATATATCACATGATCAGAAAAACAATAGATATGAAGTTCCTATTTCTAAACAGAGGAACTGCTTTCTAAATAATTTTTACAACTTCCCAGTACCATGCTGAACACCTAGTTGACAAGCCTAAACCTTTGAGAAGTTTGTAATGGCTGCAAATTTGACTGAGTGGGCAAAAATGTAATCATTGTTATATCTGTGTCTGGAGTAAAATTGGTAGTTAAGGTATATGTAATTTGCATTTGTACATGGCTGTCCAGAGGAAAATGACAGCGAACTTAATTATCAAGATGCTGTAAAGATTTCTGTTGCAGTTTGCTTATCTTGTGTAAAAGTATTTAAGTCTGTTGTAATTTTTTCTTTGTTCACTTGTCTGTCTAGGTCAGACTGCATTTCCGATGTCCTCTAGTGGGGGTTCTCCAGGCCGCTTTAGGCGTGCCCGAAACGCAGCACCATATAACGATGTGCCTCCAAGCTCATTACAGAGAGGTAACGGCCTCTATAGTTTGCAACATGAAAGATCGTCGAATTTGTCTCTGAGCTTGGACCCTCTGCCTCCTCCTCCGCTCCCTGAAGAGCCTCCAATTGGACCAGACACTAGTGAAAACGAAAACTGTGAAAATCCATCAGTTGACCTCAAACCTGTTCATCGCTTTATTCCTGACTCGTGGAAGAGCTTCTTTCGTGGGAGCAACAGAAGCAGCAATAGCTCAGTGCCTATATCCAGTAATTTGAACACCACTACAGAGGGCATTAGGTGCTCTCCTCCTCAATCTCCCTCAGACTCATATCATTATAAGTTTGAGGGCTCTGCAAGCAGCTACCATTCCCGCACAGAGCGTGAGGCTATGCTAGGAGAGCATCCAGATTTGATGGATGGTCGCACTGCACACACCACTCTGACCTACAGTGAAAGAGTTGAGGAATACCACCAGAAATATGCCTATATGAAGTCCTGGCCAGGGCTGCTAAGAATTCTTGGTTGCATCGAGTTGCTTTTAGGAGCAGCCATTTTTGCTTGCGTCTGTGCATACATTCACAAAGACAATGAGTGGTATAATATGTATGGTTACTCACAGCCACAAATGTATGGTGGATATGGTGGTGTGAATGGTATGTACGGGGACACTTATTACACTGGACCCAAGACACCTTTTGTCCTTGTTGTGGCAGGATTGGCATGGATAGTGACCGTGATTATACTCGTGTTGGGCATGACTATGTACTACCATGCTATCCTTTTAGACTCAAACTGGTGGCCTCTTACCGAATTTGTGATCAACTTGGTTCTTGCAATACTTTTCATGTCTGCCAGTATTGTGTATGTAAGGGACACAACTCGAGGTGGACTGTGTTATTACCCTGTTTTCAACACTGGCATAAACGGAGCATTCTGTCGTATTGAAGCTGGACAAACAGCAGCTATCATTTTCCTCTTTGTGGGCATGACAGTGTACCTGATAGGAGCAATTGTGTGCCTGAAATTATGGAGACACGAAGCTGCCCGCCGCTTTAGAGAGAAGTACGCCTATGAGGTGAGACTGTCAATCGATTTGGATTCTTTTTTGTATGATAGAGTTGACCTGCAATTGTGGATGACTGTGTTCACAACTGTTTACAGACAATGATTTCTGCTAAAGTCTTTCTTAGCCCATGCAGATATTTTTATTACAGAATCATAAGTTTTTAATGCAGTGCCGCCTAAAGGCCTGACGATCACGGGCATCCAATAGTGGTTTTTGCTCTTGTCCCTTGCACCACAGAGATTTATCCAGCTTCTACGAATCTTTTGAAGATATTATGTACTGCAGATGATCAGTTATTCAAAGTCTTTGCTGTTTTATGTTGAAGAACCATAATCTAGAAACAGGTTTTTTTTATACAGATTGGTTATTGACCTGTTGCCAGTTAATCAAATTAGTTGCATAATGTTCCTCTTTCCTTTTTAGTTACCCTTACTTTTCCAGGCTTAATTTGCCAATGTATTTCTTCAGACATGTTACAGACATCAAATTAAAAATTACCCTTTTTTCCTTAAAGTGTTACAATAGATAAAATGTTAAGACTAACATCTTGTCTGTGTTGGTCTACCTTCTTGTATAATTTTTCTCTTTTCAATATTATTATCATCAAAAGACTTTTCTAAAATCCATTTATTGTTAGTGGTGTTTCCAATTTATGCCAAACAGCAGCTACATTTAAAACCAAATTTTATGCGTTTATTTTTTTTACAATATTTACAAATTATACTATTAGGATAAATTCTGCACCTCATACAGTTTTTATGAAAGACACACTGAAACACAATTTTTTTTCCTTTTTTCAGATGCATCCAGAATTACCAGTGGCTCAGTCTATGGTAACTACTAATTTTATTTATTTTTTAGAGTATCTTCTTAACCTGGTGATCATCCATATTCCTTTATACGTATTTCTTATTCTTTTACCTAGCCTGGGCTGAGGATGCCTGAGCCTGTGCACATCTCTGCTGCACCTGTCCAAACAGACAATTCTGCGCCATCCAAGACAAAAGTGGTTAAAGGACCTATTCCACTTGGACACATTCCCAAACCTGTTATTGTGCCTGACTACCTATCGTGAGTACTTACTGTGCCTGACTACTTTTCGTGTGTTTTTTCTCTAAGCTGTTACCACAGAGTTGGAGGTACAGTTATATACATTTGTATATTACACCTTTGGATGCAGTAGAGTTAAGTGAATGGTAGCTCAGTAGTTATGGTGTTGGGCTTCTGATCTGAAGGTTGTGGTTCATATCCTACCACCACTAGCAGCCCCTTAACCTTACTTTTTTATGAATGACATAAATGTAAGTGTTACTGAATAAGGTGTTTTTAGAAATTCTGGGACTGTAAATGTATCACTACATTTTCCCTTCCCTTCACTTGAGACACTTAAACCTGTTCCAGCATGACAATGCCCCTGTGGACAAATCCAGGTCCATGCTGGTATGGTTTACATGGGTTGGAGTGGAGCCATTTTGATTAATTGGAATGTTGACTGCACCTCAACAGTATCAGCACTATGTGTGGTTTTTTTTGCAGTAAATACCCAGCAATTCGAAGTGATGAGGAACGGGACCAGTACAAAGCTGTCTTCAATGACCAATACTCTGAATATAAAGAGCTGCATGCAGAGGTCCATGCAGCACTGAAAAAGTTTAATGACATGGATAGCATTTTGCACAACTTGCCTCGAAACTTGTCCAGTCAGGAGGTCAGTTACCGCTTATTAAATATCTTATTGTAATTTGAATAATAATACTAGCAATTATAGAGTCTAAAATATTTGGTTATCTTAGTAACTTGTGCATTTAAGCTTTCCCAGATAATATTAATAATGTTAATGTGAGATGCTAAATGCTGTAGCTGAATTCTGGCTGAAAAGTTCACACTTTGACAACCCACTTTGAAAAGAAAAAAATAACATTACACCTAAATATTTCTGTTTATAATCAGTTGTGAAAATATCTGTGAAACTCCTGTGCTGCAGTAGGAATGTTATGCAATAGATTTTAGGATTCATGAGATGCAAACTGCTATTCAAGTTTTCATTTATAAAATGCAAAATATTCACAATAATAATTTATAACATTTTATGGAATAAAGCATATAAAACGCATATAGTAAAGCATGTATTTTTTCCCCTCAGGAATCCGACCGCATAAACCGAATCCTTCAGGTATATCAGCAAAAGAAAAATGTAAGTTTGATACATTTTTAGACATAAATCCTGGTTTACTAAATGATGTCTCATTCCCTGAACTGCTTTTATTCAAATCAGTGTAAATCACCAGGGGAGGAAGAGGGGGTGGGAGAAGGAGGGGGTGGGAGGAAAAGGGCCAGGTTCATTTGTTTTTCCGGAAAGGAAATGGCAGTTGACTCTTGGCAAATGAGGCTTTTTTCTAGATCCTTTTTTTCACTGCTTTTTGCTTAAAATATAGTTTTCAATGATTCCCAGCAATGTCCGACTCACTAGGAAATAAAACCTATTTTTTTTCCCCTTTGTAGATTTTTCCAGTGTTTGCATTATTTTAGCTCTTATAATTTTTTTTTTTTTTTTTTATCAAATAAAAGTTTACATTAAAAATATATAGATCTATGTTTAATTTGATTTGTCTGGTTTGTAGAATTCTATGTAAAATGTGGAATCAAAACATCAAATTTATGAGGGGTATTATTTATAATAAAGATATAATATAATAGAAATAATAGTAATTACTTATTTTCTTGCTTTTTTTTTTTATAAAGGATCCTTCATTTCTTGAGAAAAAGGAAAGATGTGAATACCTCAAAAACAAACTATCTTACATCAAACACCGCATTCAAGAATATGATAAGGTCATGGCATGGAATTATGGCTATGGCTAAATTTCTCCTGAGTTCATGAAAGTACATGCTGTAACAGTCCCTCATTTCTGCTCATTTCATCTCCTGCACAAACAACCTCAAAAATGTGAAATGGAACATTCCCACATGCAAGACTTTAGACAGAAAGCCAAAGGAGGTATGCACAATATTTGCATATTTATCTCAATATGCTCAACAAAATGCAGTATTGACTTTATTTATGGGTCATTTAATTTCTTGTTTGGGTTGTACTGACTCAGCTTGTGTACAACCAGTGCTTGATGTTCTTATCAATAGTTTGAAAAAACTGATTTGCTTGATTGTAATTCTTAATGTGTTATATATTTTCTGTGACAAATTGCACTTATGTTTTTTATATAAAAAGTTTTGAATATTGTTCAAATATGTTCGGCAGGTAATTTTGTTTAATTTGGTGTGTGTGTACATGTAGACAGAGTGGCTATTCATTTATTTATGCACTGAATGACAGTCCTCACATTTCATAACATTTTAGTGTGAAATGTTTTTAACAGTATTTCCTAATTTGTTCATTAAAAATGTAACCAACCATAAGCATAGTGTATTGTGTGTATTTACCCATTATTATACAGTTGTAAGGCATGTACTATATATGTTTGACATTACTTGTAAATGCACAAGTAGATTAGGTTCACCTACCATTGTGGTAGTTTCTGTTTATAAACAGTGGGTATAAGTAGCCACATTGAAATTAGAACTGTAAGAATACTTACTCTGTGTGTGTGTGTGTGTGTGTGTGTGTGTGTGTGTGTGTGTGTGTGTGTGTGTGTGTGTGTGTGTGCACGTGACCTTCCGTCTCTACATGCCCTTCAACCGAGCATTTGATTTTTATTTTACAGAAATCGGGGCATAATGAATTACGTTATTAGCTATGAAGGAGTCAATATTTTATTTAGGCTGGTATATATATATATATATATATATATATATATATATATATATATATATATATATATATAGACCAAAAGTTTGGACACACCTTCTCATTCAAAGAGTTTTCTTTATTTTCATGACTATGAAAATTGTAGATTCACACTGAAGGCATCAAAACTATGAATTAACTCATGTGGAATTATATATGGAATTATATACATAACAAAAAAGTGTGAAACAACTGAAAATATGTCATATTGTAGGTTCTTAGAAGTAGCCACCTTTTGCTTAGATTACTGCTTTGCACACTCTTGGCATTCTCTTGATGAGCTTCAAGAGGTAGTCACCTGAAATGGTTTTCACTTCACAGGTGTGCCCTGTCAGGTTTAATAAGTGTGATTTCTTGCCTTATAAATGGGGTTGGGACCATCAGTTGTGTTGTGCAGAAGTCAGGTGGATACACAGCTGATAGTCCTACTGAATAGACTGTTAGAATTTGTATTATGGCAAGAAAAAAGCAGCTAAGTACAGAAAAACGAGTGGCCATCATTACTATAAGAAATTAAGGTCAGTCAGTCCGAAAAATTGGGAAAACTTTGAAAGTGTCCCCAAGTGCAGTCACAAAAACCATCAAGCGCTACAAAGAAACTGGCTCACATGCGGACCGCCCCAGGAAAGGAAGACCAAGAGTCACCTCTGCTGCGGAGGATAAGTTCATCCGAGTCACCAGCCTCAGAAATCGCAGGTTAACAGCAGCTCAGATTAGAGACCAGGTCAATGGCACACAGAGTTCTAGCAGCAGACACATCTCTACAACAACTGTTAAGAGGAGACTGTGTGAATCAGGCCTTCATGGTAGAATATCTGCTAGGAAACCACTGCTAAAGAAAGGCAACAAGCAGAAGAGACTTGTTTGGGCTAAAGAACACAAGGAATGGACATTAGACCAGTGGAAATCTGTGCTTTGGTCTGATGAGTCCAAATTTGAGATCTTTGGTTCCAAGCACCGTGCGACGCAGAAAAGGTGAACGGATGGACTCTACATGCCTGGTTCCCCCCTGTGAAGCATGGATGAGGAGGTGTGATGGTGTGGGGGTGCTTTGCTGGTGACACTGTTGGGGATTTATTCAAAATTGAAGGCATTCTGAACCAGCATGGCTACCACAGCATCTTGCAGCGGCATGCTAT
This sequence comes from Silurus meridionalis, assembly GCF_014805685.1. Lineage (NCBI taxonomy): Eukaryota > Metazoa > Chordata > Actinopteri > Siluriformes > Siluridae > Silurus > Silurus meridionalis. The sequence continues at coordinate 11,665,347 of NC_060894.1, forward strand.
TCCATCCGGTTTGCGTTTAGTTGGACCATCATTTATTTTTCATCAGGACAATAACCCCAAACACACCTCCAGGCTGTGTAAGGGCTATTTGACCAAGAAGGAGAGTGATGGGGTGATGCGCCAGATGACCTGGCCTCCACAGTCACCGGACCTGAACCCAATCGAGATGGTTTGGGGTGAGCTGGACCGCAGAGTGAAAGCAAAAGGGCCAACAAGTGCTAAGCATCTCTGGAAACTCCTTCAAGACTGTTGGAAGACCATTTCAGGTGACTACCTCTTGAAGCTCATCAAGAGAATGCCAAGAGTGTGCAAAGCAGTAATCAAAGCAAAAGGTGGCTACTTTAAAGAACCTAGAATATGACATTTCAGTTGTTACACACTTTTTTGTTATGTATATAATTCCATATATAATTCCACATGTGTTAATTCATAGTTTTGATGCCTTCAGTGTGAATCTACAATTTTCATAGTCATGAAAATAAAGAAAACTCTTTGAATGAGAAGGTGTGTCCAAACTTTTGGTCTGTACTGTATATATATATATACAGTATGTATATACACACAGTTGTGTGAAAAGATGTTTGCCCCCTTCCTGATTTCTTTTTTTTGCATGTTTGTCACACTTTAATGTTTTAGATTATCAAACTATTTTAATTATTAGTAAAAAATAACACAAGTGAACACAACATGCAGTTTTAAAATGAAGCTTTATATTATTGAGGGAAAACTAAATCCAATACTACATGGTCCTGTGTGAAAAAGTGTTTGCCCCCTGTCAGAACTGTGGTTTATCACACCTAAGTTAAATTTCTCTAGCCACACCCAGGCCTGATTACTGCCACACCTGTTCACAATCAAAAAATCTCTCAAATAGGACCTGCCTGACAAAGTGAAGTAGACCAAAAGCTAGACATCATGTCAAGATCTGAAGAAATTCAGAAACAAATGAGAAAGAAAGTAATTTAGATCTATCATTCTGGAAAAGGTTATAAAGCAAAAACATGGAACAGTGGAGAACCTTCCCAGGAGTGGCCGGCTGACCAAAATTACCCCAAGAACACAGCAACCACTCATCCAAGAACTCACAAAAAAACCCACAACAACATCCAAAGAACTGCAGGCTTCACTTGCCTCAGTTAATGTAACACTGCATTTCAGAAAAAGAACATCATACCAACAGTAAAATATAGTGGTGGTAGTGTGATGGTCTGCAGCTGTTTTGCTGCTTCAGGACCTGGAAGACTTGCTGTGTTAAATGGAACCATGAATTCTGTTGTTTACTAAAAAATCCTGAAGGATAATGTCCGGCCATCTGCTTGTGACCTCAATTTAAAGCGAACTTAGGTTCTGCAGCAAGACAATGATCCAAAATACACCAGCAAGTCCACAACTAAATGGCTGGAGAAAAACAAAATGAAGACTTTGGAGTGGCCTAGTCAAAGTCCTGACCTGAATCCTATTGAGATGCTGTGGCATGACCTTAAAAAGGCGGTTCATGCTTGAAAACCCTCCAATGTGGCTGAATTACAACAATTCTGCATAGATGAGTGGAAAATTCCTCCACAGCGCTGTAACAGACTTATTGCAAGTTATTGCAAACGCTTGATTGCAGTTGCTGCTGCTAAGGGTTACCCAACCAGTTATTAGGTTTAGGGGGCAAACACTTTTTTTTTTACACAGTTTTAGTTTTAGATTTTACAATAATAAAAACCTTCATTTAGACAATCGGTGACAATAGACAATTTGATCTGGAGCAGTATATAAAAGTTTACTGTTAAATAAACAAATGACAAATAATTAGTTGTTTCTCAATATAACTGTCCCTTACATTCTCACAGAATTCACACTTTGAGAACTTTATTCTTTTAATAGGTACATGTTTCCTAGGTGTGTCCCATGACAAGGAATAGCAGACCTTTATTCATACTGTTTTTTTAATACTGTTTGATGGGCCTACAAAGAAATTTGCTTGTTTAGGAGGTGTATTGGTTTGAAAAGTTCCTCTAGTAGTCAAGTCAAGTCAAGAAGCTTTTATTGACATTTTAACCATATTTAGCTGACACAGAACACAGTGAAATGAGACCATGTTTCTCCAGGATCCTGGTGCTATATAAAATAACATAAACATTGGATTCTAAGGTTTTATGTATCATTATTACATTAATTAATAACATTAATAAACATCATCTAGTCTTTCTGTCTTAAAATTAAGTTAATACCTCAGATGAACAACAACATGACATATTGCTTATTTATTTATACACAACTTATTATTATATAAAAAGCCTAAATAAAGAAGGCGTGTGTAAAATATGTCTAGCCCTACTTCATCCATAAGAATTAAGAGGCTAAGTAGCAGCAAGGTGCTGGTAATAATATTCCTTTCAGTAAATAAATATCAGTGTGACCACCTCTATAAAAGTCAGACTTTTAGCAGTTAGCTGGTCTGGAGGATTCAGATGTGTATTAACCCAACACCAAGAAGGAAAAAACAAAATCAATAATGTTAGAGAAGCAACTGATGCCAATCAACTAGAGAAGGGTTAAAGCCATTTCCAAACAATTTAAAAGTTCATTTTATTACAGTGAGGAAGATTATTCATAAGTGTAAAACATTTAAGACAGATGCCAATATCCCGGGACTGGATATTACAGCAAATTTTCCCCAAGCTGAATAACTTTATATATAAAATTATATATTTATATATATATATATATATATATATATATATATATATATATATATATATATATATATAAATAAAACAAAACAATGTGATTTTTTTTTCAACATGAAACAACAAGAAATCCAACATAAAATAAGCTTTTTTTTACTCTTTTTAAGATACTCACTTCACACATCAATGTCTTCAGTACCAGAGATATTATATTACTTCATTACTATAAACTGTTTACATGCTGTTTTTGCACATTCTTTTGACTGCTGCTATTGCTGTTTTGCACAAACCGTTTTGTAATTTTTTTGTTTACTCCTACAGTATGTTTACTGGCGGTGCTATTTTGTGTTTTGTGTATTTGTCCTACACTGTCTTGTGTTGTCTTTGCACTATCTGTCTTGCACTGTTTGCACCAGGTTGCACACGATGCACTTTATGTGGAGAGGACACTTACTTTAGACCTTAGCTCTGTGTTTTCTGTTATGTAGCTTTATGTTGTTTTCTGTAGCACCAGAGAATTTCCCAGGCTTAGGAGGCTGTTAGGATAGCAAAATTGTGTTTTGAATCTTAGGATCCATGCTAGATGGTCATGTAGTGATTATTTACCCATGAATATTTTCAGAGAAGTAGATGAGGGTTAAAGAGGAAGCATGAGAGACAACTGTGAAGGAAAACGTATGTATAGTTTTATAATAGATATAACAGGAACTTTTTAGATCCCTAAATGATCCTTTTTAGATACTTTTTAAATAGTTATTTATTAAATAAATTCAAACCACAAATTGATGCATGTGACCCTCTAAAGATAATTATAAGTAAAATTAAAATCTAAAATTGCATAATTATTCGTGTATATTACAGACAGATCATGTAACTAATTATTATACAATTGCCCAAGTCTCTGCTATTGTTAAAAATATGGTTTTATATTTTATCTGCCCTATACAAAAATCTTTTTAATCTGAATAATTAATATTTTAGTTTGAATCCTACATTGCAAATCATTTTTGCAAATCATTTTTCGTGTAAACTTTGGGTTGTCAGCCACTTTACCCATTTTACAGGAATACACCTGTAATCAACAGTCACTGTGTATTACTGTTATCAAATACACATTAAAGACCAAATAGTATTATTGCTTAATAATTGGTTGCTGTATTTCATACTGTATATATCTAGATTCAATTATTTAAATTTCGAATATTTATATATATATATATATATATATATATATATATATATATATATATATATATATATATATATATTTTTCGTAACAGTCGAAGAACAGGAAAGAAAATTGTGAATTGATGCATATATAGTAACAGAGAAGATATAATAACTTTTAAAGATATAATAACTTTTTTGTTCTCTGTAAACTGGCCATTTGCAGCAAACAAACAAATAAAAAAATAAAAAACAAAGAACACACACACACACACAAACACACACGTACTCAGAATGCAAAAAATAAAGAAAAGAGGAAGCTGGAAAAAAAACTAATTAATTATGATTATTAAGTAATTATTATAATTTTTAATTGCATATTTATATATGCATACATACTGTTGTATGAGTCAATACGATCAAATAGTTTAGATCTAGGGGTATATGATTATCAAAGTAAAAAAACTGCGTGTCTGACGTTTACTGCCTCGAGCGCCACTCAAACAGATAAGTATCACCTGCCCTGCTCGTGGCTGAAAGTGCCAATCATACACGCACTTTTTTTTCAAAGGGGCCGGGTCTCTGACGTCATCACATGTTGATTGAGGGAGGTGCTTAGACTACCTGTAGAGAGAGGTAAATGTTCGCAGTGAGTGCTGGAGCTGAATCACGGTGAGGGGGAGCGTTCCGTCAAAACAGGTACGTTTGCTTACACAACAACATTGTGATGGTATCCCGTCTTTTAATGCGTAAAGGCCTCGTTTTTTTTTGCTGTGAGCGTAGATCGTGTGTTTAAATTTGTTCCGTCTTCAGAGATCAATTGTTTTCAAGTGTGTTGTAAAAAGTACTACTACAACTGGATTAAATCCTGGATTCTTTATTCCAAAGAATGCATTTTGGTATTCCAAAACGATTAACGATTTCTGTTATCTTTTCAGAATAAAGAATGTCTTCCCATCCGAATGGGAGTCCACCTCCTTATGAGTCTGAACATGCATAGTAAGTTCATGTATTTTTGTAATAGAAATTCTTATAATTACTTTTCAACCAGAGTAATTGATTTTTGGATTTTAAAAATTTAACACCTAGGCTTTACTATTTAAGTTGTTTTATTGTTTTTTTTTATGCTCATATTTTGTTTTTGTTTGTTTGTTTCTTTCTTTCTTTCTAAAACCTCACTACCCATAGCGACATGGTTCCACAACCTGCATACTCGTATTATGCAGATGATGAGATTAAGCACTTCTATCGCTGGAATTCACCACCAGGCATCATAAAAATCATGGCAGCCATTAGCATCTTTCTGTGTGTTGGAGTTTTCGCGTGTGTGGCTTCCACTTTAGCCTGGGACACCTCTGGAAGTGTGACCGGCTTTTCTGGCGGCTATGGCGGAGGCTATGGTGGAGGCTATGGCGGAGGCTATGGTGGAAGCTATGGTAGTGGCGGCACTTCCTTTGGTGGAGGTCTCGGTGGTGGATCCTTTGGCTATGGTATTCTGGGCTCACAAAACGATCCAAGACAAGCAAAGGGATTTATGATTACAATGGCCATTGTTACCTTCATAACACTGATGACCATTTTTATTCTTATGCTCTCCGATAAGCATTGGGCACAAAGCAGGAAGTTCTACCTGATCATTATTATCGTTACAGCCATCCTGGCTCTATTAATGTTTGTTGCCACAATAGTTTACTTGGTTGCGGTTAACCCCATGGCTCAAGCCTCTGGATCAGTGCAGTATTACCAGGTACAGGCCCTCTGTGCCCAGTACCAGGGTCCTCAGTCAACAGAACTCATGATCAACCAGTACCTGTATCACTACTGTGTGGTGGATCCACAGGAGGTGAGCACTTTGCTTTGCTGCAATTTCTCTTTGTACTGAATGACAACCGATAGTATCCGAATAAATCATTCAGCATGTTGTTAAAAAAAAAAGGGTATTATTTTAGATATCTTCACATTTCCTCTATTCCTCCAACTTTTGCAGGCAGTTGCCATTGTTTTTGGCTTTCTCATCCTTGCTTGTCTTATCATCATCATGGCTTTTGCCATCATCACCCGAAAGAAAATCAATGCATATGGAAAACCAAACATCTTGTGGCATAGGGAGAAATCTGAAGATCCTAACTCTCCTCAGGATGTAGAGGATTGGGTAATTTGTTTGTTTTTAAACCACCCACACATGTATTTATTCAGAAAAAGTCCTAACATAAAACTGTTGTACTTCAAGGTTGTTTATAAATGTCATAGTTATAAATCAGTACATTATCGAGACATTCAATTTGTTTACATTCTGTGCAGAAATAAACAAGAATCTCTGAGTAACTTTAATTTATTTTTATATTTTGAGTAATGTTGTATCTCAGTCATGTGAGTTGCTTCAGTTTCTGTATTGTTAACTCATGAGCTATGTTCAGTTCGGTCCCTTCAGTTGAAGAACATTCGTTTGCTAACATGGTGCAAGTGGAAAGACAGGTTTCTTTGTGCAGAATAACATTGGGGGGAAGGGAATTTTGTACCTGGTTTCTGGGTGTGGTTTGTGGTGACAGTTTCACTGTGATGCTTTTTGGAACAGGCCAGAACAAGTTGGAAGTAACTAAATAAATAAAGCTTTTTTTTTTTCTTGTCACAAAATCTACTTGAAGTTTTGAAGTGACCATGACAGCTGATATTTAAGACCAGGTTTAGGGTTATTACTTTTTAGTAAAAGTTTTAGTAAAGTTTGTAGTTTAAAGAGCCATAATATGATTAAACTGAACCACTCTGGGATATTACAAATCTTGATCGTTTAATGTGTAATTTGCTAATGGAATATCTAGATTGACATTTATTTTGATGCCAAGTTCCTTTAAATATATGCAAGTCATGACTTGTCTTCTATTCTGTATGGACTTCTTATTCTTTCTCTAGGTAAATAATGTATCTGGTGATCCAGACCTTGTTAATAGTGAGTTCCCTGAAAAGTTTGGAGGTTTGAGAGAACACCTGGATGAAAACAGTACAAACTATGGCAAACCCCCTGGCAGCCTTTTGTGAGTACACTTCCTCTTTCTATATGCTTGGCTTTGTGCTTGTATCTGTATCTGTATCTGTATCTCTCTCTCTGCACATGGACATGTATGTAGGTGTGTGGGTTTGCGTGAGAACATGCATATGGCTTTAAGTTTGTTTCATACTAAAGGTTTTTGATCCAAAGAGTAAAATGTTTGTAAACAATTTTTGTTTAAAAGCTGCTTTAAAGTATCTTAAAGATCATTTTAACTCCTTATAGTTCTGAGCAATTGATCCTTGATATAACTTTTCAGCCTACTTGTTTATAATAAAACAGTTAATTCTTGCACATTTATGCAGTTATCTGCCAATACACAAGGGCTTCAGTTAATAGTCACATTAAAAATTAGAATGAGGTAAAAGTGAGATCTTTTTATTTTGGAATGAATGTTTGTTCCACACATCTTGAGTATTACAAAAACTGCAGATGTATTTATTTTTCCCTAATCACCAGGGGTCATATTTATAAATGTGGGCTATGCACAAATGGGGCTCAAAACATGGGTATGGCACTTTTAATGTGAAGATTGTTTTTTATTTTTTTTATTTTTTATAAATCACAAACTTGAACAGAAAATGTGCACACCTGTAAATAAACTCTGAGCCCTGTGTGCACACATTCTGGAGACACGGAAGGTGAGAAGGTAATTGGCGACATGCATGGCGCGGTGGTGAACTGAAGTCAGATTGTTGGAAGTAAATGTAAAAACCGTTATTAGTACTGATGCCTCAAACATATTTAATTTTACTCCACATCATACATTAGATCCACGTTATCATGAGTAGATCTAGTAGTGTCATTTGCGCTTGTAATTGATAATGTAAGTGATTTGAATGTTTCATAAACACCTTGTAAAATCCAACTCTTATTTAATCAGCACTGTCTCACATTCACATTGTCTGCTATAGAAGCCCTGGAGGAGATCACCTGACTGCAGGATAGAATCAAATACCCTACCATTAGATAATTGTAAAACACAGTGTAAATAACTAAACATTTTCCTTAAATACTGTGCATATTTGATCAAATGTCAAAGTCTGGAAATACTGCCATTAAGCTCTTGCATAATTGTTACTCTCCTTCTTTCGGCTGCTCTTTATCGGGGTTGTCGCAGCGGATCATCCGTCTCCATACCCCCCTGTTCTCTACATCTGCCTTTTTCATACCAACTACCTGAATGTCCCTCACCACATCCATAAACCTCCTCCTTGGCCTTTCTTTTTTCCTCCTTCCTAGCGGCTCCATCCTCAGCATTCTCCTACCGATATACCCCATGTCCCTCCTCTGCACATGTCCAAACCATCTCAATCTAGCCTTGTTTCTAATCCTGTCCATCTTCAACACTCCCAATGAAAATCTCAATCTTTTGCTCTTCCAGCTCCACCTCGCTTTTCTTCAATTATCTAACACACTCTCCATTACTTTGCACTGTTGAGGTACCTGAGTCCAGGTACCTTCACTTTCTCCACCTCTTCTACCTGCAACTGCACCACTACACTGCCCTCCCTCTCAATTACACACATGTACTCTGTCTTACTCCTAATGAATTTTATTCCCCTTTCTCCAGCGTTTACCTCCACCTCTTCATGCTCTACTCAAACTGATCCCTACTCTCACCACAAATCACAATATCATCTGCAAACATCCTAGTCTACGGAAACTCCTGTCTTACCTCGTCTGTCAATCTGTCCATCACAACTGCAAAGAGGAAAGGACTCCGAGCCAATCCTTGATGCAGTCCCACATCTCCCTTGAACCAGTCTGTTGTTCCTACTGCACACTTCACGGCTGTCACACTGTCCTTATACATGTCCTGCACCACCCTCACATAATTCTCTGACACACCAGACTTCCTCATACAATAGCACAACTCCTCTCTTTGCAACCTGTTGTACGCTTTCTCTAAATCCACAAATACACAATGCAACTCCTTCTGACTTTCTTCATTAACATTCTCAAAGAAAATATTGCATCTGTAGTGCTCTTCCTCGTCATGAAACCATACTGTTGCTCACAGATAGTAATCTTTTCTCTAAGATCCCAATTCTGTTTTGTCAACCATTTTCTCTTATGCTTTCCTGCACTTCCTCATTCCACCACCAGATATGTCTTCCTTTCTCTCACTTTACCAGTCATAGTACCAACATTTAATGTACCAACCCGAACCTCCACTCTCCTGCACTTCTCCTTTCCCTGCTGTCTCTGTAGACATATTCCCCCTCCCCTTATCCTCCTTTAGTAAACAGTATCCCAATATTCACCAGTACCCTGTTGACTAACGATACCTGTGGCAGTTGTGGTAACCTGGGCCTTGACATTTCCTTGTTTTCAGTCCTAACTACAGTATAATGTTCATAACAAAACCCGCATGAAGAAACCTGTTCACCTATTACCTTTTTATCTTCAAATATTATAGAGGATACCAGTAATTCATGCTGTACATTTTGCAAGGTATTAATGATCACTCTAATTTCTGTAAACATTTAAATGCTGCAGCGACCCCCGTGCGTTATGCTGCGTGATTGCACTGTTGGAGGATATTATATATCATATATAATCTTCAACTTTCTCACAAGGACCATCTTTGGATATAATACCAGACCTATAGAATAAGATTTAGTAGCATTATCACAGCCTTCTTTGGGTGCCATAATGCCTGTTGTTTTGGATGGTTTTATTCATAGGGGTAGTCAATACATCATGTTTCCCTACACTGTGCAAGAACAGGCCACAATTAAAATGCAATGTCCAGTTTCCCAAACTTAATCAGTGCATTTGACTGCACTGAAATTGCTTTAATGGCTAGAAAGGACTAGAAATGTAGAATACCTTCAGATTGGATCACTTTTTCTTTAGTTTTGCAACTCTCTGTTCTGTCCCACTGACGCAGTTGACAGAAGCAGCAACAGGTCGCCACTCGCGCTGCTTTTTTTTTTTATTAGTGATTTCCCCTTGCAGTGGTCACCAAATAAGGTTGTTTTTTGGGCCTCCACCTTGCCTACACGTGTGTCTGTGTATCTCAGTGTCTGAGAAGTTACGCTTCTTTGCTCTTTTCTTACCTGTTACATTATTCACTGTAACAAAAGAACAATTGCATGCTAGGCTCTTTATTATGGATCAGCATTCATGGGGTGCTTTTGCATTGATTATTTATGGTTAAAAGTGGGCATGTACAGGGCTGGATATGAGGCTGATTCACAAATGCATACTTGCAGGTGATCTGTGATTTTTGTTAACGGAGCATTGGTGACAGATTTATAAACCTGAAAATTTGGGGGAATTCGCCGCTTTTGGCCGCATGTACACTTTTCGTAAGAATCCTACACAGTTTTAGAAATGAGACCCCTTGTCTTTTTCAACTCCTCAACTGTCCAGTTTGTGCAAATCTGTTTTTTTAAATGTTCTATCTAATTGTATAACAAAACCAAGCTTTCACCATGAACATAACCATAGAAGTTGACATGGCGCTGTATCTGCATGGATAAATACACATAAACATATTTATACTGCTGTGTATTTTCCTTCTTAGAAAATTGCTCTTTTGTATTTTTTCTGCATTACAAGTACTTAACCAACAAATCAGTTATGCATTTATGAATTGAAGGGGGAAGATCGCAAGATTATTAGCAATGCTATATTTACCGTTTCTTTGCTTTCTTTATGATCTCACACAAGCTCTAAACAAAAAACCCTATTCTAGTCTTATGTTCACCCTTTAAGTTAAACATTTAGCTGTAGTATGTGGCTGGAAAGCTAAAATATGTCCGTTTTTGTGTGTGGTGCAGGGGTGTGGAGCATGACATTCCAGTGCAGAATTCTGTTCCCTACTATAGCAGTTCAGACATGGACAGCTCAATCAGCAAACCTAAAAAAAAACGTGCTGTACGCCCCCGGCACAACAATGGTAAAGACTACGAGACTGATTATGCGTCCTCTGGAGATGAACTTGATGACGAGGACTTTTCCAGGTAAGATCATACAGTTTAATTGTAATAAATGCAATGCAAATGTGGCATTTTAAATCAAATTAAATGTTATGTCACATGCATACAGAGTACGACATGCAGTGAAATGCTTGAACATGCAGTGAAATGCTTAGAAAGCAAACCAAGGTCGATATGGGCTGTCTTTGGGTTTTTGTTTTTTTTCCCTTCCTTTAAATGCTTTTTTCCCATTTGCACTTCAGAAGATTTATTCAGAGGTCAAATTTGTTTTAATAAAGCAATTATACTGGATTGCACTACAAACTACATTCGACCCTCTATATTTGACCTATTATAATAGTTTTTCTTGTGATTCTTTTGTGGGCCACTCATAATACTATAAGTTATACAAACGGGAAGTTCACAAGGAAAAACTCTAAAATACTATTCACTGATTTCTCCAGAAAAGTGTTAAATGAATCACAATCAACCATTTAAATAAGAGCATGAGAACAGAAATCTAGAAGTCATACCAAAAGATGCAAACGAGTCAGCAATTATAAATTGAAGGGCTAGATGGAATTTACAAAGAAATAAAAAGCTAAGCCACAGCAGCTTTAAAACAAAATGAAAAAACAAGATGTAATCTCTATCAAAGTGACTGAAAGGCTGATTTGTAAAGAAAGAAAACATCTGCTCATTATCCAAAATGTACAACCACTTAAAACTGCCTCTTCTAGCTTGCCTTTTTCCCATAATGCATTCAAAAACACATCTAGTTGTTTGCCTTTCCTAAAAGTTATTTGGAGTTTCTAGAACCAATTTTACATAAATTAGTTATTATTACCAAAATTGAAAACAATGTTTACAATTTGTTTAAAAATCTTCATGCTTTTAAGATCATGCAAAGTTTATTTAATAAGATGCTATCAGGAGATCATAAAACAAGCCTTGTGCTAGTAAGCTGTTAAAATGGGTGTGTAAGGATTTTTGAGGCCTTCCGCCCCCTCCTAGTCTAAAGACACAACTTTGTTGTAGGACAGAAAGGAAAAAAATCAACTGTATCTCACCCCCACCCGATGAGATGTCGCCTTGCTGTCTGCCACAGGATATGATAGAATCTTGCATTGATAACTTTTCATGATGACTAGTTGAAATAACTTGAAAGAATATCTCTCTCTCACTTGCTGAAAGGATGTAGACATGGTTATGTTTAGAACAATGTTCTAGTTCAGTTCTGTTCTCTAACTGAACAGGAGTTTGTATATTGAAGCCCTGGTGGTCTAGTGGTTAGGATGCGGCGCTCTCACCGCTGCGGCCAAACCAAACTCAGCCATTAGGGTTGCACAAGCCAGTGCACTCTTAGTGCCGGTCCCAAGCCCCGGTAAATGGGGAGGGTTGTGTTAGGAAGGGCATCCAGCGTAAAACGTGCCAAATCGAACATGCGGAATCACGAATACGGATGATCCGTTGTGGCGACCCCTAATGGGAGAAGCCGAAAAAAGTATTTTGGGATGGCATTGTGTGTTTATTAAAGTAGAAAAAAAAGACTTTTCCCTGATTCATTTTGTACAATTAAACATTGAAAAAGCATAATTCACAGTTCAAATGTCGCAAGCAAATTTTTTTAATGTAACTTTGTATTTCCTTTTGTTCACAGTGAATTCCCCCCCATTACTGATGATCATGAAAGGGAGAATTATAAGAGTGTGTTTGACAGAGATCACCTAGAGTACAAAAGTCTGCAGGCTGAGCTGGATGAAATTAACAAGCGGTTAGCTGAGGCTGATCGTGAGCTGGACGAGCTTCAGGAGGGGACTCCACAGTATCTGGTAAGAAAAACAAAAAACAAGACTATCTTGTCTCGGACCATTCAATCTGTTGAGTACATCAAGAGTGCTGAAATTCCTTACTTCATGTACACATACAGTATCGGATATTGAAGAATAACGTACTTCACATACTTGTTTGCTTACTTTTTCGTCCTGAAACAGGATGCCATGGATGAGTACAATGCGCTGAAGGACAAAAAGCGGGTAAGAGTGTATTTAAACAGATTTTGTGTTAAACAAAGTGCTTATGCCGTTAGCTGCTGTAAAATAGATGTGAAGGGGCTTGTCAATCGGCTTTGCGGTTTTTATCTTCCTGTTTTCTTTCATTTATCCATTGTTAAAGGAACTTATTATTAATTTTAACATTGGTTTATGGATGGGATGATTTAAAAAATAGATTTCTGAAATGGTACACAATATTGAAAAAGAATGCAGATAGATGGACATACATTATTGTAGCTTTAAAAAAAATGTTGGAACATACAGGTAAACAAATACACCTATTAAAAATATTGATCAACCTCCCAAGAATGTGAAGGTGGGCTAGTAAAATGGTAGACCACTTCCTGTTGATTACAAGGTAAAGGTACCTTGTACTTTACATATTAGATTATATGATTTAGATTAAAATTATTTTTGATCCTAACATTTATTACATTATGTAGTATTTGAGGGAATTCAGAAAAAGGAAATTCAGTTTGTTTTTTAACTATATTCCCTTTAAAGAGTATTTTGACTGATATTGTAAGTCTGTGACTTAATGAACCAGTATCAGGGTGTATTTATTGATTTCATTTTGAATATTTTTTTTAGTAACTGTGGCAGGCAGCTAAATAGAATTTCAGTGCCAATGATAACTGAGGTTAAAATAAAACCAGTTAAGCCCACCCACTACTGGCAAAATTAAACTATGTTTTCAAATAGAAGCAATAGTTGAGAAAAGAAGCAGCCCATGTGTTGGAAATGCATTAAAGTGAGCATGCAAGTTTTCTTTACATTTATTTTACTCTCTGGTTTTAATTTACCACGTTAACATTCTCCGATAAATTTACAGTTGCATGCCTAGGCTATTCTTTGTGATTTTTCATATAGTGATGTTTGCTTGTAATATTTCAGAGTATTTTGCCGCCCTAGGTAGAGCTGTAGATTCACTTGTCTTCTTTGTTTGGTCTTAATAGACCTCTGACTATCGAAAGAAGAAGAAGAGATGCAAGGACCTGAAGGCGAAGTTGAGCCACATCAAAAGAATGGTCAGTGATTATGATGGCGCAAGATAAAGGATTTAGAGACTCTAAGAAGCCAGACTTGACTTCCTACAGCATACATCTGATGTCTGTCTAAGCATGAAGTATGGTATAAGAAATTTTACCTGGTGGTAAACAATTTACAGGATATGTCCATTTTTTTACATAAGCTTCTTTGGTCTCTGTTATACTCAGTTCAACAGTGAAGAATTTTAATGAGCCGTGTATCAGCTTTCGACAAACTGTACCAACCTACTTATTTTAACTTATTTTTTTGGGTAGAATGTTTTCTTATTGTCTTTTAGGCTTGCATATTCTGCTGTATGTGTTTCAGGGGACTATGTGTTGTTTTTATAGTGTTGCATGTATTGCTTTTTTTTAATTGTTTGTATCTGTAAATAACCAAATACACTTCTGATTTTACTTATTTGTTTTAGATAACACATGAATCTACTTTGTATTTCACAAAGAAATAAATGCTTTTTGTCATAGTATAATTTTATGAAATATACTGTCAGTTTCTCATTATTCCATATTATTTGCATTTGATTTTGTGTATATTTATGTAAAAGGCTCAATACTGCCAACCTTAACTGCTTTAAACTGTACAATAATTATTTCAGTTGCACCTACAAAATTAACAAAAATTGTGTGAATTAGAAATAGCTCCATTCTAAAAAGAGTGTTACATACTAGGGTTCAGCACTGCATCCCTTATTTTGTCATCGTCTTTTTATTTGTCACTGATTTAAAGGTGACACACACACACAGATCCCAGATCAAGAGAGTTATCTCCAGCTCTCTAGCATAAATCATGTATTGTGTCTGTTCAGCCAGTCTTTAAGAAGAGGAATATTTCTATCCATCCAGCGGATATTCTCCTCAATATTCTCCAGGGCTTGCTGGATACTGCGAAGTTCTGAACCCATATCTACCTCCAGTGAGCTGAAGAAAGAGTGTACCTGTGAAAAATGATAAAATATTAAAATAAGGGACTGGCAATAGAGCATATAAGTACACCTGTAACTAAACGTGGTTTGTGGAGAATGATTTCACAATATAAGGGAAAAAATGGGTAGATATGTAGCTGGAGTTATGGAATCATGTAGAACATGTACCTCATCTAGCATCTCCTTGGTTGAATACTGATTGGTTACTCCAACAACCATACGTGAAATTGAAGAGGAACCAAGATCGAACCTGGAAAAAAAGATATTCAACATCTGTTCATGCATGCATTTCTATACCACTTATCTGACACAGGGTCACAGGGGACCTGGTGCCCATCCCCAGGACCTCAGGGGGTTCTAACCCATGGCACTAATAGACACTAGAACAAGTTAGAAATCAGTGCATGTCATTGAATTGGGGAAGAAAATCAGATTACCTGGAGGAAACGCCCAAGGCATGGGAAGAACACACAGAGTGGGGGTTGGATTTTAATCCCCAACCCAAGAGGAATGAGGCAAATATTCTAACCACTAAACCACTAAGAGTCAGCGCCACTACCCATGGTTTAGATACTGTGCCACCATTCTGGCCAGAAGCTGATTAAATCTAAATATTAATTAGATAAATGCTTAATGCAGTGGTATTTTAACATTTAGAGATGCATTTAAAGATGCGCAAATACACAGATTTCTGTCTACCATAGCAGTAATATTCCACTCTATGCCAAATCTAAACCAATGTTTACTCTGTCCGACAAGGTTTAATGTTCGGTTCTTGGATTTCTTCCAAACTTTCAAAAAACATGTCTCTGGCTATTGCTTCTACTGTATTTGTGGATGGGTTAGGATAGGCACTAAGAGAATGACCAGGATGAATCAGACTTCAAATAAAACAATTTCTTTT
Organism: Silurus meridionalis; assembly: GCF_014805685.1. NCBI lineage: Eukaryota > Metazoa > Chordata > Actinopteri > Siluriformes > Siluridae > Silurus > Silurus meridionalis. Next base: position 11,681,097 of record NC_060894.1, read on the forward strand.
TTAAGTTGTCCATATTTTCTACTCACTTTTTAACTAGGTCTTGCCAGTTGGCTTTCAGGAAGTTCCAGGCAAGTTTATATGCATTAGGGTTTTTACTGACACTAATGACAAATGATGGAAGCTCATGGGTCTTCAGGACATTTCCTTCTAGACCCTTCTCCATTAGCCTGTGTTTAAAAAGCAAAAGAAAAGAAAAATGTATATAATTTTTTAAATATGATCTTTGATACACCGTGTTTTGTTTGTGTTTTGCATTTGGACAAATTTGGACTAACCACTCTAGCTTGTGAGCCAGTGGGCTGTAGGACAGCGCTGCTTTAATCTGACTCTTTTCGGAGGGATACATCGTTTGACGGTACATTTCCATTAGGAAGTCCCAGCCTTCTTCTGTTTGAGCACCCTCAGTGTACACAACCAAGCGGATATCAGCAGGCAACCTGCAGTTTCATAGCATAGCAATGTATATACATAAATATCCAGTGCATATTTTAACTAGAGAAATTGGTAATTAAGACCTTGTTAATGATGAACACTGACCTCATGATGCCACCTGACTCCTTCCACTTGAGAAAAAGATTTTGGGCTGTACTAACACATGGGGCATAGCGGCGCACACAGGCAAAGAGGAGCAAGTAATTACGCAAAATCCTCTCTGACACTGAGCCCCCATCACTCCATGTCTGTATGTCAATCAGTCCCTTGAACAAGTTCACTAAATGGGCCTTTAAAGAGAAGTACAGCATATGTAGTTTTATTGTTTTTAATAGTCTATATTATTTTAAAAGCATTTTAAAAGTACACTTAGTCGAATCAAGAGTCTTTTATTGTCATTTCAACCACATATAGCTGACGCAGTACACAGTGAAATGAAACAACGATCCTCCAGAACCCTGATGCTACATACAACAACAATCACAGAACAGAAAAAACAGAGTTAAGGAGCTAATAGCTACTATTTCAACTATTATTAATACTACTACTAATAAAAATAATAATAGCAGTAGTGGAAGAAATAGTAATATTATGGCAGAAGTAGCAGATATATTAGAAGTAAAACCACTAGTGGAAGTAGTAGCAGCAATAGTAGCATGTAATATCTGTAGTAGTAGTAGTAGTAGTGGTAGTAGTAGCAGCAGCAGCAGTGATAGTTGTAATTGCAGTTGTGGTAGTAGCAATACTGGTGTTAGGACTGGTGTTATTGGTATTAGTATCTGTTTCATTAGTAGTAATTGTAGTAGTGGTAGAAGTAGTAGCAACACTGGCAATAATACATGTGGTAGTAGTAATTCTAATAATGATGGTAGTAACAGCAATACTAAGAGCAGTAGTAGAAGTAGTTCTAATAGTAGTAGGAGTAGGAACAGTAACAGTTTTTGTACTTGTAGTAGTAGTGATGATTAGTAGTAATCGTAAATATGGTAGTAGAGTATTAGTGCTGGTGCTGGTAGTAGTAGTAGTAGTAGTAGTAGTAGTAGTAGTAATAGTAGTAGTAGTAGGAGCAGCATTACTCATCTTTACTTTATCATTACTCAATACCTCACCTTTAGCTGGTGCTCCAGATCTGCCATGTTTCTCTTTTCCATGAGTTTGTAAAAAGGAACAAGTTCACTGAAGCCCTGAGTCACTGGCATGATTTCAGTCTCCTGCTTCAGGTACAGACTCAGGCTCAGGGCCTTATCCAGGGGAACCTTCCCAATTCTGATAAATCATAAAAAACATGACAAGACTACAGTTGAAATACCTTTCAGTGAGTAGCTTCCCTTAAAGAAAAATAATGATTGATTTTTGACAGCTCTCACTTGACCAGCTGGAATATGTCGTGAATGAGGCTTGCTCTGTCATTCCCACTAAAAACAGTGTGATTGTTTCGAAGCTGCCTGATCAAAGCTTCCCAGCCCTGAGCTTCGTAATGGACAATATAATAACCTCTCATGTCCACGTTAAATTTGATCCACTCCACTTGTGATGGCAAGTACAGTACATCTGGGGAAAAAGGTGGCTTCTTTCAATTTAACATAAACTGGCACTATTCAATGAATGCCTTTAATTTCTGCTAACAATTTGACAGAGTATACCTTTTCTAGTTTTCATCAGAAAACGCTGGACAGAGCTGGAGCTACTGGTGATATAGGTCAAGGGCACTTGCCAAAGGAAGCTTGTTTTTATGCAAAACAGATAAATTCAGTTATGATACCAAAAGATTATAATTAATGAAAAAAAGAAACACCAAATACATCTTACCTTGAATTCTTTGATGTATCTGCCCCTTTAAGGTACCTCTCCTGTTTTAGTTTGACCTCTCGGCCTTTGACCTTTACAGTGATCATGGGAAAACCCTCCTGCAGTGTCCAGGTGTCCATGATAGCCTTTACATTTAAGTCATCCTCCATAAACCATTTCTATTTATAGAATTAATATTCCATGGGAAAAATGTTTCTGTTATTCATAAAATCCAATGCATATTTAATTAGTAAGATAATAAAGCTCTCGCAACACCTTATATATATATATATATATATATATATATATATATATATATATATATATATATATATATATATATATATATATATATTAAAAACCCATTATAGGATGATTATGATAATTTTCACTTTGACATACAGAAGCAGAAGATTTGGACTTGGTTTCGGTGCAGAAGCCGGCTGTGTTTAATGTCCCCAAGTCAAAATCATCCGAGTGGCAAATCTAAGATAGGCAGAACATTTTACTCAGATATAAACAGTAATAAAAAGATTGAAAAAGCCTCAGTATGTATGTGCTTACAATTTTGAAATAATACTACTATTATTTCAGTTGCATGCTGTTTTGAAAAGCTCCAGGGGCAAACAGTGGCTACATGGCAAAATACAGTGAAAAACTAGGCAAACATACAATGAGTGCCATGAGTACATGCCACAAATCAGTAAAAAAAAAAACAACAACTCAACACTCAACGTACATTTGTCAGACTGTCCCAGAGATCAGAATTCACTGTATTTTGGTAGCTGTGTTTCTTCAGGTAATTTATAATCCCAAGATTAAACACTTCTGGTGTCAGGAAGTCTCTCAGCATGTTCAAAACACAGGCCCCCTGACAACATATACAACAATTGGTAAAGTAATATAAAAAAGGAAAGTTCAAAGATCATAAAAGAATGCTATGTCTATTGCTATTATACCTTCTGATATGATACATCATCAAACATTTCTCGGATCTCTGCAGGATTTTCCACGGGGGTAGAGATGGGGTGCGAGGAGCTTAAAGAATCTACACCCATGGCAGTGAAACACTTTTCCAGGAAGTAGTCATTCTAAAGCCAATACACAGTCAATAAAACATTAAGAATAAACCAATGACACATTAACACAGTATTTATCATTCATTTGTTTTCAGTAATGGTTTTATCTTTTTTAGGATAGTGGTGGACCACTATCCTAAATGTCATTTTAAAAATTGTATCACTTATTCAAAAAGTTTCATCAGTTTTAATGAAGAATAGAATAAGATGACTGATAAAGTTATATACATGATTGGTGATCTTTCTTCAAGATCATAATAGGTCCAGGGTAAACTATGTGGCCTTTAAAAAACATTTTACATAAATGTTAACAATAACAGAAATAAAAACAACATTCTCACCACTTGTAGCTCAGGATAAGTGATGTTGGTGGAGACAAATTCCATGAACTTGGCAAAGCCCTCATTTAACCACAGGTCATTCCACCACTGCATTGTCACCAAGTTACCAAACCACTAAAAAAAGAGGCAGTGGTAATAAATAGAAGTGTACAATGCAGTTCTGTTAACCAACAAAGCAGTAAAAAAAAAATACAAAAAACATTTTTAATCCACAACCTGATGTGCAAGCTCATGGGCAATGACCTTTGTAATGCCCAGTTTGTCAGAGGTAGACGATCTTTCAGGGTCAAACAGGAGTCCGGATTCTCTATATGTGGTCAAGCCCCAGTTCTCCATTGCACCGGACTGAAAATCAGGAATTGCTGCAAGATCTGGGAATTAGAGTGCAATGCTGTAGTTGAAAGGAAATAATGATTCCTAACTAAATCAAATGTCTCGCTGTTCAAAAACTCATTCCAGCTGTGCTTGAAATTTGTAAAAGTTATACCTGACTCGTCTAATAAGTTCATATCTAGGGTTAGGAAGAACTGGCTTAGGCGTCCCTATTATGCAGTGAAGTACAGCACCCTACATGACACAAAATGAACGTTCACCTTGTTTGGGGAGTGGATATGGGATTCCAAAATAATCATCATAAAAGTCTAGTAGAGTTACTGCCGTGTTGAGGGCATATTCAGCCTGATTAATCTTCTCTGGCACAGTGTACACAGATATCTATAAAAGGAAGGTCATTATAAAGAAAAAACAATTATTCATATTAATGTAGCAAAACTAGTAATAAAAACAGATGATAAAGAAAGAAGCATCACTAACAGACCTGAACACCATGCTGGCTCCTCTTACTGATGGAGGCAAAATCACAAACAATGAAGACCACTAGATAAGTGCTCATCTTCACACTCACGTCATAATGATCCTCCAGCAAATCTGCTGTAAGCGCCACCGTTTTTAACTTGGAAAAATAAACGTTGTTTGATACAAATAAATATAAATGAACAAATGTGTGGCCACTCTTTAATCAATTACATATAGCAGGGATCTGCACCTTTGGCATGTTGGAAATGGAAATATGCCTTGGCTCACGGCGTATCCGGATAGAAAAGTTGGCTTTGAAGGCTGGTTCATCAAAGCAGGGAAAAGCCGCACGAGCATGTGTAGGCTCGAATTGGGTGGATGCCAAAGCCCTGTTATAGACACACACCAACTAATCATTTGTATGCGATTGTTGCCCAAAGTGCTAGTTTCAACACCTAATCTGTCAAAAGTTTAATTTCAGCTCCAGATTGTTCAGTCAAATTAAATGAAAATAAATAACATTTAATATGAAAACCTGCACCCACACCCGCCCTTTTCAAGTAAGATTGGATACCACTGGCATAGCCAATCCATGCTGCCATCATTCTGGGAGGTAATCCAAAGTCCCTGAATGAAACTAGCATTAATATAGGAAGAACATCCCCAGAAGCTTTTCATAAACTGATCTCAAAAAATAAACTGTAGTGATGGGTCGTTCATGAACAATTAGTTCATAATGTGACACAGAAGAACTAAATGACTCAAAAAAAGATTCGTTCATTTTGATGAACAGATTCAAAGCACCAAGGAGCTGTGAAATGGCAAATCTTCAACTGAATTGATCTGATCCAAAATCCACACAACATAGAACCCATAGATAAACATTCATTAAACCTTACTCAAATGAAAGCTGAATTCTTACCTGACTTCACCACTCCTTGTGGTGTATGAGCCTTTATAAAAGCCATGAAAACTGCTAGACAGGTTTGCTGAGAAATCTATCTGGATAACGTGTACACCATTTATAAACGTGAAGTTCTGATAAGACAACGCGATCTGCTCAAAGGGCTCAGACTCGTGAACGTGAAGATCATGAGCAATTCCATGCTGCAAAACAGCTGCCTTGGAGATTTCAAGATTTTTGCTGTGAAGAAAAATGTGCTTGGTGTCCTGCTGGACTTCCACCTGAATCAGTACTCTTCCAGTAAAATTGAGGAAAGTTAGGTTTGGGTGAATTAGTAAATCATAGTGAACTGGCTTTACTGTGTCTGACAGTCTTAGTTTCCATGGAAAATAGGAATTGGTTGTAGCAAAGAGCTTGTTTTCTGAGTCGCTGGAATCAGTAGGAGAAACGAGAGAAAGGAAAATGAGTAGAAAACTGAACTGAATCATTGTGTTGTTGCGGAGGGGATATTTTTCACAGAAGTGAAAAAGTAGGAACATCAACTCTGTTGGAAAGGGTGATAACATGAACTAGATTCAAATGAACGATAAATATATGTATACTCTTACAAACCGTGGATTAAGTATAAAGATTTTGAATGCAGCGTTTTTTTTTAAAAAAAGAGGAAATAAACTCAGACCTGAATGCTGTTGTTCCGGACAGCCATGCGTGTAAAGTGAAAGTGAAAGTTAATGGCTTCCACCAGAAACATGTACTGCTGAAGAAAAATAGGATGAGTAGATTATGTGTTTGTACTGCTAACCTAATTATCCCACATATTACAGATTTGTCTAAGAGGAAATCGCTGCCTTTTTAAACCTACGAACTGGAAATAAACCACCACCATTAGAGAAAAGAGCGCCCCCTGTTGTCCATATAAATAAATAAATAAATAAATAAATAAATAAATAAATAAATGTATATGTATGAATACAGTGCAGTGGTGGAGGCAGTACCCCATTCCTTCACTTTTTACAAATATTACTGCTTAAATATTACTCCCGTAAAAGAAAAAAATAATAAAAAATAACCCTTTTCATTTTATTGTACATTTCTGAAAATGCATGCTTTTAAATTAAAAAGAAAAAAATGTAAAAGTAAAGGTCTTGAGAAATCTATGAGAAATACAACACAATCCACAGCAGCTTGTTCATTGCAAGATTACATATAATTGAAGGTATTATAATAAATAGTTGTTTATAATTCAAAACATTACATTTAAAGTAATCAACCAAAGCTACGTTTGCATTCAGCATCTTTAACCGCATCTTCCAGCCAATAAGAGTCGGGTATCCAGATACCAGTGTATACATTTTTATAATTTATACAATGCAGCTTTTTATTTTAAGGAGGGACTTTTCTCAGCATAAACTGTCACGAGATCTTTGGGGTTAAAGGTTGACATCTCATGACAGGTTCCCATTTAATGCAATGTATGTATTTATAGCTAAGTAAAAAACCTAGCTGTTTAAGCTATTGCAAATTAAAATGTAGTGAATTAAAAGTTTCCCCACATGAAAAAAAATAAAAATCCACTGGCTAGAGAATAGGGCAACCAACACAACATTTATCTATCATTATGTTCTTAACCCTTTAACGCCAAATGTATCATATTTGATACATGAGTTTCTGAGACCTCTTCTCCACCTGCATTAACAATACTTTACTCAAAAACTTGTTCAATACAATCTGAGACTTGTCTTCTGCCCCCTACTGGAGTTATCAGTGCTCTGCAGTCAACAGCAGGCTTTAGGCAGGTTTTTCCAATATGGCTGCCTTCTTAAACTAAAATTTGTTTTTGTAGGAACATCTTTGCAGATTTTGAAAAAGTTGAAAAAAAAAATATGTTGGTACTGATTTTTTTTATATGAGTACGTACTTTTTTTGAAAGAACTAATAATTAATGTAATTTTTTTTAATTGAGCTTAGTCATCAATGTATTGCATTTCATGATTTAATCTGCATTATTCCTGCCACAATGTCAAATACAAAATACAATACAAATAAATAATACATTTTTATTATTTATTAAACTAATTAAAAATGTAATTGTCATCTTAGAATAATTTGTAACTGATTCCATACTGGTGGAAATGAAATATTTATGTGATTTTTGTACATCCAATCTAATGTTAAAGCTCGTTAATATTTGTCTGTTCAGTAAAACAAATAAATAATGATCATAATCTATATGTTATATTGAGAGAAGAAATGCACAAACATATTCTTTCTGTATGTATATGTGTAAAAAAAAAATATAGTGTTGAAATTGTCAAGGGCATGCTTATGGATGGCAATTCAAGTGACTTAGAGCAGTTAAGGGAAGATAAGAATGATGATGAGTAGGAGTGGACATTCCAAATACAATAATTACTCTGTTTTTGTTATAAACAAATAACAAGTAACAAATAACAAGTTATACATATACAGTACATGTACATTGTTGTGATCAGTAAATTGTCATAAATGCCCAATGTATCAACTATAATAAAAATCACATTTGTAAATGGTAATCTAATTTTTTTTATTATAATTTTTTAAATAAAAAAATAAACACAAAAATTTGAATTTTCTGTTAATTATTTCATATGTCAGGCTTCACAGGGTTAAAAACTGTTCAATTAAACATCTTAAGTCATATTATTTATTCATTAGGAATTATTTAACAGTTAAAGATTTTATAGTTGATCAATGTTTACAAATGTTATGTAGTTTGCTGTAGCCTAATGTTATGTTGTGTTGATGAGTTTTATCAAACAAACCATACAACAGCATGCAAACCCAGAATCCATATAAAAACCCAACCATGCTGGGAAATCAAGACACAAAAGATGGAAGCAAACAGGTGAAGTCATAATAAACAACTACACAATAAAATTTAATTGATTCCAGGAGTTCAGTTTGTTTTGAGAAAAGGTAGTTAGATACATACATACATACATACATACATACATACATACATACATACTGTACATTTAGGAGAAGAAGTTAATTAGTTATTAGTAATATACAGGAACACTCTTAGGCCACAATATTAGCATAATCGCTTTTTGCTATTATTATATCCAAACCATTGTTCAATTAGGCATTTTTTTGGCATTTTGTATTTAAAAATACAACAATATATTATTGGACATTGGCTTGTATATTAAGTTTGTCCTCAATTATATATTGCAACTTATTGTTTTTTTAATTGCCTCACTTTTTACTGGACTTAACAATGGATTGTCAGATGTAAATATCAATAAATAAACAAAAATTTTGCTTTTAGTTATATGCTACTATAACCTACCTTCAGAATCCCCCCCCCCCCCCCCAAAAAAAAAAAAAAAAAAAAAAAAAAAAAAAACACTGCTGACTTTAATGAATTAAAACTTTATTAATGAAGAATATTTCAACTATATGGTCTTGGTAAAATAAGAGTATTAACCTGCTAATTGCTAAAAACCTGCTGATCTGACACATTATCTTTATATTGTAATTTGTAATATTTTATATTATATTGTAATATTGTATATTGTATAAGTGATGACTACAACACTGGCAAAATGTCTTTTTAAACCTACCATTCTAAATATTTATGGACCACATTTAAAAAATAATAACAGCTTTGCATATCTGGAATGATATGAATGTGATTAATTTTGGTAATCAGAGATCAGGTTGGTATACATCAGTGCCACTGGCATAAATCCCAGTGAGAAAAGCCATAACCACCTCCTTGCTGCGATATTTCCAGGAAGCACGCCAGCTTTACAGGATAGGTAACATCTTGTGGAGATGCATAGTAAATAGATATATTTCCTGACTGCTCCTTTTGTCATATTAATACAAGGATAGCATCCTAAGAGATGGAGTAAATTTAGTGTACACTTGCTGGAGAACGTTTGGTTGCTTCTTTTTGTGTCTTTTCAGAGAAACAAAGTTGTAGGCATAGAATTGTATAGAATGCCTTTGGATGCAGTAGCATTATGTTTTCCCTTCAGTTGAACGAAGAGACTCAAAAGTGTTCCAGCATGAAGATATCTCCATAAAGATATGGTTTAAATGGGTTAGAGTGGAAGATCTTGCCTGCTACGACCCCAACCTTATTGAACACCTTTGGGATGTATAGGAATGTTGACTGCACTCCAGGCCTCCTCACCCTACTTCAGTATATGACTTTACTGAAAACTTTACTTTTGTCACGGATAGACCAGGCGTCAGAAACCGGGAGTAAAATGTCTTTTATTTGTCTAAACATACACACACAAGAGCGGTGACTGGAGAAAATGGTGCACTTAACTGAGTGCTTCCTGCGACGCGTAGCCAGGACTGCGGAAGCATAGGGAACTGAGCAGTGGGTAGTCCGGAATCATCTATGGTAGTAACCTGTAGATCGGACGGTGAGTGAAGGGGAATAGGGAACTTATAAAGAGAATGGGTAAATGGAGGACAGGTGTAGGTGATTAGTAGGAGGGAGAAGCTAAACGAGAGTGTTGAGTGACGGAGTAAGGTGTGGCTGGTGGTTCTCTGACAACATTACCCTTATGGCTGAATGAGCTCAAACCTATACAAGCACACTCCAAAACCTAGTGGACCATCTACTCAGAAGCGTAGTTGGTATTATAACAGCAAATGGGGACTAATTGTGGAATGTGATGTTCAAAAGGCACATAAAAGTCTTACTGTCAGCTGTTGACAAATTACACAAATTTCCAATCTTGTTGTAAAAGTTAAAAGTGCTATAGGACCATGACAAGTTTTGTTTATTTTGGATTTTTAATAAAAAATAAAGGGACAAAATAAGAAAGGTAAAGGGAGTAACTGTTAGTTGGTATAAAGTGAGTGATTATATACAGTACGGTGCCTTACTTTTATCACATGGGATGTATTTAATTACAAATGACATTTTTTATTTTCATTACAGATTTCGTGCTTATAATATCTTTCTCTCTTGTGGAAATTGTAGACCATGGCTGTATGATTTTATACTCATTCAGATTCAAAAGCATTAATGAGGCTGGACAGAAATGTTTTATATATATATATATATATATATATATATATATATATATATATATATATATATATATATATATATATATTCATTCTCATTTTCATGCTTCATAAAGTTATTATGGTGGAATTATTATATAATAATCCAAATAGTGTATAACTCATTAGATCCCTTTATAAATCCATTTGCGTATCAGCATACCAGCAGCAGAATTTACATGTCTAACACAGCCGATAGCCCTCCATAATCATCTGCAGTTTTGCATGTTCCACATGCGCAAAATGATGACGTTTGCCTCGATGTTGCCATGCACATTCAACACACACAGCAACTCAGGCTAAATATAGCCTGGCAGCACAGCAGTGCACTGGGATCATGGTTTCCTTCTAAAAACACAGGATCCCTCCATCATGAAACAACCCCCTATACACACACATGATCACACATACATGCGCATGTTATGCAAGTTGCAAATTTGCATTAGTAGCATTCCCAGTAAGACTCCAGTTAAAGGGGTGGAAATGTAATGCCTGCAGAACATGTATTAGCTTGAGTGTTTTTTTTTCTTTAATATCAAAAAAGAGTAGCTCATGTTTTTCTCACTGTATGATGTATAATAAATAGTATACAGTATCTATTTATATGTGGTCTGCTTTAACCTGATCCACAAATAAAAGCAAGTATTAACTGTTTTAGGTTTGAAAAAATACACTATACTATTCACATGCCCTCTATTCTCTGCTAAAGCAGATTATTCTCCAATGTCATTTATCTCATGGACAATAAATCCCTAGATACACATGCAATTGCTGAAGCAGGATTATTTTCTGTATCTCAGACAAAGTTTCTGTATCCCAGACAAAGTTTTCTGTATCTTAGACAAATGTTTCACTTAACTTAGAGCCTGTACACAAATGACTTTTGAATTTTAGTATTATTTAGGCTGTTTGTGAGTTTAAGGATAATGCTATTATAAATTGTGTTAGGGATATGACTGTAGTACACTAGGTAAGGTTATCATCTTACATTTACATTTACATTTGCGGTATTTAGCAGACGCCCTTATCCAGAGCGAAGTACAAAAGTGCTTACAGCTCTTTAGTCCAGTTTCAATCCTGAGTTTAGGTTTGTGATTTCTTCATGTTCTCTCCATATCCATGTGGGTTTCCTCTCTTCTCACCTTTCACGAACACACTGGTAGGTGTTTTGACTATGATTATTTGCCCCAGGTGTTACTCTTTATGTTTGATATCCTGTATTTTGCAGATGAAATTATTTAGAGCAATGTACAATTATCTTAGTTATTCAACTGAGCAGTAGGGTCTTGCTCAAGGGCACAGCAGTGGAAACTTTGTGGTGCTGTCATTTGAACTATTGAATATTGTGTCAGGGTTTGCCCCAGTCTTGTGTCCAGTGCTCCCAGATTAGGCTCTGGATATACAATGTGAGGCATGTACTCACTTTTGTGAGGTACTGCATGATAACCTTGGACAAGATAAAGAGGTTATTCAATTTAGAATTAACAAATGAATTAATAAATGACCTCAGAGGAACATGTTGGCTTAGTGGTTAGTTTTTGGCACACACACACAGACTTTGCAGGTTCTGCACATGCTTCAGGGGTACCTTCTCAGGGGTATCTTCCCAGTAGAAATAGATGTTTTGTGGCATTTTCAAATTCTCCATATTGGGTGTGTATGTGCCCTGCTGTGGGTTTATGTCCCAAATTCCCTAGTAGACTCCAGGCTCCCCTGAAATCCTATGTATGATAAATGGTATTGAAAATAGATGAATAATGACATGTTTGTGCACAGATTGAAATAAAAGCTAGAGGCAAATTCAAGTTTTTTTTAATTGATAGGATATACATCAAGAAGTAAATAATTGTGATGGAATTGTGGGTAACTTTGAGTTTCACGTTTTACTAGGTTTCACATTACAATTTGTACAAAATACTGTCACTATCCAAAACCACACATGTAGCTACTAGCTTTCCTGGTATGCAGTGACACAAGGAGTAAAAAAATGTGGAACCCATGAAAGTATTACTCTATTAATAGGTTTATAACAGAGCTGAGAGCGCCCTATAAATAGTACAGGCATTTATCCTAACAACAGGCTTTCCAATCCTTCAGCTTTAAGCACTTCTTATCAGACATCCACTGTTTTTTATTTATTGCACTGCAAAAACCCTAGTTAGTCAAGACTAACCTAACCTATTTCTAGCCATACAAATTGTATTGATCTTATTTTTAAAATAAAATGCTATGTAAGGGCAGATTGTTTAAGATTATTGGAATGTTTCAAGATTATTTCGTTTTTTTACCTGCATATTAAGCATAATTAACATCAGAGACATCGTTTAAGGCCAACCTTGTATCTTTTAAGACTTTATTTTAGCTGTAATAACTGGTTTTAAGGTGACCCAGTAAAAAAAATAAAATAAAACGCTCAATAATCACACTAAGAACTTATTTATTTTAAATGCTTATTTTATGTCAACACCAACACATTTATTTACAACCTAATAACATATAAGAGTCTGCAGTATTAAGTCAGCACACTCTTTCCAAACATTATCCAGTATGGTTATTATTATTCAGAATTTTGTTCTTAATTCAAAATACTTATGGCTTTTTACTAAGTAATTCTGTAGTTTAAGTTTCAGTTTCTAATATTGAATATCTTTCAGTGTTTAGTTCTAACAAAATACATTCAATAATGTTTTATACTGCAATAAGTTCAAGTATTTTGAGAAGCAGCAAGTGATGATATTTACTTTGTTTTTGCAAGGTTACTGTGTGTTACAAGACAGTCTTCATTTGAATAAATAATTGTTGACAATACGCAATCTTGATTTTGGTTGTCTGATTTTAAGGTACTATAGTGCATAAGTTACAGTGCATCCGAAAAGTATTCATAGCTTCTTCCACATTTTTTTACGTTACAGCCTTATTCCAAAATGGATTAAATTAATTATTTTCCATGACAATGACAATGTAAAAGAAGTTTGTTTGAAATCTTTGTAAATTTATAAAAATATATCAATAAATAAAATATCACGTGCATAAGTAATCACAGCATTTTCCATTACACTTACAATTGAGCTCAGGTGCATCCTGTTTCCACTGATCATCCTTGAGACGTTTCTACAACTTGATTGGAGTCCACCTGTGGTAAATTCAGTTGATTGGACATAGTTTGGAAAAGCACACACCTGCCTTTATAAGGTCCCACAGTTAACAGTGCATGGCAGAGCACAAACCAAGCCATGAAGTCAGTTTAACACTTTGACCTGAATGCCAAGCGTCATGTCTGGAGGAAACCAGGCACCGCTCATCACCTGGCCAATACCACCCATACAGTAAAGCATGGTGGTGGCAGCATGCTGTGGGGATGTTTTTCATTGGCAGGAACTGTGAGACTGGTCAGGATCAAGGAAAAAATGAATGCAGCAATGTAGAGAGACATCCTTGATGAAAAGCTGCTCCAGAGCGCTCTGGACGTCAGACTGGGGTGACGGTTCATCTTCCAACAGGACACGATCATAAGAACACAGCCAATATAGCAAAGTATTGGCTATGGGACAACACTGTAAATGTCCTTGAGTGGCCCATCCAGAGCCCAGACTTGAACCCGACTGAACATCTCTGGAATGATCTAAAAATGGCTGTGCACTGACGCTTCCCATCAAACCTGATGGAACTTGAGAGGTTCTGAAAAGAAGAATGGAAGAAGCTGGCCAAAAAATAGGTGTGCCAAGGCTGTATCATCATACTCAAAATGACTTGAGGCTGTATTTGGTGCTTCAACGAAGTACTGAGCAAAGGCTGTGAATACTTTTGTACATGTGATCTTTTTTCGTTTTTTTTTTTTTTTGTGTTTGTGTTTGAAATCTTTGAAAATACATTTTCAAAGATTTCAAACACACTTCTTTTAAGTTGTCATTATAGGGTATTTTTTGTAGAATTTTAATCCATTTTGGAATAAGGCTGTAACATTATTTCCACAATGTGGAAAAAATGAAGTGCTGTGAATACTTTCCAGATGCACTGCAACTCATGCACTAGTGGCTTAATGATCACAAATCCCCACATCTAGTCGAAAGCCTTCCAAGAAGAATAGATGTTATTATAACAGCCAAAGGGAACTAAATCTGATATTGGATTGTGGTCAAGTCCACAAACCTTTGACCATATAGTGAATTTAGCAATGCTTCAATTTGATTCTAATTAAATCCTTTAAAAATAAAGGTGAACTAGAGCAGCTTTTACAGAACTACAGATATAGATTTAGCTAAGGGAAAAACAATGAAAGATGACATGAGTAAGACATCATAATCAAAAGGACACTCAGCCTTTTAATGCAGATGATAGTAAGACTATAAACTTTTATATTTTAGACGTAAAATAGCAAAGACAAAGTACTAGGTGAGCTGAAAGAATATTAAGTGAGAACTGTAAACTAACCAGAAAGGCATAAAGGCTTTATGATTACAACATTGACATGAGATTATCCGTTTCATTATTTTGGGGGCAATCTCACTAGCAATAGGAATCTTAAATGATACTATTACACATTTAATAATATGGCTAGAATATTACAGAAGGCAAGTGTCCCTATAACAAATCAGTGATTACGTCCTGAGGGGGCCAGCTGGGACAATAGACTCTGAAGCAGTGATATATTTTACAATCCCACAGTCATTAAATGCAGTGTATTTATTTTTCCTGACTTCCTTATTTCTAAACATGACAAAGTCATATAATCCCCCATTAAACCATGTGTTCAAAATGTTTAATTTGCAACAAAAAGAAAAAGACATCAGTACCAGGACAGCAACTTGTTTACCATCAATTATAAGTTTCTTTATTCTGGTACAAACATACATAGCATTTTCTAAATATAGACTTGTAAATTCTCCACTTGAAAAAGTGAGCACCCATAAGAGAAATGGATGGCCACTCAGTCTGTGGTCTGTTGGAGGCAGTCTGATGGTACAAGATAGTCAAGCACCAGCAGGACTGGAGTGTTCCCCAGTTTGAGTTCCTGTTAGAGGAAAGAACATTTTTATCTAGTCTGCCTCCTAAGAGCAAACCTTAGCGGGAGGTATGTACGTAATGGACGCACAAAAGATAAATTTGAGGATACCTAAAACCTGAGTAGAAAACATATATGGACTTTATGTTGACTTCAGCGTAATCTGCCAGAAACATATTCGAATTGAAAAATAACTATTCCTCTGACATGTGAAAGAATGTTCCGTTAAAAGCTGGATTTACAAATTGCAAGTCCATCAGGCAATCGCTGAGCTCTGAAGAATGACCTGAAACAGTAATAGAGTTAACAAAAACCAAACACCTGCCACTGGTGTGTTTCTAATTAAAAAAGGGACAAAAGTATTTATGAAATGTATGGAAACAGCCTATGGAACTTCCCCAAAGTTTGAAACATAGGAAGACAAATCAACCTGCCGTAGCAGGATATATAGCCATATTCTCATTCCACTGTCATTTCTATTGCTTCCTGGAGTTACCTTCTTGGTGAGAAAAAAAAACAAAAAACAAATAACATATTTGATGATTTTGCAGAAAGTATCATAACTAGTGCAGAGCTTTAAAAACAAGGTGTAGTGCATTACAAGTGTAATTAGTGGAATGCCTGTTCATTCCCCAAGTAAGACTTTCCTCAGATCTTAGTCTGATTATTCTAGCCACACATAGTAACATTCACATAGACCAAGAAAACTAGCATTAGTTCAGTTTACATACATTACGACAACCACAGAGAAGTTACAGTAAATTATTACAATAAATCTTTTTTTTTTTTTGTGGGAGTTTGAAATTAACTGTAAAGTGTGGTTTGAAAGCAAAAAAACAAAACCTGGAGTGCTCAGCACAGCTGAAGAGGGGGAAAATATCTTGCTAACAGCTGCTGGTGCTCTGTCAAACTTTCATATGGCTTGCCTCGTTCCAACCAATAGCACAGCATTTACAAACATTTCACTTCTAGCAAATGGTATTAGAGTGCTTTTCCAGCTGGCCAGCATAAATTCTAATAACAAAAGCTACAAAAAAATAATACCTAAAAGGTTTGCTGTACTTCCCATGTTAAAGATGATTGAGTCAGAAAAAAAGATGGGTCAGAAAAGAATGCTCGCTGCAGTGGCATTGATGCAATTTTTTTTTCAGGGGGGGATTCTGTGTGCAGTGGATTCAACAATCATGCCCTTGTGTCTTTCAGCACTTGAGCACTTACAGCACAGCTGAATCCTTAACAGGAATGCTAGCCTCTACCATGCCACTCATGTTAAAATAGGCAGTCTGCTAAGTCAGCTCCCTGCAGCAGGACAACAGCTGCTGTGATTGCAGGTTGAGAAGGAGAACGTGAAAGAAATGGAGCGGAGATCCAATCAGTGCCAGTGACAAACGTAATTTTATATTTAAAGAAATTAAAATCAAGTCACTCTGTTCTGGTCATAATCTGTGTTAAAAACGTTGCTCTTTTCCTCAATTTGAGCTACTGCATAAAAAGTTTTGAGTTTATTCATCGGATCGTGAGCATTTACAGTAGGACACAGTTAAGAAAACAGCTGCCATTTCACATGAAACAGTACAAGTCAGAAGGGATAACAAAAGATGGTTTTATATATGAATACAGAACAAGGGATGCCTCCTTAAATTCATTTCTGTAAATAGAAGGCAAAAAAAAAATAAAAATTATAATATATGAAACCTACATCACCCTCAGTAAACTACACCAACATTGCTGGGATACTGTTTATATGTCTTCTCCCCAAAGTGCAACAATGAAATGTGGCAAACAAATCTATGCAACTAGCTGTGGTCATTACCAATTAGGTAAATTTCATATTACTTGCAGAAGAAAAATGTAACAAACCCAGCCTAGAGGATGCTGAAAGAAATTAACCTCGTCATTGTGTTTGCCATCTAGATGTATGTTCGGAGAATAAAGAGAAAGAAAAACGGAAAAAAAACAGTAACAAGACATTGTAGCATTGATGCAGCTACATACACCATGTTTAAAAAAACCTTCAATAAATTAAGTTAAGAACAATGATGGAAAAGCATGCACATCACAATTAATACAAGGCAGCTTGAAAAGCTCAAGTGCCATCAATGTGTTTACTTACAGAGCAAGTTCAATCCAAAAGTGCTAATATTTGACTGATTCAATGCAAACCAGTGATGTTAATTAGCACTGTCTGGCTGAACTGTCCATTAAACTGGTCATTTAAACAGGTAAATTAATGAAAAATCAAAATATAAATGTTAGATTTGACTGTGCGCTGGAGAAAAGGTTGACGTGTGTAATCTGAAACATGATGTATGCAACATTAACATTCTTTAGTTATATACTTATATATACACACTCCTAACTTTTGAAAAACAAATATTTCCAAATTCCATATTATTTATCTTAGAAAATTTGCCTTGGAGGCTTTAATATATCTTCTACTTAAGGTATTAAAAATATGCTGGTTTGCTCAGTTAATTCTGTAATAAAGTATAACCTGCCTATATATTATTTAAAACAAACCTAAAAATAAAAATTCAAAGAAATCAACTAACCAAAAAAGATTTAAAAATAAAAAAAATAGGAGTGTGGTTTCTTGCCTTAACTGGTCCTCCTATCTACTGAGGCATTACATAGATCTTGAACTCCACTACAGCCATTCAAATTTGGACCAGAGCTGAAAAAGAGTGATCAAACAACCTGGTTTACATCTTTTGCTCATCCAATTTACCCCAAATTGATAAATCTTTGTGTTAGACACACTTTTGTTTTCTTAAAACATTAAGTCTGTAATTACTTCTCTACTGGTTGAAGGTACCTAAATATATACCTCAATAACTTTTCATATAGTAAAGAATATAACTTACTCTTTAGTTTCTTTCTGTGAATATTTTCTGTGTGACTTGCCTGTATATAATAATCACAATAATACGAATAAGAATAATAACCCACCATGGGCAGGTGACAGCAGTGTTATTCTTCTGGTCCACATGGACAACAATTATGGACTTATGGTCTCACTTCCATAATCATTATTATAATGAACACAAGTAAGGACATTACTTCTCTCTCTCTCTCTCTTTTTACATACTGACCAATATGCTTTCTTTTTTGTTGCTTGAATTTCACTGAATATTTTATTTCAGCAGCATTAGTGTTATAAAAGAGTAGCTGTCACCTCAAAAAAATCAAAACTTGCTGGTTAACGACTATAATAAAATAACTTTTGCCAAAAAAAAAAAAAAAAAAAAAAAAAACCGAACTAAATAACCCAATGACTCTAGACGGTTTATCCTCATACAAACTTCACAGGACTATTTTTATATATATATATATATATATATATATATATATATATATATATATATATATATATATATTCTGTCAACTAAAATTCACGCCACGAATATTTGGGAGGGCTATTCTGAAGTCCGATTCGTCATGCACTTTCTTCGGTCGTTTCTGCACATTTTTTTTTTATACCGGATCTTATCATATGAGCACTACATTACACAATTATATATATTTGTTAGCAACTTTTTGTAGCATCAGTCGTCATCCACGTCCTCCCCCTCGGACTCGTCTCTCCGCTCGTACATTTTGTCGCGCTGTCTCTCCTGGATCTCCTTCATCTCCTCGGCGTAGCGGCAGAAGGCGCCGCCGAACTTACTCCAAGCTTTGAACGGAATCGTGATGGAGTTCCGGTAGCTGGGCTTCACCTCGCTCACGCGCAGAAACACGCCGTACTTGTTGGAGCCAACGTCGAAGAAGAAGCGCTTGGAGTCCACCATGATGGATGTGCCCTCAGGCAGCTCGCTGTAACCGCCTGAGGCCGCGCCGGCCCCGGTGCCGCCGCTCAGCTCCTCGTCGTCTCCACCGTAATCGTCGATTAGCTTGGCGAGTGCGTCGCGGAACTCGATTAAGCCCTGAGCGGGCAGCGCGATCGTTTGGCCCGCTTGCGCTCCACCGCCCCCCGGGCCTCCAAGACCAAAGCCTGGCCCTCGATTCACGGTCTGACGAATGCGCAGGAACCTGCCGCGCTGATTCTCCTTCAGATCTAGGTAGTATTTACGGTTCTCACGCACCAAGAACTCGCTTTTGAGAGCCCGCCGTGGGCCGCCGTCGTCTCCAGGGCCTCCACCTGAAGACTGCGCGATCTGCTCGGGGCTGCTGGGCCCAAGCTGGGCGTAATGCTCGATGAAATCGCCGAGGTAGTCGCGGAACTCCGCCGCCACGGACATGGAGAGGGTCAAGCGACTTTTGGAGCCTCCGGCGCCGACCTCTGCGATCTTGATAAAGCGGCCCTTGGAGTTTTGTTTCACGTCCAGGTAGAAGCGTTTGTTCTGGATGTCGAGGCGCTTTGACGCTAATTCCTGTGTCTCTTGCTCCCGCTGGAACTGCGAGAAACTGCCGCCGCCGCCGCCTCCGCCGCCGCCGCCGCCACCACCACCACTGCTACCTCCACCACCGCGCTCACTCCCGCTGTCTCCATCCGCCATCTTCACCACCGCCAGCCAACTTCTCCCCCTGTCTGCACTGGTATTTGCGCACAGCGGACGAAAAGCGGCGTTGACGTCAAATTCACGGAAGTGCTCTTGGACAGGCTCATAGGTTCACGCGCTTGTCATCAGTGTTTCAGGGGAGGGTCAACGGCTTACTATTGGTTGGAGATATTTCTCCTCACAGCTACTTCCTGTTGTTGCTTTGAAGGAGAAACGTTATTGAAGGTCTGATCCAAGACCAACATTCCTCACTCCATGTGTTAAATATCACCATAATATACAACGCAGGAGCTGAACATAGATCAGCTTCACAAGCTCTCCATTTTCTTTACCCGCAAGTTCCTTTCTTTATGTTGAACAGATGAACAGATCATTTTCATCCAAAAGGATTAATAAATGTCTGGAATTTAAAAGACGCTTTCCTGTAGTCTACTGTACATCTGTTTATTCATATCCAATCAAGCAATCATGCAGTGCTGCTTTGAGTATTTCAGAAACTGCTGATCTCCCAGGGTCTCCACACGCAACAGAGTTTACACAAAATGGTGTGACAAACAAAGCACATGAAGTGAGTGACAGTTATGTGGGTGGAAACACCTTGTCAATAAAAGAGGTCAGAGGGATAATGGCCAGACAGAATCGTGTTCCCAGAATGGATATAGAAACTCAAATAATCACTCTTTACAATCATAGTGAGCAGAAAAGAAATTCAAAAGGAAAGAAACATCAACCTTTAAGGTGGATGAGCTACAACAGCAGAAGACCATATCGGGTTACATTCCTGTCAGCCAAGAACAAGAATCTGAGGGTTTAGACACAAAGTCAAAGAAATTGGGCAGTTTAAGATGAAAAAACAAAATCACCCAGTGTTTTTCCATTCTTGAATTGAGTTATTATTTCCAGTCTTAACACTTGTAATTATTATATTGGACTAATTTTTAAATTAGGCTGTGTATAAATAAAGCTAAATAAATTTTCTATGCCTCCTTACAAACAGGCCCTTCACAAACAAGCTCCTATAAACCATTATGCTCACACGCAATCAAATACTCAGAGGAGTAAACAGCCTGTCTGCAGTGCAGGTGAGCAAAGTAAACAACCAGAATTTAAAATTTCTGTCAAAATTACAATGACCATCAACATTTGTGATGTGTTTGATTTTACACTTCATTGTGGGCTTATAGGGTCGTTTATTTATTTGTTTTTGTTTGTATATTAGGTGTATAGGCAGTTTGTATACATCTGCTCAACAGGCCTAGCACACCTATATTTAAGCTGACTCTACCATTTGTCATGAGAAATCTTCTCATGCTCGATCAGATTGCATGTTGAGCCATCTTTTGCCATCGTTGCATTTCTCAATAGATGTTTTATGTGCTGCAAGTCTGGGCTATATCGGCACAAAGTTGTATAGCGGATTGACCCAGAAGCCTTTGGGGAAAAAAAAAACGACTTTGGGAGGTCTCACATCTACACAAATCAGACCTGCTGTAATGATCAGCCTGGAAAACTTGATATGTAGCTGTTAGGCAAAAAAGAATTTGGAGGAAAATTATTAACAAATTAGCAACTATATTAGAACCTTCCTAGGTGCAATCCATTATATATGACAAAGTAGAAGTTCAGCTACCAAGTTCAGGCCATAATTCCATATGAGCAAAAAGAGGGATTTTCAAAGAAATGTCCAAGTGTCTTTCTGTCTGACATTAGGAGAGTCAGCAGGCTATTTCATTTGCTCAAACGCAATTTAAAAAGTATTCCTTTTGATATGCAAACCTCAATAATAATCAAAACATGTTGATATTTCTAAACAATATGGTAACAATACATCAACCAATTATTAAAACAGCGGAAACTAATTTACACATACAGATCTTACTCATGATTGCTTATGTGGGTTTACACTTGAAAGGCATATACAAGACATCATCCTGAGGTCACTAGCTAAGTTTGGAGTGTCTTAATAAACATAGGTCACATCAATCAGAAATTTGGAATTTTTGACTTTCACGTTACTACCAAAAATATCAGCTAATAAGTATTCAGCTGGCATTTAAACCGTTTAATGAATCCACTGATGTGTAACTGATTGGCCACTAGGTGGTGGTGTTTGTGTAAACTTTCTTGTGTTTAAATTGTTTTCCCAAGTTCTACAAAACAGCTTTCTGGACATTTGGCTCCGTCCACTTAACATTTGTTAAATTACTCAGGACTGTGTGCCTTAATAGTGATTCATAAAACAATATTAAAAGTCTTGGACCCAGCAGATTGCTGCTTGTGGCAATATTTAGTTTTGTTGTACTACTTTTTACGATGTTAATATTCATTTCATTTTATTTCAATTCAATTCATTTTTATTTGTATAGCACTTTAAACAATGAACATTATCTCAATGAAGCTTTAAACAGATAATGTGGTGATAAAGAGAGAATAAGATGTTCTTTATTTATAAGTTTTTTCCTTAATGAACGAGCCGGTGGTGACTGTGGTAAAGAAAAACTTTCTGAGATGGCATAAGGAAGAAACCTTGAGAGGAACCAGACTCAAGAGGGAACCCATCCTCATCTGGGTGGCACCAAATGTCCATTTATTACAGATATTCGAGGTTGAGATGTGCAGTAATGGTGATCAGATGCAAACTGTAGTCCTGAGTCAGTTTAGCAGACTGGTGACATTAAGTACAGACCAAATCCATCCTCAAAGCTCCTGTCTTACTCTGTATTTTCATGGATCCCCAGGGTGTTAAGGAAAATCCATCCACAGCTGCACTGAGTGGCCTTCAATTGAAGAGAGCACCATCCAGAAGAAGGCTAGGACAAAGCGGGCAGATCTGAGGAGAGGGGTGGGAATAGTGGTCACTGGTTCCTCAGGAGCACGTGCAACTCGACCGAGAGAGAGAGAGAGAGAGAGAGAGAGAGAGAGAGAGAGAGAAGAGGGGTGATAGGGAGAGAAATATATAGATAATTAATTATCCTTATTGTTGTATAGAATTTAAGGACACTGTGCAGTTGGGACTACGGCAAGACTCGCTATGGCAGCATGACAAAAAGAAAGAGCCAGAAGATAATGCAGACAAATAGGATGAGACGGCCCACCACACCATTGTCAACAAACCTGAGTGAATGTGTGAGAGTGAGGGGACGATAGCATACAAATATCACAGTTCACTAAACACTCAATATCCATGATTTCTCCTGATCTGCTCCTCTAATGGCTTTATTAAGTTGTTTTTAGAGGACAGTAAATCTATAATGCAGTACAAACTGCACATTGACTACAATAAAATATATCCAAATTTAATTTCTGTTGTCACTTTTATTAGATACTGTAGATCTGTAGATCTGTAATCTATGTAAAGAGACTCTCAGATAAAGACTCAAATATTTTTTTAATTCTTAAAAGGAATGTTGTTGTAACTTAAACACTGTCTAAAATAAAATTGGGAGAGGTACACATTTTTTCAGTCGAAATAAAAACCTGCAAATCCAGCTATGAGGCATATTGCGATGAAGTATAGCACAGCTGCCAATGTCTGTATCTGTTTAGTGCTCCAAATATTCCAAGTATTCTTATTTGTTGGTCTATTTGTATATACAGCTGAAGTGTGCATGGCCTAATAATGAAACTTACCACTATTCTTCAATTGAAAAACAAAACCAGCAGTTTGTGGATTCTGTCTCAGATAATTCCTCTATACCAGACATGGGCAAACTACGGCACGCGGGCCACACACGGCTCGTTGGGTTTATTAATCCGGCCCGCCGAACGTGACCAAATTCTATTAAAATAGGTACGGGTAAACCTTGTTCAATTTACCTTTCCCCTGTAATGCCCACATTTCCCCTGAAGATGTCGCACTTCAGCTCCATTGACGTTGTTCGCGTGCAATACAGTACTCTCTTCTTCTCCTCTTAAGAGAGCTTAATCTGATATATATATATATATATATATATATATATATATATATATATATATATATATATATATATATATATATATATATACACACACACACACACACACACTGGTGATCATAATTAGAGAACAATTTATGAACAATTGAACAATTCTGAAATAATGTCATCTTCACTGCTTAACAGTTGAAGGAGTTTTTGTCCTGTCTATACCATGCTACCAGAACACAATTTCCACAAAATAACTAAGGCATTTAAAAAAAAAAAAAAACATTTTGCAGAAAACACACTGATCAAAATTAGAGAACAACAATGACTGTAGCATGGAAAAAGATTACAACAAAATTTTCTGAAGGTTACAACAGTCAGCATTTAGTAGGAAGTGTACAGGCGTCTGCTCTGAATGACTTCAGCACATCTGCGGCCACAGGACAGCACTAGTCTCACACTGCTCTGGTGTGATTTTGGTCCACTCTTCTTCCAGTCTCCTCCACAGTTTGGTGACTGTAGTGGGTTTCTTGGCCATAACTTTGTCACCAAGGATTTTCCAGAGGTTCTCTATTGGGTTAAGATCAGGACTCTGGGCAGGCCATGTCATTATTTCAATGTTTTCAGTTTCAAGGAACTGCTTTACCCGTTTTGCTGTGTGACAGCGTTGTCCTGCATGAACACTGCGGGCTGATTGGGTGATGAATGCAGGGAAAGTACCATATGTTGTTGAAGAAGGTTCTGATGAACAGTTGCATTCACTCTGCCATGTAGCTGTATAAGATGCCCAACTCCTGCTGCAGAAAACATGCCCCAAACCATGACACTTCCTCCTCCACTTTTCACTGACTTCTTTACACACTTTGGGTTCAGTCTTTCTCCAGATTCTTTCTCCAGATTGCCCATTGAGATCCTCTGCAGTATCCTGTCCTCTCTTGTATTTGTCTTCCGTAAACGACCAGCCTTCTTGGCGGACTTGAATGAGTTTGTGATGTTGTAAAGATTCAATATTCTTGAAATCACTGATTTGGAACAACCAACTTGTCTTCCTATGGCTGATAGGGTCATCCCTTTGGCCTTCATCTGGACAACCTGCTGCCGGAGCCTTTCAGTCACTTTAGAACGGCCCACCATCTTGCAGAGTCAGTGAAACTGGAAGTTAGGCTGCCAGTTAAATAGGGGCCACCAGGCACCAGGTGCCAGATTAACACTAATAACTGGGAGGTATCTGAAAGTGTTCTCTAATTTTGATCAGTGTGTTTTCTGCAAAATAATCTTTTTTTTTTTTTTTTAAATGCCTTTATTTTGTGGAAAAGGTGTTCTGGTAGCATGGTATAGACAGGACAAAAACTCCTTCAACTGTTGAGCAGTGAAGATGACATTATTTCAGAATTGTTCAATTGTTTATAAATTGTTATCTAATTTTGATCGCCAGTGTGTGTAGTGGGTGGGTGTGTGTGTGTGTGTATATATATATATATATATATATATATATATATATATATATATATATATATATACAGTATATGCATGTATATGTTTGACCCGGCCCCTGCTCTATACGGTTCAATTCTATACGGTAAGTTCTTAACTGGTCATTTATTATTTACATTTACTAATTTTGTTTTGTATAAACTACAGACAAATAGAAATAGAAAAACCAACGTTACAATTTACCAATAAGGATCAAGCACTTTCTCATTTTCTGTTTAAATGCGAGAAGTTCTGGTGGTTTACTAAAGGTGAAGTAAAAGAAGAATAGAACTGGTTTTCCTAATATGAAACATGGATTAAATATATTTTGATATGATTATAGCATTTCAGTCTTTTCCAGTCATAAAGCATGTGATCCACATTTGTAATAATCAGTGGCGGGCGGTCAGGGCCAGCAAAGCCTTCTCTGCTGGCCTAAACACTATCAGAAGCACTGACCTACATTTACAACCTAAATTCTAATATTTGTTCCATGAAATTGTATTAATTTATTCCGAACAGTTTATTCTCTTGATTTCGTAGCGTTTCTCTTGCTTCCAGTACGTGTATGTGGATGTTAGATTTTTTTGTCTAATCTAATCTGCCCAGGGCCTTCAAAGTCTATCCTGCTGGTCCGTTTTCTTTAGAGAATATTACCAACGGGTCTGTTTCTTTAACCAATCAGATGTTAAATTCTCCTCACAGTGCCAGCTAGCTGGCCCAAAATAGCATCAGCATTTTTCATTTCTCTGATTGGTTGGTCTGTTACACTGTTACAGCTCGACTGGCAAAACACGTGTGTAGCGCTCTGCACACATTAATACATCTGAGTTAGACTTTTTTATGCCTTTGAGGGAAGAGAAATTGATTTGGTCTCGGACATACTTAAAAATACATTTTCCAGAAAATCTAAACATCGTGAGCTAGCTTGTCTCAGCCCTGGAAAGTGTTTGTTCACCACTTCCAGACCCGTGAATATGAGCGGTACCACTGACTTACAGCCTCTGAGGAGTGATGCAAATTATGAGTCTGCATCTCTGGTGAGTAGGTTGTATTTTACATACATTTTAATGTTTTTGTGATGTTATTAGACAAATATTGGTTCTTAACCGCTCCAGATGATGTAGGTGGCACAGTTGCGGTTGTAGTGTAGAGGTTTGGAGCTTGCTTTAGTAAAATGGTATTCACCCTCCATATGTGAAATGCCTCTCTCTCTGTAATGCCACGTGTTGTTATATATTGCGTTTTTGTATAGTATTTATGGTTTCTATAATTGCAACGTGATAGTGATGGTGTTAAGAGGTGGATTAAGTTGGGTAAGTCCCCACTGAAGGCACAGGTACCAAATGCATGGCCCGCCACTGGTAATAATATATGAGGAATAGAAATTTTGGGTGTGTAATTGTTCATATATCAGTAGAATCTAACATGTGTTCTAACAACCTTAAATGCCCTAAAAGTTATATCATATGTACATAGTCATTCAATTTAGTTCAATTCATTTTTATTGTATAGTTGATGAGAAACCGTCCCCAGCTGCACAGAGTGGCCTCAAATAACTTCTGCTTTTCCTTGATTGAATCTCAAATGTCATGATAACTATTCAACACAATCATTCCTCAGCACCTGATCGAGAAGCTGAGCCTACTGGGCCTGAACACGTCCCTCTGCAACTGGATCCTTGTGTGGAGGGAACAACCTGTCCCTGAACGTTGACAAAACCAAAGAGATGGTTGTTGAATTCAGGAGGGCATAAAGTGGCCATTCTCCACTGATCATCGATGATTATCTCCATGAAGATTGTCAAGAGCCACACATTCCTTGGTGTTCATCTGGTGGCTAACCTCACCTGGTCACTCAACACCAGCTCCATCACCAAGAAAGCCAAGCAGTGTCTCTACTTCCTGAGAAGGCAGAGAAAAGCCTATCTTCCTCCCCAGTTTTTTATAATAACTACTAATTAATTAGTGATTGCAGACATCAATTACCAATAGTAAGGCTTTACATACATTAAGTTTTACAGTACCACATGTTAGGAAGGTTTACTATCTAGCCTGAAGGACCAAATGTATGTGAGTATCTGATGTACACTGAACAGGAGATTGTACTCCCCCCCAGTGTTTGAAAAAATGTGTTAGCGTGTTACAAGATTCAGAACACTCAAACTTTACTGGGTTTAGGATTGATCGTGTGTGATGTGATTCTTGCTGCCATCTGCTAGCTGCTGTTCAGTAGGTTGTGTGTTGTCAAATGAGTCACCCAGATCCGAGGGTAATTTAGTGAGTAGACGGGCTGCATGTGAGCCGCACTGTAGTTCCACATCGCCCTCAGAACTAATGACTTTGGTAGACCCACGAGAGCTTGAATTTGGAGGGCAAACTTATCGAAACTGGCTGAATCTCCAGGCTGAACATTAGGAGCATCCATGACTGCTGCTATCTTAGTTAAAGCTAACTGATAATGTTATCCAAATCTGTCAGTAAGTGTAGTCATAGTGTCCGTGTATGGCCAAGGGGAATTCAAGAATGAATCTGCTGAATGATTTAGGTGAGTCTTTTTCAAATCTCAGGTGTTCTAAAAGAACCTGATACTTAAAGAGCTCAGTTGCATCAGCAGGGATAATGTTTTCAAGGGCTAACTTTAGATGAGCAAACTCGCTAGGGTCAGGATGGGAGAAATTTGGAATTGCTTGATGCGGGCCCCTATAGGACATCTTTGGACATACAGTACTCTGAGGCCGCCCCATCAAGGAAGGATATAGTAGATTATGATCGGTATCAGGCTGTGGGCTTGTCTTGTAGGCATATGTGTCTGCTTCTGACTTTAAGGAACTTTCTCTAGGTGGCGCTTGGGGTCCACAGGGAGTAGGTTTTGGAATATAGGGCACTGACAAGAACATCACTTCTGCCGGTGGTTTATAGATAGTTCTGGTAAATACTGAAGTCTCTTTGACCTGCGGTGGTTTAAAAGCTAGTAAAGCTGACTGCAGCTTTACTGTTAAATTCTGCATATCCTTATAAAGGATTTGTAATCGTTGGACTTCCACCTAAATGGCCATATGAGCTTCACACAGTTTTCTCTTTTCCCTCTCCAGATCTTTAAGATTTGACTTATGTGGGTGCGGGTGTGGGTGCAGTCTCGTCCTCTTGTAACAAAGCCTCCTCCTCTTCATCATTTAAAAGGTGGTGTGGTAAACTATGGTCTATCTGGTTGTTTGTCAACATCTGAATGCGGAGCGCTCATAGCTCCAGTGGCTGCGTCGATGCTATTGCCATGTGGACTTGGAGGAAGAATTACTAAGATCAAGGGTTAACACACTAAATTTGTCTCTCATTGTTCTGCGTGGTGGGCACAGACTCTTGCAGGAAGGTTGTTTTGACACCCTATTTCTGTGGTAAGCACATTTTTCTGGCTCAAAGGACCAAATTCGAATGTAATTCTGCTTAGTTGATAATGAACTTCTCCAAACATACATACTGAATATTTAGTAGTTCTTTGTATTTAATGGTAATAAAATCAATTTAAATTAAGAACACCTCTTTAATCATTAGTATCGATTGCATTTGTTATATTTAGTAAATATGACTGAATCTGTAGGTTTCTAACGTTCTCGACATACTGTTTCACTTGTGGTGCCACATGAGGGCACTCTAAGCATAAGAAATATGGTGTAAATGTCTGGTAAACGGGAGGCTGACAAATGCTGATGGTAAAAGATTCAATTAAATTCAATTGTCTCTGTATAGCATTTTTGCTATTTTTACTCTCATAGCTGGTACAGTATTAGGAAAAAACCTTGAGAGGAACCAGACTCAAAAAGGAACCCATCCTTATCTGGGTGGTACCGAATGTCCATTTATTATAATTTTATCATTGCTGAGTAATAAACTGTTTACTAATGGACAATTAATTGCAAAAACTGCTCATGTCAAGTGTAGTCCTAAGCCATTGTATCTAAATAAATACAACTAAAGACCACTAAATATGTATGTATTCATCGCAAAACCTCACTGTTTTTAATGCTATATTCACACATAGGTCATTCTGTCCATCAGCTATTCTTTTTATCTAAATTTAATTATACTTTATTTATTGTATTATTTATATACAATGAAAAATCAATCAGTGGTTCATCAAATAAGACAACAAATATGTGATTGTCACAAAACATTTACATAAAAGTAAACTTTTAAAACTGATTTCATTTTGTGCATTATACATGGGCTATTTCAAGTAAGTGTTTCGTGTTTTCTTGCTTCATCCACTTTATGTCTCAGTCAGGTTTGTGCAGACAAGCTAGTCAAAAAAACATGTATTTTTTTCACAGATCAGCCTTTACAAAAGTTCATGTAGTACACTGCATGTATTAAAGCATTAATGGACATTTTGATTTGTACCTATTATTGGTATATTTTATCACCATATTTGCAATGTTATAATGATCTCTAATGTTGTTTCTAATGTGCTTTTTCTTCTTGCCATTTGTTTTCACTGACAACCAAGCTATTCATTCTAATAGACATTAAAGGTGTGTAAAAATTTAATCTTAAGAAATTATTAATATTCCCCACAGTATCCAATAGTGTCTTTGTTGTGAAATCCTGTTCTGGTTGTAATTATTCATGGTGTTGTCATTCTGCCAACTGGATTTTCCAGACAGTTTGTATAAATACAGCAACACAAGCACCAGAAAGCATAATCTAGAAGATACAGAGAATCTTACAAAGACAACTTCAACACACAGCTGCTAATTCTATCGCATTAACCACTGGTACGTATTCTCTTGACATGTATGTGTAAAAAATCTGAATCTTGCATCATGTATGTCTGACTGTTTGACTGCTTCAGTGATTTAAATGAAAAAGTAATACATACATTGGTTTATTCATTTATTTATTTATTTTAAATGGCTAAAAAAAGATTTGTTAATGGTTGAAAGGTAAATCTTGTCTTTTAAGTAATGAATAAAGTAACCTAAGATAGCAATGAGCTTAATGTCTTGTGGCATCTAGTGTTATAAATCATTCAATTTAACCCTAAACTTTAAATCTGTAAAGGTGTTCTTATACCCATTTCTATTTTGTATTATTTTTATTCTGGTCTGGCATGAAACACAGTTAGCGTCATTATAAAAATTTACTTTTTGTATGTTATGTCAAGCGTTAAACACACGTACACATTCATTTTCTTTTATTAGTTACCTTGACAGTAAATGTGTATTTGATTTAGATAACATGGATTTAAATGAGATGGACTGCTCTGATTCTCTGGCCATGGTAAGTCATGGATACAGATTTGTACAGCAACACCTCACTTTAACACAGATCATGTTTTTCTGCACTATATCAAAACTTTATCTTACTGTGGATTTTGTTGTGTCTCAGAGTGGCAGATGTGACCAACACAAAGGACTCCGTATCGAGATCACCAAGGAGCCTCTTGGCATGCGCCGTGTTGCTAATGTTGTAATCGCACTGCACAGGCTGAAGCACACTCAATGTGTTCAGTCCACCGAGTTCACTGACCACGAACTCTTCAATATCTTCATGGAGAATGTGATTGAAGGTGGAGTTAAAAAAAATCTCATGTATCTCATTATATCTAATATCTAGTTGTAGATGATCCATTAGTTACATTTTCTGTACATTTTTAAAACACATTTTCATTTTCCTTACACAGAGAACATGGTGATTAATTTGAAGTGCAGTGAATCCAAGAGTTACTGTATGCAGGACAAGGTTGTCCAGTGCTCTATATGTGACAAGTCTAAAAGGACCTTGGTGCAGAGGGAAAAGCCTCCTCTTCTGTTTGCCATTACTCTGAAGGGTGGAAACGAGGACAATAAAAGTAAACTTTCAAAACAAAGCCATTTTAATACAAATAATTTATATGAATTGATTTGGTTTGTAAGTGATGGGATTTAAGTTTACATTCTACTTAGTCATTAGCTAAGAACCTTAATCATGCTTCTACCACTACAGTTGACTAATTTGCTGTATTTTCTCACATACTTCTTTGTAATGTGCCTCTTGATGCTTATTCCATTTTTTTATCTTTAACTTTTTACACCTGACATGTTTGTTTTAAGTCCAGACATATTAATTTTACTTTTTACCTCTTCACATTGTTTCCGTCAAATTCTTACTTGCTAGAACTTCCTTTCGGCATATGTGTCTGTTATAAAGAAATAAAAAGCAGTACTGGCATTTACACAATTTATTTATTTAATATGTTTACAGCATGGTTCAACCTTTCATCTTACGATCGACCAAACTGCAAAGAAAACACAAAAGGCCAGCCTGTGTGTTTGGGGATTGTAAAGAGCAACCTCTTTCTTTCATGCGCACTGCTGAATGAAACTCCCTTTCTAGGCATAGAGGTATGTAAACATGACCAACTGACCAAAAAAAACCAAAAACATTGAAACATAGAGTTATTTAATTATTTTTGTAACTGTAAAACTTATTGTAAAAATAACAGGTTTATTCTTTTTAAGGAGGTAACAGACAAAGAGACACTGAAGGACATAAAGGAGAATGATGGCATGGAGCGCTTCCTTTTCTTCAGAAATGGCAGTGGTGACTTTCTGAACACCTTTGAATCGGTCAAATACCCAGGCTGGTTCATCACAACCTCAAAGGAGGACTTTAAGCCAGTGCAAATGGCTAAGCAGCAGCCCAGTCACCTCCAGCTGTTCACACTCCATGATGAGACAGTAGTCTCTATCTAAATAAGAAAATCAGTTTTCAGAAAGTATGTACTGGGTACAAGTGTAAACTTTTATCTTTTTAAATATATTTAATATTTTTCTATTTAAGAATATCTCAAATCAAGTTGCCAGACTGTTATGTGCTTGTTTGTAGTTTCACAAAGATGGACAAGGAATTATTTATCTTTATATAAAAAATTTTTAGACACCTGGCTGCTCTGTTCATGTGTGTAGTTTCACAGTGTTTTTACTTTATTTAATTACTTTGTATCTTACTTATTACAAAGTTTGTATGGATTTACTTATTATTATTTTTTGTATTTTAAAGCATAATAAAAATTTTTTTATCAAATCTGTGACAGTGTATATGTTAAATGTATAGGATTTGCATGAGGATGAGAAATCTTAGCTTAATTTAGCCACAGGTGTGGCTACACTTACCTGACAATAATTTTGATGTGCAGCCTGTCTATGCTGTGTAAAGCACCTGCTAATAGAGATCTAAAACATTGCTGGTTAAATTAACTTTTTTTGATAATTATGTTGTTTAGAGAATTAGACATAAACCTGATCAATTTAGCTTGCAAACTGCACCTGCACTATTACACCAACATTAAAGCAATAGTGTGCTTAGACACTTTGCTATATGTTCCTATAATATGTTCCTGTAAAAATATTTAACATAGAATAAAAACCTGAGCAAATTGTTAGTTTACAGAACAGATTTTGCAGAATTAGATAGAGATTATTTCTTTAAAAAGTGACTTCCTTTGTTTACACTTTTTTTTAAATACTCAAACTTTGTCGAAATATGCAATTGTGTGCTTTCAACATTTTGGCAACAGCTTAAGAAAGGCCCACATATGGGTTTAATGGTGTCAGGGATCCACCAGCCACACCTTCACTTATCACAAATGGGCAGGTGTCCACAAACTTTTGACCACACACAAACAAATTTTTCCATTTCCTGGTTTGGTTTTCGGATTTTAAAAAAATCTAGATTTCACCATGCATGTGAGCGATATGTTTTTCAGGAAGTTGGAATAGTCCATTTTCTACTCGGAAAAAAAGAAAGAAAATAAAACTGTGTGTTATTACTCTGGTTCCACCTCTACTGAACTATTGAAACTGAATGAATCCATAAGATAATAGATTCACAATAGTTTCACATTAAAAATCCCATTGCGCGAATAAATGAATACATAATATATAGATAGTTGTATATATATATATATATATATATATATATATATATATATATATATATATATATATATATATATATATATATATATACACTGGCGATCAAAATTAGAGAACAATTTATAAACAATTGAACAATTCTGAAATAATGACATCTTCACTGCTCAACAGTTGAAGGAGTTTTTGTCCTGTCTATACCATGATACCAGAACACCTTTTCCACAAAATAACTAAGGCATTTAAAAAAAAGATTATTTTGCAGAAAACACACTGATCAAAATTAGAGAACACTTTCAGATACCTCCCAGTTATTAGTGTTAATCTGGTACCTGGTGCTAATTTTCTTGATTATCTGTCAACCCCTATTTAACTGGCAGCCTAACTTCCAGTTTCACTGACTCTGCAAGATGGTGGGCCGTTCTTATGTGACTGAAAGACTCCGGCAGCAGGTTGTCCAGATGAAGGCCAAAGGGATGACCTTATCAGCCATAGCAAGACAAGTTGGTCGTTCCAAATCTGTGATTTCAAGAATATTGAATCTTTACAACATCACAAACTCATTCAAGTCCTCCAAGAAGGCTGGTCGTCCACGGGAGACAAATACAAGAGAGGACAGGATACTGCAGAGGATCTCAATGGGCAATCGTTTCCACACTGCAGCTGGAATTGCTCACCAGTTCAGCGCTGAACAGGGTAAGGATCTGTCTCGTCATACAGTGTCTCGACGTTTAAGAGCATTTGGACTGAAAGCCCACTCTGCAGTGACCAAACCTCTCATTAGCAGAAAGAATCAAAAGGCTAGACTAAGCATGTTGTGTGGACAGAGGAGAACTGGTCCAAAGTTCACTTCAGTGATGAAAGCAAGTTTAATTTATTTGGGTCTGATGGGAAACATTATGTTCGGCGACAAACTGGAGAAAGACTGAACCCAAAGTGTGTAAAGAAGTCAGTGAAAAGTGGAGAAGGAAGTGTCATGGTTTGGGGGATGTTTTCTGCAGCAGGAGTTGGGCCTCTTATACAGCTACATGGCAGAGTGAATGCAAATGTTTATCAGAACCTTCTTCAACAACATATGGTTCCTTCCCTGCATTTATCACCCAATCAGCCCACAGTGTTCATGCAGGACAACGCTGTCACACAGCAAAACGGGTAAAGCAGTTCCTTGAACCTGAAAACATTGAAATAATGACATGGCCTGCCCAGAGTCCTGAACTCAACCCAATAGAGAACATCTGGAAAATCCTTGGTGACAAAGTTATGGCCAAGAAACCCACTACAGTCACCGAACTGTGGAGGAGACTGGAAGAAGAGTGGACCAAAATCACACCAGAGCAGTGTGAGAGACTAGTGCTGTCCAGTGGCCGCAGATTCAATTCAATTCAATTCATTTTTATTTGTATAGCGCTTTTAACAATGAACATTGTCTCAAAGCAGCTTTACACAGATAATGTGGTGATTAAATGTAAAGATGTGCTGAAGTCATTCAGAGCAGACGCCTGTACACTTCCTACTAATTGCTGATTGTTGTAACCTTCAGAAAATTTTGTTGTAAACTTTTTTCACGCTACAGTCATTCTTGTTCTCTAATTTTGATCAGTGTGTTTTCTGCAAAATAATATTTTATAGATAGTTTCAATATATATATATATATATATATATATATATATATATATATATATTATGTGTAATCTTTTTTTTTTTTTTGCTTACTGTTCAAATAAAAGGTTTATAATCATAACATTTTGTTTTATTACGATTATAAGGTGGCATGGAGATTATGTGTTTTTATTACATAAGCAATATAGAAGTTTCACTGTTTATGGAAACATGGTTTATGGTTATTTTGAACAGAACCCCAGGGGATGCATTGCACATTTAAGAAGGAAAACACTTGGCAGGGAAATGCAAGATGCAACGTTCCCTACGTGACCAAAACAGTAAAGGATGTAAAGTTCAGCATGTCATGAACTCAAGAATGATATAATTGGTGCATGTTGTACGTGACAAAAGTAGGCATCTGTTGTTAATCTCTCTCTCACACACACACACACACACACACACACACACACACACACACACACACACACACACACACACACACAGACACACACTTCTGTGAGCTTCTGTTTATTCTGTTTATGCTTGCACACATACACACATTTGTTTGACTACACGAATGAGTTCTTTATAATTAATGTACAAAATTAATTATTATATCTAATTCTACTTCAGTAACTAAATAAAACCAATGGCAGCTTTTATTTCTGTAAAAGCTTTGGTATATATAAAAATCACATTTCTTTATGGAGACTAGCCAAATGTTCAACGTCATACAAACCAATAATCATGTGTGAGAATACCAGAGACACCTGTATTCTATTTCCAAAATAATTTATTGGCTGTACATATTAAGCATGTTTTTCACACAAACTTATGTAACACAGTTATAAAAAGATTTTACAACAGCAAACTGCCTACTTAAAAGGGGAACTGCAACTGAAAATGAATCTTACATAACCCAGTACCTCAAACCACCGTGTGTAATTCAATTCAGTTTATTTTAATGGTATTTAATTAGACAGGCTTTTACACAGGCAGTTTAATCTACAACAGAATACATTAAAAATTGGGAATATGAAAGCTGTCATGCTGCCCTTGAAGCGCATCAGCGATTAAACTGTGCTTTGATTCCTGTCAGTGTGAATGCGACATGTACATGTGTGCACACCTTTAACCGGAAGTAAAGAAACCTGCTCATCTGTTTGTATGTCATTATATTTTATATTACCATGTACATTATATGTTTATTATAATATTAAATGTAACACAAAAGTAAAAGACAAAAATTTGTAAGAATGTAAGTTAAAGTCAAATGCACCAGGGTTTAATAGAATTAAGTTATTCTAAAACTAAACAAATGCTGTGGGTGGCACCAGGAACAATCACACTTGATTTTGGAATGCAGGAAACATACCCAGTGTGAAAATCACATAGTTTGTATTTATGCAGCACTTTTACCAATGGAAATTGTCACAAAGCAGCTATACAGAAACTTCAAGATGAATTTTAATAGATTGGTTGCCCAAATAGCTTTTTCATAAAGAGCCAGTGTGCATGCAGGCTTTAAACCCCCATTATCAAGCACATCTTTTTAATCACTAGTTTTGTGGCTTTTGTTTGGCTAGTTTAAAAACCTATTAGATTATACGAATGAACATCTAAGGCTACATGAACTGACCATTTCTCCCCAAAAGAGGAACAAAAGAGGACTGGTACCACCTTCTCTCAGAATGAGAGGTAAGTACACTTCAAGGCTCTTCTCTGTTCTGGCACCAAGGTGGTCCCTGATTATCTTCAAGCGACGACTGAAGACCTTCCTCTTCCTAAAATACCTAAATTAGCACTTTCCAAGTTTGTAGAATTTGAGTTATATTTATATTAAGTTTGTAATCTTGTACCAGTGTAGATTTATTCATTACTAGAGATTTAAAGCACTTTTGTACGTCGCTCTGGATAAGGGTGTCTGCTAAATGCCGCAAATGTAAATGTAAATGAACATACAATTTCCTTTCTGTAATGCCTGTAGTTAATTAGAAGTTACTGTATGTTAATGCAAGCGTGGGATGTTTGTTATGTTAATTAGTTTCATTCTATGAAATACAGAACTTTCCATAAATTAGGGCATATTTTCCATAATATTACCACCTTACATGTGTAGGTATAAGAATTTTCTGCTTGATGTAACTTTCCATTTAGTAAGAATTTATGTTAAACAATGGGAGCATTGCCACACTGTCCTGGTATACACTGGTTAGTAGCTATAAAAAAGTCGTCCATGGAAGGACAACTAGTAAACAGTATACAGGATAATGGGAGCCCAAGGGTCATTGATTTGGAGAATGAATGCTAACAAGTCTGCTCTGATCCTATTAAAAGTCAATTGATCGTATTGATCCTATTGTTTTTCTAGTTCATGCTGGCTAGAAAGGTATCAGAACACAGTGCATTACAGGTTGTAGACCGGTCAAATGCATACAGACCCCTGTCCGCATAAAACATCAAAACATCAGTATTTCATGTGGGTAAATGGGTGCATGGGAATCGAAAGCACTAAGATGCACTTTGAGGAAAAGGCATATATAAAGAAGAAGTTTTGGCCTATGGCCAGTCATTTGCTGATTGCATTTTTCTCGTGATCTTGCTTAATTTTTCTGTGTAATCAGCACAAGAGCATGTTCTAATTTGCAGTATCATCGCAGCATATTGGATGATCGCATTCACTTTTACTTTGATCAGGAACTCACTCAACTGAAATAGCTCTTGTGCTGCAAACAATTCTAACAGGATCTTTCATGCATTATTCGTCAGCCATGCAGATGTCCCGGTCCCTCAAGTTGTGTGGCAATAAAACATTGAGGCAATGAAACGCATTAAGGGTCGTTATATAGTCTTCGACAATAAAGTTTAAAGACCTATTAGCCTCCTTCTCCAGTGTTGGACAATAAATTTCAAACAGAAAGATATTTCAGTTTGAGTAAGTCCATGATCAAAGTAAAATTGAATGTGATCATCCATTAAGCTGCCATGATGCTGCCATTAGAACATGCTTGTATGCTGAATACACAGAAAAATGAAATACTGATCATGGGGAAACAATGTTTATGTTAGGATCCCAAGTAAATTATGTTAAAATAACAAGAAAACAAGAAAGAAAAAAAAAAAAGAAAATTGCATGGCCTTAAGGCTTTCTTTCAGACATGAAATGTTTGAAATTTATCTGCAGGTCAGTGTCTTTAAGGAACTCCAATACACTGATACACATTTTTCACAAAATATATTTTATTTGGCTTTTAAATGTAACAGTAAATTAGAGTAGTGAATACAACCTTTGTAATAAATAATTTAAATAACATTTTATAAAAACAAACCTCATGTGTTACTACTGTATAAACACACAAATTACAAATGATTTACATTTTAAATACATTATAAATGTTGTATATAAAAAAGATAAAATTTTGAACTCACTTTTGTGAAACTACAAACAAGAACATCCTGAACTGAGATATGCAGTACTTAAACATGTAATTTGACACTTGTACTTAGTACATACTTTCTGGAAACTGATTTTCTTATTTAGATGTCACTCTGAGAGACTACTGTCTCATCATGGAGTGTGAACAGCTGGAGGTGACTGGGCTGCTGCTTAGCCATTTGCACTGGCTTAAAGTCCTCCTTTGAGGTTGTGATGAACCAGCCTGGGTATTTGACCGACTCAAAGGTGTTCAGAAAGTCACCACTGCCATTTCTGAAGAAAAGGAAGCGCTCCATGCCATCATTCTCCTTTATGTCCTTCAGTGTCTCTTTGTCTTTTACCTCCTACAAAAGAAAAAAAAACATTACTTTTACATTAGCCATTACAAGTTTAGCATTCTCAAATTTTTACTGCATCAGACATTTTGATTGCTATTTCTTTTGACAGCTTGGAAAAAATTATGCATCTCTGTTTTGAAATTGTTTCTAGTCAGTAGGAGAAATTTGGCATTGGTTTGGTACCACAGCTGGGATGTTGTTAGTGGACTGCCGATTCAATTTGCAAATATTTATGTAA
Organism: Silurus meridionalis; assembly: GCF_014805685.1. NCBI lineage: Eukaryota > Metazoa > Chordata > Actinopteri > Siluriformes > Siluridae > Silurus > Silurus meridionalis. The sequence continues at coordinate 11,719,911 of NC_060894.1, forward strand.
CAGTTTTTCAAACTAGGTAAAGTGTCCTTCACACCAACCTATATGTATAATTTAGTTTAGTAAAATTAAATTAATGTTTTAGATTAATGTTAATTAATCTAAATTAGGATGTTAATAAAACCTCTACCTTGCCTCTAGCCACTAAACTACACTTTAACTTGGAGGATATGAATTAAAATACTTTATTTTATGTTGCACTAATTAGTATGAATATTATGTTGAAGTATTCTTTTATATGAGTCATGAAGATTTTAGTCACATCCCATCACATTCATTCAACAATGTATCGACTAACTATCGAACCATATAAGGTCACCTGTTTATCAGGACTTTGCATCATCCAAACCTCCTGACAATATTTGTGCATCCTAATAACTCTATTACAGTTGACTCCTTCACCAGCTCTGTGCTGTGATTGTATTATTCCTTGCTTGTGATTAACCTGTGCTATGTCTGAATTATCCAATGATTTTTTTGTCAAATTGTTATGTTTACATACCTCTATGCCTAGCATTGGAGTTTCATTCTGCAGTGTGCAGGAGAGAAAGAGGTTGCTCTTTACAATTCCCAAACATACAGGCTGGCCTTTTGTGATTTCTGTACAGTTTGGTGGATTGTAGGCTGAGAGGTTAAACCATGCTGTCAAAAAAACATACACATTTTGGTTAGATATCAATATTGCATTTTTTAAAACTAATTAATTAATTATTATTTTTATTTTACAATAGACAAGCATAACAAAGAGAAGACTTAAAAGATGGGAGGGCTGAGAAGTGGGAATGACGTGTCAGGAAAATTAAAAAGATGGATAAAAGGTGAGAAAATACAGAAATCTAAAGCAACAGTAGTTGTAGAAGAGAGATTAAGTTTATGATTTAAGTTTAAGTTAATGACTGGAAAAATGTAAACTTAAATCTCAGCATTGACCACAAACCCAGTATGGCAGCTAATCAGTCTTTATCTATTTGTTATTGTGATTGAATTTGGCATTAGACTTTAGAAACAAATCAATGCATATAAATTATTATTATTGACTACTTTATTTTGAAAGTTACCTTTAAATTTCTCATTTCCACCCTTCAGAGTAATAGCCAGAAGAAGAGGAAGATTCTCCTTCCGTACCAAGGTCCTTTTAGACTTGTCACATATAGAGCACTGGACAACCTTGTCCTGCATACAGTAACTCTTGGATTCACTGCACTTCAAGTTGATCGCCATGTTCTCTGTGTAAGGAAGAGTAAAATGTGTTAGTGATCATGAAATTATCTACCACTGGAGCAAAATAAGAATATACATTATGCATGTACATTGAGATATAATGTTTAGAACTGCACCTTCAATCACATTCTCCATGAAGATATTAAAAAGTTCGTGGTCAGTGAACTCGGTGGACTGAACACATTGAGTGTGCTTCAGCCTGTGCAGTGCGATTACAACATTTGCAACACGGCGCATGCCAAGAGGCTCCTTGGTGACCTCGATATGGAGTCCTTTGTGCTGGTCACATCTGCCACTCTGTGACACAACAAAATCCACAGTGAGATCAAATTCATTTAATTCAGTATAGTGTAAAACAACATGAGCTGTGTTGAGGTGAGGTGAGGCTTTTTAAATCTGTATCCATGACTTACCATGGCCAGAGGATCAGAGTAATCCAGCTCGTCAAAGTCCATGCAGTCTGAAAATCCAGAGCTGCTGTCAAAGTAGCTGTTGAAAGAGAATGAATTTGTCAGTTTTGTTTTATTTTTTTTACTTTTGGCATTCTTTAATTGCATCTAATCCTGTACTGCTTGATAGACAGGAAATAATACATGGAATAATTCAAGTAATATTTATGTAAATGAATATACAATATAATAGGTAACCCTAAACCTGCAGAACAGCAACAAAGCACCCTGCTTTAAAAAGATTCTCGCAAGCCATTGTCAACTTAAAACAGTCTTTAGCTACCAGTAATAGCGAGTATCACAGTATTTGTTTAGGCAGAAAAAAAATCTAAAACAACCAAGGGAGCTACCTCATTCAGATAACTACTTCTTTATGCATCCTATTCTTCTTCTGCCTCTTATTATTATTATTATTATTATTATTATTATTATTATTAATATTATCATCATCAGACTGTGTTACAGTTATGGTCCAACAGTGATCAGTTTAAACTAAAACTGTATAATACAAGCTGTCTCAAGACATTACTCTTATGACTGTTTTAAGTAATTTTCACTTATTTTCCATTACATTGTATTGTTTGCAAGACAAGGCTTACCTTTCAATCATTAACAAATCTTTGTCAGCCATTTCTGGGGAGAAAACAAAAAATATATTTTAATGTTTTTAAAGAATAAAGCAAAGAAAGAGTTGAAATAGTGAATCAACCAGATTATTTTTTACATGCATATCAATCCACAGAATACATACCAGCTGTTAATGAGATCGGATTATAAACCGTGAGTTAAAGTTGTCCTGGTGAGACTCTGTTTGTCTGGGTGCTAAGCTGTCACTGCAGTCTGCTGTTTGCACTGCTTTATATACACAATCTCCCTGTCTGGGAAATTCATTTGAGGGAAGTGGTGCGGAATTCACTGCGCACGTCACTGGGCATTTCTCTGTTGTAATAATGAAAGGAAGTCAAAATCCCTTGTTTCCACATGACATACCTCGTAAAATATCCTGAAAAGAAAAAAAAAACAAAAAAAAAAACAAATAATATATATATATATATATATATATATATATATATATATATATATATATATATATATATATTTTTTTTTTTTATTATTTTTTTTTACTATCTCTTTTTTTATAACACACTACCACTACTACTACTACTACTGATAATAATAATAATAACAATAATAATTATTATTGTTATTATAATTAGTAGTATTTGTTATAATAACAATAATAATTATTATTATTTAGTATTAATTAATAAGTATTTATTATTATTCCTTTTTTTTTATTATTATTAGTAGTAGTAGTCAGAAGAGGCAAAAGTACACATCCTTCACTCAAGCAGAAGTACAGATACTCATGTTTTTAAAGACTCTGGTAAAAGTTGATGTTCTGACTACACTTTGTTTACTCAAGCTAAAGTAAATAAGTTTGTGCTCTGACATGTACTTAAGTGAAAAGTATCCATTACTACCACCTGTTTTAGTGTCACGCTGGTAACTGGACCTCACATCATATATAGATATTAAAATAAAAAAATTAACAACGTAACGCTTTAGACTGAGTGCTCCAGATATTACTTCATTATAGAGAGAGAAACATACAACATAACAAAACCTTGGCCTGTTTTATAAGATATTGTTTCAGCAGATGTTCTATGTTCTGAAACGTTGCTTGTTCATGTCCATGTTCATCATTTACACAAAAAGTCAAAGTAAAACGTTTCTTTTTTATTCATATAAGAACGCAAATGAAACAAAAAAGCAGAGGAGCGGGGAAAATAAATATATATTTTTTTGCAGGAGCGGGACTACAAAATCCATCATGTGCAGGTCTCTAGCCCATACTTCTTGTTACTTTCTGCCTTAGCTTCATAGCCTAGCCTACTGTGCAGTACGTCTGTATTGTGTAAGAGCCAGGAAATGATACAACAGTGGTAGATTGTAAAAGCTGACACGAAATGGGTTGATGGGTGGAGAATGAGTGGAGAACATATTGATCATGTCACCAAATAGATTAAAAGTGAAGTAACGAGCCTGGGTAGAAAATGTAAGAAGTACAAAGTACAGATTTTTGTGTAAGATGTAATAAATAAAAATTCAAAAGTTGTCTCTAAAATAAAGAGTGAAGTAAAGTACTGATACCAGAAAAATCTACTTAAATACAGTAACGAAGTATTTGTACTTCATTACTTCCCACCTCTGGTATTAGTAGTAGCAGAAGTAGTAGTAGTGTTTTTTTACACATTCTCAAATGTGCACCAAATGTTGCGTAAGCAATCAGAGAAGCACGAAGACATTACTTTAGCAAATGAGTTAAAAATGAATTGCAGTTTTACTGGCTACAGATAGTGGTGGCATTCACTGACTTTAAGAGAAAAAGTCAAGATGAATTTATGTGCAGCAGGGTGTGAAAATGATTTAAACCTTAACTAGAATTTTTTTGCATGTGAATATAAATTTTTACAGTAGGTTTACAGTAGGTAAAGATGCCTATCAAGTTTGTATCAGTGGCTAGAGAGCTACTGCTGAGACACAACGTCATTAATGCAGCACCAATATGGGCAAACTGAGTATTCACAATTCTTTAAATATTTAAATAGATTTATTACTTGTTTTTTTATTATTTTTTTTACTGAAGATGACATGGCAAATCTGTTCAAATCAAATCCAAGATGGTTGAAAATCTCATTATGGATGCTTATTATTTTTGAACTACTAAATTCTGAAAAAAAAGAAGTACTTTTACTAGGATCTCCTGCAGCTAGTATTTCTTGCTTTCTTGCAGATTATCTCTTCATGGTCTTTCTGTCTCATTATGTGTAGCAGTAAAAGACCCTGTTGTGAGTTTTTCCTTTAAGGCTATAATATCACTATGATAGCCTTCTTTCACCGCAGTAATATTTATAATATATAATATGTGATGTTACATGATGCAGTGAAAAATGAATTCATGCTGTTATAGCTAGATTGCACTATAGTAATGACTTTCTTTCTGGATGTTATGGTAAGGATTTTCTAGACTATAACAGGGAGTGAAGCGTTCTCTTACAAAGCCCCACAGTTATAAAACAGCCTTCCAATTAGTGTTTGGGACTCAGACATAGACTCAGTATTTTACTGTATATATATATATGTATATATATATATATATATATATATATATATATATATATATATATATATATACACTGATTCATCCTGATGCTCTTTAGCTGTAGATACAAGTTTTGAGAATTACATAAAATAAACATTTTCACAACGTCTGGTGCCTCAGTTTTTATGATTGCAATTTGCATAAACTCCAGAATGTAAAAAGAGTGCTCAGATGAATTACAATTAATTGCAAAGTCCCTCTTTGCCCTAAAAAAAAAAAAATCCAAAAAACATTTCTGATGCATTTCAGTCACAAAAGGACAAGCTAGCATTATGTAATTGATCCTCTCGTTAACACAGGTGAGACTGTTGACAAGGACAAGGCTACAATGCTATAATGTTGATTAGAAGTAAGAATAAAAAAAAAAGTTAGTCCTTGAAATAAGTTATTTTTCTGTTAACCACGGTTACCTACAAGGTAAAACAAGCAGTCATCACTGCTTTGCCCAAAAAGGGATTCTCAGGCAAAAATATTGCCGTTAGTAAGACTGCACCTAAATCAACCATTTATACATTAATCAAGAACTTCAAGCAGAGAGGTTCAATTGTTGTAAAGGAGGCTTCAGGACGTCAAAGAACGTCCAGCAAGAGCCAGAACCTTCTTCTAAAGTTGATTCAGCTGGAGGATCAGGACACCACCAAGGCAGTGCTTGCTCAAGAATGGCAGCAGGCAGGTGTGAGAGCATCTGCACACACAGTGAGGTGAAGACTTTTTTCGAGGATGGCCTGGTGTCAAGAAGGGCAGCAAAGAAACCATTTCCTTCCATGAAAAGGGAAAGACTAATATTAAACAAAAGGTACAGGGATTGGAATGCTGAGGACTGGGGTAAAGTAATTTTCTATAATAAATCCCCTTTCCGATTGTTTGGGGCATCTGGAAAAAGGTTTGTCTGGAGAAGAAAAGGTAAGCACTACTGTTCTGTTCTGTGTCATGCCAACAGTAAAGCAACCTGAGACCATTTATGTGTGGGGTTGCTCACAACTTTGTGACACAGCCATGAATAAAGAATTATACAAACACATCCTCCAAGAGCAATTTCTCTTAAACATCCAGGAACAGTTTGGTGATAAACAATGCCTTTTCCAGCATGATGGAGCACCTTGCAATAAGGCAAAAGTAATAATTTAGTGTTTCAGGGAACAAAACATCGAAATTTTGGGTCCATGGCCAGGAAACTCCCCAGACCTTGATCGCATTGAGAACTTGTGGTCAGTCCTCAAAAACCCACAAATTCTGATAAACTCCAAGCATTTTTTGTCAGAATGTGGCCCAGAAGTTGACTGACAGCATGCCACGGCAAATTACAGAGGTCTTGAAAAAGAAGGGCACCACTGCAAATACTGACACTTAGCATAAACTTAATGTAATTGTAAACAAAAGCCTTTGACACTTATGAAATGCTTGTAATTATACTTGAGTATAATATCTGTAATATCTGACAAAAATCTCTAAAAACACTGAGGAAGCAGGTTTTGGGAAAATTAATATTTGTATTATACTAAAACCTAAATCATATAAAACATCTCAGAAAAAATAAGGATGGTGTCAAAAGTATGCATTACATTAAGTCATTTAGCAGATGCCCTTTTTTAGAGCAACTTACAACTTTTACTAGAGCAACTTACTGCCACTTTCCACTAACATCATCATTCTTGTGATGGATTTTTGTTTGTTACCCAATAGAGTAACCACATACTTAATACAAATTCCCCTTTTTTCCACAAAAGGAGGGTAGTGAAATGTGAAAATCAGTGAAAGGAATTGTATAAATCTGTAAATTTTTCTATCCTTTTTCAGCATAGTTTCAATATGTTCTTCAAATATTTTTTTTTATGTAACTTTTGGTTTAATCAGGAAGGAAAAAAACTTCCTCAACTTGATGAGTGTCCAAAGTTTTTTACCAGTTTTCAGCAGACAGGATGTAAAGAAGATGATGTAGACGGAATGGTATCACATTGCCCAACAATTCGCCATTATTATGCTAATAAAAAAGTAATCTTGGTTTTGTAATGCAATAGGTGAATGCAATCTTGCTTAATCACTTTGAGCCACACCCTGTATCCTAAAACCTGACTGTACAGATCCTGGTCTGACCTAAGGGCACATCTGGAACACATTATTGGGGAAAGACAATAAATAAAAATATAAAAAATAACAACAACCTAAATTTCACTTCATCTTCAGTTTAAAATTTGTCGACTGTTATATGTATTATATATCAATATACATACATTATTTTTTTAGTGCTTTAACGCTTGTTAAAGCCAGAGGAAATTGTGGTAATGAAATATTCCTTTAAATGACATAAGGAAATCACATGCTCTAAGAAGGAAACGCATCCTCTTGTTAAGATTTATGAGTGATTTAAGGTCTTAACAAACAAATCATTGGTCACAACAAATGAGACATTGACATAATGTAATCCTAAAACTCTCCTTTTTTCCCCCTCAGTATTATATGTATCTTTTATCTAAAAAACTTTAAGGATGTCTACTCTAAAAGTTAATTTAAGATACACACACTTTGCCAGGTGAGAAAAAAAAAAATCTCTAGTATTTTATTTGGCAATTATGTCTAAAAAGGATAGAGAGATACTGTACATTAGTGATTCTGACTCACACCTACACACAGTATATCTACAGAGAGAGCGGAAAAGGCGATGAGTGAGTGATGTGGTAAGTGAAGTGGTAAATCTGGATTTTTCCTGAATATTTACGAATGCAACCGGTTTAAAGGTGTGCATGCAGCTTTGGTGACTGTTTTTTCCTGGTCAGAGTCATCGTGTTATAGCAAGAAGTATTTCCATATACAGGAACAAAGTTGTCAATGAATGTATAGAAATTATTTGTAGGCCAATTACTTATTCTGTAAGCTGTTCATACCCCTAGAATTAGCAGTTAACAAGAGCATGTAGTATCACTTTATACACAATGACAAAATATAGGTGAATAAAGGTGAAGGTGAATGAAAAGATGAATGAAATGTTTAAGCATAACTTGTTTTCAGAAAAGTGTAATGGGTAATTTTTAAGACTGCAAAAGATGTATATATTTTAAGTGAAACATAATGTGAATGTAAACAAATCCAGTGAAGTACTTTAACGTTACATTATTTCAACACTTATGCCAAAACTACAGTAAGGATAAAATTTTTTACAGCAGTGTAGGGGATTTTACATGGAAAACCACAAAGGCCACAAGATCAGATTTAACAGATTTAACAGAAAAGGTTTGTAAACATGTATAAGAGCAACAAATCATGATTTTCTGATTTTGCCTGCTCATCTTACTTGAAGTCTGATTTGTATAGCGTTTAGGTTTGTATTATTTTGTATCTTCCAAAATAATAAAAGAGTAGAAATAAATACAGGGAGATCAAGACCAAGTATTTGCTCAGACTGGGAATCCCAGGTTACAAAGAAGTGTCATATTTACATTGCGTAACAAGGAAATAGATCAGACACACGAGGTTGTTTTTATTCACTTACAAAAAACAAATCCGGTTTATATAAACAAGTAGTTTAAATGTACTGTTTTTTAATGTTTTATATCTGTCCACACATCTGAAATATATGAGAGAATACTCACATTTTCATACTTACACAAGGGAGTGTATTGCTATATATATATATATATATATATATATATATATATATATATATATATATATATATATATATATTTAAATAAAAATATATATACATACAAATACAGACAACCTTTTGAATCAGTGACAGGGTCAGGGGTGCCCAAGGCTCACCGATACTAATGGGGAGCAAAAGCTAGCCCATCTGGTCTGATCGCACAGAATAATGTAATAGAAAGATATCAGAAATTGACCTTGTCTTATGAATCACATTTTCTTTTGTTTCATGTTGACGTGTGCGTCACTTACCTGGGGTGACACAAGGATGCAATTAAAGAAAGCAAGCCAAAGGAAGGCAATATTATGACTCATCTACAACATTTATGTTAAACCTCGTGTAAACCTTATGTTTAAAAAAATGATATAAAATTTAGTGTGTATTATGCTCATATTACTTTGTATTTTTTATTTTTTTTACTTGCACCTGATAGCATTTTCACCACACCACAAGTCTCTGTGATCTGTGAGTTTGACTGTGGTTCCTTCACTAATGTTGATTATTTGAAACAATTGCTTACTATATGTCTTTTATTATTTTATGATGAGCTATCGCCATCTAATGGCAGCCTGTAGTAACAACATTAGACTTCACAAGACACATCCACAGTATTCATAAAAAAAAAAAATAATAATAATAATAATAATAATGTTGAAAAGAGAGCTTTTAATACATGAGCAGTATTTAGTACCAAAGAAAGACTAAGACTTTGTACAAAAACTGTCTCAACATAATTCAGTTACTCTTTTATAATTAAACAGCAAATAAAAGTCACAACTGCCGCCAGTAATTATTGCCAATATATGAATTACTACCAAAAAAAAAAACAAACAAAAACTATTAACCTTATGCAGAATCTCTCCAACAAAAAGGGAAAAAAAATGTGTAATGTAATATTTGGGGTTATCAAATGAAAAAAGGTCATTTAAAAAATTATTCTCAGTCATTCTTTGACATTAATTAAAATTAATAGGGTGATTATGGTTTTCATAAAATATGAAACTTGATTATGCGACTATTTTAAATCATTAAAAAAGATTGTGAGGTAAAAACAGCAATGTTTTACAATTCTCTCTCACAATCTAGTCTACGCCCTCACGTCCTCCTAAGAAAAAGAGAAAAATAAAACCCCATTACTTTCCAGCTTTAACTTAAGTCCCAGATAAACAGTAACTGAGCACTACAATTGTATAAATACTCTCAGGTAAGGTAGTCCATTAACAATGTCCTTGTGTGGCAAAAATAGAAAGAAAAAAAAAACTGTCAACTACATTGCTGATGTCTTGCATGGAATGTGAAAGTTCACATAAAAAAAAAAAGCAAAAAAAGAAGGAATAAGACTGAAGTGAGAAACAATTCAAAGAAGCTGGGCCACATTTCATTGCCGTTGTACATGTCTCTGAAGTCTCACAAGCATTCTAAAATGTCCTCACCAAATATAACAGTTTGATTTTGCTGAATGTGAAGTCAGTGGATGGAGTCTTCCTGGAAGAGGCCCAGCCCATCAGGTAAAAAGGATTTATCAAAGGACAAAAGTGATCACTTCAAAGAATTGCTGTGATCCTTAATAGTAAGTGGACTCAAAACATGCCATAATTTGTTCTTTTTACATTTTCAACATATTCTAAAACATTGACACTATTTATCACAAATATGATCTCATAAAAAAAAAATGGTTACAGTGCTGAGACAATGGTAGTGTTACAGGACGGTGTGCATTGTTTGCTGATCACAAAAAAAAAGGTCCAAGGAAATTTAAGTGAATTGTTTTTTCACAGTGAACTTTGCATGAGCTCAGACTAACTCACATCAGTTCCCAACAAATCTCTGAAAAGCCGCCCCGTGAATTGGTGAAACACAGTACAGGGAACACTTCCATAGTGTTCCCCAGTCTGTTAGTTAGAGTTGGCTAATGCAGCAACAGACACTGCAGTTCAATATGTAATCTAACATCGGTTGTGCTGTCCCGTTAAACAATGCACAAAATTCTCATTCTAATTTTATGGGAAGGCTGTGAGAATTACAATAAATATAAACACACAGCATTATTCTCAGATTACATAACTTGTAAATTTTGAGTTGTCTTTACATGATAACGTTTTGGGCTCTTACAGCATTACAATCTAACCAAGGTCATACATATAAACACTACAAGATAGATATATATATGTATATATATCTATAGATAGATATATACATATACAGTACACGAAAACTACAGAAGCTGAACATGTTGGAGAAATGTGGTGCAGAATATGACATATATAAAGAGTTAAAAACTATTTTTTTCCAACCAGGAAAAAAAAAAAAAACCAACTGAAAAGGCGAAACAAAAAAAGAGCAGTTCCTGCTGCCCATGCTGGCACTCAGTTGTCTATTGACATTAAAAGTCACCAAAGGCTTTAACATGATAATGCCTCATAGACACACACCAACCCAATACCCACACAGCAAAGGAAAACAGCATAAGCACCAATGATGAATAAAATCTGAAAACTTTAAACATAAAAAGTAAGAATAAATTGGGGGAAGGTCAGCAGTTAAAATCATTGTCCATGCTTAACAGGTTACATCAAAAAGCTTGTGTGAAACTTCTTTATCAGTCTTGCATTCCAAGGTCTTGCTTGTACCTGCAAACCACAGAAATGGAGAGATCCTTGAAATTCTTGTGCGAGTCCTCACATGTTTCCATCCTCTGTCAAAGAAAGAAAGAGAGAATTTCGAAATAATTTTCTCTGTCCAAAGGAAAAAAACTTTATATTTTATATATATATATATATATATATATATATATATATATATATATATATATATATATATATATATATATATATATATATATGTATTTGTATATGTATATGTATATGAGAGAACAAACTCTCAGTCTGAATACTTAAACCATTAAATTACATACAGTTGCATACTGAGCAAGGCCATTTTTGCATGTTGTTTAACTTATATGGGGACTATGGCAATTTTGATAAATGGGCCAAGGCACAAGATGAGTTAGATGAACTAGAGAAGAAACAGTTACAATGAGAATTAGAACATAAATATTTGCACCAACAGCTTGATTATTAGTAAAGGCGTGAAACAGATACACATAATTTACACAAACACATATCTCTATCTCCCTTTTAAAAAAAAATTTATTTGAAATGAATGTAAATGAATGTAACCATATAGTAATAATTTAACCCAGCCATTAGGGTTGCACAAGCCAGTGCACTCTTAGTGCTGGTCCCAAGCCCGGATAAATGGGGAGGGTTGCGTTAGGAAGGGCATCCAGCGTAAAAAATGTGCCCAAATCAAATATGCGGAACACGAACCATAATTTCATCGAACCAGATTGGTCGAGGCCCGGGTTACCAACGACCACCACAGGCATTGTTAGCCAACAGGGTACTGGTGGAAATTGGGCTACTGTTTGCTGAAGGAGGAGAAGGAGAGGAGGAAGACATCTACAGACATGGCGGGGAAAGGAGAAGTGTAGGAGAGTAGAGGATAATGTGGGCACTTTAAATGTTGGTACTATGACTGGTAAAGGGAGAGAATTAGCTGGAGAGGAGAAAGGTAGGTTTGTTGTGTGTTCAGGAGACCAAGTGTAAAAGGAAAATTGGAGGTGGGTTTAAACTGTTCTATTGACATGTGGATGGAAAGAGAAATGGTGTAGGGGAATCCTGAAGGAGTGTAGTGGAGGTGAAGAGAGTTTCTGATAAGGTGATGAACATAAGCTGGAAGTTGAAGGGGTGATGGTAAATGTCATCAGTGCCTATGGGTACAAATGGGTTGTGAGATGGAGAAGAAGGAAAAATTCTGGATTGAGTTAGATGAAGTGGTAGAAGGTGTACCTAGGAAAGAACGACTGGTGATTGGGGCAGACTTTAATGGGCATGTAGGTGAAGGGAACAGAGGTGATGAGGAGGTGATGGGTAGATATGGTCTTAAGGAGAGGAATGTGAAAGGGTGAATAGTGGTAGATTTTGCTAAAAGGATGTAAATGGCAGTGGTAAATGCGTATTTTAAGAAAAAGGAGGATCAAAGGGTGACGTATAGGAGTGGAGGAAGGTGCACACAGATGGACTATGTTCTATGCAGGAGATGCAACCTGAAGGAGATTGGAGATTGTAAGGTGTTGGCAGGGGACAGTGTAGCTAGACAGCATCGGATGGTGGTCTGTAGGATGGTTTTGGAGTTGAAGAAGAAGAGGAGGAGCGTGAGGACTAAGAAGAATAAGATGGTGAAAACTGAAGAAAGAAGAGTGAGATTCAGGGAAGAGATCAGACAGGGGCTCAGTGGTGGTGAAGAGGTGCTGGATGATTGGGCAACTACTGCAGAAGTGATAAGAGAGACAGCTAGAAAGGTACTTGGTGTGACGTCTGGAAATAGAAAGGAAGACAAACAGAGGTGGAATGAGGAAGTGCAGGAAAGCATAAGGAGAAAGAGGTTGGCAAAACAGAATTGGGATCGACAGAGAGATGAGAAAAGTAGGCAGGAGTACAAGGAGATGCAGCAGTGGGTAAAGAGGGATGTGGCGAAAGCCAAGAAAAAAAAAGGCATATGAGGAGCTGTATGAGAAGTTGGACACTAAGGAAGGAGAAAAGGATTTATACCAATTGGCCAGGCAGAGGGACTGAGCTGGGAAGGGTGTGCTGCAAGTTAGAGCAATAAAGGATGGAGATGGAAATGTGTTGACTAGTGAGGAGAGTGTGTTGGAGAAGATGGAGGGAGTATTTTGAGCAGCTGATAAACAAGGAAAATGTGAGAGAGAAAAGGAGAAGGTTGGATGGTGTGGTGATGGTGAAGCAGAAAGTGGATAGGATTAGTACATACCTACACCTAAGGATAAAGTGAGAGCAGCTATTAAGAGGATGAAGAGTGGAAAGTTGGTAGGACCAGATGACATACCGGTAGAAGCATGGAGATGTTTAGGAAAGATGGCAGTGGAGTTTTTAACAAGGTTGTTCAAAAAGGTTTTGGAAGGTGAGAGGATGCTTGAGGAATGGAAAAGGAGTGTGCTGGTAGCTATCTTTAAGAATAAGGAAGATGTGCAGACCTGTAGTAAATACAGGGGAATGAAGTTGATCAATCACACCATGAAGTTATGGGAAAGAGTAGTGGAAGCCAGGCTGAGAGAAGAGGTGACCATCTGTGAGCGACAGTATAGTTTCATGCAGAGGAAGAGCAGTACAGATGCATTATTTGCTTTGAGAATGTTGATGGAGAAGTATAGAGAAGGTCAGAAGGAGTTGCATTGTGTGTTTGTGGATTTGGAGAAAGCGTACGACAGGGTGTCGAGAGAGGAGTTGTAGTACTGTATGAGAAAATCAGGTGTGTCAAAGAAGTATGTGAGGGAAGTGCAGGACATGTATGAGGACAGTGTGACAGCAGTGAAGTGTGCAATAGGAACGACAGATTGGTTCACGGTGGCGGTTGGACTGCATCAAGGATCGGCTCTGAGCCCTTTCCTGTTTGCAGTGGTGATGGACAGGTTGACGGATGAGGTCAGACAGGAGTCTCCGTGGACTATGATGTTTGCGGATTATATTGTGATTTGTAGTGAAAGTAGGGAGCAGATTGAGAAGAGCCTGGAGAGGTGGAGGTATGTGCTGGAGAGAAGGGAATGAAAGTCAGTAAGAGTAAGACAGAATACATGTGTGGGAATGTAAGGGAGGGCAGTGGTGTGGTGCGGTTGCAGGGAGAAGAGGTGGAGAAGGTGGAGGAGTTCAGAGACAGTGGCATTGAGTAAAAGACAGGAGGTGGAGCTGGAGGTAGCAGAGCTGAAGATGTTGAGGTTTTCGTTGGGAGTGACGAGGATGGACAGGATTAGAAATGAGTTTATTAGAGGGAAAGCGCATGTAGGACGTTTTGGAGACAAGGTGAGGGAGGCGAGATTGAGATGTTTTGGACATGTGCGGAGGAGGGACATGGGGTATATTGGAGAATGCTGAGGAAGGAGCCACCAGGAAGGAGGAAAAGAGGAAGGCCAATGAGGAGGTTTATGAATGTTGCGAGGGAAGACATGCAGGTAGTTGTTTTGAAAGGGCAGATGTAGGACAGGGGGGTATCGAGAAGGATGCTCCGCTGTGGGGACCCCTATTGGGAGAAGCTGAAAGACGAAGAAGATTTTACAATAATTTATCTAAATGTAAGATTTAGCACAGAATTGAAGATCTAATGACAAATATATATTAAATAACTAAAAATGTTTTTATTTTTAATGAGTTCGGTCTGAGGTTTTCTTTTGAAATTTCAGAAATATTTATTTGTAAATTTTGAGTTTGTTTATTATTCTCACTTTAACAGGTGAAAATAAACAAGTAAGATGGGAAAATCTTTGTTTTTCATTTAGTTGCGTAATAATTCTGCACACTAATAGTTGCCTAATAATGGTGTACATGTAGTTATTCTCTTAAGAAAGCCAAAATTTCACCAAATTACTACTTAAATGTTCAGGTTTGAGGATTTGGATTTTGGATTTGGATTTTGGATTTTGGATTTTGGATTTGGATTTTGGATTTGGATTTTGGATTGACCAAAAGAACTGTAGATGTACAATAACAAAATTAATCCTCAAAAATACAACTTTCCTAATAATTATGCACACAGTGTATAATCGACAAGTTGATATGCATTAATCTAATTAATTTAAACACAATCAGCAGGGGTAATCACTATATGCTTCCTACTGGATGGTATTTACCTACGAGCTGCACATTAAAGGTCTAACGCACATCCAACCAATGCTAATCTCTTATTTTATACAATATATTTGATACCGTAAGATCTAAGCACAATACAGGACTATATCCCTTATTGTATTAGCTAAGCTTTGGTAACAATGGTATGATATTTGTATAGGTTAGATACTATAATGTATATTATACATATAATATGTACGATATATCAACTGCACACTAACAAAAGAGTAAAGTGAAAAACACATACAATCTACTGGAAAAACAAGGGAAAAGTGGATAGACTGCAGAATTACTGGTACCCTTCAAAGAAATTAGAAAAAAATATATCGGTACAGCATGCAAGAAAGTATATTTTATTTGGAAACACAGTAGTTTTACAGTTGCAATAATTTATGAAGCACTGCCAAACATTCTTTTTCAATACTATTTAATGATTTTATACAAACATGTTGCCCATTTTTGCTCTTGAAGGGTGTCAATAATTCTGAATTTGTTGCAATAAATGGCATCTAATACAGGACAAATAGGAATATACCTATTTAGGGAAGGATGGAATTTAGGACTTGACTGTGTGTAATAGAAGTGAAATGCCAGAAAAGTTAGCAGCAAAACGACCATAAGGAAACATTTTCTTCACTAAATAAAAAAAAAAATGGTTTTGATGGTCATGAAGTATCATGAGGAAAAAAAAAAAACCATTCATGTCATTTTCTAAGCAAAATGAAGGGTAACTCCATGTAAATGGGAAGGAGGGGACAGTACATAAAGGCTGCTTCAATCACAAACTCATGCTGAAGCACTGAACTTGCCTTTACCTCTATACATTAACAGTAGTTGTCAATTGCATCAAAGAATGAAAAGTGAAGTGAACAGTCTAGGGTTGTCATCGAAGAGAAAATAAAATAAAGACAAAAACAAAGAAGAAAAATATGTTTAGTTAATAATAACAAAACAGATTGTTAAGCAGTTTTCTTTTACAATTTCTACAAAACTGTATAGAGAAATAGAAATATTCTTGGCTTCATCGTCACTGTGTGTGTGTGTGTGTGTGTGTGTGTGTGTGTGTGTGTGTGAGTGTGTCTGTGTGTGTGTCTGAGGTGTAATTTTATTCTGGAAGATCACTTTAAATGTCAAAGCATTGATTTGCTTGTAATCACTGTCCATTACCAAATGTTACGTTGATTGTGTCCATGCCTTCAGTCACAGCTCTGTACCTTGGGTGACGTTCTTTTCATTTAGGAGTTTGGTCTGGCTGTTAGGAAGGATCTTAATCTCTGGAAGACCAGGGCTCTGTGATGCCCGAGATGCCATCAAAGCATTGAGATACTGCAATCGAGTTACCTATGCGAAGACAGCCATGTCAATGTCAGAAATTGAGAAATTTAAAAAAAAAAAAAAAAAAAAAAAAACACTTCTATTAGTCATATAAATAATAGACTGATGTGCATAACTATCGTAGCACCAAGGGTGCACTGGGAAAGCAAATTGAAATGTACCGAACTTTAAAATTTATATCTAGATCCTGCGTTCCTTACGTTATTATAAGATACACATACAAAAGTAAAAGGTGGATGTACTGTATATGAGATGTGCATTGACTCTACATCAAGCCAACCATCATCTTTATAATATGAGAATTTGGCAGGTGGACTGGCAGCTTTTTCCAACCACAGGCATTCAGTTGTGTTTAAATCCAAATAAACATAGCCATTGTAAAACACTGGTTTTGATTTCTCAGAGCCATTTCACTGATAATTTAAATATATGGACTGTATGTTTTGCTGGTGACATTATTTTGTAGATGAAGATATTTAGCCATGTCGAAGACAATATACATAATAACACTATTTATAGATATAGATAGAGCACCTTATTAATCCAAACCACTGACTGAACATCATCATCAAGGCATTAATATTTTCTGCAACCATATACATATTTCATAGTAGGTACTTTGTCTAGTTCGCAGACCATGTTCAGACACAATCTATTCTAACAATTCTTTTGATGGTTATTAATTTTAAGCAGCCATATTGTGTTATCCTGCACTGCAAGTACATGTTAAAAAAGCTCCATTTACAATGTAAAGTTGAGAAGTTTTGCGTTTTACCCTGATGAGCTGCAAGTCGGTAAGGGCTCGAACTGTGTAGTCAGGACAGTAACTGGATGGGCTTGTGGCTTCTCCCAGGTCAAACGTGTCTCTGAGGGAACGATGCTGTGTGGACACTGGAGACTGATGTACTAGGAAAACATAAATGGATTATAAATTCACCTAAAAAATGAACCATTAGCTACAACACAGATGTGCATTAACCTAAGCACACATGAACCTTAACGCTTTCAATCCACTTTACCCAATACAGTCAATGTTATATATTAAAATGGATGGTAATAGATGCTAAATGAGTTAATCTGGAGGAAGCACCTGGCCACCTTGTCTCTGCTGAGTTTGTAGTTGTCTTGTGGTAGTTGGGTGGAAATTGTTAACTAAATTAGAGAGAAAATAAGGAAAGTGGGTAATAACCTTTTCTAGATTTACACTTCAAATAAAGCCATACCAGAGGACGGTGCCGACAGCGCTGATACCCCGTAGTAGGTGAAGGCGCCATTCTCAAACTTTAGCCCTTCTTTTCCGATCTCCACTTCCACACGGCCCTACACACAACAGTGACCAGACGATGATCATGTGAACATAAATAGGTTTCAAACATTTAATTATTTGCACATCTGTGATTGGGTATGTGTCTTTTCATTCACTATACATTTATTTAATTAGCAATGAAACCATGATGCTACACAGTGGTAAACATGGCCTTGTCCCAACTTTTTGGAGACCTGTTGCAGCTATCAAATTCTAATTCATTTCAAACACACTCACTCACACACAAATACAGACACACACACACAGGGGTTGAAATTAAAACAAAAAAATTTCTACAGCCCTCAAGTGACTGCCTGCAATAGAATTTGTAACCCTGTATATGTTTGTAATGGGGAATCAGGGCACAGATATGCAAATGACCGACTCACCTGCAGCAGCAGAATGAAGTAGTCCACTGGGTGATTGCGCGTATAGAGGTAATGGTCAGGACTCATTTTGTTGTTTGGGTCAAACTTTACTTCTTGATTAACACTGGGATGTCGCAGGAGATGAAATAAGACTTTTTCTGACACTCGCTGTGGGCAGAAATGCTCCACTTCTGCAAGAGACAGGTGAAAGTCATAGGAAAAGATGATTAAATCATCAGTCATAAATATTCAACAATTAGGAAACAGACAAATTCACACAGTCTATATACTAAATTAATAGTTACCTCTTGAACAGTACAACATGTAAAGTTATTTGAATGTGTATATTAAGCAGCATGTGATGATAAAACAGAGACAGCTTTGTTTGCAAGTACATACACGTCTACAGCAAATAGTTTCCAGTATAGCTTTGTTGAGAATATCTGGTATGCACTAAACCATTCATGACCATGATGTGGTTGAATTAAATTCACCCTGCACCTTTCTTGCTGCAGAAGGTTTATATATTTTAATGACACCTGCTTAAGTATATCAGGAACACTTTGCCTTTCATATTGAGCTACAGTCTAATGAGTAGCTATGAGTAGCTCGCATCTACAATGAGTGTTCAATGAGTAGCTTGCTTCTACAGCAGAAAAAAATGGTGCTTGTAGCCAAAAAAAATACACAGTAGGCTGATTTAAAGTTAAATGCCTTCTCAACTGCACCACACACAAGAAAACAATTTTAATGTACTAAATAAACCAAAAACTACAAGACTTAACACTTTTAGCTAAAAATAATACAGAAATAGTTTAATCGATTACCTATTTAGTTTTAGTGCCAGTTCTGTGTTTTCTGTTATTTGTGACCCAAGCACACTTAAACATGTTTTGTTTAGATTATCATGGCACTTGATTTATTACCAATAAATAAACATGGGTACAAATGTGAAAGTAAAAATTAAATGTACTATTCCATGTTGTAAGATTTGCTAGGGGTATTTTGATCAAACACAGCATCTCCATGATCCAACAATCAGAAATATAAAAATAATGCAGGGCAAACATCAAAAATAAGAAAACACAGAAGCACAATGTACAAGTTGACACACTGCCAGTCATATTACCATGTGTACACACTTCCATGCACCGTGGCAACAAAGAGCAACATATCAGCATAATCATTGGGCTGATAAAATGTTTCAGGGTCCATTTCTCCTGTCTTTAAAACTTTTCTGATTATTTAGTTTTAATTAAACAAAAACAACAAGGAAAGAATAACAGTATTATTGCAAAACTGTATTTACTCAAAACAAGCACAGAAACACAATGTTCAGACCTCTGGATAGAAAGCGGTGTGTAGCAAGTAGGAGCTGAGGAGACGTGCGGATCTTCGCCTCGCCTTCGGGCAATTTAAAGAGAGAGAATTCTTCCTGCACTGCACGTGGCTCTAAAGGGATCTCTAGTGGGGGAAGAGGGCGCTTCACTTTCATGTTCACTGTGGGATTTAAAAAAAAAAAGTGGGCAAAAAAAGTTTTAAAAACAATGTATTCAGATTGTAGACACAAGGTAACATCTTAAATACTCACTATAGCCATCAGACTCATCCAGGATCTCTGACTTGATGATCTCTTCGATCACATCTTCAAGGGTGACCAGACCCTGCACCTCATAAAAGGGGTCTCCCTCTCCCTCATTATTCACCCTCTGTACGATGGCCAGGTGAGAGTTTCCTGAGAGAAGCAAGATGATGTCAGGAGTAAAGTGCTTCACAATAAATCACAACATTTATTTTATTTGCAACAACAGTCAGTGGTACTGTTTAGTGTCTTCCCTGCTCTCAACACACCAGATATTACTAACCATCTAAAAAACATCCAGAGGGTGTTTTAGAGCAGGAGAATACTAAATTGTACAAGACTGAAGGTACTTCAAGACCAGGGATGGGAACTGGTCATTTAGAGGACTGGATTGCATCTAAGATTTTTAAAGTCTGCCTGGAAAATCACCTTTTTTAAACTCTTCAAGCATGGCATCCAGCTTAGTGTCATTAAAGACGAAATGCAGCGGGTGGTTGTAGAACTTGGTGATAGTGGTCATTGGTGTGCAGTCGGCAGGATCCACCAAGGCCAGGTCCTTGATGTAAAGGATCTCCACGATGTTAGAGCGCTCCTCCTCGTACACAGGCACGCGGGTGTAACCGCTCTGCATGATCTCGCTCATGGTGTTAAAGTCCAGCACGGCCGTGGAGGGGAGCATAAAGCAGTCCTTCAGTGGCGTTAGAATGTCCTCCACCGTCTTGCTCCTCAGCGTCCCACGCCGGAACTCCTCTTTGACAAACTCGCTGTATGGATCGTTTACGTTCGTGCGGATCAGCTCCATCACCTTTTCACGCACTCCGCAAGTACTCACGTCACGCCTAAATGCCAAATCCAAAAAGAGACCCAAGAGGCAAGACAGGGGGCACGTGATGATCAGACAGCTCTTGGCGATCCATACTAGACTCGGGGCGAGATAGAAGCCATAACCCGAGCTTATGATATGGGGCAACAACTCGGCGACTACGAATATAAGTGCAGCACATGCAAATGCAGCTGGAAGGATGGATGCGAAGGCACGGTAGAAGACCACACCGAGCACCGAGTGGCCCAGTGCACACAAGAAAAGCAGAGAGCAAACAAGAAAGTTTCCTCTCCTCCGAATTGGCTCCAGGCGTTTCGCCAGACGTCGCTCATCTTCTGACCCACAGCTGTGCAGTACATAAAGCTCCAGAGGGTCAAGCCAAAGCAAACTGAGATGAAGGCATCTTATCAGTGAGCATATGAGGACTACTAGGATGATGATTACGGCTAGACCCCATGTTGGGATCCATTCGGGTGGCAGATCTGGGTCTTTTAAACGGAACCTGTCCGGCCCCGCTGGCTGCCAGGTTTCCCCATTGAATACGCACAAGCAGTAGAAAACCGAATGCGTTTCATCGTTTACCTGATCCGAGATGTTTGTATCCTCAGTTTGGACTACTATTAAGCCTCCGTTTTCCTCGTCCGGGTTAAATTCTTCGCGCACTTGGAAAGCAGAAGTATTGCGCAACGTTTCTTGGTTACAAGCGTCCTCAGCGACACTCGCATCCACTCTAACAAATGCAAGCCACGGCCAAGTCCCATTCAGCAGGTAGGAACCAAACAACCGGAGCTTAAAAGTGGAGCCAGGCGCAGCGGTCAGGATTCTCCCGCGCATGTACACACGGTCGCTGGCCTCCTCTAGTCTCAGACCGATGACCCGCAGCGACGTGTTTTGGCTGCATGCGCCAGAGCCGAACCAGCAAGCCCACAATATCATTAACAGGATACGTAGCTCCGCCGAGCCAACCACCATATTGGAATCAGGCAGCTCGGTTTTAGTCGCTAATCATGTGACAACCTGTCCGGGGCTAGCCTCCTACCACTTTTTTTCTGGTTGCCATAGAAAACAACGACAGAAAAGTCCTCACCAGTGCCGCCATATTGGATAAGATGCACATAAAGGAAAAACAAAACAAAAGCAAAGCAGATACATAAACAGCGATCGGAGCTGAAATGAAGAAGACCGTTGCCTTTTTTTTTAATAGCGGAACTACGTGAAGTCGTTCATAGACCAATGAGAATAGAAGATCGTGTGCGACCAATAGAAATAAAAGATACATAAGCCACGCCCACAATGGCGTGTTAGGTAATGTGAAATAAACACAGAGAGGCGAGGGAGCTGAGCTTTCAAAAACAAAAACTGCGTTTTTTCTCTCCCTTTTCTAAAATTACACGTCGGCTGACAAAAAAAAAGGAAAGAACATACGGGTCGTTTACCAAGTCATTCAGCAAACACTATAGCATTTACCTCTAGATCTAAAATGTCATGTTATAAATCATTATAGTTTCCTTATTAAAGTGCAGTTATATGAGCTAAGGTTATTTAATCGTTAATACAGGTTAGTGCTGTGGAATACATACAATTAATATGATAAACAAACCATCTTTCAAGGGTGGCTATCCAAACTCCAAATGCAATAAATAGATATGTAGATCATAAGATTAATCCTAGAGGAAGATTCACAAATTACTCTAAAGATTTTTACAACAAAAAAAAATTAATATAATTAACAAGGAACTGAGCCAACACCCTACTGTTTCTACAGAGCTGATGCCAGATGCTGCCTGTGCTATCGTATATGGTCGTCAGCTTGTTCTTAGATGTTTGTAAAAGCATAACAGCTGGATCAGATGTGGAATGAAAGGCAAATGCTCTTGGATTTAACCACGCCCCACGAGGGCATAACATAGGCCTGTATTTGCCTACATCACATTCTTAAAAAAATGAGATTCGTTACAAAAATAAATATTTTATTCTATTGGACTCTACTCAGTTATTTCCCATCACAAATACCTTGCAAAAGTCCCAGGAACAGTTTGCATATTGATCAAATTATATTTATCCTGAGTGGTGCCAGGCAAACGGTTTTTAAAAGACAATTTTTGGTTGCATAACCAAATAAATTAAGAGGGAAAAACTCACAATCCACCTTAATTTACACAATATGTATTTGTTTATAATAATAATAATTTAAAAAATTGATTGTTTTAATTTTTTGGTTGCTAGAGGAAAGATTTAACTATTGTGACTTTCACTCATTTTTAACACTATCAAATGCCTACTAAATAATTTATCCACAATTTACGATAAAGATAAAGCATACAATAAGCTACAATGCTGCTTAAGTGGGAGCCATAGTGTTCATATACCTCAACATGTTTTTTGACAATTTTATATACTGTGCAAATGAAACATGTAACCCAGCCATTAGGGGGGCACAAGCCAGTGCACTCTTAGTGCCGGTCCCAAGCCCGGGTAAATGGGGAGGGTTGCGTTAGGAAGGGCATCCAGCGTAAAACATGTGCCAAATCAAATATGCGGATCACAAAGGAGAATTTCATACCGGATCGGTCGAGGCCCGGGTTAACAACGACCGCCACAGGTATCGTTAGCCGACAGGGTACCGTGGAAATTGGGCTACTGTTGGTCAAGGAGGAGAAGGAGAGGAGGAAGACGCCTACAGAGACGGCAGGAAAAGGAGCAGTGTAGGAGAGTAGAGGTTCGGGTTGGTACTTTAAATGTTGGTACTATGACGGGTAAAGGGAGAGATAGCTGATATGATGGAGAGGAGAAAGGTAGATATGCTGTGTGTTCAGGAGACCAAGTGGAAAGGGAGTAAGGCCAGGAACATTGGAGGTGGATTTAAACTGTTTTATCATGGTGTGGATGGGAAGAGAAATGGTGTAGGGGTGATTCTGAAGGAAGAGTACAGTAAGAGTGTAGTGGAGGTGAAGAGAGTTTCTGATAGGGTGATGATCGTGAAGGTGGAAGTTGAAGGGATGATGATAAATGTCATCAGTGCCTATGCTCCACAAGTTGGCTGTGAGATGGAGGAAAAGGAAAGATTCTGGAGTGAATTAGATGACGTGGTAGATGGTGTACCTAGGAAAGAACGATTGGTGATTGGGGCAGACTTTAATGGGCATGTAGGTGAAGGGAACAGAGGTGATGAGGAGGTGATGGGTAGGTATGGTTTTAAGGAGAGGAATGTGGAAGGGCAGATGGTGGTAGATTTTGCTAAAAGGATGGAAATGGCAGTGGTGAACACGTATTTTAAGAAGAAGGAGGATCATAGGGTGACGTATAGGAGTGGAGGAAGGTGCACACAGGTGGACTATGAAGGAGATTGGAGACTGTAAGGTGTTGGCGGGGGACAGTGTAGCTAGACAGCATCGGATGGTGGTCTGTAGGATGGTTTTGGAGGCGAAGAAAAAGAGGAGGAATGTAAGGTTTGAAAGAAGAATAAGATGGTGGAAACTGAAGGAGGAAGAGTGTAGTGTGAGGTTCAGGGAAGAGGTCAGACAGGGGCTCGGTGGTGGTGAAGAGGTGCCGGATGATTGGGGAACTACTGCAGGAGTGATGAGGAGGCAGCTAGAAAAGTACTTGGTGTGACATCTGGAAATAGAAAGCAAGACAAGGAGACGTGGTGGTGGAATGAGGAAGTGCAGGAGAGCATTAGGGAAAGAGGTTGGCAAAACAGAAGTGGGATCGACAGAGTGATGAGAAAAGTAGGCAGGAGTACAAGGAGATGCGGCAGCAGGTAAAAGGGATGTGGCGAAAGCCAAGGAAAAGGCATATGAGGAGCTGTATAAGAGGTTGGACACTAAGGAAGGAGAAAAGGAGTTATACCGATTGGCCAGGCAGAGGACCGAGCTGGGAAGGATGTACTGCAAGTTAGAGCAATAAAGGATGGAGAGGAAATGTGTTGACTAGTGAGGAGAGTGTGTTGAGAAGGTGGAGGGAGTATTTTGAGCAGCTGATGAATGAGGAAAATCACAGAGAGAAGGTTGGAGGATGTGGAGTTGGTGAAGCAGGATGTAGATAGGATTAGTAAGGAGGAAGTGAGAGCAGCGATTAAGAGGATGAAGAATGGAAAGTCGGTTGGACCAGATGACATACCGGTAGGCGTGGAGATGTTTAGGAGAGATGGCAGTGGGTTTTAACCAGATTGTTTAACAGGATTCTGGAAGGGAGAGGATGCCTGAGGAATGGAGAAGGTGTGCTGGTACCGATCTTTAAGCATAAGGAGATGTGCAGACCTGCAGTAACTACAGGGGAATTAAGTTGATCAGTCACACCATGAAGTTATGGGAAAGAGTAGTGGAAGCCAGGCTGAGAGAAGAGGTGACCATCTGTGAGCAACAGTATGGTTTCATGCCGAGGAAGAGCACCACTTATTTGCTTTGAGGATGTTGATGGAGAAGTATAGAGAAGGACAGAAGGAATTGCATTGTGTATTTGTGGATTTAGAAAGCGTCGACAGAGTGCCAAGAGAGGAGTTGTGGTATTGTATGAGGAAGTCAGGTGTGTCAGAGAAGTATGTAAGGGTGGTGCAGGACATGTATGAGGACAGTGTGACGGCAGTGAAGTGTGCAGTAGGTACGACAGACTGGTTCAGAGTGAAGGTTGGACTGCATCAAGGATCGGCCCTGAGCCCTTTCTTGTTTGCAGTGGTGATGGACAGGTTGACGGACGAGGTCAGACCGGAGTCTCCCTGGACTATGATGTTTGCAGATGATATTGTGATTTGTGGTGAGAGTAGAGCAGGTTGAGAAGAGCCTGGAGAGGTGGAGATATGCGCTGGAGAGAAGGGGAATGAAAGTCAGTAGGAGTAAGACAGAGTACATGTGTGTGAATGAGAGGAAGGGCAGTGGAGTGATGCGGTTGCAGGAGAAGAGGTGGAGAAGGTGGAGGAGTTCAGGTACCTGGGGTCAACAGTGCAAAGTAATGGAGAGTGTGTTAGAAATGTAAAGAAAAGAGTGCAGGCAGGGTGGAGTGGGTGGAGAAGAGTGACAGGAGTGATTTGTGATAGTAGGGTATCTGCAAGAATGAAAGGAAAGTTTATAGGACTGTGGTGAGACCTGCGATGTTGTATGGATTAGAGACAGTGGCATTGAGTAAAAGACAGGAGGTGGAGCTGGAGGTAGCAGAGCTGAAGATGTTAAGGTTTTCGTTGGGAGTGACGAGGATGGACAAGATTAGAAATGAGTTTATTAGAGGGACAGCACATGTAGGATGTTTTGGTGACAAGGTGAGGGAGGCGAGATTGAGATGGTTTGGACATGTGCAGAGAAGGGACATGAATTATATTGGTAGAAGAATGCTGAAGATTGAGCCACCAGGTAGGAGGAAAAGAGGAAGGCCAAGGAGGAGGTTCATGGATGTGGTGAGGGAAGACATGCAGGTAGTTGGTGTGAAAGAGGCAGATGTAGAGGACAGGGTGGTATGGAGACGGATGATCCGCTGTGGCGACCCCTAATGGGAGCAGCCGAAAGAAGAAGAAGAAGAAGAAGAGTGCAAATGGAACATGTGAAGTGGTGGAGCTAAGAAGTTCTAATTGCAGATAAATTCAGTTTTTTAATTTTTTTTTAAATTTTTTAGACTGGGCTATTTAGTCAGAAAAATATCCAATAGAAATCTGAAAACAGTGCTTAACTATTGTTCAAATTTCAGTAGTAATTCTGTAACCATACATGCCCTAATTCATTCATGATGTATTCAATCACATTAACTTATTATTTAAAATGATTAAAAAAAGATATTCTCTTATATAGCCTTTCTTTTAAGTTTAAAGAAGAAAAAAAAAGTTTAATTGGAATTCAATTGCAATTAATCATTTTTTACAGCAATAACTTATGTGAAATGTACTAACTGAATTGTAAAATAGATTTCACCTGTGACATGGCAATAATTATTATTTGATATACTTTTGCAAAAGTTAGAAGTATACATAGAATCAGTTATCATAAAGTGTTATATTTGCAACATGTTATAATTGATAGTATACATATAATGAACATTAATTATTTTATTATTCCTGTCAGCCTTATGCCAGAACCTGCCCTTTCCTGATAATAACCCCTCATATAATATCTCGGTCTTATTACACAATAGGACAATGTGCATATGATCAGACGTGGGAAGAGAACACATGAAGAACATACTTCCTTCAAAAATTTTGAAAGAACTTGCAATCCTATAGTCAAAATGCTTCATTATTATTATATATGGAGGAAAAAACAAATAGTTAAAAAGCTAAAGGGAAATAAAATAAAAAAAAAGAAAAGAAAATGAAAAGAAATAAAAAGCTTAAGCAATTAAACAGCATGAACAGCTTTATAGAGAAATAGATATCTCAGATTTATTTTCATGTTAATCAGAACTCCTCCAGCAGTCCTTATGAAATGCTATGTACACATTGTTTTAAATAAAACCAACAAACATTAGCAGAAGTACAGTACATTTCTTCATTACACTTCTCTTAAAACAAATACAGACAGACATTAAATGTTCAAACTGAATGTTTTGTGTAGTCATTTAAAATGCATCGCTTTGTGAAGGAAAAAAAAACCCATCAGGAGTGGTTACAATACTATATGTTGTTAAATAAAAAAAAAAAAATTGCTATGTGAAATACATAGCATGAAAATGGAAGACTAGTGTTCGTCAAAACATAATGGTGTGATACCTAAAGCAGTCAGAGGAGCTTTGTGGGTTTGCAGGATTCTTTACTGTTTCATGCATCAACACACAAGATGCATGGGCATAAACAATGATGAGTAAACCATGCACAATGGAAAATTAACCCGCAGCCCGCTCGCATACACAAATCATAATCTTTAACCTTCACTGCTGACGAATGGTGAAACTGAAGACGCTTAAATGAAAAAGGCAGCTATAACACACTTGAGAATGAAAATCCCCCCAACCCACCAGGGTCACTGACAAAATGTTTCACTGAACATTAAAAGCAGATTACCTGCTGGACCTCTAGCCTGAAGGAATTTCATTACTTCTGAGCTGCAGGAGTGTCTCATTCCACAACTCAGGGCCCCAAAAAGGGCAACATGCTACTCTAACAAAGGAGATGCAGGCAAATCAAAGTGCAAGTATCTTTGGCCAATATCATTCCCTATGAATTTAAATATGTCCTTGTACCTTTGGTCATGTTAAACAATAACATGTGGTCATAACTAACATACTCACGAAAACCCATTTTGCCACGTTAACCTTTAACTACACTTAAAAAATAAATAAATAAATAAAACAATAAAAAGTAGCAAGTTTTCTAGACAAGCAAATTCAACTGAGGTAAAGTATAAACCACATTCTGTTTGTGCAATTTAATGATAATAAACCATTGCATTAATCTATCTATTGTTTTTTGGATAAGGCATTGAGACACTTATAATAACCCAGGAGCCACTTATATTAACTCAGGAGCCATATATATTAAAAAAATAAAAAATAAAAAAAATAAATAAAAAAACCCCAACAACCTTTAACAGAACAACATACTTAACAGAAAAGAAAGCACTATTGATTTGACTAATCAATTTGCTTCCTTTTGATTCAACTGAATAACAACAATGTAGAGAGGGACTGGAACATGTACAAGAAAACTATTATTATGTTTCTTAAAGGAATAAATAAGCCACATGAAAAATTAAATATTCTTCCTTCATCATATCATTTGAATGCACCGTAATGCTGTGGAACACCAGTGCAGTTTTTTTCTGTAGCATTAAGAAGCAATACTGAACTATAGTTTGCAATCTGCACAATCAAATGTCTCACCAATCATAATAAATGTGCTACATGAATAGAATCTGATTTTCTGACTAACTATTTCCAGTATTTAAAGCTAGTGTTTACACTAGTATATGAGGAGAGGAGAGCACTAAATTTAGTTCAGTGTTATCTGAATCACATTGGATTCTGTCTAAGCAGCAGTAAAGCTACAGTTGTTTTCATAATTTGGAATGCATTCCTAATTTGAACACACAACTTTAATGTTTCTAATTAACGATGCTTTCCACAGAAAGAAAAAAAAAAATCTAATATTTACTTAGTAAGATCTGTGCTTTGGTGTGGTACTGGACATTTCTGGCCAGTTGTAGCTTCTTAAATGGGGAATAATGTGCGTGTGTGTGTGCGTGCGTGTGTGTATATATATATATATATATATATATATATATATATATATATATATATATATATATATATAAAAACACACACACATACATACATGCATAAATAAATACAGAATGTGTCTTTACAAACCAATAACATCTAAACATAAAACATTAACTTCATTTAAAAATGGAAATACTATATGCACAGTCATTGAGGCACAAATATATGTTTTGGTAAATTTCTAAATTTTACATTTATTTGATAAATTTACTGGTCATATATTTTATAATTTACAGTTTATATATATTCTACTCTTACAGTACCTGTGGTTGGGTCGTTTCACTACTTCAGAGTGGAACGCGTTAAATAAATATCAAATATAGCATCAAATATTTCTAATATTTCAGATGATTTGCATAAACTATGGTTGGACATATACAGTCCAAACTGTAGCGTAATACACTGCCCGTTTGACCAACTTTAGCTTTAATTTCAGCACGCATTCGCCGTGGCACGTTCGATGAGCTTCTGCAATGTCACAGCATTTATTCCCATCCAGATTTGCAGTAATTTTTCACCAAGATCTTGTAATGATGATGGGAGAGTCGGACCACTCCAAAATATTCTCAATAGGGTCAAGGTCTGGACTCTGTAGTGGCCAATCCATGTGTAAAAATTGTCTCATGGTTCCCGAACCACTTTTTCACAATTTGAGCCCAATGAATCCTGGCATTGTCATCTTGGAATATGCTGTGCCATTAGGGAAGAAAAAATCCATTAATGGAATAACCTTGTCATTCAGTATATTCAGGTAGTCAGCTGACCTTATTCTTTGGGCACATCACCTTGCTGAACCTTGACCTGACCAACTACAGCAACCCCAGATCACAGCACTGCCCCCACCGGCTTGTACGGTAGGCACTAGGCATGAAGAGTGCATCAGTTCATCCGCCTCTCTTCTTACCCTGATGCGCCCATTACTCTGGAACAGGGTAAATCTGGACTCATCAGAACACATGACCTTCTTCCATTGCTCCAGAGTCCAATCTTTAGGCTCGCTAGCATATTGAAGCTTTTACATTTTTTTTTTATTATAAATTCGATAAGTGGTTTTCTTAAGGCTACACAGCTGTTTAGTCCCAATCCCTTGAGTTCACTTCGCATTGTGTGTGGAAATGCTCTTACTTTCACTATTAAACATGTGAGTTCTACTGTTGTCTTTTTATGATTTCATTTCGCCAAACGTTCAAGTGAGCACCGATCATGATCATTCAAAAAAAAAAAAATGTTCAGACCACATTTTTTCCTTGAAGATGATGGTTCCCCACTATCCTTCTAGTTTTTATTAAAGCATTGGACAGTTATTACCCCCAATTTTAGTATGGCATGCTTGATGCATGCCAATAAGTTGACCCTTCTGAAGGATGTGTCTTCTGACATGGTTGTTCAAGAAACGAGAAGCTATTCACTATATCTGTTAGGGTTAAATAACTTGTTGCCAGCTGAAACAATCATCCATGCAGTAATTATCCAATGGGAGGCTCTTACCTGTTTGCTTAGTTAAATCCAGGTGTTGACTTTTTTTTTTTGGGTGGGGCAGTGTAAGTGGGGAAATATCAACCTTGAGAAAATACTGGGTGTATATAGGCCTGATAAACTAGAAGATAAACAGATGATAAACCAGAGAAAGCAGTGCAGAATTTGGGCTTATGCCAAACGGGGTTCTGACATTATCCAAAAAAACAAAACAAAACAAAAAACCTAAATTATAAAATATTTGGTATGGATTATTAAAGGATATAAAAAGTGCACATCTTGCAATTATCTCTTATATACTGTTATGTCATTCAAAAATGCAGAGTATGTCAATGACATGTTTGGCCATTGCATGCTACAGAAACATTTCGTCAAAACATCAAAGCTGGAGGTGCTCAAAAGTGTTCATCACTATGCAATGTCTTGGACTCATAGCATACGATAAAGTTCTATCAATGGTCCTTATGACCTTTATGAAGGAGTTTCCTAATTTCAAACTAGACCTGTAGGATTTCTTTCACAACTGAAATGCCATTAAACTGGGCAAAGGAAAATAAAAGGTGGCATGCAGTGATGGTTAGGGGGAAGATACCAAAGTTCATCTGTAGAAGTGTTTTTGTTAGATTGCATATAGTATGCAACTGGTCATGTTACATGTATATATTTGTATCCATGCATGTTTATCTTTGTGGATCAGTGTGGTCCTCTCTGGAGCCTCGTACCAACCATGGCTGCTCCTCTGCTTTGTTAGATTGTACTTTCGGTGTGTGCATGGCTGTGGGAAATTGTGTGGATATGAAGAAGAGGCGTGTGAGTGTTTGGGTTGCTGGGGTAACTCTGTGACTGAGGCTGGCTGTTGGACAGAGGGTGAGGGCTGGAGTTTGTGTTAGTACTGGTATTGAGGTTCGAGTTGGAGTTAGAGTACGACTGTGTTTGGGCAGCCCGTTGACTATTTAGGCTGTTCTTGTCATTTAGCAGCGCTGTGGTCTCGTTTGTTTCCTCTCTGAGTGCTAACGGTGCTGTGTTGCAGGTCATAGAAGAAGTGGTTGTAGTCAGGGGTGGTGCAAGCATGCTGTCCATTCGAATATGATTGCTCTGTGGGGACTGTGGCGTGCTGTCCAGTTTGGAGGCCAATAGGCCGTTTTGGTACTGAGCACGATTGACCTGGAGAACAAAATAAATAAATGAAAATGCATTCCTCTCGTGACTCAGAAGTGTACATCAGTGCTCTATAAGAAGTGAGGGTGAAACAGGAAGCAGAAAGCATAATGTAGATAAAGCAATTTCCTGAACAATTTGTGTGGTCAAGTTCCTTTGAGCAATGTAAAGCTACAGAATCATAGCCCTGTCCTAATAATGCTTACTAATAAATCACATGGACAACTACTAAAATGTTAAAATGTTATACTAGTTGTCGAACGAATGAAGTTTAAAAAAAGATAAATGTTTTAAATTCTATTTGTCCTACTCACTTTTTTGTAGTTAAGAAATAAACTGCATCAGATAATTATTCTTGATAGATTATACAGGTTGGTTTTCATCGAGCTGATAAGATATTGGAATGACAACATTGCAGAAGAAGTTTCTCCACCAGAAGGCGGCAGGTAGAAATTCAGCAAGGTTTTGTTAAACAGAGAAGCAGCACATGCCCATAATTGGGAACCATTTCATTCCAGTGAGGCATTTGTTTAATCTAGCATTAATAACAACATTTATACAGAAAAGTATATAAATGCATAAAACTTCATATTACCTTAGCTTTGGGGTAGTTATAAAAATATCAGTGTTTGTCTACTAAACTCTTCCTATCAAGTAGATGCTTTTAATATCTTAAAGCATAGAAACAGTATCTTAAGAAATTAATATTATTGATCCACTTCTCCATTTAGTCAGCAGTAAAACCTGAGACAATCATATAATGTTACATTTCTCTAGCAGGCACATGTTATGTGGACTTAACATGCACAATTCCCTCACATGTTCATAAGTACACAGAAGTATAAACCAGATCCTGTCAATAAACCCTCTCTTACTGGCACAACAAAAACATGCTTTATTGCAGGGAAGCACAGAATTCAGTTCCAAATGTGGTGAAAATGACATACATATGACTGACATATGACCAGGCTAAACCTGTGGCATGCCATGGTTTGAGGCTGATCACATTTGGAATTAATTTAGATAAACATTAATCCTTAGCTGATTCATACCTTAAAAAACTGCAGGTTGGAGAGGGCGCGCACATTGAAATCGGGGACGTACTGGGGTGTGGAGGCACTGTTGAGCTGCGAGTTGCTGCCACTGGTGGACAGTGCATCCACTCTCTCCGTGCAGCTAAGGGAAACCGAGCGATTCAGCCCGCTAATGTGCGAAGGAGAACGAAACTCTGAAAAAGCCAGAGAAAGCTGAGTGAGCTGAGAAAAACATCTGCCAACACATCTTCCACACCGACACACAAATGCATGTGTAATAGTAGAGTTGGTGAAAATTATTTACACATCCATCTCGTACATAATGTGTGTCAAGTAGTACTTACTGTGTATATGAATAGGTAAAATAAGAAAACACCAAACACCAACAGAAACGGGAAATGTGGAAAACAATGATTGGATGTTCTCATGACAATATCCTGACAAATCAGTGGAACATGCTTATGAGAATCAGCTCAAATAATCTACATCATCCTCACTGACAGATGGTTAGAGTTACTACAGCTACAAAACATATACATTAGAACATTTACACAAAACATTAGCAAGGTGATGACTACAAACATCTACATGCTAAGAATTAATCCGCTGGCTCCCTCTTTAGGTCATGTTAGTAATTACCTTTACCTATGTTACTGCTGCAGTGCCATTTCTGTGGTCATACACAGAAATCAGTCCTGACTTCAGCAACAGGAACAGTTACACAGCAGACAAAAACAGAGAAAAAGAACATGTTTTGCCAATTTTTTGGCTCCTAGTGAGGGGAAATTAGGAATTTATTTTTATTAGTGTAATTTGGCTGAAAGCTCTGCCTTGCTCTGACCTCTGTTTTGAACTGCATTAAAAAGCACTTCACTGATTTGGCACAAATCATGAGAGGGCATGACAGAATACAGATTTATGATAAGTTTTGACTGATTAGACACAATCAATTCTGGTGCAAGAGGCACAGGCAAAGAAGGCAAAGTGAGGTTGAGACAGAGCATGTGAATTTGAGGAGAAAACAGGGAAAGAACAATTCAGTACATTTAGGGTATCAGTGCTAAAGCCCTCAAGTCCAGCAAGTAAAATTTTAAGACTGACACTTAAACACATTCTATCCTTTGTTATGTTCACCTGCCTAAATTACATAAGCACATACTGACAGGAAATGTCCAAACCTAAAAGAATCAATCCCACACACGTGTGATGATCTAGGACAAGTTTTTTTCTCTCTAAGATCTGTTTTTCTGCCTATAGCAAGCCTTAACATAATCCACTGTTTGAAACCATTTTCCCCAAAATATGTGGAAATGTTTTAATTTAGTTCTATTTACTTTTGTAACAGCTAGCTTACTAACCAAGCCTGCTTTCCTAAACACAGTGAAGTTTTCATAGTGATAGAGTACAATGTGTCACTATGTGAGGGTTTTTTCCATCCACACATCACATATACAAAAAAAAAAAAAAACCATCAAAATAGTTTGAACTTCAACCACCACATTTGGAGGCTAGTTTCAGTTGATGTACTTGCTGAATGAGGGCCCATGGGAGGAAAAGTGATTTTGCTTGTTTGTTTATTTAATTTATTTTACACCCTGCCCGACTGCCCCACCCCCTGATTCACATGTTAGTGGCACCTGGTTCACCCCCTCCTCCCCCCGGGTTAGCTCCCAACGTGCAGGGGTTTACCTGGGAAGCGAGAGAACAGAGAAAACCTCTTAAGAGAAAGGCGCCGTGGCCGAGGCAGCCCCACGGAGGGGGACAGAGGGGGGGTGACAGCTGAGCAGAGAAGGAGGGAGTCAGGGAGGAGAGATAGAGAGGATTTTTAAACAACTGGTCCATCACAGATAAAAAAAAAAAAAATAATAATAATAACTGGGTTCTTTATTTATTTATTTCGGTCAATCTTGCATCGGACTGTGGACTGCAGCTGGAAACTTCGAAAAAACTGAATATTTTTGGCTTTTTTTGTCATGTTTATTTGAAGTACTATTTACTGTTAAAGCTTTACAGAGTGATTATACTATGATAATTTTGCAATTAAAACAATCATCTTATTTATTGTCATAAGGAATTATTACTGACTATGAAACAGTGAAGCCAAAAGGTCAAATGGTAAACGTTTTCAAGCAAATTTTAAAGGGGTAAAAATAGCAATATGGTCTACATCAACAAAAGGCAGAACAGATAAATATACAGTGATCTTAAACCATCTGCATTATTTGCTGTGCACATTAAACACACATATAGACACACAGACACTCAGCACATAAAAACACCTGAAGTGAAGTCCGACACATTCCCATCTAACACAGTCAGGGAATGGAGCATGGAAAGACTTTGTAGTTTGACATTCAACCAATAGATGTTAGTAAAGCATCCTGCCTGTATTTTTAAAATCGTAAAGTTCTTATAGTGACATGTCAGCTACAGACCCTCAATCCCAACAAAAGTGAGCAAATCCCTTTTACAGATAATCCCTTTTGTAAAGCCTAAAACAAACAGCAATTATGATCATGCCTTAAATGCTCTAGTGGCTTAAAATTGTTTTTGACTATTTAACCATAGTCAAATTTATGTCATAATTATACAATAAACCTCCCCCCAGAAAAACATTGGAAATGACTCCATTAAAGCTTTTAATAATAATAATTGTCTTATTCTATTGGCAGATAATTTTGCTCCTTTCATAAATAAATGCTTATTAGCAAAAGAATAACACAAAAAGTACAAAAATCCTTAAATATATTTAATCTTAATTTCGATTATTGCAATCTTATAATAATAAAAAACAATACATTTGACTATAATTAAATAAAATATTTCCACTTGCTAAGATACCGTAATTTCCAGACTATAAAGCGCACCCATATATAAGGCGAATTTAATTTCACTGAATTTGACAAAGATTTTTATTTTAAACATAAATAACCCGCACCTGTCTATAAGCTGCAGGTGTCTACATTGAAACTAATGAACTTTACACAGGCTTTAACGAAAGACAGTGTCTGTTAGATGGTGTAACGGGTGAAATATGTTGCGCTTCCTTATGTTGCGCTTAGGAGCATAGGAGGTTAGGAGCATAGCGGTATTTTGGGAATAGCCTGGCGCCGCATTTTTCCGCTATTACTGCATGTGTGCAAGGCCGAGGAATATGTCCTTATTATTTTTTGATGCTCATTTCTAAGTTTCTTTGACTAACCCGTAACGCTGTTGCCATGAATAATAAAAAAGCACGAGTTTTGGAAACCTGTCTGTGCTTATATGATTTCTGTTGCAACTGGAGTTAGCGAGCTCTCCCTTCACCCAGACTCAACGCGTTACAACAGCTTGTATCTAAACAGTAGCCGACCAAGAAAGTCATTGATCACCGTCTTCCTCCTTCCTTTCACAACTATTTCTCTCGGGAGTTTATCTTTTGGCATCGTCGTTTAAAAAAAAAAACGTTTTTTCCTCCCGAAGCCGTGCAGCTCAGAATACAGGTGAGGTGCGTTTTTCGTTTCCGTTCAGAAATTTAATTGGTCTAATGTTATGGGGCTCAGATTTTTGGCTTGAAGTTTGTGAAACCGGGAAAAACCCAGGAAAAATTCATAAACAAGCCACTTCGTTGTTTAAGCCGCAGGGTTCAAAACGTGGGAAAAAAGTAGCGGCTAATAGTCCGAAAAATACGGTAGATAGATATTTTTTGGATGTGTGAGAAAACTTATGCAGAGCATATACAGAAAGTCTTATGTTCTGACGTTACACCAGATTAGCCCTTTCCCTTTAATTAAATAATATTTTTTTGCTAGGTCAAATTAATTAACTAAAGTAAATTAGGCAGCCACTGTTTAGTATAGGTAGGAAATACATTTTTATATTCTCATAGCACCTCTTTATTACTAAACAACAGTGAGTCAGAAAAACTTGGGCTGTATCCCAAATGCCATACAACCATGCTAATGAACAAGTCACTAAACTGTATGTACTAGGCACAATAGTACCTACAGTACACATAATGCAGTTTTGGGCACAAACCTAAAATCTTTCAAAATGTTCACAACCTTCTTAGAAGGAGAGTTATTTCCAACAACCTGACATACTGCAGATTTGACAAACCAGACGAGGGTCTGTTGTTCCTTTCACAGTGTAAAAAACAAGACAAAGTTACGACAAGATGTCCATTAAAAAAAAAAGGAAAAGAAAAACAACAAACAACTCACCCAAAGATGATGTTGTCAGTGCCATGACTCCATAATAAGAAAAGGGACCAGTCTCAAACTTCATGTTCTCATTGCCAGCCTCCACTTCCACTCGACCCTGAACAAGAACATACATATACATTATATATACATATACCTTTAACATTCACACTTGAGGAAATGTACTGTTCTACAATCATGTGAAAATGAATTTTTATACATAAAAGACATACTAAAATTCATCTGGCCAAAATAATAAATAAATTAATTAATTAATAAACAAATAAATAAATAAATCAAAAAGGTGATTAAAACAAAAAATAAAATAATTAAATAAAATAATTAAATGAAATTACACCTTTACTGTTTCCATCAGAAGTAAGAGGCTAAGAAGTAGCTAAATGCTTCTAATCAAATGCCATTGATTAATTGACCATCAGCAAGTGTAACCACCGCTATAAAAGCCTTAGGTTTTAGTATGTTATTCTGGAGCATTCAGGCTTATGTTAACACAATGCCAAAAAGAAAAGACATCAGCAATGATCTTAGAGAAGCAACTGTTGCTGCCCATCAATCTGGGAAAGGCTATAAGGCCATTTTTAAACAAAGTAAAGTCCACCATAATAAAGGGAGGAAGATTATTCACAAGTTGAAAACATTTTAGACAACTGGCAATCTTCCCAGGAGTCATCATCCCAGCAAATTCACTCCAAGGTCAGACTATGCAACACTGAGTGAAATTGCAAAAAACCCAAGAGTTACATCTTAGACACTACAAGGGTGTCTGACACAAGGGTGAAAATCAAAATGGATGCTCATGACCTTCAGGCACCAATCACTGCATGGACTCAGAAAAGCCTCCAGAAATCATTGCCTGTGCTCACAGTTAAAGCTTAACACTTAAAGCTCATGCAAAGAAGCCATTTGTGAACATGATCCAGAAATGCAGTCTTCTTTTGGCCAAAGCTTATTAAAAAATGGACTAAGGCAAAGTGGGAAAACAAGTCTACAGTCAGAGAAGTCAAATTCTTTTAGTTTTGAAAACCATGGATGTCACGCCCTCTGGATTAAAGAGAAGGACCACCCAGCTTGTTATTAGCACTCAGTTCGAAAGTCTGCATCTCTGATGTTATGGGATTGCATTTGGGCCTATGGATGGATAGCTTTTATATCTGAAAAGGCACCATTAATGATGAAAGGTATATACAGATTTCAGTGGCACATTTGCGTCCTGCCAGACAATGTCTTTTTCAGGATTATATTTCAGTAAGACAATAATACATACAAAACAGATGCTACACAATGGAATATATGGTCCTGTCTTTTTAAAAATTTAGCTGCAATCAAATAAAACAAATTACCGTTTTCCTTTAAAATGGCACATTTCCTCAATTAAAAGATTTGATGTTCTTTTGTGAATAAAACGAGTTTTAAATTTACAAATCATTGCACTCCATTTTAATTGACCTTTTACACAAAGCCCTAACTTTTTAGACTTGGGGTTTTGTGCGAGTGTGTATATACCAAGCAAGTGCTAACAATCATCATTAACTGAAACAGAAACAGCTATGTAGGAGGCTTAAAACTAGATGAGGAACAGCCCAAATCTGCTTCTAAAAAGTAAGGTTGTGAAAGATAGTTTCATGTCACAGTTTTATGACACAAGGCAAGACACAAGGTAGTTGCATCAGCAAGGCTGGGGTTTCAATGTGTGCTGTTCAAAAGCACAAACAAAAAAGCTGAATTGAGGACCATAGACACAATGGTTGGGCAAGTAACTTAATGCAGAGATTAAAAACAACATGCTTACTTCCCTTTTGCAGTAGAACATGTCCAGAAATGCCATCAGCAAAGAACTGGTGGAAACCAGTGGGACCTAGGCACACCCAATTTAATATCTGGAGAAGTCATTCCAGAAGTGGCCTTCATGAAAGAATTTCAGCCATAAAGCTATACCTCCAAAATCCAAACAAGGCTAAAAGACTCAACTGTGCACAAAAACATTGGAACAGGGATGCAAGAAAATGGCCGCTGGTAAATATTGAGTGTCTGCAGGCAACAGTGAAGCATGGTGGAGGTTCCTTGCAAGTTTGGGGCTTCATTTCTGCAAATTGAGCTAGAGATTTGGTCAGGTTAAATGGTGTCCTTAATGCTGAAAAAATACAAACAGATACTTATTGGGAACAAACCTACACTTATAAAGAACATCTTATTCATTTTCATCACCACATTATCTGTGTAAAGCTACGTTGAGACAATGTTCATTGTTACAAATTGCTTTACAAAAAGAGATTAATTGAATTGAACTTATCCATCATGCAATATCATCAGCGGGAGGTCTGATTGCAGCCAAGACTATTCTGCAGCAGAAAAACGACCTCAAACATACAGTACAGCCAAATGTCATCTTCAGCGTAGCGAAGAACTAGTCTTCAAAGTAATACTGTGTGGCCCCACAGAACCCTGATCAAGTCTGTCTGGGATTACATGAAGAGACAGAAGGATTTGACGCAGCCCACATTCACAGATCATCTGTGGTTTGTTCTCTCAGATGTTTAGAACAACCTACCTGCCGAGTTTCTTCTAAAACTGTGCAAGTGCACTTAGAGGAATTGATGCTGTTCCAAATGGAAAGGGTCATCACACAAAATACTGATTTGATTTGGATTTCTCTTCTGTTCATTTACTTTCCATTGTGGTAATTGATCAGAATAACCTCAACACTAAACCTGACTTTATTATTAACAACCTGGACGTACCTACTTACGAACAGGCTATATGATACAAACCTTATGCAAGGTGTGTGAGCAGTAATTCTAGGAATAAGAAACCAGATCACAACATGAATAGTGAATAGGCTATTAGGTTTCAGTGTCTCAGTCCTCATATTTTTTTTGCATCTCCTTGACCCAGCTACAAGTTTCCCCTCAGAAAACCAGAAACCAGATATCGGTATCTGTTTGCATGACACACGATTGGAATAGTCTCACCTTGGCTTTCCCAGTTCTGCCACACGCATAAGTAAAAGCTCAATTACATTCTCTGTTTTTAAAAGCCAGTAAATCTGAACCAGTATTGCTATAATACAGAACAGTGTTGGCATGCTGCAGGCGCTAGAGAACAAGATCCAAAAACAAATCCAAATATACTAATTCTGACCATGCTTAGTTAAAGTTAGATTATCTAACTTTATTTACATGATCATCATGTAATAGCACTTGTATCCAACAAAATTGCTACATGCACAAGTTACGTAAATAAGGATTATACATTCAATGTGATGAAATGGTGGCCTTATTTCCATTTAAAGATTTACATAATGCATTTCTGGTTAATTAAACAACTCTGTTGCTGTTAACAAAACAATTTTTTTTGATAAAACAATTAACATTTGACAAAACAACAACATTTCCTCCTGGAAAACCTCATCATATCAAAAACTGCAAACAACAATTAAAAATCTGCCATTGCTGCCTTAGAAGTTCCTGCAAGTTACCATAAATTACAATAAACTGTCAAA
This sequence comes from Silurus meridionalis, assembly GCF_014805685.1. Lineage (NCBI taxonomy): Eukaryota > Metazoa > Chordata > Actinopteri > Siluriformes > Siluridae > Silurus > Silurus meridionalis. The sequence goes on from NC_060894.1 coordinate 11,760,067, forward strand.
AAATAAGTAAATAAATAAATTTAAAAAAATCATATATATATATATATATATATATATATATGCCTGAAATGCATAAAGGAACAATAATAAAATAATTTAAAACTATTTTTTATTTGTGTAATTTAAAAGCATCTCATTAAAGTTTCTTGAGCTGTGAATTATTTATTTTCTTTATTTCCATTTAAGTACATATTATGCAGAAGCCATATGGAAGGTCCTTATTACAACTCAATCTTATGTGTTTTAAACATTTGCATCAAAACAAAACTAAAAAGAAAAAAGGTGTGTACCTAAACTTTTCATTTGGTCATGTTCTTTCACAAACATGACCATTTATTACCTTCTAGTTCCTGAATTTATCCTAGTGTTAATTTGATGATAGACGAGTGAGTCATGTGAATAATGTTAACTGATAGTTGTTGATAAATCATTTAACTCACTATCTAACACTGAAACCTGTCTACTTCACACCAAATATACTCTACTCTCTACCCAATATTACCCACTGGCATTCCAGTTGGCAGAGTCATACTAGATAAAAGCCTAACATTCTGTTCGCTGTCTGTGAGACAGCTGACAAAGTACTGTAAAAACATTCCTAGTCCATTTTCAGCCACCACAGAGTTCTGGGATATTTAAATCTAGGAAATGACTTCCTGATCCCTGCCTTGGATCACATTGGACCTCTGAAGTGCATTACAGTCATTCTTTGTTCTTTGTTTAAGTGCTGTTTTTATGTCCCAAAATTAGAATCTGAAAGTAAAATGAATTATTCACATTGTATAATGCTGGAATATAATATCTTAATCTATCATCTGAAATGTGTAGCAGAAAAAGACTGTGACTTTGAAAAACTTCTTATCTGATTGTACCATTACTAAAATAGGACACCGCATTGATTTGTTGTTTGTGGGGTGGGTGTGTGTGTGTGTGTGTGTGTGTGAGTGCGTGTGTGTGTACGAAGTGGTGCAAGTGGTGTTGTGATGCACAAGCTCACAATGCAGCAGGACTTTCTGTCTCTGTTACGTAAGAGGGATCAATTAGTGAAGGGCAAGCCTTGCAAATACAATCTACAAAAAGGTCATAAACACTGCACCACCCCTCTCAGTGCAACACTACACCAACTGAAGGACACCCGTGAGACGTCACAAATGGTCACAGGACACATAAGTGCACAAGCACAAAAAAACTGCTGGTTACAAAAAGCTTAGGTAAACATGTAAGCAAATGTTGGTCCATTGTTCCATGATTTACACAAGGTTCTTGAATCTGTAAGTTTATATAATATTATATATTTAAGCTTTACCAGTAACATGATGCAATACATAATAATGTCAAATGTTTGTGGACACCTATCCATCATCCTCATGTGTGCTTCTGAACATTCCACAGCAGATTCTGTCCCATTTTTGCTGTTATAATAAGCAAAGAATTTTTCACTCGATTTTGAAACATGGATGAAGGGATTCAAAAATTATGCCTCAAGAGTATTAGTGAGGCTGGGTGCTGACATCAGGCGAGGAGCTCTGGGCACAAAAATGTGTTCAATGTAGTTGAGATTAGCGTGAAGGACACTTTTTACCATTCTAACCTTGGCAATATATGTCTCTACAAACCACATTTTGTGCTCATGGGTATTGTCATGTTAGCACAAGTGCCCTTTATTTCCAGTAAAGGGAACCGGCAATGTATTATATATAAATTGTAAACAGCAATGTCACAGCACACTCTGTTAAAAACGAATAATTTATAATATAGAATACATAATACAGAAACATATAAATACATTAGTCCTATGTTTCATTTTGAGGCAACTACAGTCAACCCCCAATAAATTTGCGGTTCGGAATTCGTGGCTTGGAAAATTTGCGGGTTTTCATTTGAAACCTGACTAACAGCAAGTTGCGGATTATCTTAAAATTTGCGGGAATCCACAGCGGGACTAAATGTTCAGGAACGTTAGGAATAACATTTTAAATTATGTTTTCACTAATGATTTTCATTCATTTTTTACAATACATTATTGTATTAAAGTGACAATGTATAGATGAATTCATTAAGGTACCATAGGGGCTGCGGGGTTGCGTCCAAAATTCTCAGATTTTCGAAACTCGCAGGGGGTCTTAGAACGTAACCCCTGCAAGTTCCGGGGGAACACTGTACAAGTTACTGTACATTAACTGTACAAAAAACATGTGAACTAGATATGTGAAAAAGGGGGTGAGTAACGTGACATTGAGCTTAAGAAATAATAATGATAATTTATTATAATAATTATTATAATTTTTTATTATTGTTTTAACCAATGAAGCTCAAATAGTATTCCCTTTGCCAGTATTTTTTAAGCAAGGTTATTACCTATTTTATAAGATACATCGCATCTGCACCCTTAGGGGCTAAATATAATTTTCCCCTAGGCATACACCATGTTTATCCACTATCCCATCAACAGTAAGTGACCACAGGAGAGATATGGGCTGGATCGGTTTGGTTTGCCAACCATCCGGTTTACAATTTTTTAATTTTTTTTTTTTTTTTTTTTATTTTTTTACAAGCCTCGATGACACCATTGTGGCTGATGCACTCATTCCAGCACCACACATGCAAGTTATGTTACTGCTGTGTGAGAGATTCATTACCCAAATGATATCCGTTCAGCTGCAATCCTATTGGTATAATTTAATCCAGGACTGACACAAGGTTGCACAAAATGGACCATATTCAATAATGTGTACAATCTAAACTATAGTGTATAGTTAAAATGGGCAATTAGAAGCAGAGTCTCAATTTGCTGGATTAAAGCTTACCTGCAAAATTAGAATAAAATAGTCAACAGGCTTGCCACGCTGATACAAGTAGTGTTGCTGTGAGCGCTTATCGCTTTCATTGAACCGTAGCTCCTGGATGACGTCGGGATGCTTAAGGATTCGCAACAAAATCTTGTCTGAGATCTGGAGTGGATTGAAGAGGGTCACCTCTGGGGGGGAAAAAAACATGCACACCACAAATATAATCTACATATCAGACAAATTATTTAGAGTTAGTCAAATTTAAGAGAGATGACGCAACAAACTAACCAGTAGCCAGGAAGCGGTGAGCAGCTAAGAGAAGTTGTGGGGAGATCTTCACCTTCGATTCACTTTCATGCATGAAGGCTGAAAAGTCCCTCTTATTTTTATTTGGGTCCACCTTTTTTCTGTTTCGGTTGTCAGCTAAGAGAGAATATAGTCAAGTATGAAACTAATCAGAATACTTTTTATTCACAGCAATAAATAAAAAAAAAAACTAAAAAAAAAAACACCATTATATTCAATGGCAACTCACTGTAGAGATCTGACTCATCTAGGATCTCGGACTTGATAATCTCCTCAATAACATCTTCCAGTGTCACCAGACCCAGCACCTCGTAGAAGGGGTCCCCCTCTCCCTCATTATTCACCCGTTGAACTATGGCCAGGTGAGATTTGCCTAGTAGAGTGGAAATGAACCCATTTTACAATCAAGAAAAAACACAGCCAGAATTGATATCTGCGTTTTCTTAAAATGCATCCAAGGCAGAAGCACAATACGTTTTTAGAACTATAAGCTCCCAGAAGATGAACCTAGTTGATAGAAATGCCTCTTCCACAAGGTTTTGTTACTAATCTATCTTCCAGAAATACCTTTAGAATGTAACCTATTTATGAAGGAATCTTTCAAATAAAAACTTTTTGGATGTACTCAGAAATACTCTTGACCAGAGTCGACAAGATCATAACATGAATGAAAGCATTTTACATTGTTTTAGTAAAATTTCTTTCTTTTTTAAAATTTATAAAAGTACAAATGTCAAAATTCAAAACACAAACATGACAATGCTGCAATGCTCCTATAGAGGACTATAATACGTTTGACTTCTCTGTGTGCAGAGCATTTAGTGCTAGATACCAATCTTTATTTACTGAATTAAGTTCTTTCTGTATGGACATTAACATTAGCTTTCTCTTTTAAATCTGCAAAAATAGAAAAAATTATGCATAAGAATTCTAAACACTTGTCTCCTTTTACAACACATTACACAAACCAAATCGCTGCAACCATGAATTAAATGAAGCTCATTCTGTCAAAACCAAGAATAAGCTCAAGCTACTACTTTACAAAATGTAAGACTTTTTCTCTTGTGTTGTTTGGACTGTAAATAGTTATTACTAATGATGATGTGTGGAATTTTTCAAATCGACTTGTGATTTATAAACTGAATTGCCATAAAGTGCTAAACAAATGAACAGAATTTAATTCAGTCAATGTTTCCTGTGTGATCCTGTGTGCAAACTGAAGAATCCAAACAGTAGATACTTGATATATTCTGCAGCAAGCAAAAGCTGTGGGTTTCCAAATGAATACCGTGTGTTGTATTGAGGGTTGGGCAACGATACATCAAAATGTATTTTAAAATAAAATAATAAAATGCCATAACTTTAAGTGTATGAAAATAAACTACAAAATACAGAAAATCACACCATATATCAAAATAAACTACTGTATTTTTGTATTTTAAAACCAGTTGCAACCAGTTAACAGAACAAATATTCCCGTACAAAATCCCTATGATCTGCCAGATGAAGGTTAGTTTTAATGTTTAACAGTTTGCAAATTATTCATAATTGTATCCTAATTTACCTAATCCCTAACCTTCTTCCATGTGGATCTATTTTCTGTTTTTAAAATATGAAGCCGTTTTCATCAACCCTTTCAAATACAAATGATAAAATCCTATTTTATATTTGAATATGTAATTAAAATACATGTATGAAATACTGCCCATCCCTGGATATAATTAAACAATATTGCATGCACAAGTGATTGCATTACACAACCTTAGGTGCAATATTGCTTTTTTAAAACAGCTCTATAAACAAAACAATAATATTAAATAAGTGAGTCACATAAAAATCGTTTGATGCACATAAAAGAATTTACTGGGTAAATGTGTTTCTATCATAGAGAATGCACATCTTTTCTAAAAGAATTTAAAAAACAAAAAATGTTTCGTCTCAATTCAGCATTCAATTTTTAGATGCATTTTGTAGCTTTATTACCCATCTGGAGTTTTCTTTCTGTATTTTTTATGCAACATCCCAAAATTTTATTTCAAACACTTGGATGGAAACATTGCTACTGATTGCTTCAGAAAGTCCTCATGTGGGATTTTTACTGCTTAGATAATGGAGGGTCATTTTGTGTAGCAAAGGACTGCCTTTGCAAGTTAAACCTGCTGGGAACAACAAGCTATTATGCAGTACACCATGTGCATTCAATATAATCCAGTGTTGATCAACAGAAACTAGACATTTAATTAATAATTACTCTATTGTAAAATATGTACTGTATATAATTTTACATACAACAAGTGAGGTATTAAAGTATTGAAATTGCAAGTCCTCAGGCATTTCAAGTCACATTCAGGTCATGTGTTAATAAGCAAATATTCTGAAAAATGTAAACTGTAACCTGAGATTTAATAGAAGCCTCCGCATTTATATATTTAACAACAATCAACTCACAGCAAAAAAAACAGCCATTAGGGTTGCACAAGCCAGTGCGCTCTTAGTGCTAGACCCAAGCCTGGATAAATGGGGAGGGTTGCATTAGGCAGGGGATCCAGCGTAAAACATGCGCCAAATTAGATATGCGGATCACAAACTTAAATTTCATACCGGATCGGTCGAGGGCTGGGTTACCAACGACCGCCACAGGTATTGTTAGCCAACAGGGTACCAGTGGAAATTGGGCTACTGTTGACCAAAGGAGGAGAAGGAGAGGGGGAATATGTCTAAAGAGACAGCAGGAAATGGAGAAGTGTTGGAGAGTAGAAGTTAGGGTTGGTACTTTAAATGTCTGCACTATGACTAGTAAACGGAGAGCGTTAGCTGATGAGATGGAGAGGAAAAAGGTAGACATTTGTGTTCAAGATTCCAAGTGGAAAGGGAGCAGACCTGCAGCAACTACAGTGAAATAAAGTTAATCAGCCACACCATGAACTTATGGGAAAGAGTAGTGGAAGCTAAAAGGAGAGGTGACCATCTGTCAGCAAAAGTATTTTTTCATGAAGAGGATGAGTACTACAAGCGCAGTTGGGATTGAATAAATGATCGGCTCTGAGCCATTTCTTGTTTGCAGTGGTGATGGACAGGCTGATGGATGAGGTCAGACAGGACTATGATGTTTGCAGATGATATTGTGATTTGCAGTGAGAGTAGGGAGCAGGCTGAGAAGAGCCTGGAGAAGTGGAGGTACGTGCTGGAATGAAAAGGTAAAGAAAGTCAGTAGAAGTAATAGCGAGTACATGTGTGTGAACGAGAGGGAGGGCAATGGAGTGCTGTGGTTGTAGGGAGAAGAGGTGAAGGTGGATAAGTTCAATTACCTGGGGTCAAACTGTGGAAAGCAATGGAGAGTGTGTTAGAGAAGTGAAGAAAATACTGTGGCCAGGCTGTAGTAGGCAGAGAAAAGTCGCTGTAATATTTGTAATAGAAGGGTATTTGTAATGTGGGGGTATTTGTAAGGGTAATAGAAGAGTATCTGCAAGAGTGAAAGGGAAAGTTTATAGGACTGTGGTGAGACCTGCTATGTTGAATGGTGAAAAGACAGTGGCATTGACAAAGAAACAATAGAGGGAGTTGGGGAGTGGCAGAGTTAAAGATACTGGGAGTTTCATAATGAAAGGCATCGCACAGGTAAGACGTTTTGGAGGTGAGAGAGGCACAGGCTAAAGAAGAAGAAATCAACTTAGAGAAAAACTTCCAAATCAGAACACTTACTACTCTACAAAATTCATGTTGTTTTTAAAACAAACATTAGAGTGATTCAGAACCACCCAGATTTAACTCTGAGTCAGTATTTTCCTTATTCATTCATCCAGTGATTGTGAACAGGTATAAAGTGGAAGCACATAATACAAGGCATGGTCTTGCTGGGATGCCTCTCAGTGCACTCAGTCAGTGCATTCATTTAGGATTGGAGAACAGAAATTATGCCAGAACACCAGATCATAAAGTCTTAATACATCATGTTGTAGACCAAGAGATGATAAAAATCTGACATTTCACATTTGAATGGAACAAGCCTTTAAAACTGATCAAAGCACTATTTTTTCCTTTTAGCAGATGATTATGGTTCCCTAGACCATTTCTGTGGTTTCAATAATTAATGTGATTGCAAAAAAAAACAACAAAAAAACCACTGCTGAGTAAGCTAATACCAAAGCCATGTGGTTATTGATTCATATCTGGAAGAGTACAAGGCTGTGCATTTAAAATCATTTTCAGCTGATAAGATTTCAGTTCAGTTTACCATATATACAAAAAAGTATAGAATCAATATCTAATCGTTTTTGACATGCCTCACCTTTTTTGAACTCTTCTAACATGGCATCCAGCTTGGTGTCGTGAAAGACAAAGTGGACCGGATGGTTATAAAACTTGGTGACGGTTTTGAGAGTTGTGCAGTCATCCGGATCAACAAAAGCCAGGTCCTTTACATACAAGATGTCGACGATGTTAGAGCGCTCATCTTCATATACCGGGATGCGCGTGTAGCCGCTCTCCATAATCTCGGACATGGTGTTGAAGTCCAGAACGGCATCGGATTTGATCATGAAGCAGTTGTTCAGCGACGTCATGATGTCCTCCACTGTTTTGTTCCGCAGCTCTAATGCACCCTGAATCATGTTTAGCTCTTCTTTGACTAAGTCGTTGTATGGTTCCGTTAACTTGAGCATCTCCAATAGCTTCTCCCGGTTGTACACTGTGCCGATTTCCTGGCCTAGAACGCAGTCCAGGAGTTTGCTGATAGGAAACGACAGTGGAAATGTGAGGAGCATGAAGAACTTGGTGAGCACGATGGTGTTGGCACCGACCGCCAAACCGTGGCGAGAACAAAGCGCCTGTGGCACAATTTCCCCAAATATCACTATGCCAACAGTGGATGCCACTACTGCACCAAAGCCAGATCCGATTAGATCATCCATTAGGATAGTAAGAGTGGTATTTACAAGAACATTACCAAGCAGCAAAGAGCAAAGCAAGTAATTCCCTTTCCTACGAATGGGCTCGATTTTGCGTGCATCTCTCTTTTCCTTATCAGTACCACAACTCTGCACTATACGAAGCTCCATCGGATCTAACGCCATAAGTCCCAGATTTAGTCCACTGAACATGCCAGAAAGGGCAAGCAGACATATAACCAGGATGATTTGAATCCACAGAGGAAGAAGAGAAGTTTTCTCCTCCACGACGCGTAACCTCCCGTCGTTCTCTGACAGCAGGTGCCACTTGTCTTCCGAACTCCTGATGCACGCTATGTAATCCCGTTCGCGCTCAGTTTTGCGGAGCGGCTTAATGTTTACAGTCACCACACCAGAGGTCCCTCGACTGCTAACGTTCATGTAACTTTCCACGCTAATATCTTTGGTAAAATCGACACAAGTCCTGTTTACCGAGTCTCTGTCATCTTCGTCTTCGCCGAGCTCAATGAACCGGATCCGGGACGCGGAGTTCGAACTGAGCTGCAGCCCGTAAAACCTGAGCTGGACGCTGCTCTCTTCCGTTACCTGAATGACACCATCTTCGGTGATTGTGGCCGGTTTGTTGCTCCTTTCCAGTCTCATGCCCAGTATATGAAACCAGCCAACGCTCGTCGTCTCCGTTCGACCGCCCACTGAGCTCCAAAGGACTACGACTAAAGTTAGCAAGCAGCCCTGGCCGCTCCATTCTGTCGCCATGTTTGTTTCGCTCATCGGCGAGCGGCGCGTATTACGTCATTTCGACAGGAACAAGATCTGCGCATGCGCACAGCAAAACACGCGCAGGTAACATCTAGCTCTATCCCTAACCAATTGGTTGCATAAATGCATAAAATAGAAAAAAGCTACTACTTTATTTTGAGTGTTTTTATGACTGGGAGTGGTTTTGGATTCCGGCATTGTAATGTATATTCTTCATGCCCTTGTTAGTGACCTTTTCAAATTTAACCAAAATAGACTCGGGGTTTACTTCATTCCTGATCATGATGAACCAGTTAATCTTTTCCATCTTTTTCTTCTTTCGGATTCTCCTATTAGGGGTCGCCACAGCGGAACATCTTTTTTCATACCCCCCTTTACTCTATGTCTGCCTTTTTCAAAACAACTACCTGCATGTCTTCCCTCACTACATCCATAAACCTCCTCCTAGGTTTTCCTCTTTTCCTTCTTCCTGGCAGCTCCATCCTCAGCATTCTCCTACCGATTTACCTATTGTCTCTTCTCTGCACATGTCCAAACCATCTCAATCACACCTCACTCACCTTGTCTTCAAAACGTCATACATACGCTGTCCCTCATATAAACTCGTTTCTAATCCTGTCCATCTTCATCATTCCCAATGATCTTCAGCTCTGCTACCTCCAGCTCCGGCTCCTGTCAATGTAGTCAATGCCACTTACTCCTACTGACTCTTCTCAATCTGCTCCCTACTCTCACCACAAATTACAATATTATCCGTAAAAATCATAGTCCACAGAGACTCCTGTCTGACCTCGGAGTCTGTCGTTCCTACTGCACACTTCACTGCTGTCACACTGTCCTCATACATGTCCTGCACCACCCTCACATACTTCTCTGCCACACCTGACTTCCTCAAACAATACCACAACTCCTCTCCTGCCACCCTGTCGTACGCTTTCTCTAAATCCACAAACACACAATGCAACTCTTTCTGGCCTTCTCCATCAACATTCTCAAAGCAAATAATGCATCAGTAGTGCTCTTTCTTGGCATAAAACCATACTGTTGCTCACAGATGGTCACCTCTTCTCTCAGCCTGGCTTCCACTACTCTTTCCCATAACGTCATGGTGTGACTGATTAACTGAAGTTCCCTGTAGTTACTGCAGATCTGCACATCTGCCTTATTCTTAAAAACCAGTAACAGCACACTTTTTCTCCATTCCTCAGGCATCCTCTCACCTTCCAACATCCTGTTAAACAATCTGGATAAAAACTCCACTGCCATCTCTCCTAAAGATCTCCAAGCTTCTACCGGTATGTCATCTGGTCCTACCGACTTTCACTCTTCATCCTATTAATCACTGCTCTCACTTCCCCCTTACTAATTCTATCCACTTCCTGCTTCACCATCACCACATCATCCAACCTTCTCTCTCTCTCTCTCTCTCTCTCTCTCTCTCTCTCTCTCTCTCTCTCTCTCTCTCTCTCTCATTTTCCTCATTCATCAGCTGCTGAAAATACTCCCTCCATCTTCTCAACACACTCTCCTCACTAGTCAACACATTTCCATCTCCATCCTTAATTGCTCTAACTTGTAGCAAATCCTTCCCAGCTCAGTCCCTCTGCCTGGCCAATCGGTATAAATCCTTTTCTCCTCCCTTAGTGTCCAACTTCTCATACAGCTCCTTATATGCCTTACCCCTGTCTGACCTCTTCCCTGAATCTCACACTACAGTCTTCCTCCTTCAGATTCCACCATCTTATTCTTTTTTTAGTCCTCACTCTCCTCCTCTTCTTCTTCAACTCCATAACCATCCTACAGACCACCATCCGATGCTGTGTAGCTACACTGTCCCCTGCCAACACCTTGCCGTCTCCAATCTCTTTCAGGTTGCATCTCCTACATAAAATATAGTCCACTCCTCCATTCTTATACAGCACCCTATGCTCCTCCTTCTTCTTAATATATGTATTTACCACTGCCATTTCCATCATTTTAGCTAAATCTGTCCTTCCACATCCCTCTACTTAATATATGGGTTATACCTACCCATCAACTCATCACCGTTCCCTTTACCTACATGGCCATTGAAGTCTTTCCACACCATGATAGAACTGTTTAACCCCCCCTTCAATGTTCCTGGCCTTACCACATGGTCTCCTGAACACACAATATCTATAACATATCTACCTTTCTCTGCTCCATCATATCAGCTACCTCTCTCCCTTTACCAGTCATAGTAACAAAATTTAAAGTACCAGCCCTAACCTTTACTCTCCTCCACTTCTTATTTTCCTGCTGTTTCTGTAGACATCTTCCTCCTCTCCTTCTCCTCCTTCAGCCAACAGTAGCCCAATTTTAACTGGTATACTGTTAGCTAACAATACCTGTGGTGGTCGTTGGTAACCCGGGCATCGATCGATCTGGTATGAATTTTCACGTTTTACGCTGGATGCCCTTCCCAACACAACCCTTCCCATTTATCCAGGCTTGGTACCAGCACTAAGAGTGCACTTGCTTGTGCAACCTAATGGCGGAGTTTATGATGAACCAGTTAATGAACACGAATGAACAAATGTAACTTATGCAAATTAGCCTAGCTAGAATAATACACAGTACCGTTTCCCATCATTTTATAATCTAAAGCTGGATTTGTGTTGTTTTTCGTAAATCCATTGGTTTCCCTGATTACATGAGTTGATCCAAAGTGCTGAAATTGTTTTGCTATAAAACCATTATTTACACTCTAAAGAAAGTGGAAAACTCTTTTGCTTTATCATGGTCAGGGTCACAGTGGATCCTGAGCCTATCCTGGGAACACAGGAATGGAGAAGGAATCATAAATGGGATGCCAGTCCACTGCATGGTCCATTACCCTTACACATTCATGCACTTATTTACAACACAACTCAGGTAACACTGGATCACAGCAGAGTACCACCATATGCAATTTAGCATAGCCGAACCAACTACCAAGATATTATGGCTAATCATCCAACTATTAGGAGATGTTAAAAAAAGTCCATAAATCTCCAGTAACCTGGGGCCTGCATCAAACTGGGCACCCTGATTCTGTAAGGTTGCACTAGCATGATGAAGGGTTTTTTTTAATGATTAAGCAATTGATTGTAATTATTATTATATCATACCAATGTTTTACATCAGAGTTAGAGACAGAGCTGAGGTTGTGGATCACTTTTACTGTTTCCTTTTTTTTTAAGTCGGTATAGATATTTTAATACAAATGAACTCAAAGCAATTAAAAAAACAATGGCCACCAAAATAAATTATTTACCAGGCTGTAAAACACACTTTTTAGCATTTGTTTATATAACCTTATGCAATATGTTTTTTAATAATTATAATGAGAATAAAGGTGAATAAATGCTGATGCAAGTCCACTGAGGTTTGTGGCCACTGGCTTACTCATTAGGGGTACAATTCCTTCATTTAGGGAAAAAATCCTTGATTTAAAATTTATATCCTTAAGCATTGTTTTTCTGTAAATCTGCAATGCCCATTAAAAGTGCTATGCAAATAAAAACTGGAAACAATCACTCATAATGACATCTAAACAAAATAATACATTCTCCAGATCTAATGCTAAAAATGCCATGCAAGTGCAAGAAAAATGCATCCAGATCTGTATAGGTAAAAAAGATGTTTCAAAACACTAGATGGACTGTGGAACATCAACATAAGAGGTATTACCCTGAAATAAAGCCCTTTGTCAATCACCCCAAAACATGTGCCAGAATATTAGTTCAAGGGAGACGTTCTTTGGGCATAATTCTTAATAAATGCTTCTATTTAGAATCTGGGTCACTAGTCAAGATAGGGAATCATGTGTTATATCCAAATTGGCACAAAACCTGTAGGTAATACAGCTGAAGATAAAGCAAAAACAAAATCACCTTTTAACAAAGTAACCACTCAAAGCACATATCCAGGTCAGCAAAAAATGACTTCTAAAGAAGAAGATCATTTGGAGAAATAGATTATTTGGAATGTTCCAGTTATTGTTTGTATATATCTAAATCAGTCTGGATCTGGAGTCTCTGAAATAGTGGAATGAAACCTATACGCTATAAATATAAGTTGATAGACTCTTATCCCATAAATACAGACAAAAGGTGTGATCAAAGTACTAGCTATGTTTATTGTTATACACTTTTCTTTTTTGCCCCTTCCAAAATGTAATGGTTGCTGTATCACATTAAAGTGAGCAGAAATGATATGATTTAACTCAGTTAAATGTTTTTCCGTCATAAAAACCTGCATTGGCAGAAGAATTATTATATCCATTGTGTGCTGGTGTGTGGACAATACAATATTTGGTTGAGTTAAGCACAGATAGTGAGGATTTAATACTTCAGAACAGTGAAGGTTTAATGTAACCACTGTATAATAGGCAAAACATTATGTCAAACTCAAATATTGGAGTGCCATTTGAGGTCTATATCAAAGACATATATATGGCACAATTGATTAACAAATTAACTACAGTACATAGTCTTTGTAGTCCAAGTCAAATAAAGCTTATTTATTTTTTCACAAAGAACATTGGGGAAGATGTCATCCTAAACTGAGACAATGCAAAACTTTCAATGCTAAAATTATCAACATTAATTTTTAAGATGAGCAGAGCATATGAATATTTGATGAGTGTTTCATTCAATTAATGTACATGCCTTCCTTACAGAAGACAACACTGAATTAACAAACAAACAAAAACATCAAATGCTTTGAATGTTATCTAGACAATATTCAAGTCTCCCGCTATCAAATCCAAATGGCATGTGTATTCTTACAATTAATTAATTATGTTATTATTCATTAATTTATATATTAATTCAATCATTTTCAGCAATTGTTTTTTCCTGGTCAGGGTCACAGTACGTCCCGGGCCCTTTCCTCTACACTGGCAAGGCTTTCTGGGTATTGTGGCATATGTCAGGTTTGCACTTCATATTAAGGTACACTGGTGATCAATACTTGACAGAAATCTTGTCTCATATAGAATACATACAGCACTCTCAAGTCATGCCTGTTCCTCCATGTTCTGAGTGTGTATTTCAGGTAGAACAACATCCACCGTGAAGCTTATCTTCTTTGACTGAAGAATACTGTAAGAGTTATCAAATCGTACCACATCTGCAAAGAGATGCAACAAAAGGACATACAACTAAGCAAAAGCATGTCATTATGAGAAATATAATAGTGTGTTTTGTCCTGATATAAAGCAGATTTATTGTACTCCAGAATTTATTTTTCTCTTAACATCATATCCAAAAGGATTTTATTTCATTATGCCATGGAAGCCTGTTAATGCTAACAATTTAGTTTATTAATAAATGCCACAGAATTATTTTTATGTTGTGGAACATCCACGAGAATGGATTGTTACTGCTAGCGTTTAAGCTATGAGGCCTACAGTCTTCGCTCATCTACTGTACCTCTCATTTTACTCTCTCTAAAAGTAAGTAAGACTTTGTAGCACAACAGTTTTATAATCACCAGAGACAACTCCCAAATTATGAATCTTCTTACAAAAACTACCATAGTCATCATATCATAATATATATATATATAGATAGATAGATAGATAGATAGATAGATAGATAGATAGATAGATAGATAGATAGATAGATAGATAGATAGATAGATAAATCTTTCGGTTTATTCTATTAGGGGTCTCCACAGTGGATCATCCGTCTCCATACCCCCGTCCTCTACATCTGGTTCTTTCAAACCAACTACCTGCATGTCTTCCCTCACCACATCCATAAACCTTCTCTTTGGTCTTCCTCTTTTCCTCCTTTCTAGTGGCTCCATCCTCACATTTTACTACTGATATACCCCTATGTCCCTCCTCTGCACATGTCCAAACCATCTCAATCACACCTCCCTCACATCGTCTCCAAAACGTCCTACATGCACTGTTCCTCTAATAAACTCATTTCTAATCCTGTCCATCCACATCACTCTCAACGAAAACCTCAACATCTTCAGCTCTGCTACCTCCAGCTCCACCTCCTGTCTTTTAGTCCGGGCCACTGTCTCTAAACCATACAACATCGCAGTTCTCACCACAATCCTATAAACTTTCCCAGATACCCTTTCATGTTCGATTTGGCATGTGTTTTTACGCTGGATGCCCTTCCTAAAGCAACCCTCCTCATTTATCCGGGCTTGGGACCGGCACTAAGAGTGCACTGGCTTGTGCAACCCTAATGGCTGGGGTTGGTTCCCTAACCGGGAATCGAACCTGGGCCGCAGCGGTGGGATCGCCGCATCCTAACCACTAGACCACCAGGGAACCTCATAAAATATATATATATATATATATATATATATATATATATATATATATATATATATATATATATATATATATATATATATATATATATATATCTCATAATGTAATTTGGAAGCCGGTTAATGCCAACAATTACATTTATTAATGAATGCCACTTTTAATGTTAAAGGTTAAAATCCATGTTGGCTTTAAAGGTTTTCAAATCCATGTTGAATTACATCATGTAATGTTGTCACATCAGATTAATCAACACTTTAATCACCTTATATACAGTGGTGTAAAAAGGTGTTGGTTTCTTATGATTTCTTATTTTTTTTGCATGTTTGTCACACTTTAATGTTTCAGATCATCAAACTAATTTAATTATTAGCAAAAGTTAACACAAGTGAACACAACATGCATTTTATAAATAAATACAAAATAAAGACCTGGAGTGGCCTAGTCAAAGTCCTGACCTGAATGCTATTGAGATGCTGTGCCATGACCTTAAAAAGGGGGTTAATGTTTGAAAACCCTCCAATGTGGCTGAATTACAACAATTCTGCATAGATGAGTGGAAAATCAGACTCATTGCAAGTTATCAGAAACGCTTGATTGCAGTTGTTGCTGCTAAGGGTGACCCAACCAGTTATTAGGTTTAGGGGGCACTTTTTCACACAGAGCCATGGAGTTTTGGATTTAATTTTCCCTCAATAATAAAAAACATAATTTAAAAACTGCATGTTGTATTCACTTGTGTTAACTTTTACTAATATTTAAATTAGTTTGATGATCTGAATCATATATTAGTCTCATCAGACCACAGGACATGGTTCCAGTAATTCATGCTGCGGCCACTGTACTGTAACTCAGTTTCAGGGTGTTACTGATCTTCTTATAGCCCTGGCCATCTTTGTGGAGAGCAACAATTCTAATTCTTGAATCCTAAGAGAGTTATTTGGCCTTAAGTGTCATGTTGAACATCCAGTGGTCAGTATGAGAGAATTGTACTCAAAGCACCAAATTTTAACTGCTCTAATAAAGATACACAAATTTGTATGGTCTTGTCAAGCAGACAGAGGACAGTCAATCTGTACTTCAATACTGACAACTCTAAGATTTATCCAAGTTTCATTTTCATTCATTTTCATAGTATTGTCCCTTGACTACATATACTAAAATGGTTCCTGAAATGTGAGGGCTGTATTCCCAGTAGTCTATTCTTTTCATTTTATAGTGTTTCTTTTGGATAGTTTGTACTTACAAATGCCTGGTTCGTCACATGTGTACGATTCATCCATTGGCACCAGATGTGCATTATAACGTGTATTTGGCAACACCTCTTGCATTTCTGTGATTTTCTGTTTTACTCCTTTTTTTGTCTTCATGTAGATGCCAAAGCCAATATCACCACCATCACTAGTGAACTGCCATCTATAATTACCATAAATGAACAAATAAACAATGCTTTAAAAAAAATACTGATAGAATAAGAGCAATGGATCCATTACTCACCTTAGTAAGCAGTTAGGGACAAGGACTTCACATTCCAGTTGGTGGTCGGAACCCCGGCTGATGGTAACACACTTTTCATACTGCACATCAACAGAATCTTTAATGTAGTAGGATTTAGGCACGACACCTCCATAATTAATCTGAAAGGGAAAAAAAAAAGAATGTAGGTTAGAAATAAGATTTAAGAGTTTTAAGAGGAATAAGAGTTTTTACCTGGGTTTAGTGCATGCCCTTCCAAACCCCCCCCCCCCCCCCCCCCCCATATATCCATTAGATACCTTATCTCCCTTTTACTATTCCTCACGAAATGATTGCTTTTTTAAAGAAAATTAATAACATCCTTTCAGTATAACATTCTTTATTAAATAACAGACTATACATACATTTGCTTTCAGGAAATAGGGTTAATTCTGGTACCATGAACACTGAGATATATCCCACACCCTGAATGAATACTAGGGCATCAGAGGCCATCATGCACACTCACACCCACTTCATTGTTGTATAATAAAAACTGGGACCTGCATTTTAATTCATTGACCATTTCATATATTGTGCTGTTTCTTATTTCGAATGTTTGGCTACAGAAATTGCCTGCATATGAAATGAAACTGTTTTCAATTCAGAAATATAATTCTCACTTATTTTCACTTGTTATGCTTGTTCTTTCAAAACAGATACATTTATAGCATTTGGCAGCCCCTTATCCAGAGAGACTTATAATGATCTCATTTATACAACTGGGCAGTTGAGGGTCTTGAGGGCCTTGACCAAGAGCCTGTAGTGGCAGCTCAGTGGCAATGGATTTGAATTTTAAACCTTCCAATCAGAAGTCTAATATCTAAACTAAGCTAGCAGTTCCCACTCCCAAAATTTGGATGTGGGTTTTAAGAATCATTCTGTTTGTTCAAATGAACAGTTGACACAGTTGTGGAACATAAGGAAAGAACTGCTATTAATTAATGTTTTTTAATGTATTAATGTTATTAACTTTACTTATTTTGAAATTTACAATGGTATGATACATGTGATAAAGACATCTGAAATAGTATTAATGCTAATAGAGGCATTAATGTAATAGATCTTAGATTGTAGAACTATAAACAATTAGAATAAACTACAGAAGGCGATGACACAATCTTATTTGCATGTTAACCAAAACAAATTACTTGACTTGTTTTTATCATATGTTTCCTGGAATCATCCTATAACACATTATTTTACACTGCAAACTTTAAAGATGGGATTTTCCTATACTATCCTACCTGTAGGACACATATCTGTTGATAATCTCACCATAGTTTTACAGTAGGGGTTCCCATTCGGATCTGTCAAAGTGCCTCCGTAGACCACAGGCAGCTGGTCTGGTACTACGTATTTCTGCAGTACTTCCTTCCAGTTAGCTGTAAAAAGAAAAAATGAAAATATATATTTTTTAGATTTGGTTTTATCTGTAACTCTATATAACAGACATATGCATATATTTTCTTCTGCATTATAAAAATGAGAATGAGAATAAAGCAGGGCTACAGCCAACGATGATAATTTTTCGCCGGGTTTCTTCGCACAGGAACGGTTTAATCAAGTTGTACGCAATAGGAAAGAGTTTAGGCGCTGCATAAAATAGGAAACAAAGAATCAACAAGGTCACATATACAGATAAATCACAGTTAATTCAGTAAATAATTAAATACATAATTGTTTATCACATTCAAGGATACATTGAACTATACATACAGTATAACTACCTTTAATAAGAAGAACCCTCTTAAGGCCCTCAGGATAGTTTTCCTCAAACATGGTAAGAATCTGCAAAAGTGTCAATTAAATATTAAATGCAAGCAAATGCAAATATGATCAATTATGTGGGACTTTATTTTTTATATATATATACTTTATACTTAATTTCAAATATTTAAACATTTGGACGTGTCATGTCTTACTTCTCCATATGCTTCAACTGCAGGCTTCCAGATATGTTTCAGGCCAAGGTCTTCACAATCATAAATAAGAGTGATTGATTCCACAGCTTTCCCAAGCTGGAATTATATATATATATATATATATATATATATATATATATATATATATATATATATATATATATATATATATATATATATATGAAAAATCTATATATAACATCCTAATGGAGCTATGGTTGGTAAAGATATTAAAAAATATATATATTTTAAAGCAAGTAACTTTTACACTATTAAGCAGTAAAATGAAGAAAATGGCAGAGAAATTCTACCCTTTCAGACTGTTTCAAACACTCTTTTCGCAGTAGCTCACAGTCTCTAATTTTGGTCCTTATGTAGTCTTGCTTGGTGGCAGACATGAGAAGACCTTTTGGATCAAGAGGGCCAATTATATCATACCAGACTGGACTTCCCTCTCGATCATAGCCACACATCCCACCAGACATGTAGTTCTCAATTACCTGAACGCATCAACCACATAACATGTAAACCAAAATACACTTCACAAGGCAACATATTGCTATTTAACCATGTTGTTGCTCACCTCTGGTGGTTTCCAGTCTTCTAGGATAGAATCTACTTTCAAACGCTTGCGAAATTCCAAATGCTGGAAATCAATCACATTGGTGAACTTGCTTGCTGTTTAAAGTGATCAATAGGTTTAACACTAGGTTTAAAGGAACCTCAAAACAAAACAAAAAAAGGTCAAAAAAAAAAAAAAAAGAGCAAAATTTTCTTCACAAAGAAAAGTTATTGAAAGTATTTATTAGACTGTAATCACAAGATTTGTGTCATTTAAACAATTTGTACCATAGCACCATCAAATTATGAATCTCAACAGGTCAGAAGAGGTTCTTTATCAGCATAGCTGTGACAGAAGTGTTAACAGCAAAGATAAACACACATTATTATTAACACACTTTCTGAACACATTATTTCTAGATTAAAAGCTAATTCACTGGGATTTGTATTATAGATGCTCTTCATAATACAAGCTGAATAATAAACGATTACAAAAACGCTATTTAACATAGCAAAATGAGCATTTTTACTCTGAGATAGTCTTCAGGATGAAAAACTACACTCTAAACCTTCATTTTTTTATGTTATTAACTTCAAAAGATGCAGAAGGAAAAAGATAGCGAGGGAAAGAAATACAGTACTACTGCGGTTTTTCATAAGGACAAGAGAAACTAAACTTCACAACACTGAATGTAACCATACATGGATTCAAGTATTACATGTTGTTCTTGTATAAATAATAATAAAAATGTAAAAAAATGAAAAATTTAAATAAATAAATAAATAAATAATTAAATAAACACATTTATTTAATATTTTCCTATAACATATTATATTCTACTGTGATTTAATACTTATGAGAGAAACTTGTGACAAAGACTTAATTTAGATTATCTTAATAAGGAATATTAAAAAATACCTTTCTAAGCATTGCTTCAGCCTTTAGGACATTGAAGCTTCTAGCTACAAAAGAGAAGAAGATGCTAGAGGAATAGGATACATAACAGTAAACTTGTCACAGCACAATGCAGAAAATCATGCAAATATAGGTCATTTTAGGTCAAATATAGGTCATTAGAGGTCAAAAGGACACTTTTTGTCATTTGAGCATGTTATCGCCTGACATCTATACACAATCTTTGCACAGTATATTATATATATATATATATATATATATATATATATATATATATATATACACACACACACACACACACACACACACACACACACACACACACACACACACACACACACACACATAATTACCTACTGCACCTTCTGTACATTTTTCACGCTTACCCCTGTAAATATGGACCCATACCCTTATTTATAACAATGCAATTAATTGTAAATAGGACACCTATGCACTAACTGCATTTCAATGGCTCTGTACATGTACCTTGCACAATGACAATAAAGTTGAATCTAATTTAATCTAATCTAACATAATCTAATCTAATCAAACTTTAGTTCACAGTTAGTTAGTTACTTTAGTTAATTATTCACATTATGTATAAAAACGGGACAACTGTGAACTCAGTGACTTTGTGGCATGGTTGTTGTTGCCAGATGTGCTGGTTTATAGATTTTACAGACTGCTAATAAATGCTATTGTTGCAGTTCTAGTAACAGCACAGCTCAAAACTGCTTCTCGTGGGAATAACAAATACAGCATCAGGCAACAAATTAGTATCAGATTCCCTAAACACATCACAAAAATATATTTAATGTTTGTGAACCAAGTGGAATTTAGTGTACCTAAGGCTGAATCACGGTGTATAATCACTACATGACTTATACTCCCAGCATTATCTTGATATTTTTTTTAATTCAAACGTCATTGAAATATTTAAATGTGCAAATACATGTTAGTCGTTCATAGTAAACATCACACATCTTAATCATTAATATGGTTCAGTAGGAACAAGCAAATGTTTTGCATGGATAAAAATCAGGGTGAAGGGAACTACAAATATTTGTATCGGAATTATCAAGAATTTTGCCTTGAACTTCTCTCATGGTACATGGGTTAAAAATGCAAGTCATTCAAGCAAACATGAACAAACGATTAACTGGGTAATGTGCAAATATTAGGCACATATTGCTGACACCAACCTCAAAAATGTTTCTTGTACACCTTTTAGGGGGTGAATAAAACTTTCTGATCTTTAATACTTTCTCTTGTACTTTGATAAATAATGAACTGATTTGGGCTATTCTGATATATTTTAGGATTGCTAATTTTATTTTTAACATAAAATGTGTACTGTATGATTGCATATTTATCGAATGCCATAAGCATATTTTCCAGTATCATTCATAATAATACTGTTTGTATAACCTGCTGCTGCTGTAACGCAATAATTTCCCTCATGGGATCCATAAAGTATATCTGTAAAGTAAATCTGTATAATAAAGTCTAAGTCTAATAAAAATTTTGGTTTGTGAAAGTTCTTATATTCTATATGTGAGATATACAGGTATCATTAATCATTCCTGTCTATATCTGTAGCATATGTAGATTTGATGTAGAGTTAAATTTTCTATTATAAAATAAATGATGTATTTGATGTAGCCCTTGTTATTGCTTATACAATGCAATTGAATCAATTGAATTTACCTATTTGATTTTTTTAAAATGATTGTACTATTTTAGATCTTTTCCTAAATTTCAATTAAATTCATTTATTTTAATACTAGCTTTCTAAATGATCAGAATACTGTAATAGTAGGCTGGAGTTATTACTGTACAGAAAAATAAGGTCAAACTACATATGTATGAGGCCATTAAAAATAAAAGTGTACTATTACTAATATGCCTGTAAATATATGTCTGTTATTATGCCTGTACAAGATTAAAAAAAAGCAAAAACTTTCCAAATGTAAATTAGTGGCCACTTACCTCGGAGCCAGCGAAGCAGGTAATTGTCACTTTGATTAGGAAGCTGGGCATACACATCTTTAATTCTTTCACACAACTAGACAAAATGACATAAATTTTGCAGCAAATTCACCAGAGTTCTATGTTTATGCATATAATATTTTCTAAACATGGAATTATTTTTGCAGTTAACAGTGTATGTTTTATGCTCACCTCTTCCAGAGCTGCAGCCTGTTTAGGGCTGAGATCTTCTACATGGCCACTCATTGCTCTGCGTAATTAACAAACCTGCAACTTTGCCAAATTTATTTCTGTGGTCATATTTCTCTACTGAATTTATAAGGTATAGGACAGATTTGCCCTTTGCCCTTTGGGAGCAACATGAGTGAACAGGGATTATGGACAGCAAGAAGACACACAGTACCTTTGATCATTTTCAGCAATGTTTGTTTTTATGTTCGCTTAGAGTTCAACGATGAGGGGACCCAAGTTAGAAAATCAAAGGTAGAAATGCACTACTAGCAAAAGTGTACTGATGAAAAATACTTCAATCAAACAGTTATTACACAACACGACAGTTATTACAAGCATTTCACACTTTAATGTTAATAAAATCTTTGTTTAGTAATGCTAATTACAAATAAGTTAAGAAGCTCTCCGACTTGACTCTTGAATCTTGTGAAGTTGTAAAGTAACTTTGTAACCAGCAGTTTAGATTGGACAACATGCACAAGACTACACAGTCCTATATGAATAAATAAATAAATAAATAAATAAATAAATAAATAAATAAATAAATAAATAAATAAACTGTTGAACACTTTTGGGATGAATTGGAATGGGGACTGTGCCCCAGGCCTTCTCACTCTACATCAGTACCTGACTATGCTAATACCCTTGTGGCTGAATGTGCACAAATGGCTAGGGCAGTAGTTAACCCATTTAAACTTAAAGTGCAGTAAATAATCAGTTTAAATTCATAAACAGATTCAGTAAATTAATTAATAAATAGAATGGTTTTCTTGCAGTAGCAGTATCAAAATCTATTTCCAAAATAATTTCTAAAGATAATTATGAGAATATCTTACCATAAACAGTAGGTCTAAATATAGTTCTAGTTCTTTTCCAGTCTACATTATTTCCTTGATTTACTACATAGAAAATGTTGAATTTACCCATAGATGTTGTGTTTCCTGTGTCAAATCAAACACCCAATTTTTTGCATTTTAAGATTTCACAAATAATTAACTGGAACTGAAACTCACACAAACACACTCACACTGACTCAACTGAGTGTTACTAAGCTGCTACAAATCTGAATTCAAACACACACTCATACTCATTTCACACCTCCATGTCTTCAGCACCACCCATATTATATTATTATTTTATTATAACTATATAACTGTTTACATGCTGTTTTTGCACCTCTATTTGACTGCTGCTATTGCTGTTTTGCACAACCTTTTTTACATTTGGTTTTATTTAATTACACTCCTGTATACAGTTTTCTTTTGCAAGTTGCACTGCAGGGCCGGTTCTACACATTTGGGAACCCTAAACAAAACATTTTATTAGAGGCACTCCCTCCTTCTTCTTTTCACTATTCAGAATAAATAAAAAGCAAAGAACTAGAAACAAATGTCATTTCTAAACTTTTTATTTATACAAAAAATCTGTTATCTATACTTTTACATAAATGAAAAAATAAGAATAAACAAAAAAAATATGAAAGGTCATCTGGACCAGCTCTTATTACTTCTTGGCTATGGCCACCTAGCTGCGATTGCTGTTTTTATTTACAAACTTTTACTTTTTCGTTAGTATTTTGAAAGTGATGACACAATGTCAATGTACAGTCAATCAGCTAAAATTCGTCATACATCTTCTTCTTCTTCTTCTTTCGGCTTCTCTCTTTAGGGGTCGCCACAATGGATCATCTGTCTCCATACCACCCTGTCCTCTACATCTGCCTCTTTCAAACCAACTACCTGCATGTCTTCCCTGACCACATCCATGAACCTCCTCCTTGGTCTTCCTCTTTTCTTCCTTCCTGGCGGTTACATCCTCAGCATTCTCCTACTGATATACCCCATGTCCCTCATCTGCACATGTCCAAACCATCTCAATTTCGCCTTCCCCACCTTGTTTCCAAAACATTCGCTGCGCTGTCCCTCTAAAAAAAATTTTCTAATCCTGTCCATGCTCATCCCTCCCAATGAAAATCTCAACATCTTCAGCTCTGCTACCTCCAGCTCCACCTCCTGTCTTTTACTCAACGCCACTGTCTCTAAACCATACAACATCGCAGGTCTCACCATAGTCCTACAAACTTTCCCTTAAAATCAGTTCATGGTGTGACTGATCAACTTTATTCCTCTGTAGTTACTGCAGGGCCGGACATCTTCCTAATTCCCAAAAACCGGTACCAGCACACTCCTTTTCCATTCCTCAGGCATCATCTCACCTTCCAAAATTGTGTTAAACAATCTGTTTAAAAAATCCACTGCCATCTCTCCCAAACATCTGCACGCTTCTACTGGTATGTCATCTGGTCCAAACAACTTTCCACTCTTCATCCTCTTAATCGTGTTTTTTAACTTCCTGCTTACTAATCCTATCCACTTCCTGCTTCACCATCTAACCTTGTCTCTCTCATTTTTCTCATTCAACAGCTGCTCAAAATACTCCCTCCATCTTCTCAACACACTCTCCTCACTAGTCAACACATTCCTCCATCCTCTATTGCTCTAACTTTCAACACATCCTTCCAATCTTGGTCCCTCTGCGTGGCCAATCGGTATAAATCCTTTTCTCCCTTCTTAGTGTATAGTACTTCTCATACAGCTCCTCATACGCATTTTATTTGTCTTTCGTCACATCCCTCTTTACCTGCTGCCACATCTCCTTGTACTCCTGCCTACTTTTCTCATCTCTCTGTCGATCCCAATTCTGTTTTTGCCAACCTTTTTCTACTTATGCTCTCCTGGACTTCCTCATTCCACCACCATGTCTCTTTGTCTTTCTTTCTCTTTCCAGATGTCACACCAAGTACTTTTCTAGCTGTCTTCCTTATCACTTCTGCAGTAGTTGCCCAATCATCCAGCTTCATGTTCATCACCTTATCAGAAACTCTCTTCACCTCCACTACACTCTTACTGTACTCTTTTTCAGAATCACCCCTACACCATTTCTCTTTCCAATAACACCATGATAGAACAGTTTAAACCCACCTCCAATGTTCCTGGCCTTACTCCCTTTCCACTTGGTCTCCTGAACAAACAACATATCTACCTTTCTTCTCTCCATCATATCACCTCTCTCCCTTTACCAGTCATAGTACCAACATTTAAAGTACCAACCCTAACCTCCACTCTCCTACACTTCTCCTTTCCCTCCTGTCTCTGTACATGTTTTTCTCCTCTCCTTCTACAAGAAAGGGCAGAGCAGACTCTTTCTGCTGAGGAGACTAAGGTCTTTTGGAGTACAGGGAGAGCTACTGAAGACCTTTTTTGACTCTGTGGTGGCCTCAGCCATATTCTATGGAGTGGTCTGCTGGGGCAGCAGCATATCTACTGCAGACAGGAAGAGACTAGACAAGCTGATCAGGAAGGCCAGCTCTGTCCTGGGGATTCCCCTGGACACTGTACAGGAGGTGGGAGAAAGGAGGATGGTAACAAAACTATCATCATTGCTGGAGAACGCCTCCCACCCCCTGTATGAAACCGTTACATCGCTGAGCAGCTCTTTTAGTAACAGACTAATACATCCCAAGTGTCTGAAGGAGCGATACAGAAGGTCTTTTCTCCCTGCTGCTATTAGACTATACAACCAAAGCTGTTCCCAGTAAAACCAGTCACCAACATACAACACTGCTATTACTTTTTAAGATGTGCAATAACTTTATCTGTGTGAAATATTATTAAACAAATCAGGTACAATATTATGTGCAATATTACGTGCAATTTACGTGCAATACTACCTCAAAACGACTTAAAAAGCGTACTTTTGTTTTTTTTCTCCTATTTGTATTATTACATTGTACTGTATATATACTGGTATTGTAGTATATGTATATTATTTTTAGATATTTGCATTTATTTTTATTTCTTTGTTGTTATTATTATTATTATTATTGTTATTATTATTTATTTTTATTTGTTTTTTATTTTTTTGTATATTCTTTTTTATATATATTTGCATCTATTTTTATTTCTTTGTCTTGCTGCTGTAACATAGAAATTTCCCCACTGTGGGACGAATAAAGGTTTATCTTATCTTATCTTATCTTATCTCCTTATTCATCCAACAGTAGCCCAATTTCCCCCGGTACTCTGTTGGCTAACAATACCTGTGGCAGTTGTTGGTAACCCGGGGCTCGACTGATCTGGTATTAAATTCTGGTTTGTGATCCGCATATTTGATTTGGCAAGTTTTACACTGGATGCTGTTCCTAATGCAACCTTCCCCATTTATCCGGGCTTTAGACCAGCACTGGCTTGTGCAACCCTAATGGTTGGGTTCAAAGCATCATCCATAAGTGAATTTAAAATATTTTACGAGTCACAGCACTCGCACTGTTTTGAACTTCGGAATAATCCATCTTTAAATGGTGCTGATGCAAATCGGCATAATAAGGCTCTGTTTATTTTAATAATTATAAATTATAATAAAATATATACGACGAAAGGTCACATAACTGCATCATGAGCTGCACTTTCTTTGCAGGCCTGTTTAGCTTCTCTCTTAGCAGTTCCCATGGGATGCATTCGTTTGTGTGCCATTAGATCAGTATGCACAAATATTTGATTTTGTTCATCACGGGTACCAAATCTTCTAATGCAATCTCTTCAGAGGGTCAGGTTCCACATTTAAATAATGATATTAACTGGTATCACTTCATGAGTGAGTTATTATCAAAGAGCCTAGTCTTAAACTGTCTTGTTTCGTGAACTAGTGTATATGCTTTTTAGGGTTTTGGGAACCCTATCTCCAACCTGAGGCCCTAGGCAACTGCCTGCTCTGCCCTAAGCTAGCGCCAGCCCTGTGTACTGTATAACATAGTGGGTTTACTGGCGGTGCTATTTTCTGTTTTGTCCTACACTGTCTTGTCTTGCATTGTTTGCACCAGGTTGCACACGATGCACTTTATGTGGGGAGGACACTTACTTTAGTCCTAGCTCTGTGTTCTTCTTTCAGCTATATTTGGTTGAAATGACAATAAAAGCTTCTTGACTTCTAATTAGACACTCCCCTGTTTATTGAATCTAAAAATGATTCAACTACAAACATGTGTCTATGATTGGTTCTACAGACTTGCTTATCTATGACAGTATATTTGTCATTTCTCTCAAGCAGACTCACTGGAAGGGCTAGCAGCATATAAAATAATTGCTGCTAAAACTGCACATACCTGGTTACAGTATCTGCAATAGCATTCATTGCTTCAGTGAAGCAATGTGTCATTTTAAACCCAATTCATGCAATTTAAAAAAAAAAATATGATAAATGCCTGAAGGTGATGTGTGCTAGACAAGATTACACAATCCTAATCCCCATATTCACTTTCATTATGGGAATCAACTAGACCTTTAGGATTAAAGCTTAAAATTTGTGAAGCTTGAGCGTGAAGCTCTGGGCAATGTTCTGCTATGAAAACTCCTGTTCAACACTGTTCAAGGTGTTGCCTTTGAATTTCCCACATCTTAATCTTAATCTGCATATATGGGATGTGCTGGACAAATAAACAAATGTTAACATGTACAGTTATTTTTTTAATGCAATCCACATGCACAACATTGTCTCAATGTCATCTAATTTTTTCTGCACTGACAACCTTATAACTTACTATATTTAAGGGATCTGCTGCTATAATCTGCCACAGCACACCTTCAGAGGTATCTGGGTGCACAAAGGGGGGAATAAAACACTAGACACATTTTTACTACATTTTATTCATGTTGGATTTACTATTTTGCAACAGAAGTGTAAACAGTAGTGTAAATAAAAAAAAAAAAAAAGGTTTATAAATCAGAATACAACACCTATAATACATTGATTAGAATTGTAAAAGATGAACAGCGGACAATTTAAAATATGAACTATAAATGTGCCTGCAACATTACCAGAAAATAGTTTATTCTTTTGATTAAAGTGAATAGTGAAGCTGGTCATAGCAGTCTGGTGTCATTTCAATAGTGAATGGGGGGAGAAATGGATTTACATCTGATTGAGTGAATTTATTCAATTTTTTTTAACTGTTCCTAAATGTTTCAACATTTCTATGTGCTTCACAGTTGTTATTCCCTAACATTAATCGTAATTGTATATATTTAAAAAAAAAACCTAGGATTAATAACATTTTCTAGTAAAGGATCAGTTTATTAAGTAGCAACTTTGTTTTGGTAAAAGATTTGTCTTAATGAGTGTTTTTAATTGTATTTCTTTTTTCCACTAGAGGGCAAAAGTGTTGCTGATTGTGGCAACTTGGTCATAAACTGTTGAAACATTTCCAGACTTGACTGATATTCTTTTAATTAACATTTTATAAAAGTCACATAACTTCAAAGGTTTACCACTAAAGGGAACAATTAAAACATACTACACTTAAGTGTTCTATTGTTCTATGTAATGTACCACACAGTACTGTAACGCCCTCTTATGTGTTTGCGGACATTAAGAAAGAAAGAAAAAAAAACTTTGCTCCAAGGCACACTTGAGTTATGGCTGTTCAATTGAATGCAGCAAAACCTTACTCAATATTACTAATTTAATCACACAAGTATCATACAGTAGGATTTTTTTTATCTATATAGATTTTGAGACCTGCCCATATCTAGAACATATTTAATGCTGTACAAATTTGCCATGACTTTGTACAAGCACCTATTGTTCCACTGTTGGATGGAATAACAGTGAAATGGTTTAGAAAGAGCTGCATAGCACAAATGGTTTGGGATTGGGATCAAATGGGTTCCTAGTTTAATGATGTTTCATGTGCTACATCTAATTGTAAAGTAAGACAGTTTAGAATTGCAATCACTAACTACATATGTGCTGAAATGTTTCATTTTCAGGATTTTCAGAATCCTACAAAAGCAATTAAAATAATTAAAATATAATCAGATTGAATCGAAAGGGTCTTTAGTTGCTGTTCATTTGAATCCAAGTTTTTTTTTTCTTGAAATATGTGTTGTAAAGGTATTAGTATATATTTTTTTACTTGTACACTAGTTGATTTTTCAATTTTTCCCACTTAAAAGAACGGCGAGATTTGTAATTTTCATCATAGGTACACCTCAACTGTGAGAGATAGAATCTAAAAAGAAATCCAGAAAATTACATTGTATGATTTTTAAATAATTAATTTCCATTTTATTGCATGAAATAAGTATTTGATCACCTACCAACCAGCAAGAATTCTGTCTCTCACTGACCTGTTAGTTTATCTCCTATCCTCTGCTCATTACCTGCATTAATTGCACCTGTTTAAGCTTGATACCTGTCTAAAAGAGACACCTGTCCACACACTCAATCAATCAGACTCCAACCTCTCCATTATGGACAAAATTGTAGACCTGCACAAGGCTGGGATGGGCTACAGGACAATAGGCAAACAGCTTGGTGAGACGGCAACAACTGTTAGTGCAATTATTAGAAAATGGAAGAAATCCAAGATGACTTTCAATCTCCCTCGGACTGGGGCTCCATGCAAGATCTTGCCTCGTGGAGTATCAGTGATCCTGGGACCACAGTGTCAATAGTTAGCATTAGTAACATACTACACCGACATGGATTAAAATCCTGCAGCGCACACAAGGTCCCTTCTGCTCAAGCCAGCACATGCCCAGGCCTGTCTAAGGTTTGCCAAAGACCATCTGGATGATGGCCTTGGGAGAGGGTCATGTGGTCAGATGAGACCAAAATATAACTTTTTGGTTTAATCTTCACTCGCCACGTTTGGAGGAAAAAGAAGGATGAGTACAATCCCAAGAACACCATCCCAACCATGAAGAATGGGGGTGGAAACATTATGCTTTGGGGTGCTTTTCTGCAAAGGGGACAGGACAACTGCACTGTATTGAGGGGAGGATGGAAGGGGGACATGTATCGCAAGACTTTGGGCAACAACCTCCTTCCCTCAGTAAGCACATTGAAGATGGGTCATGGCTGAGTCTTCCAGCATGACAATGACCCCAAACACACAGCCAGGGCAACTAAGGAGTGGCTCCATAAGAAGCATTTTAAGGTCCTGGAGTGGCCGAGCCAGTCTTCAGACCTGAACCCAATAGAAAATATATGGAGGGAGCTGAAACTCTGTGTTGCCCAGCGACAGCCCCAAAACCTGAAAGATCTGGAGAAGACCTGTATGGAGGAGTGGGCCAAAATCTCTGCTGCAGTGTGTGCAAACCTGGTCAAGAACTACAGGAAACGTCTGACCTCTGTAATTGTAAATAGGGATGCACCGAATATTCGGCCACCGAAAATTTTCGGCCGAAAATGGCCCAAAAGTGCATTTTCGGTTTTCGGCCGAAAGACTTTGATCACCGAAAAAACACGGCCGAAACAGTTTGTTGTGATGACGCAAACAGAAACCGCTGCCTGCACGTGCTAAAACAACATGTCTGCGGTGTGGACGTATTTCAGTATATCTGAGAAAGACCCACGGATAGCGATTTGCAAAACATGTAATGACGAAATATCGTCTGCAAAAACTTTCTCCACGTCGGGTTTAATTTGAAATCCATACATCCCGATCGCTATGTTGAATATCAGAGCACAGAAAAGCAAAACCCCTCCGAGCATGCGCACTCCGTCTGTGGCGGACGTTTTTGAAAAGGCAGGAAGTTTCCCAGTGATAGTGTTGTATTGTTGTATCTTTAAGCAGTTGCACTTGTTTTGAATGCACTTTGTTTTTATGAAAGAACATATTTAATTGTACCTTTCAGCAGGCCAGAGGGCCTGTACATTATTATTTAATGTACACATGAGTGCATTAAAGTTAAACATTTAAGACTAAATTTTAATTTATTTTATCCTGTGCATTGTTGCAATGTGCTTTAAATAAATATTTTAATAATTTATAATTGATTAATTCTTTGAAACTTTAATATTAATTTATGCAATTGAAATGCCTTGATTTTAGTAAGGTTAGTACACAGTCATAGCCATAAATAATAAATAATAATTGCCATAATTTCTTCCGGTGTTTCGGTTTTTTCGGTTTTCGGCCTTGCTTTCCTCCTTTTTTCGGTTTTCGGTTTCAGACAAGAATTTTTATTTCGGTGCATCCGTAATTGTAAACAAAGGTTCCTGTACCAAATATTAAATTCTATTTTTCTATT
Source organism: Silurus meridionalis (assembly GCF_014805685.1). Taxonomy (NCBI): domain Eukaryota; kingdom Metazoa; phylum Chordata; class Actinopteri; order Siluriformes; family Siluridae; genus Silurus; species Silurus meridionalis. The sequence continues at coordinate 11,791,358 of NC_060894.1, forward strand.
GTATCAAGTACTTATTTCATGCAATAAAATGCAAATTAATTATTAAAAATCATACAATGTGATTTTCTGGATTTTTTTTTCAGAATCTGTCTCTCACAGTTGAAGTGTACCTACGATGAAAATTACAGATTTCTCCATTCTTTGCAAGTGGGAAAACCTGAAATAGGCAGTGTATTAAATACTTATTCGACCCACTGCATAACAGAATTCTTCATTTTATATATATATAATTTGCATTCCCCCCTAAAAAAAATTCCAAATACATGGATCTGTAGTTCCAATGAGTAATTTAGTGCTTCTGAAAATATTAAACTGGCTACAGTCTCTACTCAATATGTAAAAATGGTTTACATGAAGAAACCGCATATCTTTCAAATCTATTGCCATCAATTAATGGTTTTAACTTTCATGCTAATTTTAACAAATAGACTATTTTCTTTAGCAATTTCAATTTCTTCTGAACTGGTCCATTTTGTGGATATGTCTACAGAATTAATATTTCACACTTTAAAAAAAAAAAAAGAATAAAATAAGAACAATTCATAATAATCCACCAACACTTGAGGATAAACCTGTACAAGACCAAAGTGCTTACATACAAACTTCTCTCTCACTTTTTTTTTTTAGCAACAGGGAAAATGCCCAGGTTATTCATTTACATAAAAAAAAAAAAATACTTAAGTATTATTTCACTGCATGATGAAGCCAGTTCTTGGTGGAAGACCAGGCCTCTGGGGAAATGCTGGTGTGTATGGCTGTGTCAGTGGACCTGTGTAGGATGGCACCATGCTGGGCATTTGTACAGGAGGGTTAGGGGTTACTGGGTAGGGTAAAGCTCCCTGCTGCCCTGTCAGCTGGATTGAAGTTGAAGGTGTTGCCCTCATAGGACCCGGGGAGCCATTAACCTGGCCATGGAAAGACGCAGTGGATGTGGGTGTCTGAGATGGAACGTGCTCGACCGGAACCTGTGGCATTTGATAACATTTGAGCAGCACCTCCTGCAGCTTATCAATCTTTACACGCCGCAAATGGGCCAACTTTCTCTTGCTTTGATAAGTTTCAATGAAGGCATCCAGAGACAAATCGCCATCAAGGAAGGAATCCGCCATGTTCTAAAATGACAGTGAAGTAATTTAGATTAATAATATGAATACTTGTATTGCAGTAAAATAGACAGGAATAGTGTGAATGTAATTTGCTTTGGATTATCCACATAACTCTCATGACCCCTTAGATACAAAACTTACATTACTCATCCTACATTCACACAAGCAAATAATAAGTGATTCATGACTTGTTGATTCTGGCCTCTTGATCTGAAGCTAACCTTTCAAATTCAAATTATTTATTGTTGCAGCCTGAGTGAAAATGTTCTTGCTAGGCTTCATACTGGCTTAGGTGAAACATAAGCACACCAATTATATAGCATATTGAATAAAATAGCAAATAAGAAATAATTGCAGATAGGAATAAAGCTGAATGAGGAACTGGAAGAAAAGACCACATACATAATTGTCATATAACTAAGAAAGGACCATTTGCTGGACTGAATCACTGAATGTGCAAACTGAATGTTTACCTATTACTAATGTGAATGCAGGAAAACTTATGTACTGCACATGCCTTTGCTACATACTTAGTTTAACTGTACACACTGAATATACTAGCAAATACTGAATAATATTGATAAATTGATGGTGAAACTGATTTTACCTCTGTTTCCTCTTCTATTTTGGCTCCTTCAGCCTGTAGTAGGGCTAACAGTGTGTCTAGTGAGCTTTTTCCTGAGTTGTGATCTGAGCAAACACCAAGCAATAACATTACACAAGTTATTTATGATCAGCTATATACATGCTGCATTTTGCAGAATGACTGAAGCACACACAGCCCCCTAAAAAATATTTGGAACAAAAAGGCCATTGTTTGTTTGTTTTTTTGGGACATACACATACAACATTAGAGTCGGATTTCAAAAGATGATGTTAGACTATAGATCAGAATCTAGGGATTCCTATTATTTAAAATAAAATAAGCAACTTTTGGAAAATTATTGAAAGCGATAGTGTACACAAGGAACATTTTTAGATGAAAACACCGTTTTCAAATATATCAGGATTAGTGTAGCCTTAGAAAATTAGTTGTCTTGTGCAGAGAAAAGGGTAAGTACAGAATCAATAGCTCTGATGGTGCTACTACAACTTCTTTTGGCTTCTCCAATTAGGGGTCGCCACAGCGGATCATCTGTCTCCATACCCCAGTCCTCTACATCTGCCTCTTTCAAACCAACTACCTGCATGTCTTCCCTCGCCACATCCATGAACCTTCTCTTTGGTCTTCCTCTTTTCCTCCTTCCTAGTGGCTCCATCCTCACATTTTACTACTGATATACCCCATGTCTCTCCTCTGCACATGTCCAAACCATCTCAATCGCACCTCCCTCACATCGTCTCCAAAACGTCCTACATGCAGATATATTATCTGTATCTGTATATGTTGCACACACTATTGCTTCTATATACTGTACAAAGTTTTATAGTAACCTCTCTCATCATACCTGACACACAATACTGTCATTTGCACTACCATGCACTCCCACACTTTATGTACATTACTGGTCTGTATCCCTATTTATTACCCACACTGTCTATACTGTCTCATATTGTCTGTATTGTCTGTATTGTCTTGTATAGTCTGTTTTTGTCTTGTTGTGTCTGTTTTGTCATGTATAGGTTTTTATTTATGTCTGTACTTTTGAGAGTAACAAACAGCTGGAACCAAATTCCTTGTGTGTGTCAACACACTTGGCCAATAAACCTGATTCTGATTCTGATTCTGATGCACTGTTCCTCTAATAAACTCATTTCTAATCCTGTCCATCCACATCACTCTCAACGAAAACCTGAACATCTTCAGCTCTGCTACCTCCAGCTCCACCTCCTGTCGTTTAGCAACTGTCTCCAAACCATATAACATTGCAGGTCTCACCACAGTCCTATAAACTTTCCCAGATACCCTTTTATCACAAATCACTCCTGCCACTCTTCTTTATTCGCTCCACACTCTTTTCTTCACTTCTCTAACACACTCCATTACTTTGCACTGTTGACCCCAGGTACCTAAACTGCTCCACCTTCTCCACCTCTTCTCCCTGCAACTGCACCACTCCACTGCCCTCCCTCTCATTCACAAACTTGTACTCTGTCTTACTCCTACTGAGTTTTATTCCCCTTCTCTCCAGCGTGTACCTTCACCTCTTCAGGCTCTTCTCCACCTGCTCCCTACTCTCACCACAAATAACAATATCATCCACAAACATCAAAGTCTAGGAAAACTCCTGTCTGACCTCGTCCGTCAACCTGTCCATCACCACTGCAAACAGGAAAGGGCTCAAAGCCGATCCTCCAACCTCCACCTTGAACCAGTCTGTTGTTCCTACTGCACACCTAACTGCTGTCAGACTGTCCTCATACATGTCCTGCACCACCGTCACATACTTCTGACACACCTGACTTCCTCATACAATACCACAACTCCTCTCTCGGCACTCTCTTGTCGTACACTTTCTCTAAATCCACAAAAACACAATGCAACTCCTTCTGACCTTCTCTATACTTCTCCATCAACATTCTCAAAGCAAATAATGCGTCTGTACTTCCTCGGCATGAAACCATACTGTTGCTCACAGATGGTCACCTCTTCTCTCAGCCTGGCTTCCACTACTCTTTCCCATAACTTTATGGTGTGACTGATCAACTTATTTCCCCTGTAGTTACTGCAGGTCTGCACATCTCCCTTATTCTTAAAGATCGGTAACCAGCAAACTCCTTCTCCATTCCTTAAGCATCCTCTCACCTTCCAACATCTTAAACAACCTGGTTAAAAACTCCACTGCCATCTCACCTACTGTCTCTATGCTATGTCTTCGGGTCCAACTGACTTCATGGCCTTATAACTTAGCATAGATTGATGGGCAGCAACAATTCATTCTCTAAGGTCATTGCTGATGTCTTTTCTCATTGCATTATGTTAAAACACACTGCTCCTGACTAGCAATCTGCTAAAACTTTGGCTTTTATAAAGGTGGTCACACTTACTTAAGTTTAATTAATCAAGAGTAATTGTTTAGCAGCACATGGCCTCTGAAGTTCTATGGATGTCAAAAAGGTGCTTTTAGGTTTCACATAAACCTTTCCATTTTGCCCTTTTATTTTGTAAAAAAATAAATAATGACAGTATGATATGTCATTTGTTATTTGTCTGTTTATCTCAATTTTAAGACCTATTCAGGACCAGATCATTTTTATTATTTTAAAATTATTTACATTTATATTATATTTCTTTCTTGTGCACAGACTGTGTGTACTCATTAAAAAAAAAAGGAAGAACAGAAACAAAAACACCATAAACCCAAAAAAAAAAAAAAAAAAAAAAAAAAAAGAATTAGAAGAAGAAAAGAAATACCCTAAAATGTTTAGTAACATTTCAAGATCTAAATGGCTAACTGGTAGTAGTAAAACATTTCCTGTCTATTGACAATTGTAAAGATATGTATGTGTTTAACTAACCTAGAGTGCATTTGCGGAGCTGGTAGGCCTCATAGAGTTCCTGTAAACAGCAGTAGCGCTTGATTAGCTGCATTTTCTGTTGTTCCAAATTGGGCTGGAGGCTAAGGTTCTGCTCAGCGAGACTGCGGTTACTAGCGAGGGTCATCTCTTTAGTTTGCTGCATCTCCTGCATCTGAAGAATAAAATCAGGGAGCACATGAAACTTGGTTGTGAGTATATTACATTGTATATTATGCATTATATTATATTGTATTGCACAGTTAGCATGAGAGTAGATATAAATGGCTATATAATGTATGACATTAAATGACTGTACTCTACAATTATGTTGGTGCCAAAAGTATTGAACTTTTGAACAAACAAAAATACATAAGAAAGCAGAAAAGCACAATGAACCTTGAAACAATATTTTGTTTACACTTTAAAGTTTTGTTCAAACCATTTGTGAGGGCTTAACAGTAATTTACACACATTTGCTAGTGAGATTCAGATCAATAGCGCCAGTAATTCCTTTGGCAAGTTTTACAAAAGGAATGGCAAATTATTCCAGCTGAATGTCTGGATGCCAAGACTGTGTGTAAGGCTGTTATTCATGCCAAGAGAGGATTTTTCAATGAAACATTGTTGAAACATCTGTCCATTTATATATTTGTTTTGTCAAAATAAATCTTCACTTTGCAAAAATTAATTCCCCAGTCTGTAGCATATAAACAACATTAACATGCATATGTCTCTCAAAAACAAATTTTCCCAAACTTTAAACAGGCACTGTTATTCCCTAAACTAATCCACAAAGGGTCTGTTCAGTAGCTGATCATGTGTCTGCATTAGAGCCAATTTTCTATTGCCAACATGTTATACAAGCATATTTCTGAAGAGGAAAAAAAAAATTAAATAAATACTGGTGCATATTCAATAACTGGACAGACCACATTACAGCAGATACTCTGTATTGGCAGAAAGAGACATGTAGTTCCGTTTTGCTTTAGGTTCCTGGTTTATTCTGTAAAACGGCTTATTCGAATATGTTCTGTAATGCATGTTTTTGTAAACTTAGGACTTAGAACTTTGGGGAAAAATGTTTTGAAGGTTTTTACCTAACATCAGATTTATAAACGATGACTTGTTACTTGTGAAATACTTAAAAAATATTAGACTTGACAGCAGCACATTACAGTTTAATTACTAATTAGATCATATCTTAGTAATACTGATTAAACTGAAGGTAAGTGTGTGAAATCTATATGATATCTAATATCATATGAAATCCGACTAAGATGCACATGGACAAATCACATAAAAAAACATAGTTATTTAGTATTTAGTTAAATTAGTCGAATTAAAGCCCCACCAGTGCTTTTACTAAGCATTTGAACTAAGGCTTTTGAAATACTTTTTAAAAAAAACAATTTTTTTTTTTTTTTACATATTATAAAGAATTTTTTCTATAGTGTCTAATTTGTTACTCCACTGACTCTGGTGTTTCAAGATTTTAAAACAATTCCTTCCCCCTGAGAGAAACTGGGGGCTTTTACCTGTTTAGATTTAACTGAGATGATGTGCAGCACTTTGGTCTTTAATCGTCTTTTAAATGTGCTATATAAATGAAGCTATTTGAATATTTAAATATCATAAAGACTTTTTTTTTTTTTTTTTTTACAACATATTAAATTCCACAACAGGAAGATTGAGAGTACACATAGTCTCTGTCCTAGTGAACTTTGCACTAGGGTGTGTTGATAGAGACTGCAAAATGCCACAAAACACAAAAGAAGGCTGCACAAAAACGTACAAACTGGCAAGATTGTGCACTGTGTGTGTACCGTCTCTTTGATGTAAAGAAATGTGAGATCAGATGACACAAATAAGTGTGTGACCCATGTACCCATTGTGCCATTTAATAGCAGTGACACCATGACATTCTGCTGCTAAATCATCAGTTAATCATTTATCAGGCAGTGATTCCATACAGGGTCAAATCATCCAACAAATCCAAAATGATTATAACCCAGATTTAATCTTAAGAACAACAAGGAAGACATGTTATCATCATATTCAATTTATTCACTTAACCAGACATAAATTCTGGTTTATTCAAGTTTCACATTTATTTTAATTACTTATATTATTATTATTATTTTTATATATGGAGTTACACTTGTCACGCGAATCTACCAGGAAGCATGAAAACTGCATTCATTTAAAAAAATATCCACCTTTGATACTTAAAAAACTGTGATTAAAAAAAGCATAGTCTGTGATTAGAAATAGCAGTAATAACAGGGTTACTTTGCGATATGACACCGCAAAATTACTCGTGATTGTGTTACATAACAGAAGCTCATTTTAAGACAAAACAAGGAGCAATCTGCACTTCTGTAGCTCATGATTTCTAGATTTTTATTATCACTCCAATTACAGTTAAACATTAACAAATATAAACAATAAATATTCGCCGAAATTAATATATATATATATATATATATATATATATATATATATATATATATATATATATATATATATATGACAAAGGAGAGGCGTTTTGCAATGAAGAGAGTCCAGCAAAGTCTCGCCTGGGCTTGGTGACAGCGCGCACTTACCTCGTCCATTTCTTTGACGATTTCATTGAGCTTGTCATCGTATTCGAGCAGCTCGTTCAGCTGGGTCATTGAATACGAACTCAATTTACTCGTGAACCCAAAGATTTCCCCCATCGCTATTCCACCAACAACACTCTCCCATCAACCGGAAATAGAATTCATGTCCAATGAGTGCCTTCGAGAAGCGGCAAGTGACGTAAGTATGACGCAATTGCTCGGTTGTAGATAACGCTGCGTTTGACAAGATGATCGTAACTTGTAACTTGTACTTTGCAAGAAAGGAAAGCCAAAAATAAACTTTTTATTTATTTGTTTGTATATTGCACATTTATTTTCATAAATGAAACTTTTAAATATGGTTTCAGAAGAACTGGGTTTAGAAGAACATTTTACATATAAAAGCTATAATAAAATTAACATATAAACAGATGAAATGAAGTATCACACACTTGAAATTTAAATGCATATACAGTATTTATTTAATTTAATAAAGACAATTCATTTGCACAAACCTGTACCATACAGGTCGGTGCTACAGTGTATATATTGTATATACTGTGTTTCTGTCTCTGTATTATGTTGTCCTTTATCTTTTGCACTAAATGTTGCACATGTGTACTTTATGTAAATTAGTTTTGTTTTGTGTAGTTCCATGTTTTGTGTTCCTTTTTGTTCATTTATATTGTCTAATGTAGCACCTAAGGAAACGTTTTGTTTCATTGTGTACTGCACTGTATATAGTTGAAATGGCAATGAAAGCAACTTGATTTGACTTGTCTACATTTTTATATCTCTGAATTCATATAACTGTGATAGCTCTGAAACAGCATTGATGTTTCTTAAAATTGCAAAACCTTTAAAAGTTGATGGTGAGTGTAAATTCTTAGTAACTTAGCAGAACATTTCCGGAAATGGCTGACGGTCTATTTTACCTGTTTCCAGTAGCTATTGAAATGACTGCACAATAACATTGCTTACATATGGTGTCCCATGCACACACTGCAAAATTCATGATCTTAGTATAGAATCCTATGACTATATTCATTTGGACACATAGACTCATGCAGGATGGGAAAAAAAGTCCTGGATCAAATTCTATAAATCACTGAATAATGAAATTAGTGAATTTCACAGATGTAATGTGCTCTAGATGTTACCCAAAACCTTGTTTTGGATACTTTATAAATACCTGGCAACATCTGAGCTGTCTCTGGTATTGTATTTTGCATAATCTACATATTTAATCTCAGGTATATTTTACAGTATCTTTATCCAATTTAAGAATGCAGCTATGTTTTAAAAAAAATGTTTTGTGGTCTGCTATGGATTTCAGCCAAGATCTTTGTTGCAATAATCTTAAAATGTATCATAATAGTTAATCTTGTATGTCAAATGTAATGCTACAGTGTAATATCTGAAGACAGACACAGGGGGTTTGTTCAGTATGAAGAAATGTAAGGACAGTTGAATATGTGTGTGTTTATATATTTAATATTTTAATATAAACCTACTATTTTATATTCTTCCTGTTTTTTTATTTTTTTATTTTGTTTTGTGCTCATTTGACTTGATGCAGAAAAAGAGTCCAATAATTCTTTATTGTTTTTATATATATCTTTATTCTAGCATACATTACAGTACACAATAAATTGGCATATTCACAATTAGTACATTCATTCAAGTAAAGGAACTGCTGTAAAGAACTAAATTGTATTATATAATAATAGAATAATTTTCTAGAATTGTAGCAAATCGGTTGAATTTAAATCCTATTAAACTCCAAATACAAATTTTAAACCAAAGTTCAATCTATGGTTTTCTTCAGAAATAATGTTTTGCTAGTTTTTATTTAAATATTTGGTCTACTGAAGAAATAAATTATTTATGGATGTTTCAGTGATCTGTTCTATAATTACAGACTAATCAATGCGAAAGCCTAAGGTATGTTTTATTTGATAATTGGCTGCTTAATATAGTTGCTGTATTACTGGCATAGACATCTGCAGTTATCGGCAGATATCTGCATATTCTATGTGAATTAAAAGTTGCTGAAATCTAGGTATTTGTTGTTAATAAAACTGCCATGTTCACTAACAATGACAATTATTCTATATTTATTAGATACACTATGTAAAACTATAAAAGCATAATATTATAGGTAAGAAATCTTTTTCCACCTTCAAGTAAGATTTTCTCCCAAACATAGAAAACATTCTTATTACACCACAGCATTATCTCACTTCAGTCTCACGCTGCTGATGGTAAAACACTGAGCGGGATTTAGAGGGCAGGGGATCTTCATATGCAGGGTGATGCTAAGTAAAAGTAAAGAGGAGTTAAAATACATTCAACAGGCAAGACTTTCTCTGACAAGTAAAAGTGATATAAAAAGCACCAGGAAAAGTAAGGCATATTAAATACATAACAATTAAAGCCTCAAGCAGCATTTTCTGGGCCCAAGCACCTAAACTCAGTGAACAACACACATTGCTTTAGCAGTCATATAAAAACAGTGTTATCAGTTAAGTCTGATTTGTAGTCTCAATCATGATGTGGGTAATTTCCTTGAACACTGTAGGAATTCTCTGACTGAGAAAAATAGGGCTAGATCAGAGGCCAAACATGCCCATGCAATACATGAGAAGGTAAAAAGATGGGAAGAGTTTTTTTTTTTCATTAAAAAACCCTATACATTTTTTATACAAGTTTAAAAAGTTAAAAGCATACACATACTTCCAAATTAAATCTAGACCCTATCCCACTGTGTCTCCAACATTCATAACTTCTTAGCAGATGGTTGTATGGCTGCCATAGACACTCTAGCCAGATGGGAAATAAAGAAGAAAATGTAGAATACTAATATGGTTAAAAAAATTTGGTGCTTGATTTTCTAATAATATCATTGTTGTAATTTGCAATAAATAATTTGCGATAAAATCTCCAACAAGAAGAAAAAGTGGTCTAATATGCAAATTCATAAAATCATAGAAACTAGTTCAAATCTAACTTTCAAATTAAACAATATATAAATGTAAATTTTAAGTGGCACTTAAGCAGGAAGGATACCTGTTATATCTATTAACTCATTTGCAAAAGGAAAGAGGGAATATGATAATGTTTCACCAGTAATGCAGAATTATCTAGGAAAACATTGTGTTGTCAAAAGTTCAACACCACAATATAAACTTATTGTGATTCTCTTTTGTGAATTTTATGTACATTTTTAAAGAAGGGTTGTCAAAAGCATGTATTATACTATCTTTATGAACATAGTATAATACATGCATTTGGCAACCTTCCTTTAGGCTCTGGCTCCACCATGACCCTGACCAGTAGCTTACTTATCAAAGATGAATACATTAAAAAACTTTTATGCAAGCAAAGGTAGATGCTTTACATTATCAACAAGTAAGATGTACTCGAACGAATGTTCTTTTCTAAATATTTTGCACCAATTTAATTTCTTGCAGTGATTTAATTTTAGGCTAAATTAATAAAGGTAAAAGTCGAACAATTTTATAAGACTGCAAATTTATTTATTTTTTGCTTTTTAGTCTAAATCAGATTTAATGCAACATTAAAATAAAGTCAATTAGAAAATAAATATGCCAGATATCACCAGATTCCATTTATATTTTATATTTTTAATCCTTAACTGCTTATTTAGTACATCCTGTTACTAATGCAATGGTATTCTGTTGATATAAATAGAAACTATGAATATTATACAGAACCACAGCATAACAGTGCTGCAGCACAGACAGGTATCTCATTCAGCATGAGTGCCATGAGTGACAATGTCATTACTTAAGCAGGAAACCCAATTAACACAATTAAACAAGTCTACTTTCACTGCAGCCACAGCTGTGCCGCATTTATCATCTTTAGCAGAAGCATCAATATTAAACTATATTAACAATATTAACCAGAAAATTCAGCCATTGTGACAGGAAAGTTTTGAAAGTGAATGCTTGCAGGCTCTGACTAGTGGTCCCTGACAATCCAGTCAAAGAATGTGAAAAAGCTGATGTTATTGTACGCCTGTTAGATATAACAGGTAGAGTTGCCATTTTGAAATCTGATTGGCTAAAGCAACAGCTTCATACAACATATACTTTATACAGTACTACACATTGTTTTTTTCTGAAGGCCTAATGGCTTATTTCTTTGACCCTAGCAACACGTGATGTGATGGCTGAAATATAATTGGCTAACTCTAACCTATACATATGATACAGGAAGCAGCACAAGAGAAAAGCTATGAAATGAAGAGAAGAGACTATTGGGAATAATTTTATAAATATTCATGTAAAAAAAGATTCTGAAAGTGCCCTGAAGACCTGCTAATGGTTATTTTACTCTCTTGGGCTCAATAAATCTAATTAAATATATAATTAATGGCTATTGTCTTAAATATGCACTATGGTATTTTGGTCATATCTACAAATTAAACCAAACAAATCTTTTCAATTAATTGAATTTAAACCTCTAGTTTTCATTTAGGAAATGTGAATTTTAATACTTATGTGTCAGTGTGGTAAGAAGAGGACAGGAACTACTTTTTCATCGGCTCTTGCATGTCACATATCACTTACCACACACACACACACACCTGTTTCTTGTTTCACCTTAATCAGCAACACTACTTAGGTTCCAGTTGTTGTATCTCATGAAGCTTCTGTTGATCCCAAGTCAATATTTTACTTAGCCTGCAATAGTCTTGCTCATGTAAGTTTAGGTTTTTTTAGTTTATATTTGTAAATACTATATTATTTATTCCTCACTTTGCAAATAAGAGTCTGCACTTGCATCTGCTTTGCCTCCATAACAGACAGCTTTACTGATCGAGGAAAATCCAGGAAAAGTAAGAAAGAAAGTTATGGAGGCCTTTGCAACATGTCTACATCATATCAGACATTATATTATAAGAAGAAGAAACATTAAGGTTCACTTACAGTTAGATGCAGCAGGGTGTATGTGAGAAGGGTCAGGGGAGGATGATGGGCATTCTGATGGCTCCTTCTGAATCTTCACTGAGGAAAGGCAATCACTGGGGCATTGTAACTGGGTGTGACACAGAAACCACAATCTACTACTACATATACAGTATCACACAAAAGTAAGTACACCCCTTACATTTCAGCAACCATTTTATCTTCTCAAGTGACAATACCATAGAAATAAAACTTGGATATATTTTAGAGTAGTCAACGTGAGCCTTGTATAGTGGTAAGGATTTTCTGTCCTCCAAAAATTACAACGCACAGCCATTATTGTCAAATATAGCTGGCAACAAAAGTGAGTACACCCTAAGTAAAAACAGCTGTACAGCATGTATTGTAACTATGCAAAGCCACATGTCCTATTCATCATGTTTGTTTTTGTCTGCTTGACAGAACCATAAAAAATTTGTATTTTTGTATTAGAGCAGTTAAAATGTGGTGCTTTGAGAACAATTCTCTCATACTGACCACTGGATGCTCAGCATCTCTGAGGATTTGAGAATTGTGGCCATATTTGTGGAGAGCAACAATTTTCAAATCCTCAGAGATGCTGAGCATCCAGTGGTCAGTATGGGAAAATTGTTCTCAAAGCACCACAAAAAAAACAAAAAACAGATGCATGAGTGTTGCCAGCATTGCTTTAGAGGTGAGGCTTTACAGAGCATGTGTGACGCCATTGTGAGGAGTACAAAGAAAATTGTATCTTGCCCACAGTCAAGCATGGTGGTGGTAGCATCATGGTCTGGGGCTGCATGAGTGCTGCTGGTACTGGGGAACTGCTGTTGAGGGAAACATGGATTCCAACATGTATTGTGACATTCTGATGCATAAAATATTGCCCTCTTCGAGAAAATGGGCCAACATAATAATGAACACAAACACACTGCCAAGATGACAAGTGCCTTGCTGAGGAAGCTAAAAGGTGAAGATGATGGAGTGGCCAAGTATGTCTCCAGACCTGAACCTTATTAAGCACCTGTGGAGCATCCTCAAGCAGAAGGTGGTGAAGTGCCATGTGTCTAACATCGAGCAGCTCTGTGATTTCATTATGGAGGAGTGGAAGAATAAAAATATTGACACTAAGTGAACGTCAAAACTGTGTCCAAAGTGTCAATATTTTGTTGTTATTTTTAGAGGAGTAAATCTGTAATGCTATACAAGCTGCACATTGACTACTCTAAAGGACATACAATTTTCATTTCTATTGAATTGTCCATTGAGAACATATAATAAAATGGTTGCTGAAATGTGAGTGGTGTACTCACTTTTATGATTTTTCTTTTTTGCATGTGCTTATTGAAACATACAGCATTTAGCACAACACATGCAGGACACACCAACTAAAAAAAATGCCATGCCAGGACAGGAACTACTGTAGATTAAATGACATACAGACTGCAGTAAAAGTTAAACATTGCCTTTTTAGCAACACTGTGAAAAGAAGGAGAAATAAAAGGCAGTAATCAATTACATAACATTGACCCAGATCACAGAACATGATTGATTCAAACTGTGATAGCATATTTGTGTGTGTGTGTGTGTGTGTGTGTGTGCGCGCGCGCTCGCATTATACAAGCAAACGTATTTGTTCACTAACCTCATCATCAGTGTCATGATCTGTGCTTTTGGTCTTCTGTCTTTCTTTCTTCTTTTTCTCATCTTCCTTCTTTTTTTTGTCTTTCTCAGGTAGGATGTCATCCAGCCAGGCCAGGTCATGCTGGGAGAAGACAAGATCGAGTAGCTTTCTCACCACCATTAGACCCAGAATCTGGAAATAGAACACAACCATCTTCCAGTTCATTCTAAACTTCTTCAGGTTAAACTTAATCTTCTTCTTCTTCTTTCGGCTGCTCCCATTAGGGGTCGCCTTAGTGGATCATCTGTCTCTCCCCCTGTCCTCTACATCTGCCTCTTTCAAACCAACTACCTGCATGTCCTGGTGGCTCCATCCTCAGCATTACCCCATGTCACTCCTCTGCATATGTCCAAACCATTTCAGTTGCATCCCCCTCACCTTGTCTACATGCACGATCCGTCTAATAAACTAGTTTCTAAACCTCTGTTTCATGATCCGCATATTTGATTTGGCATTTGACATGTTTTACGCTGGATGCCCTTCCTAACACAACCCTCCCCATTTACCTGGGCTTGGGACCAGCACTAAGAGGCTGGGTTCAGGTTAAAAATAGTTTTAAATATCGATAAACCAAGAAGCTGAAAATGCAAAAATAATGTCTCAAGTAATTCTATACAATTACTTCTAATTACTTCTATGTTAGATGTTATGCCAAATTGTTCATCCACTATGCATGCAAATCTTAATGTGGTTTTGCTTTGTGTTTTGTGTGTTTGTGGTTACATGGGTGATTGATAACTGCAGGTTTTATACTTGTATATAATACATGGTTACATTAATGGTAACCATGTATTATATACAAGTTGGGTCATATTAAAGGATAGAGAGAAAACTTGTCAATTAACAAGATTCTAACAGATAAATACGAATACTTCTTGACATCAATTACAATACCAACTAGGGGTGTAACGCTACACGTATTCGTACCGAAAAGTTTTGGTACAGGGCTTGTGTTCCTTCAGTTTTCTGAGGAACTTAAGTGTTGAACCACAAGTTTGCTTAGTCTCCGCCTTGCACTTGAGTGCATTGTCACTGTTTTTTTCATTATATTATAAAATGTTTAGTGTCACTGTGGCTACACAGTCCATACCGGAAATTTTGCTTTGCACATTGCAGACTTGTTCAGCTTCAAGAATTTCTTTTAAAATAAGAAAATCCTAACAATTCCTCATGTTGCAGGATTGAGTGAATGATTTACACATTACATATTATAAAATATAAATGCATTTATTTAATTGTAAATTTTAATTAAAATTGTTTTAAATATATAATGTTTTGATGTTCACAAATGGTAATAATAATAAACTGCATTAATAAAAAAAAAGCTATTTGTTTTGCATATCTCCCCCCTAACTGTACTAAAATTTAATTAAACAATTGCTTAAAAACCCGAGGTGCTTACCAAACCGTGCATTTCATGTACCATTACACCCCTCAGAATCAGAATCAGGTTTATTGGCCAAGTGTGTTGACACACACAAGGAATTTGGTTCCAGCTGTTAGTGACTCTCAAAGTACAGACATAAATAAAAACTATACATTCAGCTTGAACTATACAAGACAAAAACAGACTATACAAGACAATACAGACAATGTGAGACAGTATAGACAGTGTGAGTATTAAATAGAGATACAGGTTACAGGTAATACCCTCATACCAATGTATATTTTTTTCCTATGCACAGTAGTCAAGAAATCTAAAGAACAGATAAAGGCAAAGATCTTACCATGACAGGGAAAATAATAGCTGCCACAGTAGACTTGAGGATCCAGAGCACAGCCAGACAGGTAATCTGGACCAGAGTGAAAAGATGCACCCGGCGCAGTGGTACGTGGCGGAGGTAAACGAAGTCTGGCTGGTGCTTGGCAGGCATCAGGATAAGCTTAATCCTCTCCCAAAACTAAATAATGAGTAAGCTCCTTTAGATTTAAAGACTAAGGTAATGTAATCTAAACACATCAAGCACTAAATAGTATTGAGTATGTGTGGTCACCATGTCATGTTTTTATTATTGTATTTATATAGTGACCCCATCAAAATAGGAATATCTGATTGACTTTTTGGTGACATTTGACTGGTCCCCATGAGAAAAATGCTTTAAAAATGTATCATATTAAAAAGTTAGATTTAGGAGTAAGCATAGAATTAATTATCTGCATTAAAAACATTTAGTTTACATATAAGTACATGTTATTTATGTACGGTTATTGTAAAATGTTACCACTTAACTGGTCAAGCACGCAGCAAGCCACCAATCATGGTAGAGCGTGCACTCTGTTTTAAACTGTTTTTGCACATTGGTGGTATCTACTTATCAAAAACATGAAGTTCAGCATCAGTTCAACAGCAATCAGCAATAATTTTGCAAATGTTAAATGATGGAACAAACTCCTGACTCTAACTTGCCAGAACACCCGTGGCCTTTTTGCATGATTTTTTAAAAGAAGGTTTTGGACACATAAAAATTTTAATAGATATCAATCAGTGTTTGACTTATTAATATCATTCTGTTCATAGATTGGTGTGCTAAGAGTTACATTAGAGACTTTTCAGATAAAATGAGTTGATTAAGCTAAAGTATTGTAACAAAAATTATAATAGGAACATTATAGTGATAATAAATCAGTACTTTGGATATTTTGTTTAGAACATTTGAAGGCAAATATCTTTGTAGTTTGAAGGGAGCAGTTTTACATTTACCAGAGTAATATTTTACCTAGTGTATCTCTACTTTAAGTCAAGTACATGGTTTGTGTACACCATTGAGTGTGTGTGTGTGTGTGTGTGTGTGTGTGTGTGTGTGTGTGTGTGTGTGTGTGTGTGTGTGTGTATATATATGCATGCACCTGAATGCCAGTGAGAGAGGCTACACCCATGTACAGGAACACACCATAAAGTACTGGCATGGGAATATACTATAAAAAAAAAAGCACATAAAACATTTTTTTCTACATACAGTATATGCTACACATATACAATAATGTTATTTAAACTAATACACAGTTCAATTTTATTTTTTAGTATTTTTCTTATAATATTACTTATGAAAACCAACATTTTTAGCATAGAAATCGCTAAAAGAGCACAGAATATGCCATACAATGTTTTAAACAAAATTTTATATATTAATATATATTAAGTCAATATATACATTTTATATTTGCTAGTTTTAATGCATCATTGTCAATGTCATATATGTTCAGGCCAAAACAACAAAATATTTAATTTGTAATAAAGACTTGAAAAAAATGTACATCCTCTTGAATTCTATGGGTTTGCATATCAGGAATTAGTACAAATCATCTGGTCCTTAGCAGTAATTTTACCAAACACAGCATATCAACACAAACACCTTATACTGTCTATCAAGCACAATGGTGACTGTATACCAAGCATGCAATCAGTGCCAAGACCAAAATTACGTCATGTAATAAGACAATGCTCCAGATAATTTACAGCATAATGGCTAAAAAATAACAGAACCAAGGTGTTGCAATTGCTCAGTCAAGTCCAGATGCCAACCCAAATTAAATTCTGTGGCAAATTCTGAAGAAAGCTGTGCATAAACAAATGCATGGGTCACTATAAAAATAGCATTTATTTTCTGAATTTTCAGATTGTTTTACTTCCCTTTTAGGAACTCGAGCTGCATCGCAACGCTTTGGGGAAGCTCCCGCGTTGTCCACACTCCGAATCACGTGTAATCTGTCCAATGGAAGGTGCTACACACAGCCTTTGTGGGCATAATAATAGAAGAGCACTTCCACAACTCTGACCCCAGACGCATGTGGAAAGGCATCCAGTCAATCACAGACTACAAACCCACAGCTCAACCAACCAGTAGTGCCTTCCAACCGAACGAACTTAATCACTTTTTTGCTCGTTTTGACCAAAGCACAGGACATTTTACACCAACCACGGACTCTGCTACTGCTTACAGCCCACTTTCAATCTCAACAACGGACGTCTATTCAGTGTTCAGCAGAGTGGATGCACGAAAGGCAGCTGGCCCGGACGGCATACCGGGACGTGTTCTCAGAGCATGCGCTGGACAACTGGCACAGGTTTTTACTGACATTTTCAACCTGTCACTGGCCCAAGCCATGGTACCTACATGCCTGAAGACCACTACTATCATACCAGTGCCTAAGCACTCAGGTGCTAAATGCCTGAATGACTTTCGCCCGGTTGCACTCACCCCATTGCTATGAAGTGCTTTGAGAAACTGGTCCTGAATCACCTCACTGCGGGCCTACCACCTACACTGGACCCATACCAGTTTGCCTATCGCCCGAACAGGTCAACAGAGGATGCAGTTTCCACAGCTCTTCATTCTGCTCTCACCCACCTGGATAAAAGCAACACGTACATCAGAATGCTGTTCATTGACTTTAGCTCTGCGTTCAATACAGTCCTCCCCACTGTACTGATCACTAAGCTCAGTGAACTGGGTATCTGCACCTCCACTTGCAGATGGATTCTGGACTTTCTCACCAACAGACCTCAATCTGTCAGGTTGGGAAACCAGGTATCCTCAACCCTAATTCTGAACACTGGCATACCGCAGGGCTGTGTTCTGAGCCCACTGCTCTACTCCCTGTTCACCCACGATTGTGCTCCTCTGTATAACTCCAACATCTTCATCAAGTATGCAGATGACACCACCGTGGTCGGCCAGATCGACAACAACAACGAATTGGCCTACAGGAAGAGATCCGTAATCTGGCAGCATGGTGTGCCACCAACAACCTGACTCTCAACGCCACAAAGACCAAAGAGCTCATTGTGGACTTCCGAAATCCAACAGCAGGAGACATCTACCAGTCAACATCAATGGAACCGAGGTAGAGCGAGTCTCCAGCTTTAAGTTCCTGGGAGTTCACATCTCTGAGGATCTGTCCTGGCAGCAGAACACGTCAGCTCTGGTAAAAAAAGCACAACAACGCCTGTACTTCTTGAGAAGTCTCAAGAAATCTCATCTGTCCCCGGGGATTTTAACGAGCTTCTACCGCTGCATCATTGAGAGCATCCTGACCAACTCCATCACTGTATGGTACGGAGGCTCCACTGTGTGTGAACGTAAAGCACTGCAAAGGGTGGTCAAAACCGCCCAACGCATCACTGGCACCCAACTACCTGCCATTGAACACCTTCACCACAGCAGATGTCTGCGCAGAGCTCACAGCATCATCAAGGACTCTTCACATCCCAGTCATAAACTGTTTAACCTCCTTCCATCACGAAGAAGATACAGAAACTTGCGCACCAGAACCAGCAGGTTCAGGGACAGCTTTTTTCCATCCACCATCACACTACTGAACTCAACACTACACCGCTAAATCACTACAAAACAAACATAAACAAAAGACTGTATATAACCTCTGTACAATACATGTACATACTTCATATATCTTTTCACTCCTCATTACATCTGCACTTTTTATATCTGTATGTATATTTATCATCACTGTACATTCTGCCCAACATTTCACATTCATATGTGTATATAATGTATGTGTATATATATATATATATATATTTTTTATATATAGTAGACTGTTTATTCAGCTTGCTACTCCTTAATGCCATAATCTTGTGATCTGTAACCTTTCATTTCTGCACATTTTTCTTAATTACTGTACACCTTTATATTTATTCACTGTACTTCTGAATGTCCACACATCTCTGCACTGAAATAGCCTTTATATTTATTCACTGTATATACTTCATATATACCACTGCTGTAAATATGCCAGATAGTTATCTGCACTGTAAATATGCTAGATATTTATCTGCACTTTTGCACGACTGCTACATTTTGCACTTCTGGTAGATGCCAAACTGCATTTCGTTGCTGTGTACCTGTACAATGCAATGACAATAAAGTTGTATCTATCTATCTATCTATAAGGCACGGCCAGCTCCAGTGAGCTCCCTCCTTGGTTTCAGCATTGTAGCGGACCAGGAGAACTCTCCTTTGAGGCCACTGGAGCTGCACCAGTGCGTACTAGGCGTACCGGAGGTCAGTATCGAGAGACTGATACTTCTAAGAGACTACCTGACAGCCTGGAAAGCTCTGGCAGACGTGTCTCGGTGGGTCCTGTGTACTGTAGATTGAGGCTATACGATTCGGTCGTATCCGCCCCGTTTTGACAGGGTTTTTCTCACCTTGGTGAGAACCGAGAAGGCTCTGATCATGGAACAGGAAGTAAGCACTCTCCTGAGGAAAGAGTCCAGAAAAGGGGAGACACTCACTTTCAAGCAGTTCCAGAGACTGCTTGGACTTATGGCAGCAGCGTCCAATGTGATTCCACTAGGCCTCATGCACATGAGACCCCTTCAGTGGTGGCTCAGGACCCGTGGGTTCTCATGAAAGGGCAATCATCTCCGTACGATGAAGGTTACGCGGCGAGCCCAATGTGCTTTAGAGATCCTGGGTTCCTATCTCTAGGCCCTGTGCTGGGTGTCCCCGGTCATCGCGTGATGCTTGCGACAGGTGCGCCCCTCATGGGGTGAGAAGCAGTCATGAGTGCCTGCACCACCCAAGGTCCATGAGAAGGTCCCTATGTTACTACTAGCAGCGTCTTCCGGACCTGTGAGGTCACCACATGTTAATTCATTCAGACAACACCTCGGTGGTCTGGTACATCAATGCCCCCTGTACAGGTTGGCACACCAGAACCTCCTGTGGGCCCAGGGGAGCGAGTCCATTACGTACACAGGACGAGTGAAAGAAATTCAGAACAACTTGCCAACTGCTACGGCCCTCCGAGGAGAGGCCTCCCTGCTAATAAGCAGACCCGCAGCAGATGGATTATTGATGCTTTTGTGTCCTTCTTTGAGTCCTTTGCTCACCCCGCTCCATTCGGGGTCAGAGCTCACTCAACCCAAAGTGTGGCAGCCTCTAAACCTTGGTCCTCTTTGAGTGTCCCTCCAAGACATCTGCAACGCTGCGAGCTGGTAAATGCCACTGACCTTCGTCATGTTTTATAACCCTGACCTCAATGCCACTCCTGGCTCCTCTGTCCTTTCGACCTAGCTGTATCTATACACACTAGTCAGGGATTGGTCAGTCTGGCGGTATTGGACTTTCGTTCCCAAAGCATTGCGACGCAGCTCCTGTAACGTTCCTGAAGGTATGTAAACCTAGTTTCCTGAGGGAACGAGATGCTGAGTCCCCTTGCCACACTGCAGGCATTCCTGCAGCACTTTCTTCTCCTTACAGAAGCTGGTGCCGGCTTCACTCCATGTGCTTTTTATAGCTTCCTAGTCATGTCACCCTGCCGGTGATGCCACACCTTCCATTGTACAGATAACACACATGTTTCAGAGCATGGACAACTAGGGTTACATATGTAACCTAAAGAGGTTTCTCCCTAACAGTAAAAATTGAAAAATCATTTTTAATCTGCACAAGCAAAGGTCACAAGCAGTGGATGATATGCATATTTGAACAGGGAAGTCAAGGGGGTAAACAGCTAAAAGATTTGTAAAGAAAAATTTCACCACTGGCACCATATACATATACTGTATACTGATATTATTGATGAAATCACATACACTGCTGTTTCTCCTTCTCTGTCTTGAATGTTTAGGTGTGGAAATTTTTGCCCCACCCACCACATTGCATTAAGGATCTTAATTAGGAATTGAGATTGCCAATAAAAAAAATACATACTATTTCCTTTTAATTAAATATGCAATGCTGTTAAGATATTACTTATAAATATTTTTTGAGTAAAGTGCTGTTAAGTATATGCAACAATTAGTAAACCTACAGATTAGCTACTTGATAACACACAACAGCACTTGATAAGCTTTCAATAGTCCATACAGAGATATATTATACTGTGTGTAATTTTAATTATATGAAAATACTACATAGAACATTACAGTATAGCACATCACAGTGATAGTTTTGTAGGGAGACTAACACATGTTCCTTAAGACTCACCTGTAGTATAGGAGCAAGAAAAATGGAAACTCCAGTGAGTACAAAAACCAGGATACCTGTCAACCTTTGCTCTCTGTGTAAAATAAGAAAAAGAAATGTGAAGAGATGCACCTTAAATATTAATACAAACCAGAAAGAAATAGTAAAAACAGTAATACTTTTTATAGTCTAAGTAAACTTATATTTACTTACCGCACTCCCAAGGACTGTGGCTGCTCGCCTGGAGCACTGCACTCACTCTCCATCCTAAGGGAATCTATGTGAGCAATAGAGATGACTGTAGCTGCTACATACCATGGCAAACACAGGAAAGAGCAGACCGCCATGAGGATTCCCACCCAAAACATGTCCAAATGATAGCCACATCCTTTCTGCTCAAGTTCAACATGTGAAAATAAATAGTAAATTGTTTTACATATAGGAACAGTTAAAATACTCTAAGCTATGACACATTGCATGAAATGCAGTGTTACAAGCAAAAAACTATATACCACATATATAACACGTCACTGATTTGAGAATGAGAATGACTGAAGAGATAAGAATGACTTTTATTATACTATACCTTAAGTTTGTTTTCCTTGCGGTTGACAATAACAGCAGTGATCTGCTGATCCATGAAAATAAGAATGGTAACAAGAAGAGCAGGCACAAAACTAGCCAGACACATCCACCAAGGGTTCTTCCCAATAGTATTGACCATCCAACCACGATCTGGTCGAGTGGGCTGTAGACACAAGTGAGAAGTAAGGAATGATTTTGAAAAGTAGCTAGTTAAAGAAAGCTATTTAGTTATTTCTGACATTAAAGTTAGTCCATACTTTCAGATGTCATTTAGTTAAGAAATATTTTAAATTGCAATCAGAAACCAATTTTTTAAGATCCAGAGCAATAAAAGGTATTGTACATATACAGATATTGTACATATATAAATATAATCAGTGTTGCACACCAATAATAATCATTGACTATCATCCACAACTTAGCACAGTTAGCTTATCAGGATCATACCTTAAACTCTGTAGGCACTATAAGTTTAGGTGTTTCAAGTCCCAATAAAATATCGAGACCAACAAAAGTCATGATTGATGTGAAGATGGAAAAATCACTGATGAGTTTGCGAAGCTATGCATTTGCAGAGAGGAATGAGAAAGAAAGAAAAATAGCAGTCATACAATCATTTACAAGGAGTTAAATAAACGGAAAAGAAAAAGACAATTTGAACACACAACCCTATAACACTGCAGACAATTATGCACTTGATGATATCAAATCCATTAGCAAAGGTGTGATTTAAGAAAATCTGTTTTTCATTGGTGCAGATATGACACAGAAGGACAGGTGTGTGACCTTGATCTGAGTGGGTACATGCAGTTTGGGAGTTTCCAAAGACATCAGGTGATCCAGGGCACAGAAGACCACAATGGATATAATAATGGCAAAATCTGCACTCAAGGTACGCCACTGAGGGATGAAGTTGGGATTTAAGGGGTCAAAAAATAAAACACACACAAGAATGTTGTCAATATGATAGACAGGAAAGAAAAAAGTGTCTCACAGCATCATTAATATTCAAATTTTACCTTTCAACCTATTTTAAAATGTACAACTTAAGTTTCAAAAAAGTTATGCTGCTGTGAGAAATGGAAATAACAGAATTCAAAGATATTAAGTCATATGTTCTTCACAGTACAAAACATATCAAATGTTTATCCTGAGGACATTTTAAAAAAAGTAACATTTAGCATTGGAGAAAAAATTTATTTTGAAACTGATGGCTGCAACACATCTCAAAAAACACTGGGCCATGTTTACCACTGTATAGCATCCCCTCTTCCTTTAACAATTGTCTGTATATGTCTGGGAACTGTGGAGACCTGAAGTTTTGAGAGAGGAATGTGGTCCGATTCATTACTGATACAAGATTCTCCACAACCGTCTAGCTGCACCAACCATTTTCAGTTGGTGAAATGTCTGGAAAATAGGCAGGCCAGTTCAGCATTCAATTGCTTCTACTACAAAGCCATGCTGTTGTATTAGATACAGTATTCTGTTTATCATTGGTTTACTGAAATATGCAATTCCTATTCTGAAAAAGATGCCATGCAGATGGAAGCATATGTTGCTCTTAAAAAACGTGTATAAACATTTCAGCATTGGTAGTGCCTTTCCAGATGTGCAAGCTGCCCATTCCAAATGCTTTAATGCACTGCTATATCATCAGAGATGCAGGGGTTTTTTTTTTACACAGAGGCTTATAACATGTATCCAGACTCTTCTCCTAGTCTGGATTCCGGAAGCCCATGGTTTTAAAAAAGTATTAAAAATTACATCTCCTTCCTTAGAGTCCAACTTCTCATACAAATCCTCATGCGTTTTCCTTTTGCCACATCCCTCTTTACTTGCTGCTGCATCTCCTTGTACTCCTGCCTACTTTTCTCATCTCTCTGCATTCAACCTCTTTCTCCTTATGCTTTCCTGCAAGTCTTCATTCCACCACCACCTCTCTTTGTCTTCCTTTCTATTTCCATATGTCGCACCAAGTACCTTTGTAGCTGTCTCCCTTATCACTTCTGCAGTAGTTGCCCAATCATCCAGCACCTCTTCACCACTTCCGAGCCCCTGTCTGACCTCTTTCCTGAACCTTACACTACAGTCTTCCTCCTTCAGTTTCCACCATCTTATACTTTTTTCAGTCCTTACTCTTCTTCACCTCCAATCCCATCCTACAGACCGCTTCACGTTAATTACCCTATCAGAAACTCTCTTCACCTCCACTACACTCACACTTAGATGCTTTGACCATTAAATTAATAATTACCATTTTTTTTTCTCTTAACATGGTACATTTTCTCAGTTCAAACATTTGGTATGTATTCTATGTTCTACTGTGAATAAAATATTGGTTTATGAGATTTACTAATCATTGTATCCTGTTTGTATGAAAATTTCCCAACATTTTTTAAATTGGGGTTGTATGAGTAGTATCACAAGGCTGCACACACAGTCACAGTGAGCACCAACCTTGATAAGTCAGTGTGCCAAATGGGGCAGTGGTGGTCCAGTTTTTAAGGTTCTGGGTTAATAATCATACGGAGGTTCAAGCCCCAGCACTGCCAAGCTGCCACTGTTGAGCCCTTGAGCAAGTCAATTAACAGGGGTGCCTTTTTATTGTTTTTGCCTTTCTTTAATGTTCCCTCACGAGCTCAATAAATGTCAATAATATCTAAGTCTCATACATTGTGAGCTGTGCTATTCTGATCATGTGCATGAAACATCTACAATTTCATCATGGACAGCAAGTTAAAAGAAAGAGCAAACGTTAGATTCTGCATAAAACTGGGCAAATCTGCCACAGAGAAGATGATGACCTTTAAGAAGCTAAACCCACAAAAATGTTGATCAGCAACTTCCACAACATTGTCGGTGTTATACAGAACATTCCAGGCAATCCCCATGTGTAATTTTAACATGTGCCATGTTTCTGCTAAGTTTGTTCCCAGCCTGCTGACCCAAGACCAGAAGGAACACCGCGATGAAGTCTACCAAGAACTTATTACCAGTGACGAAACTTGGGTGTACAGGTATGACCCTGAGACAAAGCAGTCGAACAAAAAGGGCGAGGCAGGTCCACAGCTTGATCAATTGGATGCTCATCGTCTATTTAGTCGACATTCAGTAACAGCTAAACCAGATCTGTGGCTTGTTAGTCTCGAAACATTTTAAAACCACCACATAAATTATAGTTGATCTTTAATTAAGTTCTGTGTATGAAAGAGTGGGTGGGCAAAAAGGAGAAAAAAAAACATTTGAAAATGTAGAAAAAATTACAAATAACAGTTCTTTTTAGTTCTTAATTCACCAAGTCATAAAATTAAAATATTGTTGGCTCATTCCAAACCTTGGTGGGGAAGTAGCGGCTGGACTTAAACTTCTTGAGAGAAATGGTCATAGAATAGGTGCCAAAAAACAGGACGAAGGACATCAGAGCCAAGTCAGGAACATATTTGCAGGATTTGCCTATAAGAGCTCCACCATATTTTAGACACTCTTTTTTGCTCAGCTGACTCCAGTCCAGAACTGTGAAGTTGTACTATGTTGAAGGAAGAGGAAATACATTCATAGATGATTAAATATTTCTGCCAAATTGAAAAAATCTATTATGTGTCAGTGTATAGCATTTCATTTGTATATCACTTCGAGATTTGTAAATCACTTTGAAATTGAGTCAAAGAAAATAATGCGTCAATAAAGCATGAACAAGATTAAAAATTATGACTAAATAAGAATAATGTTATTTTACACTAAATAAAAATGTTAGATTTGTATATGTTATAATCCTACTGTTATTCCAAGCTTGACCTTACCAAAGAGTAATCAGTATAGTTGTCTGGACCAAGTATAGCAGATGAATTAAAAACAATTGAAGAACCTGTTACAAAAATGTCAGTATTATGCAGTATTAAAAAAGGTAAAAAAAATAATGCAAATTGCAATTTTGTAATCACTATGTAAATCAGTCTATGTAAATTGTTGCATTTATTCTTTGTGACAAATATTGAAAAAAGCTTATATCAGCTGAGATCAGACAAATGTATGCAAATGTGTACACTTCAAAAACTTGCCTTTCCTGCCAGGTTAATCTACACTTCAGTGATGCTAACCTTGGTCTGGAGGCAGACATTCACACTTGTATGTAGTGATGTAATCAGGCTTGAAGTTCATGTTAATCGGGTAGTACTGGAGTGCTCCCATCATCTTCTTTATAGCATCGGAGATGAAGATAAAAGAGATGAGGCTTGAGAAGCCCTCCTCAGTGAAACGTGTCATGTACTTTATAATATAGCTTGCATCTGAGGCCACCAGGATGAGACACTGAAGGCAGGAGTGCAGTCCAATCCACAAGCGCAGCTCCATGTAGTCAATGTCATTAGTCCTGATTGTGAAAAACAAAAAAGATAAACTTACAATTAAAAGAAACAAACTTGGAAGGTGTTATTTTTGTTATTTTGTTTGTGATGCAATGCTGCGTTTTGCATTTATTTTTGTTTATACATATTTCTATATTATTTCTTATTGTTATTATGACATTGTTCATTCTTGTTCAGTTTCTCTATTAGCCACTCTTACATATATGAGTAAGGGGCTTGTTGAGACATGTTCATCTTCGTAGGCTTTTAAAAATAAAACTTCTATATCTTCTTCTTCTTTCGGCTTCTCCCATTAGGGGTCGCCACAGCAGATCATCCGTCTCCATACCCCCCTGTCTTCTACATCTGCCTCTATCAAACCAACTACCTGCATGTCTTCCTTCACCACATCCATAAACAACCTTCTTTGCATTACTCTTTTCCTTCTTCCTGGCAGCTCCATTCTCAGTATTCTCCTGACACTTCTATGACCCATGTCCCCCCTGTGCACATGTCGAAACCATCTCAATCGCGCCTCCCTCACCTTGTCTCCGAAATGTCCTAAATGCACTGTCCCTCTAATAAACTAAATTTCTAATCCTGTCCACCCTTGTCACTACCAATGAAAACCTCAACATCTTCAGCTCTGCTACCTCCAGCCCCACCTCCTGTCTTTTAGTCAGTGCCACTGTCTCTAAAACATACAACATAGCAGGTCTCACCAAAGTCCTATGAACTTTCCTTTCACCCTTCTACCACAAATCACTCCTGCCACTCTTCTCCACCCACTCCCTCCCTTCTCGCCAGCGCATACCTCCAGCTCTCCAGGCTCTTCTCAACCTGCTCCCTACTCTCACCACAGATCACAATATCATCATAGTCCACTGAGACTCCTGTTTGACCTTGTCCTCGTTCATCAGCTGCTCAATAAACTTCCTCCATCTCCTCAACACACTCTCCTCACTAGTCAACAAATATCCATCTTCATCCTTTAATGCTCTAACTTGCAGCACATCCTTCCCAGCTCTGTCCCTCTGCCTGGCCAATCAGCTTCCTTAGTGTCCAACTTCACATACATCTTCTCATATGCCCTTTCCTTGGCTTTCGCCACATCCCTCTTTACCTGCTGCCGCATCTTCTTGTACTCCTGTGTACTTTTCACATCACTCTGTCAAGCCCAATTCTGTTTTGCTAACCTCTTTCTCCTTATGCTCTCCTGCACTTCCTCATTCCACCACCACATCTTTTTGTCTTCCTTTTTATTTCCAGATGTCACACCAAGTACCTTTCTAGCTGTCTCCCTTATCACTTCTGCAGTAGTTGCCCAATCATACAGCACCTCTTCACCACCGAGGCCCCTGTCTAACCTCTTCTCTGAATCTCACACTACAGTCTTACTCCTTCAGTTTCCACCATCATATTCTTCTTTTAGTCCTCACTCTCCTCCTCTGCTTCTTCACCTCCAAAACCATCCCACAGACCACCATCCGATGCTGTCTAGCTACACTGTCCCCTGCCAACACCTTACAGTCTTCAATCTTTTTCAGGTTGCATCTCCTACATAGAATATAGTCCACCTGTGTGCACCTTCCTCCACTCTTATACGTCACCTTATGATCCTTCTTATTAAAATAAGTATTTACCACTGCCATTTCCATCCTTTTAGCAAAATCTACCACCATCTGCCCTTCCACATTTCTCTCCTTAAGGCCATATCTAACCATCACCTAATTATCACCTCTGTTCCCTTCACCTACATGTCCATTAAAGTCTTCCACAATCACCAATTGTACATTCCTAGGTACACCTTCTACCACTTTATCTAACTCACTCCAGAATTTTTTCTTCTCCTCCATCTCACAACCCACTTGTGGAGCATAGGCACTGATGACATTTATCATCACCCCTTCAAGTTCCAGCTTCATGTTTATAATCACCCTATCAAAAACTCTCTTCACCTCCACTACACTCTTACTTTATCTTCCTTCAGAATCACCCCTACACTATTTCTCTTTCCATCCACACCATGATAGAACAGTTTAACCCCACCAGCAATGTTCCTGGCCTTACTCCCTTTCCACTTGGTCTCCTGAACACACAACATATCTACCTATATATCATATCATACCTTTCTCCTCTCCATCATATCAGCTATCTCTCTCCCTTTACCAGTCATAGTACCAACATTTAAAGTACCAACCCTAACCATTACTTTCCTACACTACTTCTTTTCCTGCTGTCTCTGTAGATGTCTTCCTCCTCTACTTCACCTCCTTCGGCCATCAGTACCCCAATTTTCACCGGTAACCTGTTGACTAACAATTTCAGTGGCGGTTGTTGGTAACCCGGGCCTCGACCGATCTGGTATAAATTTCGGATTTGTGATTCACATATTTTATTTGTCACGTTTTACGCTGGATGCTCTTCCTAACGCAACCCTCCCTATTTTTCCAGGCTTGGGACTGGCACTAAGAGTGCACTGGCTTGTGCAACCCAAATGGCTGGGTTAAAAATACAACTTCTGTTAAAGATGTTCAAAGTAACACAAGAACAGGTGTTTGAGTGTATGAGAATATTAAGATTGAAAGGATTTACTAAATATATATTTTTTATATTTTATTGCATTTCTGATTAAAGCTTCACAGACTGATTATAGTTTTTTTTTTTGTGACAACGTAAGAACCTATTGTCCTGAATTATAGTTTCAAGGAAAAGTAATCCAGTCTAGTCTAAGTTTTAATGACATATCAAATTACAGTGTAATGCAATATGTCATGCATATTAATCAGTAGATATGCAGCACATGAATGCTAAATAGTACTGCTGTATGTCCAACAGCTTTTTGCACTCACTTGCAAAACTCATACAGCAACTTTTCAAAGACCAGTATAGGTCCTGTGGAACTCAGGATAATGAGGGGTTGGCCGGCAAAAAAGCAGAAGACCAATCCTGCTAGAGCTGTTCCAAGAAAGCTTTCCATTACTCCCTAGAGAGCACAATAATAATTAAAAACCTTAAAAAAGTAGATCACATTATTCCAGATATGTATTTAAAGAATCTTAAAACCTTGTTAATGTCTTGTTAGAATAACACAATAACATTTTATCCTGTTCTTGTGAATGTTACCAGAAACTCTAGGATCATTATTAAATATATCTTCTATTGATAATACCTCATGCATTAAAGATCATTGAATTTTTGGTAACAATCTTTGGTAATCTTTTCTGTGACAGTACATTACCAACAGAAAGGGCAAAAATATTTATATTTTTAAATAAATGATATGACTGCACTGCACTGGTGATGCAGTGCCTCTAAAAAGTATTCACAGCACTTTACATTTCCATATTTTATGTTACAGCCTTATTCAAAAATGGATAAAAATTCTTTCTTTTCCTCAAAATTCTACAAATAATACCATAATAACAACATGAATTAAGTTAATTTGAAAGTTTTGCAAATGTATTAAAAATAAAAACCAAAAGAAAATCACATGTACATACAGTAAAGAAATTATTTATTGATACTTTTTTGTACTTTTGGCAGGAACTACAGCCTCAAGTCTTTTTGAGTATGATGCTACAAGTTTGACACATCTATTTTTGTGCAGTTTCTCCCATCAATTTTTGCAGAACATCTCAAGTTCCATGGGGATGGGGAGCGTCAGCGAACAGCCATTTTCATATCTCTCCAGATTCAAGTCTGGGTTCTGGCTGGGCCACTCAAGGACATTCACAGAGTAGTCCTGTAGCTACTCAGTTTGCCTGGAAGGCCCACTCAGGTGTTTCATTTATGGATGATGGAAGTCACTGTGCTCATTGGGACCTTCAATGCTGCAGAACTTTTTCTGTACTCTTCACCAGATCTGTGCCTCAATACAATCCTGTCTCAGAGGTCTACAGGCAATTTTTGGACTCGATGGCTTGGTTTGTGCTTTGACATGCACTGTTAACTGTTGGATCTTACATAGACAGGTGTGTGCTTTTCCAAATCATGTCCAATCAAATAATTTTTTCCCAGGTGGATTTCATTCAATTTGTAGAAATATTCAGTAGAAACAATAAATATCAGTAGAAACAAGATGTACCTGAGCTCAATTTTGACTGTCATTGCAAATACTTATGTACATGCAAATTTTTCATTATTTTTTTTAAATACAATTGCAAAGATTTCAAACAAACTTCTTTCAAGTGGTCATCTTGAGGTATTTTTGTAGAATTATGAATTTTATTCATTTTGAAATAAGGCTGTAACATAACAAAATGTGAAAAAAGTGAAGCACTGGGAATTACTTACCGGATGCACTGTATTTGAATGTGGCACCAGAAACAGTCAATGTTTGTAAAAAAAAAAAAAAGCCATAGCCAAATAAGGTATTTGGCCACTCCTTCTTAAAATACAATACACCAAATTTTGTATTAAGTAAAAGAAAAATAAAATAGACTGAGGTTTGTATAAAATAATGGTACTTGGTAATTGTCTGTGGCGTCTCCTAAGAGTCCTCCAAATGTGATGGCATTAGTGATGCATCCCAGGTATATAAAGAGCACAGCTGAGATTGACTGGATGTGAAAACCCTCATAGAAGTCACTCAGTAGCCATGGCAGTTTCCGTTTGATGTCAAGCCAAAGCCCTCCACAAAATCTATCACATTTACAATATGCAAATTAAAAGCAAATATTCTGCAGAGCATTTGCCAGCTCATATATATCATAATGAACAATATATTGGAATATGTTGGAAGATAATTACATGTTGAATTATAAGACAACATTTGATACTGTACTTTTTTTAACCAGACTGATGCATAGACAAATATCCACAGAAATACAAATTTGGAACATGGACAACGTAGAAAAAATGTTGCAGCACTCTACCAGAAACACTAGTTAATATGGCTATGCTTATGACTGCTCTCTGTTATTTTTGTCTCGAACCAAATCTGCAAGAACAATATTTAGGGTATACAGTAACATACAGTACTTAATACCATTACCTCCCAGTGAAGGCCAGTTCTTCTCCCAACTCATGAGCAGTAGGCATCTTTTCATCATCATTAGCTGTTTCTCCTCCTCCTACAGTTCCATTAGTTTGCCCTAGCTCATTTAGTGAAAACACTGACTTTCTGCAGCAAATTAGAAAGCAAATTAATTGTACTCCTTCTTTAATACAGCTAGGTTAAACCAGATTACGTCATGTCCATTGTACACAATTGGATCCTAATACCTCATCTCTGCTGAAGGAACTTTATTTGGTGGTTCAATACGAATTTTTGGGTCCCATTCTCCTGGTGGTAGAACTGTCACCTCATTTAAAAATTCATCAAGTCCTGCAATTAAGTCTTCACGGTGTCTGGCCTTATAGGCTACACTGCTGAATAGCTGAAGAGACAGCAATGTAAATCATGGCATAATGTATTTCATTCTTTTAATTAATTGTAATTAGTAATTCATTACATAGAACTTGGGACACAAAATCATTTAAAAACTTTTCCATTCATTCTTACCTCATCAACCATGAGGGTGGCAATGGCACGACCAATTTCAGTGTAGGACTTGACTTTGCCTTGAGGGCCAAGCAAAATGAAGAGAAACCTAAATAAATAAATAAATAAATAAATAATAAAACAAGTGAAATAATTAAGAAGAAATTATGAAAGCAAGAGTATAATTTATATAATACAAACCCGACTCCAAAAAAGTTGGGACACCGTACAAATTGTAAACTTATATTTTATTCACAATAGAATATAGATAACATATCAAATGTTGAAAGTGAGACATTTTCAAATGTCATGCCAAATATTGGCTCATTTTGGATTTCATGAGAGCTACACATTCCAAAAAAGTTGGGACAGGCAGCAATAAGAGGCCGAAAAAGTTAAATGTATATATAAGAAACAGCTGGGGGACCAATTTGCAACTTATTAGGTCAATTGGCAACATGATTGGGTTTAAAAAGAGGCTCTCAGAGTGGCAGTGTCTCTCAGAAGTCAAGATGGGCAGAGGATCACCAATTCCACCATGCTGCGTCGAAAAATACTAAAGCAATATAAGAAAGGAGTTTCTCAGAAAAAAATTGCAGTTTGAAGTTATCATCATCTACAGTGCATAATATCATCCAAAGATTCAGAGAATCTGAAACAATCTCTGTGCGTAAGGGTCAAGGCCGGAAAACTATACTGGATGCCTGTGACCTTAGGGCCCTTAGACGGCACTGCATCACATACAGGAATGCTACTGTATCCACTGTGCCATTCGCCGTTGCCGGCTAAAACTCTATAGGTCAAAAAAGAAGCCATATCTAAACATGATCCAGGAGCGCAGGCATTTTCTCTGGGCCAAGGCTCATTTAAAATGGACTGTGAAAAAGTGGAAAACTGTTCTGTGGTCAGACGAATCAAAATTTGAAGTTATTTTAGGAAAACTAGGATGTCATGTCATCCGGACTAAAGAGGATAAGGACAACCCAAGTTGTTATCAGCGCTCAGTTCAGAAGCCTGCATCTTTGATAGTATGGGGTTGCATGAGTGCATGTGGCATGGGCAGTTTACACATCTGGAAAGGCACCATCAATGCTGAAAGGTATATCCAAGTTCTAGAACAACATATGCTCCCATCCAGACGTCGTCTCTTTCAGGGAAGACCTTGCATTTTCCAACATGCCAGACCACATACTGCATCAATTACAACATCATGGCTGCGTAGAAGAAGGAAGAAGAAGGTACTGAAATGACCAGCCTGCAGTCCAGATCTTTCACCCATAGAGGAAGATGCGACAAAGAAGACCTAAGACAGTTGAGCAACTAGAAGCCTGTCTTAGACAACATTCCTATTCCTAAACTTGAGCAGCTGTCTCCTCAGTCCCCAGATGTTTGCAGACTGTTATAAATAAAAAAAGGGGTTGCCACACAGTGGTAAACATGGCCTTGTCCCAACTTTTTTGTTGATGCCATGAAATTAAAAATCAATTTATTTTTCCCTTAAAATGATACATTTTCTCAGTTTAAACATTTGATATGTCATCTATGTTGTATTCTGAATAAAATATTGAAATTTGAAACTTCCACATCATTGCATTCTGTTTTTATTCACAATTTGTTCAGTGTCCCAACTTTTTTGGAATCGGGGTTGTAATGTATTATTTTTTACCTTGTTGGTACTGGGACTTCAGTTAACCCCCCCAGTGTAGTGGCTTGAGCAAGACGGATGAAGGCCACAAAAGGTTTGTCCAGGAAGTCCACCTCTCCAATCAACACATTAGATGCCTCAGCATCTCTAGGAATTTTCTTCATAAATTTGTTTTTGAGCTGGAGGGTAACATTTATTTATGGTGAGCTATTCAATAAAGGTAACATTACAAAGCACATTTCTTATTTGTTTATTTGTGTCCTAGTGCCCCTTGGTTGCATAAGGATAGTATCTCTTGATCTGAAAAGCAGCTCATTCCATGATCCCTTTTACTGTCAGTATCAATAAGAGAGGGGCATACGAGAGGGGGCACTAGTGGAAGATGACCTTTAGTAACACCTCAAGCCAATATGAATATTCTATAATGGCAAAGGTGATATCCGACCAGTGATTAATTAATATTTGAAAGGGGACATTCAATTAAATTCATTTTTGTTTGTATAGCACTTTTAACAATAAACATTGTCTCAAAGCAGCTTTACACAGATCATGTGGTGATCACTAATAACTAATAAGATGTTCTTTATAAGTGTAAGTTTGTCCCTGTGGCAACTGTGGTAAGGAAAAACTCCCCGAGATGCCATAAGGAAGAAACCTTGAGAGGAACCAGACTCAAGAGGGAACCCATCCTTATCTGGTTGCACCGAATGTCCATTTATTACAGATAAACAATGTTGCGGATACAGTGATCAGAAGCAAACTGTAGTCCTGAGTCAGTGTAGCAGACTGTTGACATTAACTACAGTCCAAATCCATCCTCAAAGCTTCCATTCTTACTCCGGAATTTCATGGAACCACCCAAGGCGTTGATGAGAAACCGTCCCCAGCTGCACAGAGTGGCCTCCAATAGAATCGAACATGCTTGGGATTTCATGAATCCTTTTCCTTACCTCCTTAACAAACTAATTTGCCTAGTTCTGCAATGCCTCCTCATAAATCATGTCAGAGGAGGCAAACATAAATATAACCAATAGACATTGCATTCCTTGTTTGTGTAATCAGTCCCAGGGGGGGTTGAATACAGATCAAGCCAAAGTTGCAGGTGTGGTAGACTGGCCCAGATCCAAAACTGTTAATGACCTGCAGTGTTTCCTAGGTTTCCTCTTGAATTCATGACTGACTTCCCTAAATCCATGAATTCACATGGTCATCCTGGTAGCTGTTCCTGGTAGACAATCGATGCCTAGTTCCCCTGGCTGGTCTGACATCCATCCATTAGTATTTTATTATTTAGTATATAAAACATTTCGAATAACAAAAAGATTGTTATTGACCGGTCCCCCAACCATTTTCATTGTATGTACAGTGGTACCCCGCTTATCGACTTTAATCCATTCCTTAAAACCGGTCGAAATGCGAAAAGGTCGAAGAGTGAATGTAATTATCCCATAAGAAATAATGGAAAACCAATTAATCCATTCCCGACCTCCACCGATACCCATTTATTAACAAGTTTTGCCCTGGTTTTAGCAGTAATAATACTAAATAATACAGGTACATAAATAATACTGTATATAATTGTTATGCAGCGTAATGAGTGAAGGCAAAGCCGGAGCACAGTTCACTTTGGTTTAACGAAAACACGGAGAGTTTAACACAAAAACACACACACACACACAGCAGTCCATAGAATCCCGACAAACTAGAGAGAGATATCCGTGGTACGCCCTGGAGGCGCGAGGTCCACGGTTGAACGCACGGGAGGAAAACAGTAATCCGTGGTGCGCTTTGGAAAGAAAGCGCAGCCGTGGAGAGCGCATGAAGTCTGGAAAGGAAGAAACGCATAGGAATACGTGTGACAGGGAAACCACAGACAAACATGCACCAAACACCTTTACATACCAACAATAACCAACAAGGAGTGTGGATGAATGAGAGGTTTATATGGGAGCTGGGGATAAGTGAATAATGAGCCCCAGGTGCGCATTGTTGAAGCCGGGGGGCTTCAGGGAAAGTGGAGGTTTTGACAGCCGCCGAAGGGGACGTGGCAGGTGGATTTCTGACAATAATACAGTAAAAAGTATAAATTAAAAACATTACAAAAGTAACAAAAAAAAATGATCCGCATGGGTCGGGGTTGATGAGCAGGCATTTGGTCGTTCTGCGGGCACAAATTTCGGTCGGAAAACTGTTCGCTAAGCGAAAAGGTCGAAGTCCGAGCCGGTCAATAAGCGGGGTACCACTGTACAAGCTTTATGGAAATATTTGGGACGATGAGATAACAGGCAAGTGGATCAAGTTAATCAAGAGTTCAAATGCTTCCTGCGTACCTCCTGTGTGTTCACCTTGCTGTTTTGACCTGTTGTAAATTAAATTTTTAATTCTTGGCAATTCCTGTTTAGTCTGTCTGCTTAACTACTTACCTTTGTGACCAAGATGAATATTGCTCTTTTGGCTCCCCAAGGCAAACACTTTTTTGTTGTTCAATGCTTAAGTTTAACAACTACATTCTAATAAGTTTACTGAGTTTATTTTGTGTTAGTTATTAATTAGATAAACTGAAATATATTAAAGTATGTGAGCTTCTTTTGTTTCCTAAATGTTTAACAAATCACCCTGTCTTTTTAAAGCACATTGCCAGACCTTATGTGACTTATATTTTTAGCTCACAGTTTAATTCTGGGTACAGTATTTCAAGTGTTCCATCTGAGTGGGGAAAAAAAAAATATTAGTAAACTTTTTTCTAGCTGTTGTCGTGAATAAAAACACCACACTTCACCTCAGGCATGTTACCCAACATTGTTTAGTCCTTATAGAAATTCTTATTTTTAAGTCCTACTGTTAGAGTGCTATTGTTACCAAAATCTTTAAAACAATTATATATTATAAATGTAATTAAATAATTTGTACAGTTTAATCAGTGTAGATACCTTGAAAGCAATGAAGTTTCTCCAAAACATAAAACAACATACCTGGTCAGAACTTGGAGTAATTGAGATGTCATTCATACTACGACTCTGATGATGATCTAAAAGACAGGATTTTGACATTGTTACTTTTAAAAAGTTAATATAATATTTTTTAATTACAATATAATAAATAAACTTAATTTTCCACATGGGGCAAATTGAGCCTAAACACTAGCAAGTTCATAACTTACATATTAACATACATCATGTATGCAACCTACCTAAAACCTAAATACCTTCCTAAATACCTACCTACAGTACCTACCTATGAAAATCTCATAAACCCATTTTTTATTCACAAAAGAACATAGAAAACATATGAAATGTTTAAACAAAGAAAATGTAACATTTTAAGAAAAAATAAGGGATAATATACAGTATATTATCCCCTCTTCTTTTAACAACAGTCTGTCAATGTCTGGGAACTGAGGAAACAGGTTGCTGGAGTTTTGAGATTTTTTGTCCCATTCTTGGGTGATATAGGATTCTAACTGTTCAACATTCCTGGGTCTTTTTTTTTTTTGCCGAATTTTTTGTTTAAAGATGCGCCAAATATTTTTAATTAGTAAATGTTCTGGACTGTAGGCAGCATAGTAGATTCTTCTACTATGGAGCCATGCTGTTTTGCATTGTCCTGCTCAAATTTGCAAGGCCTTTCTTGAAAAAGACGTCATCTGGATGGGAGCATATGCTAGTCTAAAACCTGGATATATCTTTCAGCATTGATGGTGCCTTTCAATATGTGCAAGCTACCCATTTCATAGGCACTAATATACCACCATTCAATCAGAGATTTTGAACTGCAAATCAGGCTTTTGAACTGAGCACCGCTAACAAGCTGAAAGGTCCCTATCCTCTTTAGTCCGATTCACATTATTGCCAAAAAGAATGTAAATTTGTCTGACCACAGAACAGTTTTTCACTTTGCCAGACCATTTTACATGAGCTTTAGCCCAGAGAAGATGACTGCGTTTGATTAGCATTTTTGGATGGCACACACATTTTTGGAAGAGATTTCCCCAGATTCTCAGAATCTTTTGCGGGGCTGATGTGCTGTAGATGATGATATATTTAAAACCTTTGCAATTTTACATTGAGGAACATTGTTCTAAAATTGTTTGAACATTATTTTAAAACAATTTGTAGATGCAGATTTTCAGATTGGTGAACTACCCATCATTACAACTGAGAAAATCTGACTGCCTCTTCCTTGTTATTACCACTTATTTTTCCAACCTTTTGTTCTCCCTGTTCCAACTTTTTTGAGACGTGTTGCTGCCATCAATTTCAAAATTACATTTTTTGTTCTTAAAATGGTATTTTTTTTAGTTTAAACATTTCAAATGTTTTCTCTATTCTATTAAAAATAAAATATGGGTTTATGAGATCTGCAAATAATTCATTGTTTTTATTTACATTTTACCCAGTGTCCCAACTGTTTTAGAATTGGTTATGTAAATTAATATTTAAAGACATCCAAACTATGAAAGAACATGTATGGAATTACATAGTAAACAAACAAGTTACAAAATCAGAATATGTTTAACATTTTTGATTCTTCAAAGTAGCCATCTTTTGCTTTGATGACAGCACACTCTTGGCATTCTCTCAGTCAGCCTCATGAGTCACCAGGAATGGTACATCCAACAAAGGCATAAGGGTTGGAAAACAAATCCCAAATTTGGACTCATCAGGACAGTTTTCCACTGATCTAATCTCTATTTCTTGTGTTTCTTGGCCCAAGCAATTAATTGTTTCTTTGCTAAAATTTGACTATGATGTCTTGGCTAAAGCAATCTCTTCAAAACAATAGACTTTGAATTTTTAACTTAACTTTAACTCAGAGAAGCATTTATGTAAATCTGCAGTTTCTCAGGCTGGTAATTCTAGTAAGCTTATTCTCTGCAGCAGAGGTAGCTCTTGCTCTTTCTTTCTTAGGATGGTCCCCATGAGAGCTATTTCATTGTATCATTTGATGTTTTTGGAGACTGCATTTAGAATAAGGCACACTTGTGAATTGAAAACCATTCCATTTGACTACCTAATGAGTCTGATGAGAGAATACCATGAGTTTGCTAAAGCTAAATATAGCTACTTTGGACAATTAAAAATGTAACTGTTTTTTTGTTTACCACATAAGTCCATGTGTATGTGTTATTTTATAGTCTGGATGTCTTTACTATTAATGTAAAATGTTAAAAATTAAGAAAAAATAAGAAGGCAATAATTTTGACAAATACTTTTGTCCATAGATTCTTGAATAGTATAGTCCAAGTATAGTACAAGCACATGTAATTCAAGACTACACTTGAAACACATCTTCACATAATATTAAAGTGCATTTTCAAGTGTCCATTCTATTCAAGTTTTAAGATTTTAATATTTACTTATTTATTACTCTGATTTTAGAAAGACTTTTGATGCTCAAAATTATGGGTAGAGGCAAATGAATCAAGAGGGCAGATAAACACCCAAGATTTGAATTCAAGTCAGATAGCATAAAATGTTATTTTATAGTTGTATTGCTACACTGTGTTAATTATTAGTTTTTCATTACAATGACAATATGCATATACTTTATTTAAGAAATTTGTGCTTTTTCTATTTGGATAGTCATGATTCCCTCAGAATATGTAGTGACATTTGTCACTTGCATTAAAGTAAGCAGAAAAGTAGCGGAAAATAATTATTAAATTTAAAATTATACTGTAGTGTCCATACTTTACCATAGAAGTAATGAAGCAGACATGGCTTTAGAACTGTTTATCGATATTTAGCTGATATAATGAGTAGACTGCATTCATTGAGAATCCTAGACTCACATAGTTTTCCCAGACTTCCACACTGGTGACCTCGCAAGTCTTCAGTGGAATGATGCAAGTTATACATGGAGCTATGGCTACGACTTGGACTCCGGTCTGACAGACCCAGGGTAAGTGATAAGAGGAAAAAAGAAGAAAAGAGAAAGATAGCTCAAAAAATATTTTGAGATGTTGCAGAGTTTAGGGTACATTTGAAATTGAAATTGAAATTGAACAGTGCAGAGAAGATGAGAGAAGACGTAATATTGCACAAAGGTGCACATACAATGGTATGGAAAAATCAGAGATTCAAAGTATATTATTTGTAATATAATTTTCAGATAAATACAAATTCAGTTTTATTTGTATAGTGCTTTTAATAATGGACATTGTCCAGTTTTACAGAGATAACAAGGTTTGGAAGTTTAGTGCCTATAAGTTTGTAACTTATATGTTTATCCCTAATTAGCAAGCCAGTTTTGGCTGTGGCAAGGAAAGACTCACTGAAATTTGTTAAAAGGGTATGAATACAAGTTGCTGTAGTCTTCCAAGTCGCTTGACCAGAATTACCTCTAAACCCTATTAGATGGCAGCTTAAAGAATGTTTCGTTTATAAACTTTTAGAGATCTACAGATACCTTGCATAGGGAAAGCATCCACCACTGGCAACAGATTTAAGAAGCCAATTAACTAAAGACCAGAAATATTGGAACATATTTTTATGGTTATTCATTCAAACACTCTTATTCTTTAAAGTTTCTTTTAAATACTGAATAACTATTGAAAAGTTAATCTTATACTGTGGAATTTTTTAAGCTGATAAAAAAAAAATAAAAAACTGGTAATGGAAGCTTAGTGGTTAATTTCAAGTAATATATAGCATTGACATTACTTTTTAATACTTTTTTGATTATATGACTGGATTGAATTTTGCCATTGCAGTAAGACATTTCAGGCAGAAGTGCCTGCCAACTAATAATTTCAATTCACAGTAGAAAAGCTGTAAACAATTCATAAACAAACAATAGATCAACACCTTTAACTGAAGGACTATGTTTTCCAATGTCAGCCAGCGAGCGATGGATGGGCTTCTTTGTCTGGTGTCGATGCTTTCTCAGCAAGATGAAACTGATCTTCTCTTTGAGTTCAGAGTCCATCAGGCCATTTTGCACATGTTTTTCCACTATTTCATCTGAATATAAGAAAGGTATAGATATTCACATATAACACTCAAGTGAAAGAAGTATTTGACATAGCTTACTGATCAAGATCAAATGAATGCCAAGTGGTAAGTCAACTACACGAAGGCTTATTTATAGATAGCAATTGTTACTATTTATAAATAGATAAAAGTTCAGTTACCTTGACACTAGTATTACTACAGCTTTTATTATTATTATTATTTATTTAAGTAATATACACAAACATATACACAGGTTCAACTTACCAACTATTTGAGGCAGAGAGTAGCCCTCCAGGTCTAACAGGATGCTACCAGTCTGTAAACATGTACGTAGCTCAAACAGACTGTGCAGTGATAGGGTGGAAACATGGGGCTTGCTCCATCGTTCACCCCTCTCCTCCACCTTCTCCTCAAACTTCACCCACCTAAGAAAACACACAGAACTGTTTATTGGATATTTCGGGTTCTATTAGAACAAAATAATGGATTCTACAATTTTACTTTTATATTTTACATTAATTAAATAATTTTAAACATACATGTTATAATTTATGTTCAGTTTAATTTTCAGCTGCCCCTTCTGCTCATCAAACCTCCTTCATAGGCAATGGATAAGAGCCACTTTTCTCCAGTGGTGTCAAAGTCAAATCAGTGTGTAGTCCTTTTAGGGTTTCATAGACATAATCATGTATGTGCATGGCTCTGATTAAGTGAGCATGAAAATGTTATGTGTGTTACCTTGCTGATTCTTTCCACTCCAGTTCTCCACCTTCATGGTGCAATGTATCCATCTCTGTAAAGAGTGTTGGCGTGGTGTCATCATCCTCTCCAAGAATGCAGCGCAGTCTGGCTGCAGCTGGTGACCCTGACAAACAAACACACACACACACACACACACACACACACACACACACACACACACACACACACACACACACACACACACACACAAGTATATTACAAAATAAATGGACCATTAATTCACTGCCCTTCCTACCTAAAAAGGAAAGGCTTATTAAGACAAGATGTTTTTTTAGGTGACATATTCTTCTAATCTATGTATACACGTTGCCATTCATAAATATATATTGCATGCATATTTCTGAATGTGTCCTTTGACTATTTAGAATATTAATTAGAATATGCTTGTTTATTCAGCTAAGCCGTTCCAATGCCCCCCAATCCCCTAATCCCTCTGATCACAGTTATACAAGC
Organism: Silurus meridionalis; assembly: GCF_014805685.1. Lineage (NCBI taxonomy): Eukaryota > Metazoa > Chordata > Actinopteri > Siluriformes > Siluridae > Silurus > Silurus meridionalis. The sequence goes on from NC_060894.1 coordinate 11,833,328, forward strand.
CTAAAATTACTACCTATTTTACAGTTTATCTGTTAACAAGGTATGTGAAAAATACCAATTAATATTAATAATGACTGCAATAATTCTTAAGACAAAGCAATTTACAGCATAGCAATGTGTGTTTTCAGAACTCCTGGTAAGCACAAGTTTCTTATTTTTTTTCTCACATTGGCTCCCTGCCATCATGGCCACGAGGATTATTAGCATGTGGTTGTTTTTCTCTAGTTGTTAACCACTATATAATCCTACTGATCCTGTGGCTCAACCCGAGCCATATCCACCAGTGGAATGCTATTTTCAATATGGAAAATTACAGCTTATATTAAAGTGTTGCTGTGCTTTTTATCTTGAATAAGTGGCAGCATTTGAAATTAAAACAGAATCAAAACACAATTATTTTTTCTCATATGGTAGCAACAGTCTTAAATTTAGTTGCCTGGAATGAGTGATCAAGCACTAGCACATAAATTGCATAAAAGGTATTTTGGTCTGATTATACAATACTCAAGCTTTAGTTATGTTCTGTGAGTAAGGCACCTTACAGTACATAAAACCACTATGGAAAAATGTGTGAGATGCTGACCAAAAGCACAGGAGCAAGGAAGATTACGCCCAACAAAAATATAACAGGTGTGAAAAAAATCATCTAAACATCTTACTTTAGCAATTCATGTTACAATGTTTAAGAAACAGTGTAGGGGATTTTTATTTAAAATTAACACACAAAAAATCAAGATCATGTGAAAAAGTATTGACTTTACCTGATAGAGATGTGCAGGAACCCAAACCAGAGGAAAATGTTTGAACTGAAACCTGAAGGGAGCACGATGCTAGTGGTATATCTGAGCTTCTCTGATCCATCTTCAAATTACCTTACCAATTTCTCTGAAAATTTCTGGTGTGTAGACAAATGTCTTCCGTTAAACCTATGGTTTCTTTAACTTCTTTTTCACTCTTGACTGTAACTTTTCACTTTTTTTTCTTTATTTTCTAGTTTATTTCTCAGTGCCTTGTTCTGTACCATCTCCACATATTACTGGTGCCTTGTGATCCAGTGCTTTTATATAAGCCTAAGCTAAATTCAAGGACAAAGTAAAGTGCCTCATGCATGAAAGCCCTAACAAGTGTTCTCCTCCTCCACCTACAATGAGCCCTCCTCTTGATTTTTTCCATTCCCCTCTAAAATTATAATCAAAAACAAAGGCAATATTAAACTATATTACAATATAAGTAATTAAATATTGGATATACAATATTACAATATAAGGCAATATTACAATATTAATAATAATAATAAGTAATTACATATTGGATAATTTCCATAAATTAATTGAAAAAATGGGAATTATGAAGTGTACTTTACTCAAACTTTCTATCTATCAAGTATCTAACAAAAGTGAGTACACCCCTCACATTTCAGCAAATATTATAGTATATGTTCTCAAGAAACAATACTATAGAAATGAAACGTGGATATATAGTAATCTCCCGTTTATCATAGTGGTTACGGTTCAAAACCTCCCGTGACAAACCAAAAAACGCGATAAAAACTTATTACAAATTAGTTATGTCGCAAATGCAATTCCACATTAAACCAGGGGGGCAAGATTCGAACCGAGGTATAGCAGAGGATTACTATATTTTAGAGTTGTCAGTGTGCAGCTTTACTGTCCTCTAAAAATAATTCAACATATGCCAATTATTGTCAAAATAGCTGCCAACAAAAGCAAGTACACCCTCAGTGATAACAGTTGTCCACTTGTCATATTTTTCATGTTAATGTTTTTGTCTGCTTGACAGGACCATATAAATTTGTGTATCTTGTATTAGAGCAGTTTGGTGCTTTAAGTACAACGCTCTCATACTAACCACTGGATGTTCAACATGGCAAAGAATCTCTGAGGATTTGAGAAGTAGAATTGTTGCTCTCCACAAAGATGGCCTAGGCTATAAGAAGATCGGTAACACCCTGAAATTGAGTTACAGTACAGTGGACAAGGTCATACAGAGTTTTTCCAAGTTGGGTTCCATTCAGTACAGGTCTCGTAAGGGTTGATCAAAAAAGTTGAGTCCTTGTGCTGTTCGTCGGGTGCAAAAGCTGGCTTGAAAAAAAATAGACACATGAGTGCTACCAGCATTGCTTTAGAGGTTGCAAAAGCAGAAGATGCACTTGTCAATGCTCAGACCAGGTTGGCATGGTTATCATTCCAGAAGAAAGCCTCTTTCGAAGCTGGCTCACAAGAAAGCCTTCAATACAACCTGTCTAAGATCAGAGACTGTACTGTGACTTTTTGAAGCAGAACATGACACCTCCCTTCAAAAACTGGGAACACAGCAGTATTCCAACATAATAACGACCACCAAAAACACTGCCAAGATGACAACTGCCTTGCTGAGGAAGCTGAAGCTGAAGGTGAAGGTGATGGAGTGACCAAGTGTGTTTTCAGACCTGAACCCTATTGAGCACCTGTGAGGCATCCTCAAGTGGAATGTGGAGAAGCGCCATGTGTCTAACATCCAGCAGCTATCTATATACAGTGAGGAAAATAAGTATTTGAACACCCTGCTATTTTGCAAGTTCTCTCACTTAGAAATCATGGAGGGGTCTGAAATTGTCATCGTAGGTGCATGTCCACTGTGAGAGACATAATCTTAAAAAAAAAATCCAGAAATCACAATGTATGATTTTTAAACTATTTATTTGTATGATACAGCTGCAAATAAGTATTGAACACCTGAGAAAGTCAATGTTAATATTTGTTACAGTAGCCTTTACAGAGGTTTCCTGTAGTTTTTCACCAGGTTTGCATACACTGCAGGAGGGATTTTGGCCCACTCCTCCACACAGATCTTCTCTAGATCAGTCAGGTTTCTGGCCCGTCGCTGAGAAACACGGAATTTGAGCTCCCTCCAAAGATTCTCTATTGGGTTTAGGTCTGGAGACTGGCTAGGCCACACCAGAACCTTGATATGTTTCTTACAGAGCCACTCCTTGGTTATCCTGGCTGTGTGCTTCGGGTCATTGTCATGTTGGAAGACCCAGCCTCGACCCATCTTAAATGCTCTAACTGAGGGAAGGAGGTTGTTCCCCAAAATCTCGCAATACATGGCCCCGGTCATCCTCTCCTTAATACAGTGCAGTCGCCCTGTCCCATGTGCAGAAAAACACCCCAAAGCATAATGCTACCACCCCCATGCTTCACAGTACGGGTGGTGTTCTTGGGATGGTACTCATCATTCTTCTTCCTCCGAACACGTTTATTGGAATTATGACCCAAAAGTTTTATTTTGGTCTCATCTGACCACATGACTTTCTCCCATGAGTCCTCTGGATCATCCAAATGGTCATTGGCAAACTTAAGACGTGCCTGGACATGTGCTGGTTTAAGCAGGGGAACCTTCTGTGCCATGCATGACTTCAAACCATGACGTCTTAGTGTATTACCAACAGTAACCTTGGAAACGGTGGTCCCAGCTCTTTTCAGGTCATTGACCAGCTCCTCCCGTGTAGTTCTGGGCTGATTTCTCACCTTCCTTAGGATCATTGAGACCCCACAAGGTGAGATCTTGCATGGAGCCCCAGGGAGATTGACAGTCATGTTTAGCTTCTTCCATTTTCTAATGATTGCTCCAACAGTGGACCTTTTTTTCACCAAGCTGCTTGGCAATATCCCCGTAGCCCTTTCCAGCCTTGTGGAGGTGTACAATTTTGTCTCTAGTGTCTTTGGACAGCTCTTTGGTCTTGGCCATATTAGTAGTTGGATTCTTACTGATTGTATGGGGTGGACAGGTGTCTTTATGCAGCTAACGACCTCAAATGGGTGCATCTAATTTAGGATAATAAATGTAGTGGAGGTGGACATTTTAAAGGCAGACTAACAGGTCTTTGAGGGTCAGAATTCTAGCTGATAGACAGGTGTTCAAATACTTATTTGCAGCTGTATCATACAAATAAATAGTTTAAAACTCATATATTGTGATTTCTTGATTTTTTTTTTTAGATTTATGTCTCTCACAGTGGACATGCACCTACGATGACAATTTCAGACCCCTCCATGATTTCTAAGTGGGAGAACTTGCAAAATAGCAGGGTGTTCAAATACTTATGTGAGTACAAATTACAAATCACACTTTTCGTGCTACGGCTGTCAGGCTGATGACGCGGAAGCGGAAATAACTCGATCATTGTCTTTATTCAAAAACACAGTTCAACAAATGAAACACTCACATGCCGCGAAGGAAAGCAAAACTAAGATATCCGCTCGAGACGAGTAATCCAAAACGAAAGTGAATGTCCAACGGAAAACAAAACCTGAACTGAAAGCAACTCCACGGCAAGGAGTAATCAACGCGGAAACAGAGTCCTGGGAACAGAACCAGCGGGAAGGCAGGCAGTCGCGGAGTGACCAGCATGACACTTTAAGAACCGACAGCCTGTGACTCGAGAACGTGAGTTTATATAGTCTAGTCCTTAACGAGCCACAGCTGTCGGTGATCCTGGCAGGCAGTGAATAACGAGGAACTGTCAGTTACTGAGGGGGGCGTGGCAGGGTGCATCTCTGACAGCTACTGAGAGGGGCGTGGCAGGGTGCATCTCTGACAGCGGTCGAGGGGGGCATGGCAGGGGAATCCCTGACAGTACCCCCCCCTCCAGGGGCGGCACCTGACGCCCCAAAACCCACCCTATGCCAGGCGGGCCGGGGCACTCGGAGGAAGGCCTCCCCAACCGACCCGGGACAAAGGAGGCCCCGTGGGCATCGCAACGAAGCAGGGGAGGATCGGAAGGGGCCCAAGGCAAAGCAGCGTCCTTGGTCGGGAGCGGAGCGACGTCCTCGGTGGAGACAGGAGGCGAAGAGACGACCTCCCTGGAGACCTGGAGCGGAGCGACGTCCTCGGTGGAGACAGGAGGCGAAGAGACGACCTCCCTGGAGACCTGGAGCGGAGCGACGTCCTCGGTGGAGACCAGGAACACAGAGGCACCCTCGGCAGGACGTTGAACCGGAACGACACCCTCGGAGGGCCTCTGGAGAGCTTTGACGTTTAACCGGAACGACACCCTCGGAGGGCCTTTGGAGCGCTCTGACGTTGGACCGGAACGACACCCTCGGCGGGCCTCTGGAGAGCTCTGCCGTCACCCTGAGGGGAACCTGGAGGCCCGACATCGTCATGCGGGGAACCTGGAGGCCCGACGTCGCCCTGAGGGGAACCTGGAGGCCCAACGTCGCCCTGAGGGGAACCTGGAGGCCCGACGTCGCCATGCGGGGAACCTGGAGGCCCGACGTCGCCATGCGGGGAACCTGGAGGCCCGACGTCGCCCTACGGGGAACCTGGAGGCCCGACGTCACCATGCGGGGAACCTGGGGGCGAGACGTCGACCTGAGGAGGACCTGGGGGCGAGACGTCGACCGGAGGAGGACCTGGGGGCGAGCCGTCGCCCTGAGGAGGACCTGGGGGCGAGCTGTCGCCCTCTGTGGAGCCCGGGGGCGAGCTGTCGCCTTCTTTGCGGCCAGGCGGCTGTACGACGTCCCTTTCGCGGCCAGGCGGCGGTACGACGTCCCTTTCGCGGCCAGGCGGCGGTATGATGACCTCTTCGCTGAGCTCTCTTGGGGACTCTGGAACGGGAACGAGCTCTCTGGGGGACTCTGGAACGGGAACGAGCTCTCTGGGGGACTCTGGAACGGGAACGAGCTCTCTGGGGGACTCTGGGGCTGAGCGGCACCCTCGGCGGAACTCTGTGGCTGAGCGGCACCCTCGGCGGAACTCTGTGGCTGAGCGGCACCCTCGGCGGAACTCTGTGGCTGAGCGGCGCCTCGGCGGAACTCTGTGGCTGGCGGCGCCCTCGGCGGAACTCTGTGGCTGAACGGCGCCCTCGGCGGAACTCTGTGGCTGAGCGGCGCCCTCGGCGGAACTCTGTGGCTGAGCGGCGCTCTCGTGACGACTCTGTGGCGGCCCGGCGCTCTCGTGACGGGTCTGTGGCGGCTCGGCTCTCTCGTGACGGGTCTGTGGCGGCTCGGCCCTCTCGTGACGGGTCTGTGGCGGCTCGGCGCTCGTGACGGGTCTGTGGCGGCTCGGCTCTCGTGACGGGTCTGTGGCGGCTCGGCCTCTCGTGACGGGTCTGTGGCGGCTCGGCGCCTCGTGACGGGTCTGTGGCGGCTCGGCGCCTCGTGACGGGTCTGTGGCTGCTCACGCCCGTGACGGGTCTGTGGCGGCTCGGCTCTCTCGTGACGGGTCTGTGGCTGCTCTGCGCTCTCGTGACGGGTCTGTGGCGGCTCGGCTCTCTCGTGACGGGTCTGTGGCGGCTCGGCTCTCTCGTGACGGGTCTGTGGCGGCTCGGCGCTCTCGTGACGGGTCTGTGGCGGCTCGGCCCTCTCGTGACTGGTCTGTGGCGGCTCGGCGCTCTCGTGACGGGTCTGTGGCGGCTCGGCGCTCTCGTGACGGGTCTGTGGCTGCTCTGCGCTCTCGTGACGGGTCTGTGGCGGCTCGGCGCTCTCGTGACGGGTCTGTGGCGGCTCGGTGCTGTCGTGACGGGTCTGTGGCGGCTCGGCTCCCTCGTGACGGGTCTGTGACGTAGAGGCGCGCTCCTGGAGACACTGTGGCGTAGAGGCACGCTCCTGGAGACACTGTGGCGTAGAGGCACGCTCCTGAAGACACTGTGGTGAAGAGGCGCTCTCCTGGAGACACTGTGGCGAAGAGGCGCGCTCCTGGAGACACTGTGGCGGAGAGGCACGCTCCTGAAGACACTGTGGCGGAGAGGCACGCCCACGGGAACCTCGAAACAGGGCAGCACGCTTGTAGATGTTCTGTGGCGGCACGGACAGCTCATGGGAATGCTGGGATGCCAGGGCGCACTCGCAGACGCTCGGTGATGGTGCAGAGCGTCCACGAGAACCCCGGAACACAGCAGCGCGCTTGTACTGACCCAGGGGCAGGGCCATGTGTCCGTGGAAACCCAGGAACTGAGCCTCGCGTTCTTGGATGCCCAGGGATGGAACCGAGCACCAGTGAGAATCCTGGAACGGAGCTGCGCGCTCTGAAGCACCGTGGAACGAAGCCGAGCACCTCGGAGAATCCTGGAACGGAGCCGCGCGCTCTGAAGAACCATGGAATGAAGCCGAGCACCTTGGAGAGTCCTGGTACGGAGCCGCACGCTCTGAAGACCCATGGAATGAAGCTCCTTCCTCCTCAAAGGGACTGTCGTGGAGATCCGCCACCTCCATCCCACACATCCCAAGAAGAAGGCATGGCAGGGGAATCCCTGACAACGGCACATTATACACTGGACTTACACAGCACAGTGCACTTTACATTTCATATTTTCTTTTTCATATTTATTTCATATTTTTATATTCTTATTTTTATACCACACCATTCCGCACAAGGACACTTTACACCACACCTTACTGCACACGGACACTCATGGACAATCAAAAACCATGCCTAACTTGTTTACTGTTGTTTACTGTTTAACTGCACACTGCCGTAAACATTTTTTGTGTATGTGTATATATATGTATATATATATGTATATATATATATATATATATATATATATATATATATATATATATATATATATCTTTATATCTTTATTTATCTTCCTTCTTTTTCTTATTATATTTTTCTTTTAAATTTTGTTATTATATTTATAATTTTTATTCTCCTTTTTACCCCATTTTATTCCCTCATGCCGGACCGTCGTTAATGTATGTGTATGTGACAAATAAAATTTGATTTGATCTGATTTGATTTTGACTTATTTTCCTCACTGTATATATGGGGCCTTGCTGCTTGCTTAAACACTATTAGAGGCACCAACCTACCTTTACAACCTAAAATTTAAATTTTTGTTTCATGAAATTGTATTAATTTATTCCCAACAGTCTATTCTCTTTATTTTGTTCATTAGCGTTTCTCTTGGCTGCACTGCTTCCAGTACGTGTATGTGGATGTTAGATATTTTGTCCAATCATATTTCAGCCTCTTTGTGCTGCCATGTCAATCTAATCTGCCCAGGGCCTTCAGAATCAGTAATGCTGGCCAATGTACCTTAGATTATATAAGCAATGGGTCTGTTTCTTCAACCAAACAGATTTCAAATTCACCTCACAGCGCCATCTAGCTGGCCCAGAATAGTGTCAGCATTTTTTCGTCCTCTGATTGGTTTGTCAGAGGGAAACTGTTACAGCCAAGTTTGACTAGCAAAACACATCTGTAGGGCTCTGCACATTTTAATACATCTGAGTTAAATTTTTTAATTTTTATGCCCACAATAGCTGATGGGGAAAGAGAAATTTATTTGGCCTCTGCCATACTTAAAAATCAATTTTCAAGGCGGATTTTTCCAGAAAAGCTATACATCATGAAAGTTCACTAACCCTGAAGCTAGCTTGCTCGTCTCTGCCCGAGAATGGGGTTTGTTTGCCACTTCCAGACCAAAGCCTAAACGGGGTACCACTGGCTTACAGCCTCTGCGGAGTGTTGCAAATTATGTGAGTATGCATTATTAGTATGCATCTCTGGTGAGTTTGATGTTGCAGCCTGATACTACAATCGTCAAATTTGTTAATTTTTTTCACTAATCTGCTTTCCGCTTTTCATACCCAAAAATGACAAAGTGAAAACCGTACACATAATTATTAAGGCCCTGATAAGAATCACTCCCTTTCTTCAAAAACAATTGAAAATTAGTTTAGTTGCCTTCCAATTCTCTTTATCATTGCCGAGATGTTTCTCCACTTTGACTGGAGTCTACCTGTTGAAAAGTTATTTGATTGAATATGATTTGGAAGGACACATGCCTTTCCATTGATAGCCTCATAATGCATATTGGAGTAAAAACCAAGCCATGAGGTCAAAGGAGCTGCCTGCAGAGCTCAGAGACAGAGTTGGTGCAAGGCACAGATCTGAAGCAGGATAGAAAAATTACAAGAGCACAAAATTATTTACATAATCCATAATTTTAAAATGAAAGAAGTGTGGCACAACCAGGACTCCTCCAAGAGCTGGTGCCCTGGCCAAACTAAACAATCAGGGAAGAAGGGCCTTAGTAAGCGAATTGACCAAGAACTCGATGGTCAACTGTTTGTAGAAAGCACATAGTTCTAGAAAGACAATTGCAGCCCTCCACTAATCTGGAGTTTATTCCAGTGTGATCAGGGTTCAGGGAAACCTGAATGGAACAAAGTACATAGATATCCTCAATAAAACATGTTCTACAGCACTTAGGACCTCAGTCAGTGTTAAAGGTTCACCTTCCAACATGACAACAAACCTAAGCACACAGAAAAGACAACAGAGGATTTGCTTAGGGGCAACTCTGTCAATGTCTTAGAGGGGCCAAGCCAGAGCTCTGACTTGAACCCTATTGAACATCTCTGGAGAGACCTGTAAGTGTCAGTGAAAAACCAAGGCATTACCCTGAAAATCCCAGACTCTAGACAGCTATACTCAGAAAATACTCCAGATCCTGAAAGAAAGTGTTTGTCCACTGACGGTACCTATCCCATTTGGCAGAAAATCCTACAACCCAAGTGTGCAAAGATTGCTACCATATCCAAAATAACTCGAGGCTGTATTTGTTGCCAAAGGTGTTTCAAGTACTGAAGCATCTGAATACTTATGCATGTGATATTAAATTTTTCTTTGTTTGTTAAAAAATAATAATATATATATATATACAGGGAGTGCAGAATTATTAGGCAAGTTGTATTTTTGAGGATTAATTTTATTTGAGGATTTAATTTGAACAACAACCATGTTCTCAATGAACACAAAAAACTCATTAATATCAAAGCTGAATATTTTTGGAAGTAGTTTTTAGTTTTAGCTATTTTAGGGGGATATCTGTGTGTGCAGGTGACTATTACTGTGCATAATTATTAGGCAACTTAACAAAAAACAAATTCATACCCATTTCAATTATTTATTTTTACCAGTGAAACCAATATAACATCTCAACATTCACAAATATACATTTCTGACATTCAAAACCAAACAAAACAAATCAGTGACCAATATAGCCACCTTTCTTTGCAAGGACACTCAAAAGCCTGCCATCCATGGATTCTGTCAGTGTTTTGATCTGTTCACCATCAACATTGCGTGCAGCAGCAACCACAGCCTCCCAGACACTGTTCAGAGAGGTGTACTGTTTTCCTCCTTGTAAATCGCACATTTGATGATGGACCACAGGTTCTCAATGGGGTTCAGATCAGGTGAACAAGGAGGCCATATCATTAGATTTTCTTCTTTTATACCCTTTCTTGCCAGCCACGCTGTGGAGTACTTGGGCGTGTGTGATGGAGCATTGTCCTGCATGAAAATCATGTTTTTCTTGAAGGATGCAGACTTCTTCCTGTACCACTGCTTGAAGAAGGTGTCTTCCAGAAACTGGCAGTAGGACTGGGAGTTCAGCTTGACTCCATCCTCAACCCGAAAAGGCCCCACAAGCTCATCTTTGATGATACCAGCCCAAACCAGTACTCCACCTCCACCTTGCTGGCGTCTGAGTCGGACTGGAGCTCTCTGCCCTTTACCAATCCAGCCACGGGCCCATCCATCTGGCCCATCAAGACTCACTCTCATTTCATCAGTCCATAAAACCTTAGAAAAATCAGTCTTGAGATATTTCTTGGCCCAGTCTTGACGTTTCAGCTTGTGTGTCTTGTTCAGTGGTGGTCGACTTTCTGCCTTTCTTACCTTGGCCATGTCTCTGAGTATTGCACACCTTGTGCTTTTGGGCACTCAGTGATGTTGCAGCTCTGAAATATGGCCAAACTGGTGGCAAGTGGCATCTTGGCAGCTACACGCTTGACTTTTCTCAGTTCACGGGCAGTTATTTTGCGCCTTGGTTTTTCCACACGCTTCTTGCGACCCTGTCGACTATTTTGAATGAAACGCTTGATTGTTCGATGATCACGCTTCAGAAGCTTGGCTATTTTAAGACTGCTGCATCCTCTGCAATATATCTCACTATTTTTGGCTTTTCTGAGCCTGTCAAGTCCTTCTTTTGACCCATTTTGCCAAAGGAAAGGAAGTTGCCTAATAATTATGCACACCTGATATAGGGTGTTGATGTCATTAGACCACACCCTTCTCATTACAGAGATGCACATCACCTAATATGCTTAATTGGTAGTAGGCTTTCCAGCCTATACAGCTTGGAGTAAGACAACATGCATAACGAGGATGATGTGGTCAAAATACTCATTTGCCTAATAATTCTGCACTCCTGTATATATATATATATATATATATATATATATATATATATATATATATATATATATATATATATATATATATGCCTTCAGTGTGACTCTACAATTTTCATAGTCATGAAAATAAAGAAAACTCTTTGAATGAGAAGGTGTGTCCAAACTTTTGGTCTGTACTGTATATAGATAGATAGATAGATAGATAGATAGATAGATAGATAGATAGATAGATAGATAGATAGATAGATAGATAGATAGATAGATAGATAGATAGATAGATAGATAGATAGATAGATAGATAATCTGCATTATTGTATGAGGAAGTCAGGTGTGTGTATGTGAGGGTGGTGCAGGAGCAGGGCATGTATGAGGACAGTGTGACAGCTTTGCTTTTGACTTTTTTAACAGTCAAGTCAGTCATTTGCAAGAGATATTGTATGGACCATGATTTGTAAAATGTTGGAACTCAGTGAAATCCAAAATGGATTTTAATTGGGTAATTTGACACATAGACACATGACTGACATAGATTTGATAGTCTTGTCACCTCATAAGAACATGCATTTAACATCAAGTGACAATACAAAGCATTTAAATGTCAATGTATAATTTAATTTATAATAAAAAAAAGAACATTTCTGAAAAATAAAGCATTAAACTTACTGTTGAAGTGTGCATCTGACAGCTGTTCATTTGAATCATGTCCTTCATTGTATTGATCATAATGTTCCACTTGCTCCTGACAATCACAGTGATGCCTTTCATGACTCCTGTTGTCATGCCGTGATGTGTGTCTGCGTTGGCGCCGCTTCTTTTTGTAACCTCTGGGCATTGGAACACCAGTGTAAACAGACTGATGGTCTGAGACATGAGAGGGGAAGTAACCATAAATGCGATGTTGACCCAATGTATTACTTTAAATGTACAAACCTGCTTTCCGTGCTGGGGATTCTTGTATATGTGAATTCAATTTGCATTTTATTTTATATTACTAAAAAAACTGTAGTAATACAGTGTAGACTTTTTTATTCCCAATGTTTCTTAACATAATATGAATGTTTATAAAGTAAAGGAAACTTTAATGTTTATAAATACTTGTTAAGGTTTATAAAAACTTTAAAACAACATTATCATCATTATGGAAGGCCTAATCAAAGGCATGAATAAATATATTAATGTGAAAGTTAATCATATCCAGGTTTTAAACCTGTTTCATGCAAAGTGTTTCCAGGATAGACTCTTCTTGTAATCCTGACCAGAAGAATTTTATTGTGAAAAATAGCCCATAAATACCAAACCGGACATTAAGCTTTAATTAGTCTGTTTTTAGATAAAACATTTTTTGAGTTCATACATTTGTAATATGTATATGAATGTATGAAGACATCTGCTAAACTCCCACGACCCACTTGAGAAAATGTAGGTCAAAGATTGTTGGGAGGTCTCATGGTTTAAAATGAAATGGAAAACGTAAAAAAAAAAACTTTGATTATGTACTTGTATCAAAATTGTATGATTTTAGCATTTGACAGCTTGTTTAGCCAATGTTATTACGTTGGAATGGAATACAAGGTATATGCAGTATATGTTAATATATTACTCTACAATAACAGGTGCATTAGAACAGGACATCCCACCATCATCGTCTTTATTGCGTCTACTTCTTTCACTGCTGTTATAATAATCATAGTCCATTCTGTCAAGATAGAGAATAAGAGAGACAAATGAAATGACAATCTCTAAACTGGCATATAAATGTGAAAATTATAATCTTGCTTGATACAATTACAATTAATGAGAATGAATCACTCCATCACAACCAGCTTGTGGTTTTGTTTTTGTTTTGTATTTTAAATTTTTTACCTCCTGTTTTATCATAATTGTAATGTTTGTTTTTATACCTCCCTGTCTCTCTTTGCGCACTGAGCTTTACATGCAGTGGTGGAATACCTTGATGCAAATTTTTACCCTGGTCCTTTGAAGCATACTATAATGTGTTATATTTCAACATTCACCTATTCACTTTTTTATTGAGGTGCTTAATAACAACACAATTTACTACACAAAGGTATCATTGACACCCTATACAATTCTGTGCCTCCAACATTGTGGAAACAGTTTGGGGAAAAAAAACGTATATTGCTGGAAAGTTAAGGTGCCTCAATGCTTTTGTCTGTCTTTTTGTCTCTAACTATCTGTCATAAAAATGTTCCATGAATTATTAATGACCACTTTTATAACCATATGAAAATAACTTGGCAAAGCATGTGTTATTGTTCCCCCACATCAAGAGCCCTGTGGGACCCCCTTACGTGATGATTCATTATATAAATCCTGTTATTTTTATCAGGCACTTTCACAGCAAAGGCAAGTATCATACATTCCAGTAAACTTTTTTTCGGCTTCTCCCTTTAGGGAGACCACCCACCACAGCGGACCATCCGCATGTTTGATTGGGCACATGTTTTTACACTGGATGCCCTTCCTAACACAACTTTTTTCCCCCCATTTATCCAGGCTTGGGACCGGCACTAAGAGTGGCTGGGGACGGGGATCGAACCCGGACCACAGCGGTGAGAGCGCTGCATCCTAACCACTAGACCACCAGGGAACCCAAGTATCATACATTCCAGTAATATACTTTAAACATTCAATAAAAACTAATCCACTTAATTTGCCTTTATTTCATGCAACTAAGAATTTGAGAATTAAAGATCTTGCACAACCATGGTAATTTGCACTGGTGGGAAGTAATGAAGAACAAATACTTTGTGAGTAAAATTTCCTGTTATTAGTACTTTTCTTCACTATTTATGTTTCAGACAACTTTTAACTTTCACTCATTAAATTCTTTGACACAAATATCTGTACTTTCTTCTTACATTTGCGAAACAGTCTAATTACTTGAGCATAATTTGGTGACATAATCAATATTTTTTTCTTCTTATTGTGTGCCATTTTCAGCCTATCAACCTATTTGCTGTCATTGCACAGCTTTTTCAATCTACCACTGGTGGATAAGTTCCTGGCTATCACACACCACCGACATAGGCTAGCCTATGAAGCTAACAACAATCAAGGCAAAAGGCAACTTTTTTAATTCAATTCATTTTTATTTGTATAGCGCTTTTAACAATGAACATTGTCTCAAAGCAGCTTTACACAGATAATGTGGCGATTAAAAGTAAATATGTTCTTTGTAAGTTCGTTTGTCCCTGATGAGCAACTGTGGCAAGGAAAAACTCCCCGAGATGGCATAAGGAAGAAACCTTGAGAGGAACCAGACTCAAGAGGGAACCCATCCTCATCTGGGTTGCACCGAATGTCCATTTGAAGCAGATATACAATGTTGCGGGGTACAGTGATGATGATCAGAAGCGAACTGTATTCCTGAGTCAGTGTAGCAGACTGTTGACATTAACTACAGTCCAAATCCTTCCTTAAAACGCCCAACTAAAAGTATGGAGCTAGTATGGATTAGGCATTAGCCCTATGACATGATCTTTCCTGTACTTACTCCTACCTAAACAAATTCCACTATTTTTTTTATTTTGTTGATTGTAGATCAGTTCACTGTTTTAATTACCCAATATTTTCCAGAACAATCCTATAAAAAGGTTTCATGTTTTGCTCTATATTAGAAGAAATTAGAGAATAGACGAATAAAGGTATATCATATCTCTAATTATAGTACAATATAGTACAAACCACACTACACAATCTGTTCTCTATTTCTATCAAGCAATACATTAACTCCTGGAGTTTAATTAATTCCATTTTTGCTGGATTTGCCAACAATATCCTGATTGCTTCCTTTCTTGTTTTGGAGCTAAATCATAATCAGATACAGCTTTGGCAAAGAAATGCTCCCATTTTCCAATTTCTTTAAAGGTCCGCACTGTATTTTTCTGTCATAAAATCTTGTGTCTATAAGGTCTATTTCTTACTAGGTGCTTGTGTCCTAAATGCTTATTATTTAAGCTACAATTAATCTGTTTATTTCTATATTTCATAATGCTTAGTGTGATCTCTGCATTCATCTGGTGCTTTATCCTTTTTAAGTGTTTTTGGTTACATCTTATTTTACTTCCCTTGTGCCTTTGTACGCCACTCTCTGCTTTATCAGCCGTGTGAAAAACCATATTAATGATATCAAGTTTAAGGTATTTCTTTCTATGATTATACATCACTAAGCTTAAGCTACAACCACCCTCCTTAGCTCACAAGCAGGCAAAAGTGGTATGTGGAGGTATTTTGTGTTTATTTGTGAGTTGTCTGTTTTTCATGTACCTGAACATGTGACTGATGTTTTTTTTATTTGTCCTCTTTTTAATTGGCTCTATGGTGTATGTTGTTGGTCTCTATGTATTTAGACTATGTACATAAATAGAATAAACATCTGAAAAAACAATCTTAGCCTTCGTGTTGTGACTAAATTTGTGGTCTTCAGATCTGGGTTCCCTTTTGAGTCTGGTTCCTCTCAAGGTTTCTTCCTCTTACCATCTCAGGGAGTTTTTGCTTGCCACAGTCACCACTGGCTTGCTCATCAGGGATAGACAAGGATAAGGAACAATAATAGCATACTATAAAAGGAACTTATAAGAAATAAACTTTTACATTCTTTTATACAACCTTATAACAACTTTACCTGTGTAGATTTCACTTCTGCATTAGTGAAGGCCAAGTGCATCAGACAATAAAGATGCTTGCGGCCAGCAAGAGACACCCCAAGATGAATGGAAGGGAAGTGCAATGTTTGAAAAGATGGCAATTAAATGACTGAAGCTGTCAATGAGCAAGTAAAGGCTAAACAAGCAAATGTTTCAGAAGCAGCACAAGGAATGGTGAACTGTCGCTGAACTTTACTTTGCATTGGTATCATCTTTTCAAGATATAAATTAGGGCTGCTATATATATATATATATATATATATATATATATATATATATATATATATATATATATATATATATATATATATATAATTATTATATTTTTTTCTAATTTTCAATTATTATTATTCGATTATTCAGATTTATTTTCATTATTATTTAAAATAGATGTTTTGTTTATTATAACTATATAAAACCCTAATTCAGGTTATTTATGTATACACATGTACTTAAAAAATGCAAAAGACACATATTAAGTTTAACTATCTTTAACTTTAACTATATTTGAACCCTCCTTGCCAGCCGGACAATTATTTACCTTAAAACATGAATTAATGCTTTTTGCCATACTAAAGAAATTATTGTAGACATTTTTATTGGACACATTATAAATGAAAAAATAAAAGGAAAAAAGCTAAAGTGCTTTTATTTTTGCTGAACTGAGATTACAGATCATAAGTAATGACCTTACTAGTTAAAAAAAGAAAAAAAAAAAGTAAACTCCACACTTATTGTCTCTACCTAGCTAAATGTATCTAATGTGTAACATTGCTCTCTTCTATGCTTCACATTGCATTGGTAAAATATCATCAGCTGAGTGTAAATTTTTACAAAGTGTCTACATTTAGTTTTGTAACGGATTTTACTGTTTCCACTTTTGACAACCGCAACGGATGCCAGCAAATGAGTCACACAGCTCTATGCAGGAAGAATAAATGCGTATTTTTCCACCTATTCATCTCGAAAAATTCGGCTTTAATCGTCAACTTTTTTATTTTTGAGAAAGGCATTGTTTTTCACTCACTGAAAGTTGAATCTGTTTGCGCATCGCTCTCTGCTGTCTTCACTTCACGCACAACTACACGTCTGATTGTAGCAACAGTGAGCATGGTAACTGTAGTAGCGGCTTTACTGAGGTGACCTTAATGTGCCAGATATAAATTAGATTTTAATAGAAAATAGCATTTGCCATATATTTATTTCATTATGTGAAAAGGTCTGGCTAGACCTATATTGCGGTCCGGGTTCGGACCGGAGTTCGCCCAGTTGTGACCCCTGAGTGCATTCAGAACTGACTTGCCAGACACAATAAAAATACATTGGAGTCCACTAAAGAAGTTATCTGTGCAGACCCTACTGAAGAAAAATCTGTCAGTACTGTGCAGAAGACAGGCTAATAAAGCTGATCGCAAGTAAAAGAAGAAAAAGGGCTCAGTTTAAAAAAAAAGGACTGTTAAGAAAATAAAACTGGAAGAGAGGAAGGGGGAAGTGAATCAATAGTAAGAACTAAACACACAATGTAGCATAAGCAAGGTACAAGTTAATGCTGCATGCATCAAGTGTGGTAAGGGGCAATAGTGTTCTGTACCTTCTCCACAGCAAAGTTAAGGTAAAGGCAAAGTTGTGCTTTTGTAACCCCAAGAACGCTGACCTCAGCCTTGATTGAAGGCTAGTTCAACCAATCAAATAAATAACAAAAAAAAGACCGACTAGGCTGTATTTCCAGTTTGAGGACTTTTATTAAGTATTTTTATTATATTAGAGTTACATTGATGCTTTGGTGCAAAACTTAAAAATTTACGCAAGCATGAAAATGTCACAATACTATAAGTGCAGTACTATGTCCCATCTAATGTAGCATCACTTTTCACAATGCCATTAAAAGGCAAAACTGTGGCACTGATGTTATTTACTTAAGTCAGTGTGATTGCTCTGACTGAATACTGTGAGTCTTTTTAGTTTGGCTCATAGCTAGAGTCAGCCAGTAGGAGGCAGTCTGTGAAGTGTCTGTCAGAAGAGGTGGAAAGAGTAATAAAATATTATACTCAAGTCAAATCTACTCAAGGCGGGATTTTATAGTACAGTATTTCAAAAAGGACAAGGAGATATAAATCTTAAACTAATTGAATTTATCTGAGGGAACACCTTTACAAATTATATGGCATGAGGTATTTATGCCTAGAAAGTTTGGTACCTGCAGGACACTCCCTGTTTGGAAGAGCATAGAGATACAAGTACACAGCAACAACAAAAAAAACATTTTATCTCCCTAAAAGAAGTCTTTTTGCTGTGTTGCTGTCCCTGTGCTAGGCACTGTAGCTCTCCGGCTATGTCCCTGCACTGCTTATATGGGAAGCACGCTGACTAGAAACAAGTACCCTATACAAAGCTGCTTATTTTAATTTTATTATTAGCATTATAATCTAGGTAGAACAAAATGTAATAGATAAAACAAACTATGAACCATTTATTTATTTGTTTACTGATTTTTACAGATTAGAAAATAATCTGTGTTTATTTCAGTAGCAAAGAAAGCAAGCAAAAATGCCACTACAGTCCATGACTTGTGTCTAATGTGTGTTATGCACTTTTGCAGCGAAAAAAAAACCTCCTGTCTTAATGTCATTTATGATCATTGGAGAACTCGCAAATACAGATTCAGAATTCAGACAGTCAGTGCACCTGTTGAACTCGTGGCGTGTCCTGTACTGACTGGACTTTGATTGGACACTGTATTCTCAACATGAGTGTGTGATTGCTTATACAGCAATGCTCAACTCTAATCTAAACATCAGTAGATCTACTCTAAAGTAGTGAATGGCTGATAGAATTTCTATATTATTATAATTACAACATCTTCGTACGGGCTAGCTCAAAGCTGGATTAATAACAAAAAACAAGTAACATAAATCACCTTTTTTTTTTTTTTTTTTTTTTTTTGCAAATCCGAATGTTTCGCTGATTTTCCTATCTTACTTAATCCTCTTTTTTAAATTTGACATCCTAATTTTCCGGAGTGTTATTTTTTTTACCCCTTGCATTATTTTTATATATTGTAGATTTTTTTTTTTTTAGTAATGGATATGATTTTAAATGTAGCGAAGTACAATACTTCAAACAAAACATATTAAGTACATGTAAAATTACAGATTTGAAAAACTACTTTAAAAAGTAGAAGTCAGAAAGATGGCTTCCGTACGCTACATTGATTTGATTATTTTCTTCTATAAAAACACAATTTTGCAGAGGGAAGTGGATCCAAAATAGGCACTTTTTATTGTACATTTAGTGAGTATAGGAACTTCTCTCTGATGAAAAGTCACTGTTCCTTGATCTGGCTTTCAGCTTCATCATTTTTCAAATATCCATGTCAATTTAAATAAATGGGTTTCAAACAAATGCAGAAATACAGTCCATGACATCTAGATCACAAAATGCTGATTTTTTCAAGGTTGGGAAAGCATGCTGGCTTGTGTCTATAAATGTTTGATCCGAACGCTGAGCTTACACTTAAATGCATTTACTGCACTTATCATGTAGGGCAGGTGTCAGTGTTCTCCTTGGAGTTTACTGTTGAGTGTATTACATTTTTCCATCAACTCTGTCAGAAACACTAGGCCCAACAGCCACACATAATCTAGAAGTTCCTTGGGCTCCTTGTTCCTTGCAGAATATAAAAAGGTTGAAGGTCAATAAAGCATTGTAACATTTACAGCATTTGGCAGACTCCCTTATCCAGAGCAACTTCCAACCATCTTATTCATACAACTGAGCAGCTATGGGGTCAAGGGCCTTGCTCAAGGGCCCAGTAGTGGCAACTTGGTGATAGTGGGATTTGATCTCACTCCACTTACCCACGACTTAACCTCGGGACATTAGCGACCCCTGGTCTTTTTATCTGGCATCAAGCTCATCCAGTAACACCTTAACTAAGTGATGCTGGAGTGTTTTTTTGCTGTATTAAGTTTATAAATCTGAGCACTGGCATTATTATGTGACAAAAGTACATGACTTTTCCAGCAAAGACCTGCTGATGAATCACACAACGATAATTCTCGAAGTCTGGAAAATCAGGGACATTACGGCGGAATGTATACACACTATGCTTTGGCAGCATTTGCTACCATTTAATGAACAGTAATAACTTTTTCACTGATTTATTCACTGACCTCTTGATCTTTAAAACTTCTGACAGTGACTCTTTGTCACTAATGCAGGGCCAAGATATACAGTATGGAGTGCATTTTTAATGTCATCTTTGTTTTTAAAATCCTTGAAAATAGTCCCTGACGTAATGTACATTGCTTTTTTGAGCAAATAGTGACATGAAATTATGCTTCAGCAGCAGCCTTATTTTGAGCAGCAGATTTTGTAAAAAGTGATTGCTGGGCTTTCAACTCAGATTTCAGCTCATCAACTGAAAAATAGAAAGAAATTCCTCTTCCCATTCTGGATTAAAATGTTTTTACCTTGTCTTATGGAGCCTTTGCAATTCTAGCCTAACTATTACCTCATGGCCTATCACCACCATGGAGAGCTGTATATGGATGTTTGCAACAGTTAACTTGCTGCCTGGAACATACTTGATGACAATTTATGCAATTTGGCTATATAAAGTCATTCTGTGGCAGTTATGGCACAAGGTTGCTACCAAAGATCTACCAAAGAAGGAGAAGATCTGTGGAAATTTCCATTTTTTTAAGCAATCTTGAATCAGCCATGTCTAATTTTCAAGGTTTACAAGCTTTGAGTGATTGTGTGCAAAATCAAAAAGGATATAAGCCAGTTTGCCAGAGTGGTTGAGTTTTAGTTGGAATTGGAATAGAGCAGTCACCCAAGTACTAAAACAAAAGCAAAAGATTTAAAAACATAACGAGCAAGCAAGAGAGGATTGTGGCAAGTACAAACACACAATTAGATAGAACCCCTTAGAGGAACAGGTCACACCTCCCTTTCTGGGTGACACTGCGTAATCTTGTGTTGGCACATCCTTTGTATGGTAACTTTCCCAACAGCTTCCTTGTTGAGAAATTTAACAAAGTATTTGAAATCAATCCCTGATTTAAATCTTTAAAACTACTATGTCTTTTGCTAAAATGTCATTTTTCAAGCTGTAAAACATGTGAAAACTCAAGTTCACCCCCACCAACATTTACACAAGATTCCGTATTCACAAACCGATAACAGACAGATTAGAGCAATTGGCAAAAGAGAGTAAAAAAAGAAAACTTTCCTGTAATGTTTAAAAGCAAATGTCTTGGCCACATTAGTGACCTGATTAAATTATATGTTTTATTAACTTGAGGTTGTTAATTAAAATGAGATCTCATGGCAAAACTTAATCTACGATAGAGAAGCACCTGATCAGCTCAGAAATATCTGCCTTGTGACCACATAGCACAGCACATGGACATGCATCCTCACCAGATCAATGTGAGAAAAAGCCAATGAGGATGTAATTAAAACAGATCTCCTGCTGCCATATTACCTCATCATAGTGCCAGCAGATACATATTTCTTGTGTCACAGGATGTCACCACCTACATAGCAAATAATTAGGATTGGGCAATCAAACTAAATAATGTTATGGTCATTTTAAAATTATAAAACTATTCTAGAGAAAGGAGCACTTGCTTTCAGGCTTTCCTAGGATGAATATTCAACATGTATATTCACTATAATCAATCCACCGTCCTTCATGCTGAATGAACAGCAGCTCTCAGGGAAGTCAATAATCAGCACTGACAGTATTATTGAGTAGCCTGCAAAACATTTAGAAATGCACACAGTTTTACATTTTATCTTTATCTGTGAAACATGCATTTATTTATTAAGAATAGTACAGAATTGCACATAGTGTAACTGAAGCCTCTGATCAAAGATGTCTTACTCACCTCTAAGAGATATAAGCAGTAACACCCTTTCTGCATACAAATTAATATGTGCTATTTTGTTTTAAAAAAAAATTTGGCAACAACTTTGACTTTTCAACTAAAACTATTTATATTGCTTTAATTTATAATTTTTAAGAACATAGTATCCTTAGAACAGAAAATCTCTAGAAAGCATGGATATGCAAAGAAAAGAATTTTACTGTACTGTAATGTACAGTATGTATGACAACTAAAGGCTTCTTCTTAAATTCCATATCCAGCCGTATTTGCATGAACATTGTATGGGGTTATTTACAACTAGAATAGTTAACTTACCTCTTTGTTTTCTAATTAATACAAGACTTGGTGATTCTGTTTAATTCTGGCTACTGCATGAATAATTATACTTTTGGTGATGACATAACCAAAAAGAAGCGTACTAAAAGATACTGTAATTGAGCTGAGCTTGATGAGTGTGACTAACCAAATTTCAACAATAAAATCAATTTTTTTTAATGTCCAAGGAAATTCAATAACCTGATATTAAATTTACATTTTATAAGGAAAAGCCTTACCTTAGAAACCAAGAAGCATTAACTCACAGATGCAAGAAAGTTGATGTGTCACAGGTGAGCAGTGCAACAAGCAGTTATATATCTATACAAAGAAAACAAGAGAATTAACTACTTCATGCATTACCCTGGTCAAAGACGAATACTTGTCACTGTCTTGCTTTCAGCACTAGCACTGTGTGGATGGTTACTGCCTAAGGTCTGGATAAGAGTGAACAAAAGATGATTACGGGAGATCTATTTGGGGCACAGCAAATGTGCATAATATATATGAGG
The DNA here is from genome assembly GCF_014805685.1 of Silurus meridionalis. Lineage (NCBI taxonomy): Eukaryota > Metazoa > Chordata > Actinopteri > Siluriformes > Siluridae > Silurus > Silurus meridionalis. The sequence continues at coordinate 11,855,938 of NC_060894.1, forward strand.
CACAGAAAATGGCATGCACACTTTACTGTATAGTTTCAGAGATGCTTTTTTACAATTCCATTTGGAAAAGGACAATTGAAAATATTTCGAAAATAAATGCTATGATTTTTTTAAATAGTAATAAAACAAAAATGAATGGATATAAATGAAACATATTTCTGACCACATATGTTTGTAAGGATGCTTGGGACATTCTGTCACCACTATTTTTGTTAAAAAAATGTGCAGTTTGAAATTATTGTAATAGGTTGAGGGAATGAATAACATGCACTTTAGCATTGTATTCTACTGGTGTGTCTGTAAAATTAAGTTCTGCTCACTAGAGTGAATATTTGAACTATTATATCCTTTATGGCAGCTTGAGACAATCTGGACATTATCTCATGCATAATTTTGAATAATAATTTAATTACAAAACTTTGAATAGAATCTGTTGGATAATTGTGCCAATTTTTAGGTTTCTTAATACAACTCTGAAGACAGCTTTTTGGCTCAGGAAGAGAAAAATGGAAGACATACCAAAATCTGGCTTTATAATCTCCGCACACATACGCAGACACACACAGCTCTTTGTTTTTGTCTCTTCGTTTCTCTCAGCATTGAAACTTCGCTGGTGCTTCAAACAACACAAACCGGTGAATTGGTGTATATGCACAGAATCGAACAGACTCGTACTCTTGGCCACCAAGACCACTGGGCTGCTACAATCACTGTGGGACTCGTTGATTACCCCCTGAGTTCATCCCAAACCATCTACATGATGTAGAATGATGTAGAATTTGCACAAAAACAGAGCTGTGCAATCATAATAATGGTATTAAGAGGTGGATTAATTCAGGTGTTTACACCACTTAAGGCCTAGGAGTGAAATGGCCCACCACTGCAAAACTTCAATGTCCTTTAACATCTTGCAATAATTGATGTTTAACATACATGGCACAGAGTGATAGGGGAATCAGCTTTAAATCAGCTTCAAATAAATACCTTTGCAACATTGTTTTGGAACATGATGTTTAGGAAGCACATGGGTACAAAACATTCAGGAAACAAGCACTCTAACTTATGATGCCCTCTATGGCTCATCCAAGTGTGATTAAAATGATAATTATGTTTTGCACCTTTGTTAATTGATGGCTACCTTTTTAAACATATTTCTTGTTGCAGCCTCTCTTTCATGCATCGTGTTGCAATTATTATGAGCAACACGATGCATAACCTTTTCTAGACTAGAAAACCCTACTATATGAGTAGATTTTGACTTACTTATGTACATAAATTATATATTTTTTTAATACATTTGCAAACAAACTTCTTTCACGTGTGACAAAAATATAAATTTCAATATTTTATTCAGAATACAACATAGATGACATATTAAATGTTTAAACTGAGAACATATCATTCTAAGAGAAAAATAAGTTGATTTTAAATTTCATGGCATCAACACATCCCAAAAAAGTTGGTATAAGGTCATGTTTACCACTGTGTGGCATCTCCTCTTCTTTTTATAACAGTCTTACAAACGTCTGGGGACGGAGGAGTTGTTCACTGACAATGTTTTCTGGAAGTATTCCTGAGCCCATGTTGTGATTTCCATTACAGTAGCATTCCTGTATGTGATGCAGTGCCGTCTAAGAAACCGAAGGTCACAGGCATCCAGTATGGTTTTCTGGCCTTGACCCTTACGCACAGAGATTATTCCAGATTCTCTGAATCTTTGGATGATATTATGCACTGTAGAAGATGATAACTTGAAACTCTTTGCAATTTTTCACTGAGAAACTCCTTTCTGATATTGCTCCACTATTTTTTGACACAGCATTGGGGGAATTGGTGATCCTCTGCCCACCATGACTTCTGAGAGACACTGCCACGCTGAAATGTCAATTGACCTAATAAGTTGCAAATTGGTCCCCCAGCTGTTCCTTATATATACATTTAACTTTTCCAGCCTCTTATTGCTACCTGTCCCAACTTTTTTGGAATGTGTAGCTCTTATGAAATCCAAAATGAGCCAATATTTGGCATGACATTTCAAAATGTCTCACTTTCAACATTTGATATGTTATCTATATTCTATTGTGAATGAAATATAAGTTTATGAGATTTGTAAATTATTGTATTCCTTTTTATTCACAATTTGTACAGTGTTCCAATTTTTCTGGAATTGGGTTTGTGTGTATTTATATATACAGTATATATGTGTGTGTACAGTATACACACACACACACACACACACACACCAAAAAAATAACAACTCAATACTTAATTTTAAAGTTTGTTTATTTCTCTCTGTTTATTTCAGCACATTCCAGAAATGCTCAATCAGATTGAGATCTATGAAATGTGAAGGTAAAGTCTAAAGTAAACATGAACTCTATCTTCCTCAAACCATTCCGTAACTAATTTTGCACTGCCAGGGAATACAGATGATATGAAGGAGTGTACTTGGTCTAAAACTATTTTACAGATTTTTGTATGTAAAAGCATTAATACAGCAATAGATAGCTTTTGAAGATTTAGCAAAAATCTTTTAAATGTACTTAAACCCCATGCAAAGAAAATGCCAGAACAGAGACATTAAAAATTTAACAAAAACAAACAAAAAAACCCACAGTGCTATAAACTAATTCCAATTTTTTAAAGTTGTGATTAAGCTGCTCTCACACCAACATACACAAATACAAACACCATCTTCAGTTTCCTGTTATTTTTAATTCTAAGGCCAAAGAAATTCAGTAAAAATAATTATTGGGAAGTGCTGTAATTCCTGATCAGTACAAATTGAGTTTCATTGTCCACATATCTTGGGTTCACTTCTGCACCATTCTGTAAAATCCTAATTTGTATCTGTGAAATAGAAATAAAGAGATGAGACTAAAAAACACAAAAATTCACAAGCTATTGGTACATAGGCATTTCTGATCAAGTCTATAATGTTTTCACGCCAGCAAAATAATACAATTAACACATTGATAGAGATAAAATAACCCAAAGAAAATGGCTAAATTGGTTTGACATTACAGGATGGAAACTATAACTTATATAATCTTTCTTTACCATCATGATGGAAATAGATTATCTTAAATATACAGCACATCAAACATTAAGGTGGTAGAGCCACAACAGCAGAAGACCATATTTGGTTCCACTCCTTATTGCCAAGAATAGGAGTCTGAGGCTATCATGGGCTAGCTGTGGTGTGGGAGTTGATGAGGTCAGTGACGGCTATTTGGCAAGAAGGTCTGGCATGCAGCCACCATTCTAATTCATCCTAAAGGTGTTAAATTGCTTTGGTCTCAAGGCACTGTGCAGGCAACCAGAATTCTTCTACACCACCCTTGACAAACCCTGACATTCTGGGCCCATGGTTTGGGACGTTTTGGTCTCCCTTTTTTTACACACTCAAAGATACATCATACAAAGACATTCTAGACAACTGTTTGCTTTTAACTTTGTTGTAACAGTTTTGGAAAGACCAAACTGTTGGGTGTACTGGACTGGTAATCAAAAACTTTTGGGACTATCTGTCATATCAGCCATAACATTAAAACCCCCTGTCTAATATTGTGTAGGTTTCCTGTCCAGCTCTGAGTCATAAAAGCCTTGACGTCACAACGGATGCCCATTGTTGGTGCTATTGGGGGTGTGCAGGTGCCAGTATAGACACTCTAGTCTGTGGCTACGTAGCCCCATACACATCAAGCTGCAATAAACTGTTCTTGAGCACTTTTTCATCACAACCATTATTAACTGTTAAAATTTGTGCTTTAGTAGTTCTTTTGTGGGACTGGAGCAGCCTTGCTCCACACACCGCTCAGTGAGCCTTGGGTGCCCATGATCTGTTAGCTGGGTCATTGGTTTTGATTCTGTGAACCACTCACCCAAACTCACAGAAGAGCTACTTAGCCAATTTTTTATTTGTTTGTTGTCTTTTAGAAGGAGTTAATGACTCCAGATACAAATTCCTATACCACTCAATTTTGATATAAATATCGATAAAGTAAGGTAAAAAGTATTTAACTTCAATTAGTTAATTAAATAATGAATTCTAATTACAGTAGTGTGTTACAGTAGTAATTTTGGACCAAGACTGTCCTGATTCTTTATCACTATTGCAATTTCACAGTAGTTTGAGAGATGTGAAATAATAACGGTTATAATAAAAAGATATTTAATAATTTAAAAGAACATTTCATTGTTGTGTACTCTTCTGGCTTTTCAACAGTGTGTAAAGAGGAAAAAAGTTCACCTGTACCTTTTTCAATATACTTTTCGCTGTGAGCAGGGCCATGGTTTATGTCTGTATTGCTTCCCTAAAAAAAAAAAAAAAGCAGATAATTTAACATTCATGTTGAACCAGAGTTGGGGTCTAGATCTCACAGCTACATGAGCTGAAAGAAAAAGTGAAATGATGATGATGATGATGATGCATAATGATAGCATAAGGTATTGCAGTAAACTTTAATTCCTTAAAATAACACATCACACCTCTTGACAGGTGTTATTTTAATGAATAAAAGTTTACTGCAATACCTTATGCTATCATTATGCATCATATCATATCACATCACTTCTTCTTTTGGCTGCTCCAATTAGGGATCACTAGAGGGGATCATCTGTCTCCATACTACTTTGTCATCTGCCTCTTTCAAACCAAGCACCTGCTTGTCTTCCTTTACCACATCCATTAACCTTGTCCTTGGCCTTTCTCTTTTCCTCCTTCCTGGTGGCTCCATCCTCAGCATTCTCCTACTGATATACCCCATGTCCCTCCTCTGCACATGTCTCAATCTGGCCTCTCTCACTTTGTCCCTAAAACTTCCTACATGCGCTGTCCTTCTAATAAACCCGTTTCTAATCCTGTCCATCCTCGTCACTATGCCACTGTCTCATTCCACTCCACCCTGCTTGCACACTTTTCTTTACTTCTCTAACACACTCTCCATTACTTTGCACCATTGACCACACGTACCTGAACTCATCCACCTTCACCACCTCTTCTCCCTGCAACCGCTCCACTCCACTGCCCTCCCTCTCATTCACACACATGTACTATGTCTCACTGAGACCTGAATTAAACCAAACGATTATATGGGTCTAAATGAGTCTACACCGTCAGGATATGCTTATAATCATGAGCCACGTCAGACTGGCCATGGGGGTGGTGTAGCAACCATTTATAGTGCCCTTCTTTATGTTAGTCAAAGATTTGGATTCAAGTTATATCATTTGAAATGCTCGTTCTTAATGTTGTACTTTCATACATACATAGAAAACCCCTACTATCTCTCGCTCTGGCCACCATGTACCCTGTGTAAAGGGCCCTGCAGTGATTTTTTTTCAAGCGTTTGCTTGTTTTCTTTTATACCTCTTCATCACTTTTGATAAAGTGATGCTTGTAGGATATTTTAATATTCATGTAGATGATTTAAACAATGGCCTAGGAAAATCATTTATGGATTGAAGATTTAAAAGATTGGATGACCCATAATTTTCTATTCATAAATTTTGATAAGACAGATTTTGCTCATCTGCCCAAAAACTAGTACACAGAAGCTCCAGCATTTTAACCTGCGTTTAGAAGCATGTACTGTAACTACTAGTTCAACAGTAAAATACCTAGGAGTTATTTTAAACAGCAACTTGTCTTTTTAAAATCATATTAACCATATTACAAAAACAGCCTTCTTCCACTTTAGAAATATTGCTAAGCTAAGAAATGCATTACTAGGTGGATGTCCTGCTTCATTAATGAACAAGCTACAGTTAGTCCAAAATGCAGCAGCCAGAGTCATCAAAAGGTCGAGAAAATATGACCACATAACCCCAATCTTATCATCCCTACACTGGCTAATTGTTAAGTTTCGAATTGACTACAACAAATTGCATGCATTCATGACTAGATGGATCTGGGTTCAACATTCAGCTCCAATTTGGCAACCAGCAGTATTTATTGCACATTTCTGCATATCACTGTGTAACTTGCTGACAATTCTTGGCAAATACACAGAGCACAAGGAGGTAAACAGGTGATTCCTACCACCCATATTGGTTATCTAAGATAAATCATAGTTATGATTACTAGAAGCACAATGTTTTAAATGTTTGGCCAACTGATCTGGAGTTGATCTTTGGTACATGTGGTCTTAATCAGGGTCTGTGCTTTAGAAGCACTTATCTTGACTCCAACTCTGTGTAAAAAAAAATATTTTTATTAAAGAGTATATTTCAATCTTAAATTGTTTGTTGGATTGGACACTAATTAAGGAAATGCAAGCTTATTACAGAAAGTATATTGTAACAACTTATTGTTGTTACAGAAACAGAAACATGCTGGTCAATATAGAACATGCAGTGCATAAACATATGCATTAATCTGGTCATTTATTTGCATAATATTAAACAAAAAGTATGCAATCACATTTTCATTGTCAAAAGCACAAGAGAAATTAACAAAATTAGCAAAATTAGAATTTGTGGAAATATTTGTGGCAAATAAACTTGTTAATGCTGACCCTTTTGTCTTCTGTGAGATCAACTGTCCCCTGTTTTTTTTCTATCTGCAAAACACATTATACAGCAAGGTTTGCTCCAAAATGTGTGATATTTGTATCTGCAATTGCAAACTTTTACTATTAAGAATATATTCACTATATTTTACTATTACAGTGTATATTTAAGTTATGGTTGCGTATAACATAAAAAAGATATTAGAAAAGCAACAATGCAACCTAACTGTTCAATACAAGCAAGCATTCATGGCATTCCAAACTTAATGGCCAAAGGGAAAGACTAAAACAAGACTGCTGATTTACTGTACCAAAATATGCATATTTTTTTTAAATGCAATATTTAACTTTGACAATGTGTATTACAGATCATTACAATTTACCTTCTTACTAAGGTGCAGAGCCACTGTTCCTATGATACAGCTCAGTCCAAGTGCAATAAAGATGTACTGCATATACTCCATCACCATTGGTAAAATTACAAGGTTCATACGGAACGTTTTGAGCACAGGACCATCAATGTAGCCACTCTGAAAGAGATAGCAGCTTATATCTTCAATTACACATTCTTTCTTAAGAAATCTCACCATTGTACGGAAGCGCATTGCATTCACAAAGTAAAAATAAATTCACAGCAAGGATCTCATAATTATGACTTACTAACTCACAATTATGACTTATCTCATAATTATGACTTAGTATCTCATAATTATGACAGTGTCTCATAATTATAAAATAAGTTGGAGAAGTCTGTGGCAGGGGAACGTTTTAGCACATCATATGGTTTAGCTTGATGACTGTATATGTTAGTGTTAAGATGATTCTCACATTGATTCTCTTAACACATTCCTGTTATCTGTTCAGTGTCTATAGGATCTTTACGATGATAGTATGTGAGGTATACTTATAGGTATTATTATATTTATTATGATTATTATATTTCAACATTGATTACTAATATGTGTTACACATTCTGACTGTCCACTTGATAAAACAAACTCTTATCAAGTGGACAGTCAGAATGTGTAACACATATTAGTAGTCAATGTTGAAATATAATAATAATAATAATAATAATAATAATAATAATAATAATAATAATAGTTATTGCCCCGTATCTGTTTCTTTGGGAAGAAAAGCGCAGCCGTTGAGAGAGTGCCGGTTCGAAGGCACGTACCGGGATACGCATGCGCGATAACAACGACCGCCGTGAACCAACATATACCAACAATAACGGACAGTGAGAGTGTGGAAGTTTAAATAGGAGCTGGTGATGATGATAAACGAGCACCATATGTGCGCGATTGAAGCCGGGAGCTTCAGAGAAAGCGGCCGAGAAAGCACCTGACACGCTGAAGGGGGCCGAAGGGGGCGTGGCAGGTGGATTCCTGACAGTTAACAAACATGTACTGTATGTATTTTTATAGCATGCCTTCATCAAACAAATCGCGGCAAAAAACCTCCAAAAACACGTGCATGCACATTCTCATTTATTAACGCACATCATGTACATTAAGAAATTTCAAGCACGTTAATATATTGCCGCCATTTTGATTTTCGTTTATCTTGATCATCGGTTATCTCGATGCTTATATATATACAGTACAGACCAAAAGTTTGGACACACCTACTCATTCAAAGAGTTTTCTTTATTTTCATGACTATGAAAATTGTAGAGTCACACTGAAGACATCAAAACTATGAATTAACACATGTGGAATTATATATGGAATTATATACATAACAAAAAAGTGTGAAACAACTGAAAAATTTCATATTCTAGGTTCTTCAAAGTAGCCACCTTTTGCTTTGATTACTGCTTTGCACACTCTTGGCATTCTCTTGATGAGCTTCAAGAGGTAGTCACCTGAAATGGTCTTCCAACAGTCTTGAAGGAGTTCCCCGAGAGATGCTTGGCACTTGTTGGCCCTTTTGCCTTCACTCTGCGGTCCAGCTCACCCCTAAACCATCTCGATTGGGTTCAGGTCTGGTGACTGTGGAGGCCAGGTCATCTGGCGCAGCACCACATCACTCTCCTTCTTGGTCAAATAGCCCTTGATGCCGTCAGTGTGACTCTACAATTTTCATAGTCATGAAAATAAAGAAAACTCTTTGAATGAGAAGGTGTGTCCAAACTTTTACATACATACACACACACACACACACACACACACACACACACACACACACACACACACACACACACACACACACACACTCACACACACACACACACACACAGGAAAAAACTGAGCTAAAACTGTTCCTGTTTGGGTAAGAAGACATAATAACCGTAGATGTGTGAGCCCAGATAAAGACTTCCTGTATACCTCACATACTATCGTAAAAGATCCTATAGACACTGAACAGATAATAGGACTGTGTTTAGAGAATCAGTGTGAGAACCATCTTAACACTAACATATACAGTCATCAAGCTAAACCATATAATAGCTTCTACGTCTCCATTGTTGCGCAATGAGGTGCTTCCGAACAAAAAATGCAGTAACGTCAGATCCGGTGTTATGCGCTAAAACGCCCCCCTGCCACAGACTGCCCCAACTTATCTCATAATTATGAGATACTCAATCATAATTATGAGATAAGGATCTCATGAGATACTAAGCCATAATTATGAGATTAGGATCACATAATTATGAGATACTAAATCATAATTATGAGATTAGGATCAAATAATTATAAGATACTAAGTCATAATTATGAGATAAGTCATAATTACGAGTTAGTAAGTCATAATTATCAGATCCTTGCTGTGAATTTGTTTTTACTTTGTGAATGCAATGCGCATCTGTACTATTGAATAAAAAAAAAGTATGGATTTACATTCCTCTGTGTTTGAGAATAAATAATTTTTTTGAGATTTTTTTTTTACACATATGTAATTGTAGTGGCATTCAAGACATCTGAATTAATTACCTTTATACTGTAATCAAAATCATAGCACATACCTCACCAAACCAAAGCAGGGGCAGCACTACTTCATTTATTTTACCAGTTTGCCTAAAAAAAGGGCAAAAATTTTGTTTAGCTAAGAATTTTTTTAATTAATCCATACAAAGCCATCACAAATTAGATACATACAAAAACAGCATTTATTCTCTACTTACGATATTCCTAATACCTGCTTTATTAACAGGTTAAGTTGCAGCTTGATGGACACATTCATAGGAACTCCAGTGTTCTGTAAATCATTGGTACACATACAGTAAACAGTAAAAGAAAATGTTCCTCCAGGACCAAGGTGCAAGACAAAACAACATAAATCAACACAAAACTAGGAAGAACAAACAGACCCATACACAGGACATTGCATATAGTGTACACTTGCAAATATTTAGTGCAACAATATAACTAATTTCACACAGTGAATTTACATATTTAATCAGTTAGCCTTTGTCTCCAATTGACAAACCAGTGTGCCTTTGTTTATGATTGACTGCAGCCACACTGGCTGCATCCAGATAAGATTTGATTTAAACAATATATCTAAATCATACCTAGGCAACAGGAAACAGTCACATGTTTGGGTATGTTTATTCCCTACACAAATACTGGATTGGGTGTATTCAGATAATTTACTTTCTTATTTTAATGTTTGTCAAATTTATCTCTGCCCAGCCTATTTATCAAAGTATTCAACATTTAATTGAAATGAGAGATAAATCATCTATTTAGCCATGTAAATAAAGATTTTTTTTTATATTGAACAAATAGTTAATTAAAATTTCATTCTGTTTGATGACAATTTAACACTAAAACTTAAAATTAAAAAAAACGTAATTTTTCTAGAGATTTTGTTAAATATTTTTTTTATTGCATTAGTATTCAAATGACGGTGCAGTAGAAGTTCCAATTTTATAACAATGAAAAAAAACTGCACCATTTGAAATTGGATTGCAGGTGGATGCAAATTTAGTAAAAATAGATTTTAGTCAGAATACTGACTACAGAATTAATCAGTTGATACCAAAATAGATTAGACTAGGCAATACAAGAAAAATAAAACACAATATAACGTTTGGCTGTAAAGTAATTACAAGGTAAAGGTAAACCAAGGCTTGGTAAACATCGAGAAACAAAATAGAAGGTGTATAATACGCACAGATATGCATCTTTTTAAATTGTGTGCGAGTGAGTTTTATTTTTTCCTCAATTTTTTCATTTTTTGTCATCATTTTATTTTTGTCACCTTAAAATAATCCTGCACAGGTCTAGATCCCTACCACTTACTTCTCAAAGCTACACCCTGCAACCATACTGATAGAGGAAATAAGCCACATCCATCATATTTTCCATCCTGTTGACAACCTCCACTTCAATGACTGTTGCAGAAACCAAGCACATTTTATACAGGAGAGGGGCATGGTCTGAACAAAGGGTGGAGGTCGATTTCAACAGATAGTAATAAGCATTTGGACCACCCGCTTAACTGCAAGACATTCTTTTTTGATCATGATATGCTTACTCACTTGCCTGCAACTATTAAATGAATAAAAGCCTGTTTGTATGACTCTGTCCACTGCACCATATCTAGTGCTTTTCTTCTTAGTGAGCAATCAAATGGCTGGTGACATCTGAATAATTGAGCACAAAAAAATCGCCAGCTAGGTTTAGTAACTGTCTCACCTCTTTATTTGGTCCTGGGGAAACAACAATTGCTACAGAAATATAATTTTAGGGACACACCTGCTAATGGACCAAGTGGAAACCAATATGCCACACTTCTACCTGTTCAAGCATACACTTCTGTTGTTAATCCCACCCATCTCATCCATTTGTGGAAAAGCTTTTGAAGCCAATTTTGCTACTGCATATCAATACTATAAACAATATGTTATTTACACATATACAATGTATAGTGGTGTGTGAGCAGGTGATCCTCTCAATGGGTCACTATAAGGTAGATGGTGTTCTGAACTACCTAAAAGGAAGAATCACAGATTGGTGCAAACAGTGTGAAGAAAAACATTTTTCCTGCAACATGAGAGTCAAAGGTATAAGACAATACCCTGTCAAATTCAGTGTTGATTAAGGGACACTGGATACATGTCAAATTTACACCACTTGCTTTTTTTTTTGTTTGGGTAAATATTAGGGGTGGCTGCATAACACCACCCATGGGGGTGTCAATGTGCTGTTTTCTGAGATTAGGGCAGCCAGGCAAACACTTCAGAAAATTACACCTGCAACTAGGCAACCTCCATGATGTCTTGAGTCTTTCTACATTGTTTTTTGGAGACTGATATGGCATATTTGCCTTGTCTCACCTTTATCCATAAACATGCCCTGTGATCTTGAAAAATCCTTGCCATCAGGAGAGTAATTTAAATCTCAATTTGGGCAATAGCACAATGACTTTGTCTCATAGTAAAAAAATTTGCATTATACAACAGGGATTAAAATGTTTGTACATGTAGCAAATTCTCTTGTGTTAACTGCTCTAATGTGTGGAGTTTTGTTCTAGGTTCTAGATGCATGTTCGGCTATGCTTGGTCATTTAGCAGTGTTTCATGCATGTAATCATATTTGTCATAGTCCATGTCTTGAAATATCATGCCCATGTGCAATATGCTTTCTTAACCAACTGGAGAAACACTGAACATTAGGTCACTTTCAGTCATTAGTCAATGTGAAGTTTTCTATGCTTGGTTACTTAGTTGTAGTCATGTTTGTATTAAGCTGTCTTCTTTAGTCCAGTACTACTGTGCAGTGCCTAGATTTTACTGTAAATGTGCACTGCTGGTTTTCTTTAAATTGGACACAAATTCCAGGTATGGATGATTCTAAAAAAACATATTGAATTTTTTTTTTTGCTGTCTGAAGGTTATTCCTCACAATTTCCGTTAACTATATCCAAAGACAAACTACCATTAACATTACTTTAAATGTCGCTGGAACTGAAACATAATGGCCACTAGGGCATACCTAACCAAATATTGATTGAGATTTTAATGGGTTGTCCTGTAGTCCCATCTTAGATTGATGATGTGGGCATGGCTGCCAGATGATGTGGGGCATGGCTGCCAGACCCACTGGCTAGACCAAGCTCTAAATCATCTACCAGTCAAATACCTGGGCTTAGAAAAGAGCAATCTTGCACAGGTGCAGATAATTACTACTCACTTCTTGCTAAAATCTCAAAGCCATGTTTGTGTTGCCAACCCAAATCTTCCTTTGTCTTAAGACACACCATTTCTAATGGATGAGTGTGTTTGTGGCAACATCATGCTGTGGGAATGCTTATCAGCAGGGACTAGGTATCTTGTCTGAACTGAAGGAAGGGTGGAGAATTTTCATATGCTTAGATCTGTTAAATAGAGCGCACACACGAATATTGGGAATTGAACAGAGCGTCAACCATTTCCACTTTAAAAATGCTATACATTGTATTTTCCATATTTTTTTACTATTCTATACAGCATACTTTATACTATATCATTGTACTATATTATATATAGCATTTTAAAATTTCTGCTATAGTCTGCTAAAAAAAATGAAGCTTGGAAGGAAGTTTCAACTTTTAGCAGGACAACTATCCCAAAGCCTAGACCAAAGCAATATTGGATCTAAAAAATAATAAAGGCAAATGTCTTATAGTGGCTTAGTCATAGTCTATTGAGAATTAACGAAAAAATCAACAAATCAAAATCAACAACCTAAAGCAAATCTACCAAAAACAATGGGCCAAAAATCAACAGCAACACCATAAAATAACAACACTGTATGGAAATCTTGTTTATATCGGTGGTGGCCCATCAGGGTCAGCAAAGCCTTCTCAGCTGCCTTAACACTATCAGAAGAACTGGCATACATTTACAACCTAAATTCTAATATTTGTTCCATGAAATTGTATTAATTTATTTCCAACAGTTTATTCTCTTCATTTCCTAGCTTTTCTCTTGGCTGCACTGCTTACAGTATGTGGTCAGGTTTTTAGTCTCTATCTGCTGCCATGTCAATCTAATCTGTCCAGGGCCTTTAAAGTCAGTAGTGCTGGTCTTTTTTACCTTAGTCTATATAAAAAATAAGTCTGTTTCTTTAACCAATCAGATTTAAAATTCTCCTCATAGGGCCAGCTAGCTCCGACTCCATCCTCTGATTGGTTGGTCTGAGGGAACTTGTTACAGCCAAGTTCAACTAGCAAAACATGTATGTAGCTCTCTGATTTTTTTATGCCTACAGTGGAAAAGAAATGTGTTTGTCTAGGACACATTCCTTGTCTAGGAATCAATTTTCAAGAAAAGCTAGACGTCGGGAGGAGAGGATGGCCAACCCCAAAGCTAGCTAGCTCGTCTCAGCCCAGGAAAGGGTTTGTTCGCCACTTCCAGACCAGTAAATACGAGTGGTACCACTGGCCTACAGCCTCTGAGGAGTGGTGCAAATTATGAGTATGCATCTCTAGTGAGTAGGTTGTATTTTATTAACATTTTTATGTTTTTGTCATGTTATTAGACAAATATTGATTCTGAACTGCTCCAGATGATGTAGGTGGCACAGTTCTCTCTGTAATGGCATGCGTTGTTATATTGCATTTTTGTATAGTATTGATGATTTCTATAATTGCGACGTGATTAGTGGTGGTATTAAGAGGTGGATTAAGTCAGGTAAGTCCCCACTGAAGGCCCATATACCAAATGCACGGCCTGCCACAGTTTTATATGTATTCTAAAATGCTGTCATAGTTTTTTATTTTTCATAAAAACATTTCCCCAACATAAATTGTATCACAATAAAATAAGTTTCATTGTTTTAATATTATATATATATATATATATATATATATATATATATATATATATATATATATATATATATATATATATATATATATATATTTATATTACATAGAGTGAGGAAAATAAGTATTTGAACACCCTGCTATTTTGCAAGTTCTCCCACTTAGAAATCATGGCGGGTCTGAAATTGTCATCGTAGGTGCATGTCCACTGTGAGAGACATAATCTAAATAAAAAAATCCAGAAATCACAATATATGATTTTTTAACTATTTATTTGTTTGATACAGCTGCAAATAAGTATTTGAACACCTGTCTATCAGCTAGAATTCTGACCCTCAAAGACCTGTTAGTCTGCCTTCAAAATGTCCACCTCCACTACATTTATTATCCTAAATTAGATGCACCTGTTTGAGGTCGTTAGCTGCATAAAGACACCTGTCCACCCCATACAATCAGTAAGAATCCAACTACTAACATGGCCAAGGCCAAAGAGCTGTCCAAAGACACTAGAGACAAAATTGTACACCTCCACAAGGCTGGAAAGGGCTACGGGAAATTGCCAAGCAGCTTGGTGAAAAAGGTCCACTGTTGGAGCAATCATTAGAAAATGGAAGAAGCTAAACATGACTGTCAATCTCCCTCGGACTGGGGCTCCATGCAAGATCTCACCTCGTGGTGTCTCAATGATCCTAAGGAAGGTTATAGTTCTGGGCTGGGAGAAATCAGCCCAGAACTACACAGGAGGAGCTGGTCAATGACCTGAAAAGAGCTGGGACCACCGCTTCCAAGGTTACTGTTGGTAATACACTAAGACGTCATGGTTTGAAATCATGCATGGCACAGAAGGTTCCCCTGCTTAAACCAGCACATGTCCAGGCACGTCTTAAGTTTGCCAATGACCATTTGGATGACCCAGAGAAGTCATGGGAGAAAGTCATGTGGTCAGATGAGACCAAAATAGAACTTTTGGGTCATAATTCCACTAAACGTGTTTGGAGGAAGAAGAATGATGAGTACCATCCCAAGAACACCATTCCTACTGTGAAGATTTGGGGATGGTAGCATCATGCTTTGGGGGTGTTTTTCTGCACATGGGACAGGGCGACTGCACTGTTTTAAGGAGAGGATGACCGGGGCCATGTATTGCGAGATTTTGGGGAACAACCTCCTTCCCTCAGTTAGAGCATTGAAGATGGGTCGAGGCTGGGTCTTCCATCATGACAATGACCCGAAGCACACAGCCAGGATAACCAAGAAGTGGCTTTGTAAGAAGCATATCAAGGTTCTGGCATGGCCTAGCCAGTCTCCAGACCTAAACCCAATAGAGAATCTTTGGAGGGAGCTCAAACTCCGTGTTTCTCAGCGACAGGCCAGAAACCTGACTGATCTAGAGAAGATCTGTGTGGAGGAGTGGGCCAAAATCCCTCCTGCAGTGTGTGCAAACCTGGTGAAAAACTACAGGAAACGCTTGACCTCTGTAATTGTAAACAAAGGCTACTGTACCAAATATTAACATTGACTTTCTCAGGTGTTCAAATACTTATTTGCAATTAGATTATGTCTCTCACAGTGGGCATGCACCTACGATGACAATTTCAGGCCCCTCCATGATTTCTAAGTGGGAGAATTTGCAAAATAGCAGGGTGTTCGAATACTTATTTTCCTCACTGTATATATTACACATACATACATACACACACATCAAACAGAATAAAAATTCAATATACTACTAATTCAGTAAGATTAGACAAATTGTCAGCTATGCAGTGGTTGACAGTAACAAAGTAAATGTAATGTGATACTGTACTTAAGTTACTTTTACACAAATCTGTACTTTGCTCAAGTATTTCCGATTGGGGATACTATTACTTTAACTTCACTACATTTCAAAGTCAAATGTCTTACTTTTTTACTTAACTACATTTTGAAAAATCAGTTGTTCCTTTTTATTTATGAGTTTATAAAAACTTTAATAGTGTAGGGAGTGAAGTTTTAGGACATCGAAGATGTACTGTGGCTTTAATAAAAGGCGGAGAGAATACCATGGGACAGGCGAGTCTGCACAGCGGGAGCATGAGAGAGTGAGTGAGTGAGAGAGTAAGAACATTATAGCCATAATAAACCATAGTGCTTTGGATAAGTACATTTGGTGGCAAATACATTTGTACTTTTACTCAAGTGAAATTTTTAAGGGAACACTTGTACTGGAGTAATAGTTTACCTAGTTTACCTCTACTTTTACTCAAGTACATGATCAAGTACTTTTACACTCATGTACTATTCATGCTAACTGGTAAAACAAAGTTTGCTCAAATCCCAATCTAGCATAAAATTTCACTGTATTGTACTTGTTTCTGTTGATAATACATAGATTTAGTAAATGCTTTAATTTCAATAATGATATGTATTTGGGAGTAATCTGTTACAAGCCTTGATAGTTATTTATTTAAATAAAATTATTAAATTGATTTATATTTATAATTGTATAAATTTATATATGTACTACATTAAACTAATTAATTTAACAGATCTCTAGCTAAAAGCCAAGTCCCATATATATATATATATATATATATATATATATATATATATATATATATATATATATATATATATATATATATATACAATAACTGAAAATGTTTCAATGTTTATACTTCATTACTGAAGATATATTGCTTATTTTGCAGTTTCTCAAAACTGGAATATAATATTATATAATATATGGAATTATCAGTGTTCTGCTCCCTGCTCAAGGTTTGACTGCAATATCCTTAAACAATCTGAAAGGGTAATTGGAAATTGGTATAAGTATCCTGATAAGTGCCTTTATCATAAATTATATAGTGTTCATTGGTATTCTAAATGTTATTGTCCTATTATAAACAAATAAATGTTACCTTGAAATGTTGTAAACTTTGATCTTTGAGGTTATGAATCCAGTCTGTTGAAAGAACTAAGAGGATTTTATACCTGTTAACTGTTAACTTTGAAAATAAAAATTTAATTGATTGTCATTTTGTGTTTCGTTTTATCTATCCATGTATGTGTTTGCACATATCTTTGCAACTTTCAACAAAAAAAATCAAAAGTCACTAGCATGCAGTAGGAAGCATATTACTGTACATTTATCTCAGTGGGCCTTTTGCCACACAGATAATAGTGATAAAATAAATCTAGTTTATGAGTTATGATTAACAGAGTAGGATAAGTCTCTCCATGGCCAAATTAGAGCCTTATCCTAGAGAGTTAATATAATTATTGGCGTTAAAATTATATATTACACACACACACACGTGTGTCCATTAACGCAAATTTATTTTAACTAATTCATGTAGTAAGTAATTATGGTGTTAAGATTTGCATTAACATATATATGTTATACACACATTATATGTAATATATATATATATATATATATATATATATATATATATATATATATATATATATATATATATATATATAAAATATAAAAACACACAGCATGATGCGTCGGACTGCAAATACAACAAAAAAAAACATTGCATACAATGCATTTATACTTTGTCTTACAGTTTACAAAATGAAAATCAATTAAAACTTTGTTAGTTATTAACAAACAAGAGATAATAAATCCTCAATCATTTCAACAGATTGGATCTATAACCTATGATCAAAGTTTACAATATTACATAGTAAAAATCAAGGTAAACTTATTTGTTTTGAACAATTACTTTTATGATACTAATAAACAAAATATAACTTTGATAAAGGCAGTGATATAATGATTCTCAAACCAATTTCCAATTACCTTATCAGACTGTTTAGAGATTGCATATCAGTTTGAAAGACCTAAAGCACCATACTTGTTTAGAAAAACTAAAAAGGTTGTTGACTCTGCATTGGATATCCAACCAGGAAAACATATGCAATCTCCACTGATTTATACACAAAATGTATATAGCGTTATAATTCTATCAGAAAAGTTTTTTTAACCAGTTTGTAATGCAGTTTCTATTCTTTACTCACAGGCTCTACCATTTCTTAAATTACTTGGTCCATAGGTCCTAATTGCACTTTGAGAAGAGCACCCGGAATGCATCAGTTTAATTCCCTCAGCTTTTAAAAAATTGTGAATATTGCCTGAAATATATATTATATTATTTTTATTATTCATTTATTTTTTTTAAAATAAGAACACATTCTCTTACTGGATGCATGTCAATGAAGAGCCCATGGTCATGCTCGTTGGGGTTAAGCCCATTTACAGTATGCATAAGGGCAGGATCAGCATTGTAGAAATGTGGCTGGGAAATGTACACAGGGGAGTCTAGGAAGAAAAAAGCAAACATGACAACAGAATATTGGCTTCGGGGGTATTACAGTATGTGGAATAAGTAATAATATACAAACACTTTATACATTTAAATGATAAGCACAGAAATTCAAAGCAATCATGTAATGCCCAGGCACATTTACGATTCAGTGCATTTAAATATAACTGAAGTTCTGAAAATGTGCATGACTAGAAACACATACAGTACCAGTAAAAAGGTTGGGCACACCTCATGCTTCATTGTTTTTTCTTTATTTTTAACAACGTACATTAACACTGAAGACATCGAAACTAGGAACCCTAAGCCAAACCCTAGAACAAATATAGAATTATGTAGTAAACAAAAACATCAAAATAACCCAGAATGTTTTATATTTTCTATTCTTAAAATTAGCCACCTATTGCTTTGATTACAGCTTTTGGCATTCACCATCACACCTACTCCTCCATGCTTCATACCAAAAATATAGGAACTGACTGTTCACTCTGGTTTGGAGACTGCACTTAGGAATACATCTTAAGCTTTTTCAGAATCACTGACTTTTATTAGTAATGTAATTGTATAAGTAATGATGGAATATCTTTTATTTTACTTTTTATCTTTTATTTTACATTTCTTGCCATAATATTGATTTGTACAGTAGTTGTAGTAGCATCTATAATGCTATTGACTTTTGTCTTGTGCAGAAGAAAGGTTTAGTACACTGATTGTCCAAAGCACATTAAAAAGGAATGTCACAAATTAATTCTTGACAATGGTGAATTGAAAACCATTTCAGGTGACAATGTTGAAAATAGTACAAATAATAATAATAAAAAAAAAAACACTGAAGGAAAAAGTGTGTCCAAACTTTTTACTTGTAGTGTATCTCTAGGTATGAATCTATGTATTATGGACACTCACTGTGCCTGCAAGTGCCAACATAAAGAAGACCTGACTCTCTACATGGACAGAAGCCTTCATTTGGAGGATAATCAGAGCCATTGGCAAAGAGTGTTTTTGGAGCCACAAAACGATATACAGGGACTCCTTGTGAAGTTCCAGATCTCTGATACACCAGCTCCATTGACCTTTAAAACATTCAGGACATTTATGCAAAATATCAACACCTCCAATAGTCTGAGATGAGTTAAAAGAATGCAATACGTGACAATGGATGCCGGAGTCTCGAGAAACTTAAATATACATATATAGAAACACATTGGTATTACACATAGATTAGGAAACTTTAAAACTAGTGGTAACTAGACAGTATGTTATGCTGAATGAAGTGCTTTACTTTGACAATACCTGCAAGCATCTGGACTGTAAAATGGCAAAGTGGATTCTGTGGTCATGAATGGTGGCCACATCTGCCCTGCTGTACCATTGATCATGTTACACTGCTCTGATTTCCAGTAGTTTACCTGGTCCATTTAAACGAAAGTGAAGGGGACAATGTGGATTAAGAAATTAAATGAGTATGTCAATAAAACTTACAATATTTCATAACTTTTGTTAATATAGATTTTTTTGTTGTCTTACTAACTTTAATTAACTCACTTTCTTTAAACCATTCCAGGAATCAACTTTGTGAACTACCCTGATGTTATCCTGACCCGTGAAGACAGTAAATAGCCCAGTGTTGGAGTTGTTAAACTAAATAAGACAAACAAAACATAAGTATTTATTGATCTCCATCTGTTTTTAGAACAATATACATTAGGTATAAACACACCTCAAATGGAAATCCAGGATTGTTGGAGGATTCAGATTTGTGCACAAACACATTTAGACTTAGATTTAGACCCCAATCCACCTACTAGTATGTTTTTTGGAAAATAAGAGGAAACTAATAACTAGAAGAAACCCATATGGATGCAGGAGGAACATGAACAGAAACTTCTCAAACCCCAAACTCTGGATCTATGAGGTGCTGTGCTCCCATGCACCACATAAGTTTCTTACCAGCTAAAAGTTACTTTCAGATTATTACATTTCTAGCTTGATTAAAATACAGAATATACCGCAATTCACAAAATCACATACCTCAACAAATAGTCCAAACTTCCCTTTAAATGGCATCATGCCAGGGAGAATGGTGTTAAGAAAGTTCAACATCTTGCTTTCATAGCCCCACATAAGCTCGCCTACTGTTTTTGTCACAAAGGGGCCCTCTTTAAAAGATGTAAAAGTGGAACTTATCATTCTCCTAACTTGAACGGGCAAAAACTCCATCATCACTGATGCTCCCTGAAACACAAAGGAGGTGTTAAAAGTATACTTATCGAGGATAGACACGGGTAATTATATATGCATGTACACACATGCACACAAATATTAGTTGAAGACAAAAAACAACATAATTATTCACTTAACTAGCCACATTACCTATTAAATGAGCATGCTTTGTTTCTCTTATAAAAAATGACAAGTCTTACTAGCACCAGAACGTTTGGGATGGTGACCACATCAGACTCGTTGCCTACAGACATGCTCTCCTCAAAGAAATATCGTCGGTATTCACGATAAGACACTGTTTTGTTGTCATAAAAGGTGATATTGTCTTTCCAACGCTTCTCACTAAAAGTAGAAAGATGAGAAAGTGAGTTGAATGATTACATTGTCTTGTAATTAGTGAAAGTGAACTTCAAAAGCCTAGTCAGCAAAATAGCAATTTTAGAAATAAATTGCATGCATTTAATGTATTTTTTCCATTAAGCATTTTATAAATCCAAAAAAAAGAAAAGAAAAAAAAGACTGTAAAAAAGAATTATTATTTTATATATATATATAATCTCTCTTTTTTTATATATAAATATATAAATATCACGCATATATGCATGGTCACATGTTTTAAATTTCTTGACACTGCAAAAAGTTTAACACATGATTTGAGGGTTATGTGTGGTAAAACTTGCTTCCTTAAGGTCACATTTCTCTTTTGCAAAACAGGAAACCACTTTCCAGTGATAGAATATGCTATAGGCATGATCCTCATAAGTGAGTGAATCAACAAATCCTGCTAAAATATTCAGTCATATTTGTAGCAGGACTGTAGTTTGTATGACTACAAGATAACCCTTTCACTTTTCTGTAAGTAAACAGTGTTTAGTACCAATATTATACAATACAGAATTAATACATGATTGTTTGAATAAAGTGTTAAACGTTTATAAGATTAAACAGACACATTTGTGTTCATTGAGTTCTACCAACATGGGAAACAATTCAACAAAATTGTATACAGAAAATGCCCCAGAGCCATCACATTTTTTTTAAATGGCATAGTAGTATTAATTTTAATTTAAATACTACAGAATGAATGAAGAAATACACTCCCTATTTTTATTAAATGTATGGTTTGGCTTTGGCTTGGTCATGACACAAAAAGTATCCATTTTTATACAATGAACTTAAAAATAAGCTGCTGAGAAATATTTGTTATAAAATAAGAAAGACAGCCATGTTTCTACTAATATTTTAGCCTCAACAATAAAATTAAACTTGGACATTGGTTAAATGTATATATCAGTATGACATATCTGTGGATTTCAATCAAATTCCTTTCCCAAATAAGACATAAATCACTGCTGTATGGACATGTAAAATAACATTACATGCTTTCATTTAATTAAGTTTTCCCCCTTCAGGCAGGGTGGGGTTGGCATACATTTCACACCTTGAACAGTTGAAAATAACACTAACCTCCTTAAATTACATACATTCCTGGTATGACAGTTTTTCTTATGTAAAACAAATGAAAGCAAAGCTCACAAACAAAGCATGCATGGTGTCTCACTTGATGAAATGTTTTGATCAGGAGAGAAGTATAAAAGAATTCCAAACCATCAGATGGACCATAGTTCACTTTAAAGACAATCAACAACAAACAGAAAATAAAGCAACACAGTGACCAATCATCTAGAAATTCCTCCTAAATAAATGAAGGAACAGCATACCCCCTATACTAAGTAGGCTGTCAAGAGACCTACAGCAGCATTAAAAGGACCTACAGAAATCTATTCTGGCTCCTCTTTTCATGGGAAAACAAGTGCGAATATTCTTCACGTCTAAACTATGGGGTGAAGCAGCAAGATGTAATTCATTTCTGACAAAAAACATCCAAGCTCAATAAAAAAAAAACCCAAATGGCATGGTAAAATGTGTTATAGTCTGATGAGACAATTTCAAAAAGTTCTAATAATTCCAAAATACCAAAAGGTATATTTGATGCAAAAAAAGCACATCACCAAAACAAAAAAACAAACAAACAAACAAAAAACCTATGCTAATTGTGCAGTAGCTGCACAGCTGTAGTTTAGAGCTGCTTTTCGTCAGTCCAAACCAGTCAAGTTTATTTCTATAGCGCTTTTCACAACAGACATTGTCTCAAAGCAGCTTTACAGAAATCAACAGTCAAGGTGAATGGTGTGTATTTATCCCTGATGAGCAAGCTGTGGTGACTGTGGCAAGGAAAAACTCCCTTAGATGTTATGAGGAAGAAACCTTGAGAGGAACCTGACCTGTGCTGTGCACAGCAAATGCCCTTACAATTTAATGGATTGAAAATATTTTTTTTCACTTTATTTGTATACTGAAAATTGACATAACTGCAAATTAATACTTTATTTCAAATTAATACTAATACATCAAAGTTCTAGGAAATATCCTTTAGGCTCAATGATGTGAACCACGTCTTGTGAACACCATCCTGAAACTGTTTAAAAAAAAGTGTTCATTTGCTGTGGTTTCAAGAGAATTAAGTCTCAAATTATGTTAATAATGCACATTTATGTTGAGACATGCTTAATATCTAAAGTAGATGGATATGTTCTGTCAAGTTGAGACCAGATCAGACACACAAAACCGGTAACTTCAATATCCCCAAGTTTAATTATGTACTCACCACTCATAATACTTACACAGAAACCAGTGCTTATATACTGTAGATGTACACAAGTTGACTAAAAATAGTAAGAAATTAAATAAATTGCTAAATTGATAGACAACTTAATACAGCAAAAATACTTCATGAACATGACAACCGTCTCCTTTTTCAGCTTCAGGTAACATCCAACATTAAAATTTTGAAACATTAATTTATAGCTTTAGAATTCCTAAATGCTTATTAGATTTAATAGCTACTGTTCAGTGTAAACATTTTTATTACTTAATCAATAAATGGATATAAAAGTGCAAACAAGCAAACAAACACTCCCCCCACCCCCCAAGAAAAAGAAATAAAATAAAATAAATAAATAAAATAAAACAAGATTTCAGATTCATGCCAGAATCCTTAATAAACAACTAAACGCACCTGTACACATATGGACCTCTTTGCTCAACCATGGGCTTCTCTCCTGCCAGTATCTCTTCAGGGTTGAGAACATTGAACCAATATACAGACATAAAGAATGGTACAGGAATGTCTTTCCACATAGTGTAGGAGAGAGTATTTTTCGGGTTGATTTCTACATTCTGTGAAACATGAAAGACATGCCACATTAAAACAAATATTTAGTATAAAATTGGTGTTTTGTAACTTTATTTATTAATAAATATTACTTTTTTTTTTTTCGTGATAAAGGTGACACCTACAAACAGCCTGGAGGGAGCTTTAACTTGGGTTACAAAAATAAATCCGCTGCAGGTACTCAAGAATAACCTTTTCAACAATAAAGCTAATTTGATATATTTTTTATTTATATATAATATGAGAGAGAGAGAGAGAGAGAGAGAGAGAGAGAGAGAGAAAGTGGTTATATAATGGTTAACCGCTCGGGATATTGTTTAACAGGTAATTTGATTACTTATGAATCTAATACCACATACAATGACTGTTGTGTGCCTGGCTTACCTTAATTATTTGATCGTCGATAATAAGTGGTCCAACAAATACAAGAATAGTCCCGAAAACAACCGCTAAAGCTCCGACAACTGAAAGTCCTATGGTTATTTTAGACTTTGAAACGGCCATGGAGAACGGATGTTGCTCAAAACACCTAAATGATAAATGCTGATCCTGTATATGTTGCACCTGAGCCTTATTTCCCCCCTGTAATCCTCCGAGTCGGATTTTTATTTTATTGAATGGTCATGAAAAAATGACAGCCGCTTGCGAGCTACACCACGGCTTCGAATGAGTTCAGAGAAGCGCAGCAGGATACGAAGTTCTTGCTTACACCCCTGCTCATATTTACACCCCTTATAAATGGAGCTTAACACTTTATCGGCCAAGAGCCAGGCTGCATGTACTTACTAGCTACATGGACAAGAATGACTCCAGTATGGTGACTCCAGCTGAACAACATTTAGTCTATAACAACCTTTAGTCAGAATATATATATATATATATATATATATATATATATATATATATATATATATATATATAAAGTGTGTGTGTGTGTGTGTGTGTGTGTGTGTGTGCATATGCATACAGGTGCATCTCAAAAAATAGAAAATCATTAAAAAGTTGATTTCTTTACAAAAAGTGAAACTTGTATAGTATAAAGATTTACCACACATAGACTGATAGAAGTCTGTTCATTTACTATATATTTACTCAATACTTGGTAGGAACTCCTTCTGCTTTAATTACTGCCTCAATTCTGTGTGGCATGGAGGTGATCAGTCTGTGGCACTGCTGAAGTGGTATAGAAGCCCAGGTTTCTTTGACAGTGGCCTTCAGCTCATCTGCATTTTTTTGCCATTTTGTTTCTCATTTTTCTCTTGAAAATACCTCATAGATTCTCTATAGGGTTCAGGTCTGGGCAGTTTGCTGGCCAGTCAAGCACACCAACACCGTGGTCATTTAACCAACTTTTGGTGCTTTTGGCAGTGTGGGCAGGTGCCAAATCCTGCTGGAAAATGAAATCAGCATGTCCATAAAGCTGGTCAGCAGAGGGAAGCATGAAGTGCTCTAAAACCTTCTGGTGGATGGCTTTGCTGTCCTTGGACTTGATAAAACACAGTGGATTTGACATGACTCCCCAAACAACCACTGGCTGTGCAAACCTTACACTGGACCTTAAGCAGCTTGGATTCTGTGCCACTCCTCTCTTTCTCCAGACTCTGGGACCTTGATTTCAAAATGAAATGCAAAATGCAAAATCCTTTCAACTGACAAGATGACTTTAGCCCACTGAGCAACAGTCCAGTCATTTTTGTCCTTTGCTCAGGTAAGACACCTCTGACGTTGTCTCTGGTTCAGGAGTGGCTTAACACAAGGAATGCATCTGTGTGTGGTGGCTTTTGAAGCACTGACTCCAGCTGCAGTCAACTCTTTGTGAATCTTCCCAAAAACTTTCCATTAATGTGAACAGCAGCTTCTTTAGTGATGACCTTTTGTGTTCTACCCCCCCCCCCTCAGGAAAGGAGTTTGGATTTAATTAGCTGATTAGAGTGTGACACCACGAGTCTCCAATATTAAACTTTTTCACAATATTCTAATTTTCTGAGATACTGAAATTTGGGCTTTCACTGGCCCAAAATTCATAATCATAACAGTCATAATCATCAAAATCAAAAGAAATAAACACTTGAAAATATCAGTCTGTGTGTGATGAATCTACTGTATATAATATGAGTCTCACATTTGTATCGAATTATTAAAATAAATAAACTTTTTAATAATATTCTAATTTATTTAAAGGCACCTTATATATGAAGTGGAAAAATAGAAAAATACATGAACAGGTTCTTAATTTTATTAAGTAGTTTATTTTATTTTACTTATAATACAAGTAGGATAGTTTAATTGTTTTCTATTAGAATTATATTTTTTTATAAAATGCAAATGAATAAGTTGAGACATTATTTAACTTAAAAAAGTTTCAATTATTTAACTTGACATTGCCAACAGCAATAAGAACCATGCACCTGTCATTTGCACTTTATTTTCAAGCATCTTATGCCTGAAGAAATGTAGATATTCTCCCTCAGAATATATCTCCTTTTGCCCATTCGATGTCAAATTCATCTTGTCTTGATGGGGAGATGCAATCACAAATATCTGGATAGGTGTAGTTCACAACCATGCTTGATGATAAATAGTTAATTTATCAATAGTGGCCCTGGAAAACGTTTGACCACTTAAGTTTATATGAATTGCGCTGAATTCAAAAACATGGTAACCTTTGAATTTTGATTTGCATATAGAATATGACCACATATACAATAATGTTTGCTGAAAAATATTTACAGAGACCTTCATAGAAGTTGCAATTATTTAAATTATTATAATGCTAATTGTACAGGTTTTAATGGAAACTGTAATGGCCATGCCTTTTACTAGGAGCATGCTATGTTTATTGGATACCTTTAGGGACAAATAAAACACGTTTGGCAACTTGTAGATCACATGTTGGTATCTAATAGACACGTATTGTTATCGTGGCTTTATATCTGTCAAACAGTGACAATAAAACATAATTAGTGGGATTTTAAGTGGGGTTTTCAATTAGTTAGTCAAGTGGGAGCAAATACTTCAGGAGTTTCAGGTAATTGGCATGGTTGCTGGTGCCAGATAGTCAGGTGTGGGTATTTCAGAAAGGGTTGATGCCCTTGGATTTTAACACACAGAAGTGTCTAGTGATTACACAGAACAATGAAAAAGAATTGTTGATAATAGAGATCAGAAAGTTTGAACTGACAGAAAGTCTATATAGCAGGAGGTTTTTCTGATTGCCACATTTGTAAAGAGCACTTATATGAGCGTCTGTATCTTTCCTGAAAGCTTAGACCAATCTGGCTATATTCCTCTGACGTCTTTTATCATCAAAGTGTTTCAATTTATAGAACTGTTGCTCATTGTAAACTTTAAAAGCTGTTTTGTGTTAAATTCTCAAGAGATCAGCAGTTTCTAATACACACAAACCAGCCATGTATCACCAGCAATCATGCCACCTCAATCACATTTTTATCTGCCTTGATTTTATGCTTGGTGCCGATGCCACATGCCACATGATTAGCTAATTGGATAACTTCATAATGAAAGCAGTGTGATGCTCAGAACAATGTGTTTGTTGGGAAAACTTAGGTCCTGGTGTTTCAGTGTAGGTTACTTTGACAAGTACCCACCTATCTACCTAAAAACTGTTGCAGACCAAATACACACCTTAATGGCAATAATATTCTGTAATGGCAGTGACCTGTTTTAACAGAATATTTTACCCTGCCACAGTGCAAAACTTTTTTGAGGAAAATGGCAAACAGTTCATTTTAATAAAAGAAAAAAATTACATTTTTGATTTTGTGGCAGAAGTAGACTGCAGAAGCAGAAGTGATTCTTGCAGAAAAACAATTGCATAAAAAAGTCAACAGATAAATAAAAAAGATAGAAAGAAAGTGAGTGTCTCCCATTTGAAAACAAATATGTTGAGTTGACATATTATTGCAAAATAATAGTTACACACAATTTGGTAATTTTTTTTTTTTTTTTTTGAGGGTAAACAACAACCTCTTAATCAGTTCTCAAAATAACATTTTACTTATGTTTTTTTTTCTCCATCATTGAACATGTAACGGCTCTGGCATTTAGGAGTTGGTGTCTATAATGATCTCAGATGTAGAGCTAATTAATGAGTTGTATAAAATGCAAATAAAACAGAATACAGTACAATAATTTGCAAATCTTATAAACTGATATTTTATTTACATTAAAGTATAGAATATGAATATATAAAGAGTATATTAAGTGTTTAAACAAAGGCAATTATACCATTTAAGCAAAAAAAAAAAAAGGTATTTCAACTCGTCTAAAAACAGTTGGGATCGGGCCACAAAAGCCAAAAAGAAGTGTTTCTAAAAATATAGAGTTAAAGGAAGATTTTGCAACTAAATTGGTTCATTGGCAACATTCCAGTAATGATTGGTTGAAAACATTAACATTGGATTCCCTTGATCTTTAGGCCCTTGAGTGGCACTGCATTAAAACAGGCATAAGTCTGTAATTCTATAAATCACTGCATGGGCTCAAAAAAAATTAATGTCTGTGAACACAAGTCACCATGCCATCCACAAACAACCACATGTGAACATGATTGTGAAATGGTGCAATCTTCTATGGTCCATAGTTCCTATAAATTGGAATGCGGCAAACTGAAAAACTGTTTGTGGTCAGAAAATGTTAATGCTTGTTATTTGCATTCAGTTTAAAAGCCTGCATTTCTATGGGGTTAGTGTTTAATGAAAATGGAATGGGCAGCTTTCACATCTGGAAAGGCAACACCAAAGCTGAGAGGTATATACAGGAGTCTGAACTGGCCTGCCTGCCCACTTGAAAACCTTTGGCACATCATAAAATGAAAAATATGGACAGGTAGAATCATGTATTAGACACAAATGGGACAACATTACTCTACAAAAACCCCAGCAACTGCTCCCATCAGTTGACAGACATATGTGGACTGTTGTTAAAACAAGAGAGAATGCTAAACAGTATTAAACATGACCCTGCCTCAAGTTTTTTGATACATGTTTTAGCCATGAAATAAAAAATTACCTGTATTCAGTTTAAACATTTTATATTTTAGACACGTTTAAACATTTTATTTGTATGACTTTTGTGGAATTAGGGTTGTAAAAACAAATGTTTTTGTTAACCAATATGCTTTATTGCTATGTCCAGTAAAATGGATGCCTTAATGATGATGTATACTTCAGTGCATGTGTTTAGAGTCAGCTGATGGGAAGAAATGGTTCTTGAGTCTGCTAAAGTCACAACAAAGACTTGTGTGAGAGGTGATTGTACTTCTCACTCTCTGTAGCTGAGTTAGCAATGGTAGTTTTTCACCTTAGAAATATTGCTAAGATTAGAAATATGATGTCGTTACAGGATGCAGAAAAACTGGTTCATGCTTTTGTTACTTCTAGATTAGACTACTGTAACGCTTTACTGTCTGGGTGTGCGAGTAAGTGCATCAATAAGCTTCAGTTAGTCCAGAATGCAGCAGCAAGGGTCCTCACTAGATCTAGGAAATATGACCACATCACCCCTGTTTTAATCAGTCTACACTGGCTCCCAATCAAATCTCGCATTGACTATAAAATATTACTACTGACGTATAAAGCACTCAATGGTCTCGCACCGCAGTATCTGAGTGAACTTCTGTACCAGTATGATCCTCCACGCCTACTTAGATCAAAAGGTGCTGGCTATCTGTTGGTTCCTCAAATAATGAAGACTACAGCAGGGGGCAGATCTTTCTCTTATAAAGCCCCACAGTTATGGAACAGCCTTCCAATCAGTGTTCGGGACTCAGACACAGTCTCAGTGTTCAAGTCGAGGTTGAAAACGTATTTATTTAGTCAAGCCTTTTATCAGTAGATTTCTCTTAGGTAAAGGCACAGATCTGGAGGGAACATGGATATAGAGTGTTTGGTGAACTGGTATATTTGTATGCTGTCGCCCCTCACATTCACACGCTCACTCAGGTTTGTTGACGGTGGTGTGGTGGGTCGCCTCATCCCAGAGATCCCTCATGTCTGTGTTACCTTCTGGTTCTCCCTTTTAGTTATGCTGCCATAGCGAGTCTTGCCGGAGTCCAAACTGCACAGTGACATTAACTTTCGTACACCAATAGTTACACTTAATAATCCATATCCTTCTCTTCCCGTCACGCTCTCTCTCTCTCTCTCTCTCTCTCTCTCTTCGGTCGAGTTAAACATGCTCCTGAGGCTCCAGTGACCAGTGTTCCTGCCCCTCTCCTCCTTGGATCTTCACACTTCTGTGCAGCTCGGGACGGTCTCTTAATTCCGGAGTAGAACGGGTGCTTTGAGGACGGATTGGACTGTAGTTGGTGTCGGCGGTCTGCTGCACTGACTCGGGAGTGCAGTTTGTTTCTGATCATCATCACTGTACCCCACAACATTGTATATCTGCTTCAAATGGACATTTGGTGCAACCCAGATGAGGATGGGTTCCTCTTGAGTCTGGTTCCTCTCAAGGTTTCTTCCTTATGCCATCTCGGGGAGTTTTTCCTTGCCACAGTTGCTCATCAGGGACAAACATACTTACAAAGAACATATTTATGTTTAATCACCACATTATCTGTGTAAAGCTGCTTTGAGACAATGTTCATTGTTAAAAGCGCTATACAAATAAAAATGAATTGAATTGAATTGAATAGTTTTTCATGGAAGGTACTTGGACATTGGTGATGTATTGGGCAGTTTCCCCTACTCTCTAGGGCCCCCTTGTCAGAGACAGTACAGTTGTCATACAACTGAGATGCAGTTTGTGAGGACGCTTTCGATTGTGTAGCAGTAAAAGTACAGTAGAACTTGAGTGTTCATTAGGTAAAGCTTAGGAAGTAAATTGCCCAGAAAAAGTGCTCAGAGATATGGACATCCAGGAACTTGAGGCTAGTCATATCTACCCATCCGTTGTAAATGGTGTTTCCTCCAGTGATCCACATAAGTTCTTTGTTCTTTTGGGTTTTGAGTGCATTTTTATTTACAGCATTTGGCAGAGACACTTATCAGGATCAAATTACAAAAAGCTTATTCATACACTGAGCAATTGAGGGTTAAGGGCTTTGTGGTAGTGGTGGCTTGGTTGTGCTGGAGTTTGAACTCATGACCTTCTGATCAGAAATCCACTGTCTATCAGTAGTCGAGTGGAGTGTAAGATTGTTATTTGTACACAAAGCTGTTAGGTGCTGAAACCTTTTCGTGTAGGTCATCTAATCATCATCACTGATTAGGCCTATTACCGTAGCATGATATGAATTATTGATTATGGAGTTTGAGTTAAGCTAGGTAAGCCAGGGCAGAGTGAAGACTTGAGGTATAGGCATCTTCAGCTGACCAGTAGGGTTTGTAGGTAAACTGATATGAGATATGAGTGTTTAAGTGTGAGAGTGTTTACTCATTTGTGACACTTTCTGGCCAAATAGTTATTATAACCATACATTGCCATCAGGAAAATGGCATACAAAGCTCTGTTTTCAATAAAAAGGTAAGAATTACATATTGTGGTTTCCCATGGTGCTTTGCCAGAAGGTGTCCCAGAATTTAGTTTTTATAACTCGCAATTACGAGTTCATATTTCACAATTCTCACTTTTTTTTTCTCAAAAATGCGAGTTCATATCTCACAATTCTCAGAAATAAAAGTCAGAATTGCAAGATATGAACTCAAAACAGCCCAGGCCCATCGAGTAATGGACTTCACAAGACCCCGGAAGGTGTGCTGTGGTATCTCCACTTTTGATAGATATTGACCACTGCAGTCCAGGAACACCCCACAAGAGCTGCAGCTTTGGAGATGCTCTGACCGTGTGGTCTAGCCATCACAATTTGGCCCTATACACAGTAGATATTTCCTAGCCATATGTGGTTCTTTCCCAAACTGATAACACAAAGTTAGAAGCACACACTTGTATAGGATGCCTTTGGAAGCAGTAGCATTAGATTTTCCTATCATGACAATGCATCTGTAAAAGACAGCTTTGAACAGCCAAGCCAGAGCCCTGACATGAACCCTGTTCAACATCTTTGGAGAGACCTAAAAGTGGCTCTTTACCGACAAGCCTCATTGAATCTGACCCAGCTTGAGAGGATTTGCCATGAAGAATGGCAAAAAATAAAAATAAAAATAAAAAACCAAGGTGTGCAAAGATGAAGGGAATGTTTTACTGAATGCACTGATGAAGCATGTAGCATTGTAGCTTTACAATCCCAGTTCCTGGTTTGATTCTGAATGTGTGAATTTTTGCATGTTTTGTGTCCATGTGGGTTTTCTTTATGTTAGTAGGTAAATATTTCTGCATAGGCACATCATTGTGCCAATACATGTTTTAACCTGAACTTATTAAATACAAGAGACATAGACACCTACAGAGATTTTTATTTAATACTTTCTTGCGATGGCCTTTTCAAACTTGCTGGAGTTTTAAAATCTCCCTTGAGCACCTGTAAAATCAGACAAGTAAATTGATATTTTTAGAACTTAAATGTGATTACCAAAGTGTTATATAGGTATATTAAAAAAGAAAGCTACTGTGCCAGTTGTAAGCTATAGAAGCAAAATACACACTATTATAGAAGCATGCAATTTACTTTCACATTTAACATACCTTTTCAGTATTTTGTATTACTTCAGGATCTGGTTGGCCATAGTCTGGGGGATTTGCACTGGGGTCATAGCCTAGCTTATTAAGCATTGGAGCAATATTGTGCATATCTTTAAGAACATCAGCTGGAATGTGCCCTACCCAGCGAGTGAGTGCCTCGAGGTTAACTGGTTTGATAACCTGGTCAGTGGAGCGTTCAATTCTAAAAAAATCACAAGAATGAAAAGACGACAAATTAAAAGATGCACTTTACTATGTCTTATACCAACCACCAAGTTACCCAAAATCAAACTGGAACTTATAATACAGTTACAATGCCTGACAAACAAATCTAACATATGCATTTTGCTTTTGTTTATATGCAACAAAACTGAGTAGAAGTAAAACAAACAAGAATTGGACAGTGAATGATTAGAATAAAGAGTCTGCTGGCAGATGGGTCCAAATATGTAAATTTTGGCTTAGACAGAAGAACTTATTTAAGACGGAAAACAGTAGAGATGTTACCAGACTGCCTTACACACACAGTCAAACATGGAGATCCCATTACAGAAATCTGATACATAGCAATATATGCAAGGCATATATATTGTATACATGTTCATGTTTGGATTTTACAGATATAGAAAAATATGTTAGATAGTTGTTTATAAATGCCACTTATATTTCAAAATATTACAAAAATGGATTTCATATATGGAACATATATTTTCCCCAATACACATATATACAGTATCTCACAAAAGAGAGCATTGCAGCAACAATATTAGTATATAGGCTATTTATACTAAGTCTATAGAATTGGAACTTTAGATTTGAATCAATGTGCAGTTGAATAGCAGTATAGATTTATTGTCCTCTGAAAATATCTCAACATACAGCAATATAGCTGGCAACAAAAGTAAGTACACCCTAAGTGTGTGTCTAAACTAAAAATGTCTAAACTATTATATTGTCCAAGTGTCTATATTTTGTGTGAGCACTATTGTTATCTAGCACTGCCTTAATCCTCCCTCACCTTCAGCAAGGCAGTTGTCATCTTGGCAGTGTGTTTGTGGTCGTTTTCATGTTGGGAAACTGCTGTTCGGCCCAGTTTCTGAGGGGAGGGCATCATGTTCTGCTCCAGAATGTTCAGGTCTGTTGCAAATGGAAACTGTCTTGGAAAACCTCTGTATGACCGTGGCCACTGCACTGTAATTCAGTTTCATGGTGTTATCAATCTTCTTATCTTCTTATAGCCTAGGCCATTGTTGTGGAGAGCAACAATTCTAATACATACTAAAGTCTTTTGCACCTCAACTTTTGCACTGATACTAAAGTCTTTTGCACCTCTTGACTGCTGCTGTTTTTTGCACTACATTGTGTCTCGATGCACTTTATGTAGCTTTGTGTTGTGTTGTAGC
The DNA here is from genome assembly GCF_014805685.1 of Silurus meridionalis. Classification (NCBI taxonomy): domain Eukaryota; kingdom Metazoa; phylum Chordata; class Actinopteri; order Siluriformes; family Siluridae; genus Silurus; species Silurus meridionalis. Next base: position 11,889,989 of record NC_060894.1, read on the forward strand.
TCTATGTTGTTTAGTGTAGCACCAGGGTTCTGGAGAAATGGTTGTTTAGTTTTACTGTGTACTGTGTACCACTGTGTATAGTAGAAATGACAATAAAAGCCTCTTGACTTGAAAAGATACACAAATTTGTATGGTTCTGTAAAGCAGACAAAAACAAACATGATGAATAGGACATGTGGCTTTGCATAGTTATTTTTAGAGAACAGTAAATCTGTACTGCTATACAAGCTGCACATTGACTACTCTAAAATATATACAAGTTTCAGTTCTATAGTCTTGTCTCTTGAGAAGATCTACTAAAATGGTTGCTGAAATGTGAGGGGTGACATGTGCCAAATCAAATATGCGGATCACGAAAGAGAATTTCATACAGGATCGGTAGAGGCCCGGGTTACCAACGACCGCCACAGGTATCACTGGCCAACAGGGTACCAGTGGAAATTGGGCTACAGTTGGCCGAAGAAGGAAAAGAAGAGGAGGAAGACGTCTACTGAGATGGCAGGTAAAGGAGTAGGAGAGTAGGAGAGTGGAGGTTAGGGTTGGTACTTTAAATGTTGGTACTATGAATGGGTTAAGGGAGAGAGGTAGATGATATGGTGGACAGGAGAAAGGTAGATATGTTGTGTGTTCAGGAGACCAAGTGGAAAGGGAGTAAGCCCAGGAACATTTAAGGTGGGTTTACAATTGTTTATTCATGGTGTGGATGGAAAGAAAAATGGTGTAGGGGTGATTCAGAAGGAAGCGTACAGTAAATGTGTAGTGGAGGTGAAGAGAGATTCTGATAGGGTGATGATCGTGGAGCTGGTTAAAGGGGTGATGATAAATGTCATCAGTGCTTATGATTCACAAGTGGGTTGTGAGATGGAGGAGAAGGAAAAATTCTGGAGTGAGTTAGATGAAGTGGTAGAAGGTGTACCTAGGAATGAAAGATTGGTGATTCGAGCAGACTTTAATGGGCATGTAGGTGACGAGGAGGTGATGTGTAGGTATGGCTTTAAGGAGAGGAATGTTGAAGGGCAGATGGTGGTAGATTTTGCTAAAAGGATAAAAATGGCAGTGGTGAACACTTATTTATAAGAAGAAGGAGGATTATAGGGTGACGTATAAGAGTGGAGGAAGGTGCACACAGGCGGACTATGTTCTATGTAGGAGATGCAACCTGAAGGAGATTGGAGACTGTAAATTGTTGGCAGGGGACAGTGTAGCTAGACAGCATCGGATGGTGGTCTGTAGGATGGTTTTGGAGGTGAATAAGAAGAGGAGGAGAGGGAAGACTGAAAGAAGAACAAGATGTGTTAAAACTGAAGGTGGAAGACTGTAGTGTGAGATTCAGGGAAGAGGTCAGACAGGGGCTTGGTGGTGGTAAGGAGGTGCTGGATGATTAGGCAACTACTGCAGAAGTAATAAGGGAGACAGCTAGAAAGGTACTTGGTGTGACATCTGGAAATAGAAAGGAAGACAAAGAGACATGGTGGTAGAATGAGGTAGTGCAGGAAAGCATAAGGAGAAAGAAGTTGGCAAAACAGAATTGGGACCGGCAGAGAGATGAGAAAAGTAGGCAGAAGTACAAGGAGATGGAGCAGCAGGTAAAGAAGGATGTGGCAAAGCCAAGGAAAAGGCATATGAGGAGCTGTATGAAACGTTGGACACTAAGAGCCACTAAAAGGGCTAAGCTCTCTCCTGGTTTAGGTTATTATTTGACTGATCGCTATCAGTTTGTTGATGTAAATGGTGAGTTCTCCACACTCTATGAGGTAAAGTTTGGTGTTCCTCAAGGATCTGTCTTAGGCCCACTGTTTTTTTCTTTATTTATGCTGCCTCTGGGAAATTATACATAAACATGGTATTCGCTTTCATTGCTATGCTGATGATACAGAGGTTCAATTTCAATTTCAACAAAGCCAGATGAGAGAGATCAGCTTAACAATGTTGAGGAGTGTGTAAAGGACATTAGACAGTGGATGCTTGATAACTTTCTTCTGCTCAATTCAGATAAGACGGAAGTACTTTTACTAGGACCACATGCAGCTAGAAGCAAACTTTCCGAATATGTAGCATCTCCGGATGGTGTTTCTGTCTCAGTGTGTACAGCAGTACACCTTGGTGTAATTATTGACCCTAGTCTTTCCTTTGAGGTTCACGTGAATAATATTACCAGGATCGCCTTCTTTCACCTTAGAAGTATTGCTAAAATTAGAAATATGATGTCGTTACAGGATGCAGAAAAACTAGTTCATGCTTTTGTTACATCTAGATTAGACTACTGTAACGCTTTACTGTCTGGGTGTTCAAATAAGTGCATAAATAAGCTTCAGTTAGTTTTGAATGCAGCAGCAAGAGTCCTCACTAGATCTAGGAAATATGACCACATCACTCCTGTTTTAATCAGTCTACACTGGCTCCCAATCAAATCTCGCATTGATTATAAAATACTACTACTGATGTATAAAGCACTTAACAGTCTCGCACCACAGTATCTGAGTGAAATTCTGTACCAGTATGATCCTCCACGCCTACTTAGATCAAAAGGTGCAAGCTATCTGTTGGGTTCTCAAATAATGAAGACTACAGCAGGGGGCAGATATTTCTCTTATAAAGCCCCACAGCTATGGGACAGCCTTCCAATCAGTGTTCGGGACTCAGATACAGTCTCAGTGTTCAAGTCGAGGTTGAAAACGTATTTATTTAGTCAAGCATTTTATCAGTAGATTTTTTCTTAGTTAAAGGAGCAGATCTAGAGGGAACATGGATAAAGAGTGTTTGGTGAACTGGGATATTTGTATGCTGTCGTCCCCTCACTTTCACACGTTCACTCAGGTTTGTTGACAGTGGTGTGGTGGGTCGTCTCTTATCACAGAGATCCCTCATGTCGGTATTACCTTCTGGTTCTCCCTTTTAGCTATGCTGCCATAGCGAGTCTTGCCAGAGTCCAAACTGCACAGTGACATTAACTTTCATACAACAATAAAGACACTTAATAATCCATATCCTTCTCTTCCTGTCACTCCTCTTTAGCTCTTTCTCTCTCTCTCTCTCTCTCTCTCTCTCTCTGTCGAGTTAAACATGCTACTGAGGCTCCACTGACCACTGTTCCTGCCCCTCTCCCCTCTGTGGATCTTCCCACTTCGTCCAGGCCTGCCTCTGGATAGTGTTCTCTTCCACTGGAGGCCACTCTGTGCAGATTGGGATGGTTTCTCATCTGCGCCTTGGGTGGTTCCATGAAATTCTGGAGTAAGAACGGGCGCTTTGAGGATGGATTGGACTGTAGTTAATGTCAACAGTCTGCTACATTGACTCAGGACTACTTTTTGCTTCTGATCATCATCACTGTACCCCACAACATTTTTAACAAGATTGTTTAACAGGATTTTGGAAGGTAAGAGGATGCCTGAGGAATGTGTGCTGGTACCGATCTTTAAGAACAAGGGGGATGGCAGACCTGCAGTAACTACAGGGGAATTAACTTGATCAGTCACACCATGAAGTTATGGGAAAGAGTAGTGGAAGCCAGGCTGAGAGAAGGATTTCCCCACTGAGGATTTCCACTTTGGCACATAAGCAGTATGGTTTTATGCCAAGAAAGAGCACCACAGATGTAAGACAGAGTACATGTGTGTGAATACTGGGGTCAACAGTGCAAAGTAATGGAGAGAGTGTTAGAGAAGTGAAGAAAAGAGTGCAGGCAGGGTAGAGTGGGTGGAGAAGAGTGGCAGAAGTGATTTGTGATAGAAGGCTATCTGCAAGAGTGAAAGGGAAAGTTTATAGGACTGTGGTAAAACCTGATATGTTGTATGGTTTAGAGACAGTGGCAGCAAGTAAAAGACAGGAGGTGGAGCTGGAGGTAGCAGAGCTGAAGATGTTGAGGTTTTCCTTGGGAGTGACGAGGATGGACACAATTAAAAATCAGTTTATTAGAGGGTCAGTGCATGTAGGACGTTTTGGAGACAAGGTGAGGAAGGTGAGATTGAGATGGTTGTAACTTGTGCAGAGGAGGGACATGGGGTATATTAGTAGGAGAATGCTGAGGAAGGAGGAAAAGAGGAAGACCAAGGAGGCAGTTTATGGATGTGGTGAGGGAAGACATGCAGGTAGTTGGGTTGAAAGAGGCAGATGTGGAGGACAGGGGGGGTATGGAGACAGATGATCCGCTGTGGCGACCCCTAATGGGAAAATCCGAAAGAAGAAGAAGAAGAAGAAGAAGAAGAAGGCAAAGTATTACTGCTGCATGTTTTGAGAAACTGTCCAGATGCCAAGCGTGTGTAAATTGTCTGTACAGTTCTAGGTTTTTTGGGTCAAACTAAATCTTCATCCCATTAATTTGCCTAGCTTGTTGCATATAAACAAAAGGAACATGCATGGTTAGTGTTTTAAAAATTGTGACACCCACTATATATATTTCTTAAGTATTCCTTTACAAAAAAAGAGACTGACCGAGATAAGGAAACTCCTCCAGGCTGCCCAATAGCTTGCTCATGGTGAAGTACCCCTTCATTCCATGGTACATTCAAAAACTCCAGCACGGTCATCATTGTGGTGCGTGGTTGCAGGACTAAATCTTCATAGTGAACAGTCAAACATCGTGTAGAACCTACTAACATACACTGAAATAACATGGCCTCTATTGCTTGGCTCCACTTGCTAAGGCAGTCCCTGTAGCTGGAAAGGTCAAAACCAGCAATTGTAACTTGTCTTGAGATCATTGAGTGTACTGAGGCCCGACCATCACGCACCATAAGAAGAAACTTTGAGCTGAAAGCAAAGAATAAGCAAATGAAGGGTAAATATGGTGTAAATTCAAAAGTGGAAAGTATTAAAATTAAGTGAAAATAAAAGAACGCTTAAGTCACAGTAAATGCTCAAATCAGAATAAATGATCAATGGGCTTACATCAGAAAACTCTATTTTTAAACTGTTTGAGAGGCATTATAACCTGTTTCAAAACTTCTTACTTGGGAAATAATTTAGAGAGGTAGATGGAGCTCTTCAGCGTAAATGGGTCCTTATTGCAGAGCAGCGGTGCAGGCTCACCATGACGAGCAATGACCTCAAGCAAAAAGGCTGCCGTGGCTGAGTCTAGCATCTCCTGTGTAATCTCCTCTTCTTCCAGGGCCCAGCGGTCCTCTTCTGACCTCCTCCAGCCATGGCGCAAAGACAGAATCCGTGGGATCACACGGGTCTCCTCGCCACAGCGGATATCCGGGTGGGCATCAAGCATGACACGCATAAGTGTAGTGCCTGAGCGAGGTACTCCACCAACAAACACTATCGGTGAGTCTTGGTTATAGTGGTATAGGGTCTGGTTGTGGCCCTTAACTACAACTGACACTCGAAGGCTATGAGGATTTCCACTCTGGCACATAAGCATATGGTACAGTGCTTTCACAGCACCATACACTCCAAACAGACACAATAGTAGTATAAATCCCCGTCGAACAGAGAGCCGCATCACTCTGTTAGATGACCACTGTATTCAGAAAATCAGTGTGAGTTGTTTTACATGAGAAAACAAAATGCATTCAAGTTCCTCTATTACAATCAGTTAAAGTCCAGTAGTTCAAAGAGCTTTTTATTCGCAGGTGCACCGGTACTACTAAATACTATTAACATCATATGTGTTAGTAAATTGTATCGTTAGTGCATTTCTATAACCAGTCACAATAATTGCCTAACTAAAAAATCTGCCAAAACACAGTCAGAAATAACAAATAAAGCTCAGTTTATTTAACATGACTTATACCATAATTATACCACCTGAATGTTGATTAAAGTTAATTAATAATTTCGGTTTTTGCAAAGAAGACCCGAGTTTGAGATTCCTAATACGGAGGATGTGAGCATATTTCTTTTTAACATGTCAGTTAAAGCACTTCCTGTAACAGGTTCCTCTCATAACAAGCAGGGTTGCAAAGTTTTTTCTTTTAACCCAAACACAATAAATACAAATACACTGTAAGGTACAGTAGGAGCAGTAATGGTTATTATATTATTTTATGTTATGAAAGCTAGTCACAGAACCTGTTTGTTTACAATATTCCTGAAAAGTCAAAAAGATTTTAGCAACTTACACTAGTGAGAAATCTGACATTATGTATTAACGACTGCAATTTTATTCCTTATCTTCATAGTAATCCATTCTTCCAAATTGTTCTATTTAAATTGTAAAACCTCAAAAGGAAACGTGAAAAATACCAGATCAGATTAAGTACAAACAACTTCAGGAAGTAGGCGGGTTGAAAGCAGGAGGCACTTTTCATTGCATGTTTCAACATGCAGTAAATTTTCAGTAACAGAAAACAAAAGACGCTGATAAAAAAAATGCACAATTGTGACAAATTATTCACAAGTAAGAACACAATTTTATTAAGAAATTTATAGAAGCTACCAATGTTTTATTTCTATGGTTTTACCACTATTCTGTTCAAATGTACATTAATCATATTTATTTATATACATGAAAATAAATAAATTATCTGTTCTCTGTTTTAGTCTGACATCACATTGCTTGGGAAAAATACTACTTTTAAACCTGCACTACAAACTTGGTTAGGTACAAAGCCTTAAAATGACAGACAGGAAGTCAGGGCGCACACACACACACACACACACACACACACACACACACACACACACACACACACACACACACATTTTTAAACAACACAGCTCCTGCCGTCAGTGCATAAATGTTCAAATTCAATAGTAAAACCACAGCCACTTTCAATTATTCACCTTCTCTTCAACAAAACCACCCTTCCTTATGTCCACCTCCCTTCCCTACTTCATCTCTCTCTCTTTCTCTCTGTCCAACCTGATTTATCTGCAATGCATTCTGCAGATTTGGAGATTTGGGAGGTTGTGGAAGTTAGGGTAGCAGTGGAATTGTCAGGATCTATTTACATCACTTTCTCTGCATTTGTAACTTTTATTCACAGCAGCAGGCCTGTTCATATTGACACTTCATATTCTCTTGTGTCCTGAAAAATATGACAAATCCAGACAATAGCATATATATCTTAATGTAAACAATTTAATGATAACCAATTAATATACTGTTTGGCATACTAGTATTTTATACTTACCCCACCAGTCTCATATATAGGATTGTCAAACTCGGCCTCCACAGTGATCTGTCTGTATGGGTGAGGGTACATGAGCGGCAAGCGTAGGTTCGAATGGCACCTGGAAAATAAGAGCAGAATGTTGAATGTGCAGTAATATTCAATTAAACAGAAACCTGAAACATTTGGTTTCATAATATGGCAGAAACTTTTTAAGTAATCACCTGGTCTTTGTTTTCAAAATCACAGTGCTATCAGATTACAACATTTATTTGGTGAGGTAATATAGTAAGAAAATACACACAATTTATTATTATTTTTAATAAAGTGCTAATTTAAGTACTCCTTGAAGACATGGGGCGTCATTTGTGACAACTGCAATTGACAAAGAAGGGCCTTGATGCATAAAATTTGATTTGATTTGAATACTGCAGTCAGTTGCAAATGGTGCACAGAAGAAGACCAGCAAGAAGTAAGGTGCAGTAGTCCAGTCACAAACAGTAATCCAGTCACAAAATGACAAGGTGCCTAACTGGTCATTTTGGGGAGAAAGTGGAAGAAATTTGCATTAACATGACAGCTTAGCATAAAGAAAGGAAAAGGGCAGTTGATTGTCCAGTATTACCCCAAGGCTAAATTCAATGACCAAAACTGAAAATTCTCAATGATTGACACAAGGCCAGTTGTTGTGAAATGTGCCTTTTTGTAGCTGGACTGGTTAGGATGTTAAAGGTAGTTCTAGGAGATAGAGAGACAGCTGATTGTAAAAAGTACATTTAAAGATTGTAAAAAGAAAAGAGAGAAGTGATACTGGTCAGCAGTTGCTGATGTATGAGGGACACTAAGTAAATGAATTGAGGTTGGGAATAACCCTAACTCGCTTAGATGCAATTTGCACATGACCAGATGTGAGGCCATTAGTGATTGTAATGTTTTTTTCTCCATATATTTCATATCACATATTTCTTCTTTGCCTTTCATAAAAATTCAAATTCTTCAGCACTCAGACAGGACATAGCCAGGGAAGCCAGTGGGTTAAGAAGTGAAAATATGTTAAGGAGCTTATGTGGAGAAGCTTCCAACATTTCCATGAAAATGGCAATCTTAGCAGAAGCCACGTTCAATAAAAGGATGTGGTAAAACAAGAGTTCTGTGTCAAGTTGTGATTTCTTCCACTTTCTCTGAGCTGTTCTTAATTTTCTCCAATTGCTGCAAAATATCTTTCTGGAGCACAAAGAAGCTCCAAGGGTAAGGACAATGAGGAGAGAAACATGTAGAAGGATAAGGAAGAGGAAAAGGAGGTAGTATGACAGTGTGGAGGAATATATGGTGGAACCAAGATATTGTATATTTTCTAGAGAAAATTTTTCTATGTAGAGACTCTCAACAAACTACACATTTTAGAATTGCAGTTTATAAAAAGGTAATAAGTAAATACAGTGGAACCCACTTATCTTGACCTCGGTTATCTCGACAACCCTATTAAGTCGACGTTTTTGAAGTGGAACCGCCAAATTCTCGCTTTGTCTAAGCATTTTTTATCGGTTATGTCGACTTTTTTATGTCGCCGAACCCTAATATCTCAAGCACAAGGGGGGAAAATTTTGCCACTTAACGTCAGTCATCTCGATCAGCACTGTGCAGCCGCAGAAGAACTCGCGAAAGTGGCGGAAAAATCAAGCCTTACAGATGCTACAGGTGTTGTATTGTATACTGGTGAATCTCTGTTAGTTAGTGCACATATGCCTTTTGTTGTTAAATGTTATGCGATGAACGGGAGGCGAAAGCCGCGCTTGGTAGGAGCGCAGCGCGGAACGTGGGATGAGCAGCAAAAGCATAGAATTAACAATGGCAGGATCGGGGGAATCCGCGATGCGCTTTGGGAAGAAAAGAGCAGCCGTTGAGAGAGTGCCGGTGGGAAGGCACATACCGGGATACACATGCGCGATAACAACGACCGCCGTGAACCAACATATACCAACAATAACGGACGGCGAGAGTTTGGAAGTTTAAATAGGAGCTGGTGATGATGATAAACAAGCACCATATGTGCGCGATTGAAGCCGGGAGCTTCAGAGAAAGCGGCAGAGAAAACACCTGACACGCTGAAGGGGGCCGAAGGGGGCGTGGCAGGTGGATTCCTGACAGTTAACAAACATGTACTGTATGTATTTTTATAGCATGCCTTCATCAAACAAATCGCGGCAACGCTGTTGTGTAAAAAAAACCTCCAAAAACACGTGCATGCACATTCTCATTTATTAACGCACATCATGTACATTAAGAAATTTCAAGCACGTTAATATATTGCCGCCATTTTGATTTTCGTTTATCTCGATCATCCGTTATCTCAATGCTTTTTGGCATCCCCTAGGACATCGACATACCCGGGTTCCACTGTATATACTATAAGCTGAGCAAGCTTGTAAAGAAATATTCTAACCTTCTGACATAGATATAGGTGCCTCCAAGAAAGAGAGACAGTAAAAGAACTAATATGAATATAGTCAGAGCCATGCTTCCCCCATCCAGCGATGATTCGACTGTAGCCTCTGCCACTAGAGGTGTGGAATACAGACAAAAAAAAAATATCGAAATACAACTCAAGCCAAACTTATAAATATGTCAATGTTGCTCAATATTGACATAAATAATGCACTTGTTCATAGAGTCATATAGTAGAATAGTTATAGGTTGGAGGAACACAGTAACAAGGCCTACCTTCTAAAGCATGGTTGCTGGAGCATTCATGATTAGCTACATTTGCAAAAGAGAAAATATAGGAACTGAAACCTTTACATATATTCACATACATTTGCATGAATATATTTATGATATATGAACAGCTTTACCTCTACACATGGGTAATGGTCCACTCCAAAATGAAGGATTGCCTAGTATGCACTTAATTGTAATTTCACCAATGAGTTCATAACCCTGATAGCACATAAAATTCAGGGACTCCCCAGGCAGATAAAACCGCTTAGACAAAACCTGGTAGCCATTGTCAGGAAGACCAGGATTCTCACAAAACACCGACTCTTCCACTAGGGTAGAGAAAAAGAATATAATTAAGATATTTAAAAAAAATAAATCATAATTTTATTAGTTAATTTTTACTTTAATTTCTTATGATTTAATATTGATATTTATTATTATTGATTCTTATTATTGATATTCACAGATACAACGTGGCAAGTGAGATGTCCATACTGGGGTTCCAGGTTCACGACCATAGCAAGTTAAAGTGGCACCACCCTGCAGAATGTAGCCTAGATTGCAACTGTACTGAATGGTAGTTCCCACCAGCAGTTTGGGATCAGAGAGCGTCCGTACAGAGTGCTCAACATGACCTGGATCTGTGCAGTACATAACTAGCAGAAAAAAGACAGACAGGACAGATACAATTTTCTACTTGCTTAGCTGATTCCACAAATAATACTTATCTTAATCATCTAAACTCAGTTTTATTAACAAGTAGTGATAGACACACAGTAAATGTAATTTGTTAGTGTACATAATTTGTACTACTGAAGTATTTCCATCTGGTGAGACTTTTTTTTTTTTAATTAATATTTTTATTGAGGAAGGAACAAAGGAAAGCATAATAACGAACAACAATAACATTAAGCGACAGCCAATCGACAGTATTTTCCACATTTCCTCCCCCTCTCCCCCTACAATTTTTCAACAAAAAAAAAAAACCCACACACTCAGTTATGACATTACAAACAGTGAGGAAATACTGAACAACAACATTGTTAGCCCATTGCACCTGACGGCATTACCTGTTACAATGCGAATATACAATATACAATATACAATATATATATATATATATATATATATATATATATATATATATATATATATATATATATATGGATGCATCAAGAAAATATGTTTCTACATTCAACTTTTATTTACTATATTACATTCTCATCACAAAAAACAGTTCTAGATAATCATTTGTCTTATGCATAGAATAGATAACAGTAACACACAATTAAAAAAATAAAATTTTCTGTCGTTTGCATTGCTACAGTAAACTATTTGTGTGTCTTACTTTTTATGCATAAAATAACAATGAAATGACACACAGCTGGTCAGAAAATAATTAAGAAGCTGACTGTTTAGTTATTTTTGGCTCTTTAAATATACAGTGAGGAAAATAAGTATTTGAACACCCTGCTATTTTGCAAGTTCTCCCACTTAGAAATCATGGAGGGGTCTGAAATTGTCATCGTAGGTGCATGTCCACTGTGAGAGACATAATCTAAAAAAAAAAATCCAGAAATCACAATATATGATTTTTTAACTATTTATTTGTATGATACAGCTGCAAATAAGTATTTGAACACCTGAGAAAGTCAATGTTAACATTTGGTACAGTAGCCTTTGTTTGCAATTACAAAGGTCAAACACGAGTTTGAGCTCCCTCCAAAGATTCTCTATTGTGTTTAGGTCTGGAGACTGGCTAGGCCATGCCAGAACCTTGATATGCTTCTTACAGAGCCACTCCTTGGTTATCCTGGCTGTGTGCTTCGGGTCATTGTCATGTTGGAAGACCCAGCCTCGACCCGTCTTCAATGCTCTAACTGAGGGAAGGAGGTTGTTCCCCAAAATCTCGCAATACATGGCCCCGGTCATCCTCTCCTTAATACAGTGCAGTCGCCCTGTCCCATGTGCAGAAAAACATCCCCAAAGCATGATGCTACCACCCCATGCTTCACAGTAGGGATGGTGTTCTTGGGATGGTACTCATCATTCTTCTCCCTCCAAACACGTTTAGTGGAATTATGACCCAGAAATTCTATTTTGGTCTCATCTGACCACATGACTTTCTCCCATGAATCCTCTGGATCATCCAAATGGTCATTGGAAAACTTAAGACGTGCCTGGACATGTGCTGGTTTAAGCAGGGGAACCTTCCGTGCCATGCACGATTTCAAACCATGACAACTTAGTGTATTACCAACAGTAACCTTGGAAACGGTGGTCCCAGCTCTTTTCAGGTCATTGACCAGCTCCTCCCATGTAATTCTGGGCTGATTTCTCACCTTCCTTAGGATCATTGAGACCCCACGAGGTGAGATCTTGCATGGAGCCCCAGTCCGAGGGAGATTGACAGTCATGTTTAGCTTCTTCCATTTTCTAATGATTGTTCCAACAATGGAACTTTTTTCACCAAGCTGCTTGGCAATTTCCCCGTTGCCCTTTCCAGCCTTGTGGAGGTGTACAATTTTGTCTCTAATGTCTTTGGACAGCTCTTTGGTCTTAGCCATGTTAGTAGTTGGATTCTTACTGATTGTATGGGGTGGACAGGTGTCTTTATGCAGCTAACGACCTCAAACAGGTGCATCTAATTTAGGATAATAAATGTAGTGGAGGTGGACATTTTAAAGGCAGACTAACAGGTCTTTGAGGGTCAGAATTCTAGCTGATAGACAGGTGTTCAAATACTTATTTGCAGCTGTATCATACGAATAAATAGTTTAAAAATCATATATTGTGATTTCTGTATTATTATTTTTTTTAGATTATGTCTCTCACAGTGGACATGCACCTACGATGACAATTTCAGACCCCTCCATGATTTCTAATGGGAGAACTTGCAAAATAGCAGGGTGTTCAAATACTTATTTTCCTCACTGTATAATAAAATGTGATTCCTAAATAGTTTAGAACGCAAAAAAAGTAAACTGGGATAATTGATATTAGGCTTACTTTTCTCACAGAAGGGGGGCTGGGTGCTCCAGGTCAGGTCCAGGAGACAAATGAGGGTCTCTCTGCCCACCAGATCATAGCCTGGGTCACACTGATAAGTAATACGTGTCCCTCGCAACAGTGCAGTGTGTGATGTGGTCTTCCAGCCATTCTGAATCTCAGGCAGGTCAGGGCATGAATCATTATGAGACACCTCTGATATAAAGATAAAAGATAAAGATAAAAAAAATAAAAAAACACTAAAAATTGCAAAATTGTAACTTCAACATTTACTCTTTAATGACAAGGTAACAAAGTTTGGCACGCTTATGGTAATGAAATTATAGTTACCACAATAATAAATATGGTGATCATGATTTAATCAAACCTATCATGGTTTTACAATTTGTTGAAAATTTACTTTGACATTGCAAGAAGCTAAATTATTTTGTAACTATACCTTCAAGCAAATAATTCACTCATTATTTATGGTCTCAAGAAAAATTAAGGATTCAATAATTGTTACTTATTAAATGGTCAGTCATTTTACATTAAATAGTATGTGTATGCTGGTTCATCACAGTCACCTGACAAATTACACAGGTTTAAGTAAACATAAACAAAATAAATTAATTCTTAATTACTGTGTGAATTATATATAATATATTCTCGTACACCACACAGTTCACTAAGATTCACTCAGATTACTGCAGATTACTGCTGATGGAGCTGGCAGGCAGGGAAAAAAGAGAAAGGCCAAGGAGTAGGTTTATGAATGTGGTGGGGGAAGACATGCAGGTAGTTAATTTAAAAGAGGCAGATGAAGAGGACAGGGTGGTATGGAGACGGATGATCCGCTGTGGCGACCCCTAACAGGAACAGCCGAAAGAAGATGATGATGCAGCCTGCTTGTTTAGTTGCTTTCTGGATCAGATTTGCTGAGAGTTTAAAAGAGGCAACAATAATACTACCGGCCCAGGGATTGGTATAGCTGCTTTTGATAATTTGTTCTCTTACCTACATAGTTGATGATGAAACCCTCTCCCTTCCCAAAGACCAGACCAGCTGGATCAGAATGAAAGGTGATGGTAAGATCAGGAGTAGAGGAGGTAAGCTTAAACGGACTTTTTCCGCCCACATATTGGCCCAAGATTTGTGTGGTGACCTCATCACCATCCAAAATGGTCAGCATGTCACTGTCAGTAAGGTTAAGGCTGGAGAGAGAGAACATTCAAGACAGAAAGATATATTTCAAAAGCCTACTAATGGAAACAGTCTGTAAAATAGAATATATTCCTAAGGTAAGTTGATACAATAGAGATACGATGTTTAGCCAGGATACATTTTTTTTTTTCATTATACGTACTACAAAGTAGTACATAAAAGGATCATGACAAAGAATTCTCTTAAAAGAAAGGTAAAGCATATTTAGGGGCATTTTACTATGCAAGAATCTGCCAAGCATTTTTCCCTAAACATGTATGTGTATTAATGTTAACAAGGAAATGAACCCACAGCTGCACATCCAGCAGAATACGCTTTTCCTCACCGACATGAATCCTCCAGCCGCAGTCTTCACCTTCACCATACCAGTCAGGCCAATTCGGGGACAAAATCAAGCCACTGGGTCCAGACAGATCTCCTCCACATAGCGCTGCACATATAACATACAGTAATTAATAACTCTTCCAGTTGAACTGCTCTATTAATATGGAAAATCAGACAGTATATTCAGAGATTGTGAAACAAGCAAAACACATTAATATTCATGCAAAAAAGGTTCTTCATAGTCAAATTACATACTTTAAAATTTACAGCTTCATAGTCAAATTACATGATTTTCAGGGGAACCTGCTCAGATATCTACATACAGCTCATGCTGCCAAGGCTCTCAGACTTTCATAAATGTGTCTGAGGTGGGTTATTTAGACAGAAGACACAAGTGCCCAATGTTAAAACCATTGTAATGCAGTGTTAAAATCATTAACACAGCACAAATATGCACTTTTATCTAGGAACAAATCTTTAAAGATAACAAGGCACAGAGGAAGCCAAAAAAGTGATTAGTTTTATGAGTAGAAACAGTAGAATCTATTGTTTCATTCACGTTGTGTTCTTTTTTATACTTCTACCTTTACACAGAGGCTCTGTGTCATTCCAGTAGGGGTCTCGTGTGTTAATGCACTCAATGACAGGAGGGCCTTGCTCCAGAGAATGGCCAGGTTCACAGGAGAACTGTACTATGGCTCCCACACCATATGTTGGGTCTGTGGTGCTGAAGTTTCCATTCTGGATGTAAGGCTCATAGCAGTGGCCCTTCTCAAATGCTGCTCAGATTGAATTGCAAAGGTCAATATGGTGTCTATGGTATTATGAAATGATAATGTGTAAATCTGCTATTTTTATGTAATTAACTTTCTAAACAATAACTATTTTGTAGAACTTTATAGTCCAGTTGCCAAGACTATTAATTGATATTTTTATACATGATAAGAAGTACTCACACTCATAACGGATATTGAAACCAGTGTTTTGGTTGTTTGGCTTGTCTGTTATGAACTGGATTCTGACTGCTGGGCCCTCGCTGATGACTCCCTCAAATGGGATAGGAACCCCCCGACCAGAATCAAACAGAACTACAGAGCCAGCATCCAGACCACTCCACAAAACAAGCCTGAAGCAAAAAATGACGCAAAAACATAAATATAGCTCATTTGTCAGATTAGTTTAGTCCTGTTGTCCGATTTCACTATGGCAAAAAAAAAAAAGACAAAAGAATCATGCTGTAAAATAGAAATAGGTACAACAGAGAAAATACTTTTTACATGCAGTGTAAATATTATCTGGGAGAAGTGCATGTGAACAGGAAAATGAACCCACACACACACTCACCGGTCTGTTGGTCCCAGGACCATCCTCTCCAGATGGAGATGCAGTCGCTGGCCATTGGCAGCCTCAAGGGACCAGGAGCAGCTGAGGTCAAGAGTGCTGTTGGGATTCATTTGAGGTGATGGTGACAGCACTCTGCCCACACTGGCATTTTTTATTGTGCCTCCACAGAGAGCTGAACAGGGAGATATTAATGCATTTTACCTTCTCAACAACTTCTAATGTATTTTCAATAAATGTTTAGAGAGTTCATTACATTTGTTAAAGTGTGAAAGCTGTTTTTACACTCAGCAGTGGTCCAGATAACAATCATCTGGGGCTCACTTGAACCAAAAGAGCATTCTCATCATCTTTGAAATCACACTCTCAGTCCTGGCGGCACACAGCGGCAACATGGACTGGTTCAACTCGCCACATTAGTTTTTATATGTATCTAGTTTCATGATACAGAAGCTATGACTGAGTTGTTATGATCAGTGATAGAGAGACTGATATAAAACTAGACTTGGATAGGACTTTGTGGTATGAGTGCTTTCACTGAGAGAATCAACAAATTCACATCTTTGGTGTTTAAAAATTCTTTTGTAACTGTTGACCTTTCACACTTAAATCTCAATCTCTCCTTTTAACATTTGCTAATGCAATACATTTTTTGCTCAGGTCCTTGTCTGGCTCCTTTGATCTGCATGTGACTGCAGTGGCGGGCAGTCAGGTCCAGCAAAGCCGTCTCTCTGCTGGCCTAAACACTATCACACTAGCACTGACCTACATTTACAACCTAAATTCTAATATTTGTTCCATTAAATTGTATTAATTTATTCCCAACAGTTTATTCTCTTCATTTTGTACCATTTCTCTTGTCTGCACTGCTTCCAGTACATAGTATATATATATATATATATATATATATATATATATATATATATATATATATATATATAGGTCGGTAACAGCACACTCCTTCTCTTAAACATTCCACACTGCCATCTCATCTAAACATCTCCATGCTCATGCTTCTACTGGTATGTCATCTGGTCCAACCGACTTTCCACTCTTCATCCTCTTAATCGCTGCTCTCACTTTCTCCTTCCTAATCCTTTTCACTGCTTTACCATCTCCACATAATCCAACCATCTCTCTCTCTCTCTCTCTCTCTCTCTCATTTTCCTGATTTATCAGCTTCTTAAAATATTCCCTTTACTATCTTAACACACTCTCCCCACTAGTCAACAGTTCTGCATCCTTCATTGCTATAACTCACAGCAAATTCTTCCCAGCTTGGTCCCTCTGCCTGGCCAATTGGTACAAATCTTTTTGTCCAACATCTCATACAGCTAGAACGTATATGCCTTTTCCTTGGCTTTCGCCACATCCCTCTTCACCCGCTACCTCATCTTCTTGTACTCCTGCCTACTTTTCTTATCTCTCTGATGATCCCAAGTCTGATTTGCCAACCTCTTTCTCCTTATGCACTCCTGCACTTCCTCATTCTTCACAGAAGCTGGTCAGAAGCGAAGATGGCAAACCAGAGAATTACATTACTGTGATGGAAGTATTCTCATTATTTTGAAATAGTCGAGGAAAAGGAGGAAGGAATATGTGATTATGTGTTGGTAAAAAGCTCTTGTCAACTGCAAAAAATATCACTTCAAAAAAAATATATATATATATCTGCATGCAAAGCACAGCACTACAGTGTGTGTGTGTGTGTGTGTGTGTGTGTGTGTGTGTGTGTGTGTGTATAATGTTGAATATATGCAACATTATGCAATGTTGCATATATGGAAATGGAGACAGAAATATAGAAAACTTTTGCCGATTTCTACCACTGCAGATCTATTGACTGCTCAGAATAAAAGTTTTCCGTGGGAGACACATGTACGATGCCATCGCAGTGGAGATAGAGAGCAAAATCACAGCTCGTTTGCTCTTTGTGGGAAGATAAACTACCACGGTCACTGATAATAGCGCGAACTTTGTAAAAGCGTTCAGAATGTTGATGATGAAGCAGAGAATGATGTAGATGAGGACGAGGTCATATTTACGGAATTGCATGATGTTTTACGAGATGCTGCAGGATTTTAATCCATGACGGTGTAGTTTGTTACTAATGGTAACACAAAACACATGGCTAAGGACTAGTAAGTGTCCTCGCCACATTAAGTGCATGTGTGCAACCTGGTGCACACAGTGCAAAGACAACACAAGACAGTGCAAGACAACACAGGACAGTGCAAGACAAATACACAAAAATAATTTTTTAAATACCTCCGCCAGTAAACCTTTTGTATAGAGACATAAAGTGAACAGTAGCAAAAATGTAAACAAAATGTTGTGCAAAAGGGCAATAGCAGCAATCCAGAAAAAATTTGCAAAAACGGCATGTAAACAGTTTATGGTAATGAAGTGGTGTAATGTGAGTGGTACTGAAGACATAAGTGTGCGAAGTGAGTACGAGTGTGTGTTGAGTCCGGGTTGTACAGATCAGTCACACAGTTGTTTGTGTGTGTGTGTGTGTGTGTGTGTGTGTGTGTGTGTGTGTGTGTGTGTGTGTGTGTGTGAGAGTTCAATTCAGTTCAGTTCTGTGTTAAAAAGCCTGATGGCTTGAAGGAAATAAGTGTTACACAGTCTGGATGTGGCGGCCTGAATGCTTCAGAATCGCTTCCCTGATGGCAGGAAGTTGAAGAGTGTGTGTGATGGGTGTGTGGGGTCGTCCACAATGCTGTTGGCTTTGCGGATGCAGCATGTGGTGTAAATGTCCATGATAGAGGGGAGAGAGACTCCGATGATCTTCTTAGCTGTCCTCACTATCCGCTGTAGTGTCTTGCGATCCGAAACAGTGCAGTTCCCAAACCAGACAGTGATGCAGCTGCTCAGGATGCTCTCAATGGTACCTCTGTAGAACATAGTCAGGATGGGGGGAGGGAGACCATGGGGAGGAAAACCAGGGGCTTTCCTCAGCTTTCTCAGGAAGTAAAGACGCTGCTGAGCTTTCTTGGTGATGGAGCTGGTGTTGGTGTTATCTGCCAAATGAACACCATGGAATTTGGTGCTCTTGACGATCTCCACGGATGATCCATCGATGATCAGCAGAGAATGGCCACTCTGTGCTCTCCTGAAGTCAACAATCATCTCTTTAAATTTGTCAACATTCAGAGACAGGTTGTTGGATCCACACCAGGGAGTGCGCTCAACTTCTCAATCAGGTGCTAAGGGATGATCGTGTTGAATGCTGAACTGAAATCTATGAACAGCATCCGTACATAAGAGTCCTTGTTGTCTAGGTGGGTGAGGGCAAGATGAAGGGTCGTGAAGATGCCATCATCCGTGGAGCGGTTCGGACGATATGCAAAAAACTGTACGAGGTCCAGTGCAGGTGGAAGCTGGGTCTTGACTTGCCTCATGACGAGCCTCTTGAAGCACTTCATCTCGATGGGTGTGTGCGTGATGGGACAATAGTCATTGAGGCAGGAGACTTCTTTGGCACAGGAATGAAACTCGTCGTCTGGAGGCACCTAGGAACAATGGCGCTGCTCAGGGAGATGTTGAAGATTTTGGTGAAGACATCAGCTAGCTGTTGTATTAACTCTGCATTCTCTCTGGTTACAAATTCCACATTCTCATGAAATTTAGGAAGCACAGTCCTGAGATTTGCATGGTTGAAATCTCTGGCGGCAATAAACAATCCGTCAGTATGTGTGTTTTGTAGTGTGCTAATGGTCTCGTAGAGTACGCTGAGCGTTTCCTGTGTCTTAGCGCTAGGTGATATATACACTCCGAGAACAATAGTGATGGTGAATTCCCGTGGTAAATAAAAAAGTCTACATCTCACAACCATGAAACCTAACAGCGTTGAGCAGTAGGTGGAAATGAGGACAGAGTTCTTACACCACTTTGTGTTGATGTAAACACACAGACCGCTGCCGCAAGTCTTACCACGCAGAGCTGAATTTCTGTTGGCACGAAACGCGGCTAGCCTGTCCAGCTGAATGGCAGCGTCCAGAACTCTGTCACTCATCCATGTCTTAGTGAACACGCAGTGTCTGTACTCAACTGGCGAGTAGCTTGTTGGAGTCTGATGTAGTCCAATTTGTTGTCCAGGCAGCAGACATTTGCCAGCAGTAGAGATGGTAGAGCAGGCCGGCTAGGGTTAGCTTTAAGCCTAGCACTAGCCCCCGCTCGCTTTCCGTGCTTCTGCTTCCTCGCGCAGCGCTTTCGAGTCCCCCTCCTCCGTCCATCAGCCGTAGGCGACGCCAAGGTCTGGAGGCCTCCTTCTCGAAGCACGCCGAGGTCGCGTAGCTTCTGCCGCAGATCATCGTTTCATGTTGTTGGGGTTGTTTCTGAGTTCCTTGAGTGTTTGACGGTGGTACACAGGGACACCGGTTGCTCCGATGTCCATATGTTGTGTAAGGCGGGCTACTGCCGTGCCGCCATCTTGGATCCAATCAATGAAATGGTAGTCCATTCCAGTCTTGTGCAGGTCTACAATGTTGTCCATAGTGTCCTTAGACAGCTCTTTGGTCTTGCCCACAGTGGAGAGGTTGGAGTCTGATTGATTGAGTGTGTGGACAGGTGTCTTTTGTACAGGTAACAAGTTCAAACAGGTGCAATTATTGCAGGTAATGAGGGGAGGATAGGAGACAAACTAACAGGTCTGTGAGAGACAGAATTCTTGCTGGTTGGTAGGTGATCAAATACTAATTTCATGCAATAAAATGGAAATGAATGATTTTAAAATCATACAATGTGATTTTCTGGATTTATTTTTTTAGATTCTGTCTTTCACAGTTGAGGTGTACCTACGATGGGAATTACAGATCTCTCCGTTCTTTGTAAGTGGGAATACTTGAAAAATCGTCAGTGTATCAAATATTTATTGAACCTACTGCATACTCAAACCCTTGATAAGTGCCAATGTAATGCAATCTTATTCACTGGTCCATAAACTCTTAGGCCAATATATCATTTCAACACATGACATATTGAACTGTCTTTATTTATTTTTTACAAAAATAAAGCCAAAAACTAAAAATCTAAATAAAGGTTTAGGGTTAGTTACTAAATAGACCTTTATTGCTTCTATAGCATTTAAGAGGCTAAATAGCGCCTCAAAAAAAAAGTTTGTGTGTGACCAAAGGTGAGATGTTTGGCTATAATGCACAGTGCACTGTTTGGTAATAACCAAATACAGCATATCTGCACAAACACCTCATACCATTTGTCAAGCACAGTTGTAGAGAGGTTATGATATAGACTTGTTTTGCAGCCACAGGACCTGGAAGACTTACTGTTATCAAATATGCCATCAACCTCTCTGTATACCAAAGTATTCTAAAAACAAATGTGAAGTCATTTGTCCGACAACTTAAGCTTGGACAAAATTGGGTCATGCAAAAGGACAATGATCACAAGCACAGCAACAGAATTGCTGAAAAATAACAGAATAAAGGTGTTGCAATGGCCCAGTCAAAGTCCAGACCTAAACCTTACTGAAATACTGTGGCAGGCCCTTAAGGGAACTGTGCATAAACAAATGCCCACAAACCTCAATGAACTAAAGCAACATTTCAAAGAAGAGTTGGCCAAAATTCCACTACAATGATGTATGAGACTGATAAATTGTTGCAGAGCATGAGTACTTTAAGTTACTTCTGCTAAAGTTGGTTATTTAAGCTAATGAATTAAAAGGTGTTCTTAGTTTTTACACATGGCTGCTCTATTTTGTCATACATTTTGTAATAATAAATAAAGACGGTGTAATATGGCATGAGTTGTTTATTGTAGGTTGTATTTACCCAACTCTATGACCTGTAAGGGACCAGATGATGATTCTATAATAAAAACCATAGAATTCAACTAGGAAATACTTTCATTTCCATATGACCTTATGTCAGCACTGAACTGAAAATGCAGTATTTTCAGAACCTATATTACAGGCACTGTCTCTCCAAATATAGAGTCGCTCCATCCCTCTAAAATATCATAAATACACTATGTCTGTATGCATACTAGGCAGAGCCGACCCCCCTACCTCGACTGCACTAATTCCAGCATACACACTGCTTGTCAGAACATCAATTCTAATTCTGAAGCAAGTGAAACCAATAGCAGAAGAAGCCATCTCTGTTTATTATTATTATTAGTAGTAGTAGTGGTGTGTGTATTGTAGCAGTAGTTGTAATGTTCTCACTCTTTTACTGTTATTATTAATGTTTTTTATCTTTTTTTTTTTTTTAATCTTTGTATGACTTTTCGTGTCTTTTTATTATTTTTACCTCTACAGCTGGGTTCACGCTGGTTCCAGGTAGGCAGAGAGGCATTAAGGCAGGTCAACACCGCTGCACCCTGCAGATGGTAACCCATATGGCAGGAGAAATGTGCTGTACCCCCTGGGCGCAAATCCAAAACTGATACCTCCCCAAAGTGAGGCCGCCGGGGCAAAGGGCAGCTCAGATGGAACACTACCCGAGAAAAAAAATTTAATATTACATATTTTTTAGATAAAAACTACACAAAACACCTCATAAAATATAAAACATTAATAATATATTTATATATGATTAAAATATAATATTTTGAAGAATATCAGATTTATAGTATTATGTATTAAAAATAGCTTTTATGTAAAAAGAGATTAAAAGAGTATTTTATTCAGTTGTAACAGTGTTCAAATTAACATGCATTACGGCAATGCATAAAGTGACTATAATACCATTATAAGAGATAAAAAAAAATGTTTATCGGCAAGATACTAATTAAAACTAACAGGAGAACGTCAGTAAATTGCTCAGTTAATTATATCACACACAACAAAACATTTTACTAATTAGGAATCAACACAATTAAGAGAAGGTAATGGAAGTTGAAATGCACTTCAGAACATTTATTTTATTACTCACTCTGGTAATGAAGCTGGAATGTGCCAGTGCTGCCCTCAGGTGAAGAGCAGTAAAATACTGACATACTATTGGTTGGGCTGCGGATCACCTGACCCTCTACCAGCAGTGTCTGATTGGCGAGTACCAGCAAAGTGCCATTCTTATTTACCCCTCGGATTGACAACTGCTCACCCTCTGATAGGTTAACACTTTTTACCTATGATGACAAAAAAGTGTTCTGTAGTGTTCTGCATTCAGTGCACCTTACTTTCACAGATTTTAATTGTTTGCAATTCATAATTCTTTGCAGTATTTCTTTAACAACTTAATAAACTGTACACAACATTAAAGCTTCAATAAATGTTATTTAAATGTATTGATCAAACACATTTACAATGAAACAAAAAGCCATTATTGATTATAAATTCAATTTTTTATATTGTTTTTAAACTCTGTATTATCCAGGTATATTTGATCTTTAAATTGCAACCAAGTTGCAACCATGTGTTACCTTCCGGAGTTTGATTTTTAAATACAGTCAAACTCCGGAAGGTAACACATGTTTACAGTGCAAAAAGGACTACAGTGTTATTGAAAATTATTCTCTGGTGTGAGGACTGGTGCAAATAGAACATTTGATGACATTGGATTATAGTAATTTGGCAGTAATTCGGACATCACTGACATCTGTTTGTGTCAAGTCGTAATGACACAGAGAGCATGCATTAATTTTACATGCATAATTTGAATCATGCATTTCCGAGATTGGCCACATGAGGTCACATTCTACCCAATTTCATGCAACATCCATGTTTAAAATCTTTTTAAAGATTTTTGTTTGGTAAAACTTTTTTTTTTACATATAAAAAATTATATAAAGACCATTAAAGCAGACTTTTCTTTTGGAAGAACAGTGCTCATGACAAATTAGTGTATGCAGTAAAATTTGAATTGATTAAAAAGAATAAAACCTGCAGATTAAAGCTGAACATCTCACTCTCTCTCACACACACACACACACACACACACACACACACACACACACACACACACAAAGGAAAATGTAGATTAGGAGATATTTTTAAGCATGCCTGCAGTTCCACCCCATAACCGTGTACACAGTCACTGTGTAAGTGCACTGAAGAAAAGCGCCATCTGGAAGCGGCAGATCATCTGACGAATCAATGTACCCCTCTGGGCCTGAGAAATTGATCATACAGCTTGATGCAGCTGAGAAGAGATGGAGGATACTTTAGAATGTAGAATATAATATTAGTCTAACTAATATAACTTTCAAATAAGAATATTAAAAAGGACAGAATGAGAAAATAAAAATAATGCAAATCGAAACCATGTTTAACCAGGCATTAAATAGGAAACTGAAATTCAGCAACTAAAATAGCATAGCACACCCTTCTGTTCTGTTCTGAAAATCATTTAAAATTCAAGGTCAATTCATGTGAAATCACTGAAGGCCCCGGACTTACCTTTTCTGGTTTGCTTTATACAATTAGTTTTACTATTTACAAAAAAAGTGTACAAAATTCAGGCTTCTGAGATAAAGTGCCTTTTATAAAGCGGGATGCAGTCCTGTAAATAAGTGCTTCAAAAGTCAAAATATTCCATTCGCATATAGCTTGGTTAAAATAACTATATACTGAATAAATAAAATACTTTTTAATATGTGAGGTGTTAAATCTGAGAAAATTTTATTTATTTAAAATTGTCATAGTCTACTGGAAAAATTATTTTACCACTTGGAATAGCGTTTAAATTTGCAAATACACAAGATATTAAGTCTTCAATGCAAATTGATAGGAGATGCATGGTTTCATGGTGTATATATTTTAAAAAGTCTGGTGGGAAATGTTCAAAACAGATGCAATTCTAAATAGTTAATGCAATATATTTAAATTAAAGTTGACATTCTACACTTTAATTGCATCTTCATTCACTTTCAGCTTTAAATCAAGGGGTTTAACCATCTTGTTGCATTAATTTATATAAACAGCTTATATAAATATTTTAATTAATATTAACCAAACAAAAACACAATAAATCTGACATGTATAACAGAACAGAAGTAAACAGAACAGTTTTTATAAACTTGCTGAGTTAGATGCTAGAACACTTGACTATATCCTCATTATAACTTGCTCTAAAGATGGGCTCCTACCAGAAGGGAGTGTGTCTGGTTCTGCTTCTATTCCCACTGTTGTGATGACTAATGAAGTGAGCGATGGCTTAGTACTGTTAGCATCTTGTGTTGCTGTGGTAGGATTGTAAGTATTAAGTGTAGTAAGGGCTTGAAGAGTTTCTCCTGGAGACCATGTTGGATGCAAAGCTTTGTCGTCATCAAGCAGCATTTTCCTAAGAAAGTGTTGCTGCTTAGAAGGCAGTGTTTCATCCTCATATCCAGAATCAATGTCCTTCTTAAGTATAGGGAGCAGACCTGTGGGGTTTTCTACCTCTTTCTGAGGCCTTATGTAATCTTGATCTTGTGTTTCTTTAGGGGTTACACCCTGGAACACTGCATGAGAGGAAAGTGTAGTAGTTGGAACAGCCTCATCTACGGAGAGAGAGAGAGAGAGAGAGAGAGAGAGAGAGAGAGAGAGAGAGAGGTTTATCATTTACATTCATGGCATTTGGCAGGTACCCTTTCACAGAATGAATAACAAAACAGTAATATCTTATACAGAAATATAAATTAGTGTTTTGTGGAAATCACACACAACACAATGGGGAAGTCAGTTAGACAGAAAAATAAGATGGAGGCTTTTACTAGGGGGTCTCCAGGCCTTCAAAGAACTATTTCGGGTCTGCTGAGAGCTGCTGCCCAGCCAAGATAGTTATAATGACTCTTTTTTCCCTCTTACTGTGTGTGTGTGTGTGTGTGTGTGTGTGTGTGTGTGGATGTGTGGGTGTGTAATTCAGACCATTCCACAGCCTATCCACAGCACAATCAAGTGCGTTTGAGAAATTACAAAGCAAATGAGAGAGAAATGCACAGACATGCGAGTACTCACGCATGCTAATATTCTATCTTAGGCTTCCTGCACACTTCCTTCAAGTCCCCTGCCTAAAGTGTTTCATAGCAAAATCTAAGTAGCTGATATGTTGGCTGATAAGATTAAAGTGAGCCAGTCATGATTTTTAATTATTGTGAAAAGAAATTGCATCAGTACAGTGGGATGGTATCTTTTTTTTGTATTTGTGTATATGTACACTTTGCAATCATTATTAAAATGTATACCTTCAATTAATCATCAGTAGATATCACACATTCAGTTT
Organism: Silurus meridionalis; assembly: GCF_014805685.1. Taxonomy (NCBI): domain Eukaryota; kingdom Metazoa; phylum Chordata; class Actinopteri; order Siluriformes; family Siluridae; genus Silurus; species Silurus meridionalis. The sequence goes on from NC_060894.1 coordinate 11,915,811, forward strand.
TATAACGCTCAATCTGGCATTTGAATAAAAGATTTGTTAACCCCGTAAGCTTCTTTATTAGGGAAGACAGCATTTTATTTTATATCTAATATTTTTAGAAAATTGTCTTACAAATATCTCTGATAAACAGATTAAAGGTACTTTCAAGTTTTCTCCCATGATTAATAATCGTTAATCAAACACAATGTTGAAAACCAATAAGCCTGTAAATATTCCAGCATTTCATACTTGTCTATTAACAGTGAACAACTCAGAGCTTCAGGGTCAGTGGTCAGATCTTTGAGGTCTGATTACTGTCTGTTTGGAAAATCATGTTGTGCTTTTCTCAGCAGAGTCAATGTGGATGACACTTCCACAAGTCTAGTTCTTTTTTTTACTAATGTGTATGCCATAAATTAAAATAAAATTAAACTTTGAGAAATAAATATTCTTTTTTTTCTTAGATATTTGACCATTCCCCTGTTTGGTGATCAAATGTAATCAGTTTATCTGCAGGTGAGAAAATGAATACCATAAAAATCCTATAAACCTTCAACCACTAGACCTTGAGAAACACTAAGAGAACTCTCAGACAGTTACAACTAGACAGAGAGACAGATGGACCAATGGTAAAAATCATATAGAATATAGCCAATCAACCACTCATTCTTAAGATGTCTTTCCCATGTCTTTAAAAATATGGTTATAGCATATTATAGCGCATATTATATATATATATATATATATATATATATATATATATAATATGCTTCTTCCGGCCGCTTCCATTAGAGGTTGCCACAGCGGATCATCCGTTTACATACTACTCTGTCCTTTACATCTGCCTCTTTCAAACCAAGAGACATGGTCCTGTGTAATTTCAAGAATATTGGCTTTCTCTTGGCTCTCCAGAAAATATCTCAGACACACTCACGAAAATCACTATTATATCCAATATCCTTCACTGCTTTGAATGACAAATGAAGTAGTCTATCTGTTGAAATTATTTATATCAAACAGACACATATTGCACTACTGTAATAATGCACATAAGTAGCACAAGACACCCAGCAGCAGAATATAATGAAAACCAACATTTAGCATCAAAACACTATAGTGCACAGATGAAAGAGTCTTTAAGAATACAGCAGGCAATCCGCTGTAAGGGAAGGAATGATTGAGGAAATAATCCTCTGTTTGCTAAGAATTTAAAACCCACATACTGTACTTGCTAATCCCTCTGCACTATGTGTTACCTCCCTTAACTACTTTTACTTTCTGTACTTGCTATCTCTACATACTGTGAGATTTTACTTTTTTAACCCATTTAATCCCACTGGTCACAATTGTGACCACAATTTTTCCTTGCATATTTTTGTGTAAAATTAAAAAAGTAACTAATATTATGAGCATATGTTCATATATAATGAAAATGTAAGTTAGTTTGGTCATGTGACCACACACATTTATTTCCTGGTGCTGCCATCTGAACGGAAGGATGACGTCAAAGCTCAGAAAGGACAGGTAAGAATACTAAGTTCCTTTTTGAATAGCTTTTTTTTTTTTGCAGATATCATCATGAAAGGGTTATCTATACATACACATTAAAATTAAATTAATACATGCTTTATTCTGGTGTCAAACTGCAGATAAATGAAGAAAGTTACAATAGTGACCGGTGGTAAAACACAGGGAGTCTATGTTCCCCATATGTAATTCTGTGTTATTTTATGAACTCTCTTTCAGACTGACATTAAGTCAAGTTTTGGAATTACTTAAAACTGATGATCCAGAGCCTGCAATTTGTAAAATTTCAGTGGTCTCTAGGATAGAGAAAGATGCAATAGAAAGCGACTGTAATAGCAATGCATCTGACATGGATTTTACTGGTGACTCAGCTCACATACCATCAAGAATTTTGAATTCTACTGCAGAACTGTTTGGATATGATCATTTTGAGGAAATTGAACCTGAAAGTGAGGACCAACCAAAACTCACAATTCAAACAAGAAGTTTCGTAAAAAAAACTTGAAGCTGCTTCATCATCTTTATTGCCCTCTTCAGATGCTACTACTGCCAGCATACCAGCCTTTTGCAGAAAACATACCTGAACCTGCCTACAGTGACCAACCAAAACTCAAAATCCGAAACAGAAAACATACAAAACAACTTGAAGCTGCTTTATCATCTGTATTGCCTTCTTTAGATGCTACTACTACCACCATACCAGTGCCCTTGGCAGAAAGCACCCCCGCTGACTACATTGTGTATGAACCAAAAGCAGCACAATGTCTAAAAGAACAAATCCGAATCCATTGGATGTGTTTGTAGCATTGTACCTCCCATCTCTGAAAGATCTTACAATAGAAATGTCAAACCTCTACTCTGTTCAGAACAAATACACACCTCTTAATTTAAGCATGGATGAACTACTTGTATTCTATAGTGTGCCACCTCTGGATATTGTACTGTTCCACGATGGCATTTGCTCTGGTCACTAGATGGGGACGTCCACAACAGCAGCATCTCCAATGCTATTTGATGAAATTATGGCTTCCATCCATGTTGTGGACAACGCAAAGTGCAACATTGACCCCTTCTTTAAGGTGAGGCCAATCTTTCAGGAGCTCAATAACTCATACGAAATTCTGCCATTCAGTAATGAGAGTGTGATTCCCTACTGTGGGCGACACGGGTACATGGGTACAAGCAGTTCATAAAGGGAAAACCAATCCGCTACGGCTATAAGGTTTGGAGCCTGGCGTCCTCAGGGGGTTACCTCTACCACATGGAGCCTTATGCTGGAGTGCATACCCTTCTTCCAGAGACTGGGTTAGGTCATGGGCCCAGTGTAGTGCTGGGTTTGGCTGATCAAGCTGATGTTCCAGGAGGATGCAACTTCACGCATGACAACCTTTTCACCACATTATCCCTGATTGATGAGATGACAAAGTGAGGATATGGGTGCACTGGGACCATGTGGCAAAACCAGTTGTGTGATGTGGCATTTAAACCAATGAAGGAATTCCAAAAGTTACAGAGGGGCTTCACAGAAGTTCTGTCTGAAGGAGAAAAGCTACTGGTGAGGTGGAGGGATAACAGTGTGGTCACTGTTGCAAGCAATGTGGAAAATGTCTACACAAAGTTACCAGTTAGGAGATGGAATAAGGAAAGAAAGGCATATGACTACCTCCAGCAACCCCAAATAATCAACAATTACAACCAGCAAATGGGAGGTGTAGATCTACATGATCTTCAGGTGTCCCGTTACCACAGCACAATAAGATCAAAAAAGTTGTGGCCAATTTATGCCTGGACTCTCCACAGTGCTGTGGTCAACATGTTTATTTAATTTATTGTTTTAATTTATTATTTTATTTCTGAAAGGTTTTTTCATTTTGTAATTTTAAGAATTTTGTGTCATTTATAATGATTAAATTCTAAGCAATTTCCTATAATGTGTTATTTTATCATAATTGTTTTAAATATTTGTTATTTTTGAAACTGCACAATGTTTATAATGTTTACCTATTTGTTAATCAAATAAAACACTTCAACAATTTAATCCAGGCTTTAAACAAATTTCTGGAGTTTTTTATGTATTTATATACACCATAGACTTAGACTCCCTGTGTTCTATCACTGGTCACAATTGTGACCAGAGATAAAACACATTTTTTCATGGTCTTTTCAAATATTTTTTTACATTATTGAAAATGATTGTTTAATATACTTACAAATACATCACAAATTCATATATGTCATCTCTGGGAAAAATTTGGGATTAAATGGGTTAAAGGTAAGAATCAATCAGTAAATCACAAAAAGCCATGTGTACAAAAAACTAAACTAAGACTAGATTTTGTATATAAATGTTTAATCGATTATAAAAGAGTAAAATGTAATTTATACCTATACTGTGTATGAATCCTTGGTGGCTGTATTTTAAAAGCCATGTGTTCATAACAAATTAGCTGGGACATGCTGATATATTTACAGTAATTGCCTTTGTGTACAGCCCACCTCCATTTTATCTTTTGCTTTTTGTTATTCTGTCTAAACCACCAAACCATACATATTTATATAAATATTTATTTTTATACTAACTTCATACTTATACATACTTCTGTTAGACAGTTGTGGCAGTAATCAGGCCTGGGTATGGCTAGAGAAATTCAACTCGGGTGTGATAAACCACAGTTTTAACAAACACTTTTTCACACAGAACCATGAAGTTTTGGATTTTGTTTTCCCTCAATAAAAAAAAAATAACCTTAATTTAGTTTCATATAGTTTGCTAATCTGAAACATTAAAATGTGACAAACAGAAATCAGGACACACACATCACTGTATATTTCATTATTGCTTTATATGGGGGGGTCTCTGATATCCAATACTTCTTAGAACCTGTCCTATCATCAGCTTTTTCAGGTCAATTCTCAAATTCCAAGAATATTCTAGAAACTTACACAATCGATTAAAAAGCTCATTTTCTAGAGCTGTTTTTGATTTTGAACAAAAATCAGGTTTTTTTTTGTTCCTCCTTAGAAAATATAAATTCATGCTTAAAAATTAGAAAACATTAGAACTATAAATAAAATATATTACCTAATTGCCATTTTAGCATTTTCCTCTTATGTGCAGTTTTGACACCACACATTTCCTCTTCCTATTTTCTCATGCTATTATCACAGTTTAGCACTGTGTCGACGAGCTGACTCATTAAAGGTGTCAATGATCCCACCACTGTGTAAGGTGTGTGTGTGTGTGTGTGTGTGTGTGTGTGTGTGTGTGTGTGTGTGTGTGTGTGGTAGGGGTGGGAAGAATGTGGGATGCTTGACTGTATGACAAAATGGCACAAAAATGAAACAGGTGCAGAATTTATTTTCCGGTAATATATATTGCAGGAACTGAAAATTTGTTTTAAAATGAAAAATGTGTTTTATCTGAGAGCAAAAAAATGAATAAATAAATAAACTCAACAAACAATGCAGTAATAAAGTCACAATTTGTCTTCATGGATAATCTTTAATTATAATTATAAAAATGTATCTGCCTGCCGTTCTTTTTTTTTCTGTGTGTCTTCCCAAAACTGTTACCACAAATTTGGAGGCACACAATTGTATAGGATGCCTTTGGAGGCATTAGCATTACATTTTCTCTTCATTTCAACTAGACCCAAACCCGTTCCAGCATTATACTGCTCCTTTGTGCAATGCGACCTCCATGGAGACATTTCTTGTGGCTGAATAAGCACAAATCTCCAAAATCACACTTAAAAATGTAGATGAACATCTTTCCAGAAGGAGGTTATTATACCAGAAAATGGAGACTAAATATGGAATGAGATGTTTAAAAAGCACACTGAATTTGCGCTTTAAAAAATTATTTACTTGCTCCTAAAAGACCCACATACTGCATCCAGAAATCCACAATATAAATATTTTTTTTTAAGATTTTTCAAATCTTGTTCAAGACTAATAACTTCATCCATCTCATTAGCTAAGAATGACAAACACATTTACAATGCACTTGAGACTCGGTAGGTAAGAAACATAGCTAGAGACATCTGGGGCAAAAAACAACAAGCAAGTGACATCAGGGAAAGAGACATTGTTAATGAAAACAGCACAATACACCAGATCAATACTGTAGGACAGTATCTACAATTGGGTCATTTACTACACTGGGTCAGCTGAAGGACCACCCTGTAAATGTAGCACAATAATTTGAATGAGTACTTGATTCATTTGCAAACTAATTCTTCAGAGGGCATTCATTTTCTGCTTATTCAAATTCATAATACAGCATTAGGTGTGAGGTGTCTGCTTGGGCTTCTGCAACTCACTCTCTCTCTCTCTCTCTCTCTCTCTCTATCAACACAATTACAAGAGCAATATAGTTTTTGTGACTGAATCTTTGCCTGACTCTTTTAAGAATAAAACCAAGAGCATCAAAACAAGCAAAACCTTTTATATTTTTATCTTCTTCTTGCTCAGCCACATGCCCGCTACCACATACCCCCACCACCCGGCTGGGGAACTGGCCTGCAGCCGACTACCCCCGATGTGAGAGAAAATCAGCCACAGCCATCTGTGCCCCCGGTCTGTGGACCATCTCAAACTGAAACATCTGAAGTGCCAGATACCAACAACTGATCCATGCATTGGTATCTTTCATGCAATGGAGCCATTGGGGCGGGGCGTCATCCAATCAGAGGTTGAATACCCTTCCCAGCAGATAGTATCGGAGGGTGAGGACCACCTATTTGATTGCCAAGCGTTTCTTTTTAATAGTGCTGTTTAGGCTTCTCCGTACCAAGAGCTTACAGGTGATGTACAGCATGGGGGAAGTCCAGCCAAAACAAACCTCTGAATCATATTCTTGAGAGTTTGATTAAATTGCTCCACTAAGTCATTTGTTTGCGAATGATAAATGTTATTAAGGATTTATTTTAATCCCCAGTAATTCAAAAAGCTTGTGCAGTGTCCATGGCAAAAACGCTGTGTCTTGGTCAGTTAGGACCTTTTTTGGAATTCTGACTTGGGAGACAATGTAGAAGAGTATCTCCGCAACATTTATTGTTGATATGCTGTGGAGAGGAATTTCTTTCAGGTATAGCATTGCATAGTCCACTAAAACTTGCACAAAGCGATGCCCTTGCACAGTCAGTTTTAATGGCCCAAGGAGATCCATTCCAATTCTTTCAAAAGGGGACCTCAATTAATGGTAATAGGCACAATGGTGCATTTGGGTTGCTGGCAAATTCACCAGATGACATTTGTGACATGCTGCACACCATCTGTGCACATAACCTCAAAAACCCAGCCAATAGAAGCGAGTCATTAGACAGTTTAGTGTTTTCTTTTGTCCCAAGTGTTCGGCCATTCAAATTATAATAGCTACATAGAAAAAAAGTTCACTGCGACTCTTCATGACCAACAACTAGGTTTTCTCCTGCTTCATTTAAGTGTCCTGTGTCATTGGCCAAAGTGTCATTGTGGACAAAGGCGTGTCAGAGGGTTTCGTCTCATGCCTAACCGAAGGGAGTTCCCTGGAAGAAGGTGTTGGCAGAGTCTTTTTCATTCTTCGTGTCTGTCTTATGCAGGACTGACATCAACTGCCCCAGTGACATCGCTAAATATAATGCAGGACACATCCACACACATTGCCCTAAAAAAAGTTGAAATGCTAGATCATTTATTACCAGAATCAGTGGATGGGTGAAGCAGGGTCTAACTGCTGTTCTGATCATATCAAAATTATTTTCACCCCTGAATTAAATAGTGATAGTCCACTAATGGATATTAAGCCATGCATTTGCTGCCATACTAAACATCAGTGCTGGATGCTCTCTGACCTATACGGCTTCATCTCAAAAGTATTAACCAGTCAAGATTATATAAAACATATATAGAACATATATCTTTTGACTTATTTACAAATACATTTGTAAATAAACTTAAAAGACAGTGAACCCCTACTGTTCAATGTAAAGTATTTAATTCTAATCTTCTGTGCTAATTGTTCTCTAAAAGGACACATATATGCAGACTATCTTACTGTTATAGTAATAGCATAATCACACGGTCCTTTCGTTAACACACTGTGGTTCAGGCGGGCCATCAAACAAGCAGGGTTTTTTTCTTTTATGGCCACCCCCATGTGTGGACTTGAAATAGAGAGAAGCATGAGTGGGGTTTCAATGACTGCTGCCCACAGAATGACATTCAGTCTGGTTAAGGCAACCGTGCAATGAATTTTCCCCAATTTACCTATCATTCTTTCAAACTCTCATTAGGGATTGGAGTGTAAGATGGGCCAAAAGCAGGACACAACACTAACGGTTAGATTGCTTAAAGGTATCTCATCACAGCTAAACACTCAATACCCACGATCGATACACTTTGGGAAAATTATTTTAAAAGGTTTATATTAGGGAAAAAATATACCAAGACAAAAAATGTCACCTTTAAAAATTATGGTGAATTAAACAAAAAACTAACATAAATTGAATTAAAGGTGAATTAGATAAAAACATACATAAAATCTGGTTGCACAAGTGCAAGTTTTTGAAAACCTACGGCTGATTAAATAAGATCAAAACAAACTGGGGCCGGGCAAGGTCTGAGAAAACCGGAAGATCCGAAACCGAAACAAAAGGATCCGCGAGGGTAAACGAGAGGCAGAAAGGTCCATTTATGCAATAGGAAGATGGGCTAAGGCAGTTGAAAGTTTGCGCTACCCCGGAAGCGGGAGCTGTGGAAGTGGACCTGCGCTTGACTGCCAGCAGCTTGCGGTCCCCGATGGAGTTGTTTTGTTCAGCGGGATTTAGTCGGCGTGAGAAGAAGGCACATGGATGGAGTCAGTTGTCATTGGCTCCTCTCTGAGACAGGATGGCCCCCACACCCTTGTCGGAGACATCAACCTTCACAATAGTTTGCCCGGAAGGGTAAGGCAGAGTAAGGATAAGTGCAGAGGTGAACCGGGTCTTGAGTTTGAGAAAGAATATGAAAAAAGGAAACGGCTGACTGGTGGAGGGGGCCAGCGACAGAGCTAAAACCTCGGATAAAATTACAGTAGAAGTTAGCAAAGCCAAGGAACCTCTGAAATTGTTTTTGAGTTTCTGCTTGATCCATCCATCAGGATCCATCTGCACATTCCCCACAAATAAAATGAAGCCCAGAAAAGATGTGCTGGACATGTGAAACTCACATTTATCGGCCTTTTATTTGTCCCCTTCCCACATGCTTAAGAGGTGATAAGCATTGCGGACAGAATTGTGGCCCCCTGGAGAAGCTCAAATGCTGAGAACTTGATTCAACGCCCTCTCTATTGCTGAACAGGTGGCTGCCATGTGCCCTGCCTTGTCACGATACAGATATAGTCCCAGATAGCGACGTCTCTCCTTCTCGCTCTTGGAGAGGTGGCAGCGGCCAATCTCCATGGGCTGCGGAGGAGGGGTTGGTGGGGTCTTAAAGCAAGGTGGATCAGGAAATGGACCAGGCTGCCAGGGTCAAAGGCACCTCAGAGTAAAACTCCTTCTTCCTTTTGTCGATCCAGGTGGCCAGGCTAATTAGGGCAACCAGACCCTCTGAAAGATTTTGGGCCACAGAGTAACAATATGGTTAACCCTTATGAAGGTGTCAAAGAGAGCTGTGAAATCTTGTCTGCTGGGCCAATGTCTGGCCAGATTGTACTTTCAGGGTGCGGGTAGTTGGACCCAAATGCAGGACGCCAGCAAAGTATATAGTCAGGCCAAAATAGTCCACATATGAAAAACACAAAAAACAAACTGTCCATAAACAAATGGCCACACAGCAAAGAGTGAGATTAAGCAGAGTCAGAAAAACAGTCCGTGTCCTGAGATCAAAACAAAACACCACCAAGGCGCGAGTCAGAGAACTTTCTGCCATTTTGCAAGTAGCTGTGTTATCTTGCCGTCATCGATATTTGTTGACAATGAATTTCATTGTCGATTTTATGGATTAGTTGCTGCAGCACTAGATATAACCAACAAAAATTTTATCATTAGCAAATAGTATAATTATAAAGAAGCTTTGGATGTTATGTTGCTTTAATTCACCTAGTAATCATGTAAATACTGTTAAAATTCTAATTCCAAATAGTAAAGTAGTAGCAAGTTAAACCCAACCATTAGGGTTGCACAACAAAGTGCACTCTTGGTGTCAGTCCCAAGCCCAGATAAATTGGGAGGGTTGTGTTAGAAAGGGCATCCAGTGTAAAACATGTGCCAAATCAAATATGCGGATCACAAATCAGAAATTCATACGGGATCGGTCGAGGGTTACCAACGACCGCCACAGGTATTGTTAGCCAACAGGGTACTGGTGAAAATGGGGCTACTGTTGGCCGAATGTGGAGAAGGAGAGGAGGAAGATGTCTACAGAGACAGCAGGAAAAGGAGAAGTGTAGGAGAATCGAGGTTAGGGTTGGTACTTTAAATGTTGGTCCTATTACTGGTAAAGGGAACGAGTTAGCTGATACATATGATGGAAAGGAGAACGGTAGATATGTTGTGTGTTCAGGAGACCAAGTGGAAAGGGAGTAAAGCCAGGAACATTGGAGGTGGGTTTAAACTGTTCTTGTATGGTGTGGATGGAAAGAGAAATGGTGTGATTCTGAAGGAAGAGTTTATTAAGAGTGTAGTGGAGGTGGAAAGAGATTCTGATATGATAGGTTAATGAATGTAAAGCTGTTAAATGATAAATGCCATCAGTGCCTATGCTCCACAAGTGGGTTGTTACATAGAGGAGAAGGAAACATTCTGGATTGAGTTAGTCTTTAAGAATGGAGTGGTAAAGGTGTACCTAGGAAAGAAAGATTGGTGATTGGGGCAGACTGTAATGGGCATGTAGGTGAAGGGAACAGAGGTGATGAGGAGGTGATGGGTAAGTATGGCCTTAAGGAGAGGAATGTGGAGGGGCAGATGTTGGAAGATCTTGCTAAAATTATGGAAATGGCAGTGGTGAATACTTATTTTAAGAAGAAGGAGGAGCATAGGGTGACGTATAAGAGCGGAGGAAGGTGCACACAGGTGGACTATGTTTTATGTAGGAGATGCAACCTGAAGGAGATTGGAGACTGTAAGGTGTTGGCAGGAGACAGTGTAGCTAGACAGCATCCGATGGTGAGGAGGAGGAGAGAGAGGACTGAAAGAAGAAAGGATGGTGGAAACTAAGGGAGGAAGACTGTAGTGAAAGATTAATGGAAGAGGTCAGACAGGGGCTTGTTGGTGCTGAAAAGGTGTGGGATGATTGGGCAACTACTGCAGAAGTGATAAGGGAGACTGCTAGAAAGGTACTTGGTATAATAGCTGGAAAGAAAGACAAAGAGACATGGTGGTGGAATGAGGAGAGCATAAGAAGAAAGAGGTTGGCAAAACAGAATTTGGATCAACAGAGTGATGAGAAAAGTAGGCAGGAGTACAAGGATTTGCTGTTGGCAGGTAAATAGGGATGTAGCAAAAGCCAAAGAAAAGGCATTTTCATACATACATAATTAACTGTATGTGAAGTTCGACACTAAGGAAAGAGAAAAGGATTTATACCCATTGGCCAGGCAGATTGACCGTGGGAATGATGTGCTTCAAGTTAAAACAATAAAGGATGGGGATGGAAATGTGTTGACTAGTGAGGAAAGAGTGTTGAGAAAATGAAGGGAGTATTTTGAGCAGCTGATGAACGAGAAAAATGAGAGAGAGAAAAGGTTGGATGGTGTGGAGATGGTGAAGCAGGAAGTGGATAGGATTAGTAAGGAGGAAGTGATTAAGATAGATGAAGAGTGGAAAGTCGGTAGGACACCACCAGTTGAAGCATGGAGATGTTTAGGAGAGATGGATTTTTAAACAACATTTTGGAAGGTAAGAGGATGCCTGAGGAATGGAGAAAAAGTGTGCTGGTACCGATCTTTTAGAATAAATGTGCAGAACTGCAGTATCGGAATAAATTTGATCAGTTACACCATGACGTTATGGGAAAGAGTAGTGGAAGCCAGGCTGAGAGAAGAGGTGACCATCTGTGAGCAATAGTATGGTTTTATGCCGAGGAAGAGCACCACAGACACATTATTTGCTTTGAGAATGTAGATCAAGAAGTATAGAGAAGGTCAGAAGGAGTTGCATTGTGTGTTTTTGGATTTAAAGAAAGTATACGACAAGGTGCCAAGAGAGGAGTTGTGGTATTGTATGAGAAAGTCAGGTGTGTCAGAGAAGTATGTGAGGGTGGTGCAGGACATGTATGAGGACAGTGTGACAGCAGTGAAGTGTGCAGTAGGTATGACAGATTTGTTCAAGGTGGAGGTTGGACTGCATCAAGGATCGGTTCTGAGCCCTTTCCTGTTTGCAGTGGTGATAGAAAGGTTGACAGACAAGGTCAGACAGGAGTTTCCATTGACTATGATGTTTGTGGATAAAACTGTGATTTGTGGTGAGAGTAGGGAGCAGGTTGAGAAGGAGAGGTGGAGGTACGTGCTTGAGAGAAGGGAAATGAAAGTCAGTAGGAGTAAGGCAGAGTACATAGGTGTGAATGAGAGGGAGGGTAGTGTAGTGGTGTGGTTGCAGGGAGAAGAGGTGGAGAAGGTGGAGGAGTTCAGGACCTGGGGTCAACAGTGCAAAGTAATGGAGAGTGTGTTAAAGAAGTCAAGAAAGCATGGCAGGAGTGATATGTGATAGAAGGGTATCTGCAAGAGTGAAAGGAAAAGTTTATAAGACTGTGGTGAGACCCATGTTGTATGGTTTAGAGACAGTGGCATTAGAGTAAAAGACAGGAGGTGGAGCTGGAGGTAGCAGAGCTGAAGATGTTGATGTTTTTGTTGGGAGTGACCAGGTTTGACAGGATTATAAATTAGTTCATTAGAGGGACAGTGCATGTAGGACGTTTTGGACAGAAGGTGAAGTTCTCAACGGCTCTCAACGGCTCAACGGCTCTTCAGCCTTCGGCAGTCACCAGGGTTGTCTCTCCACTCCAGGTCCCCGTGGGTGATGAGGTCCAGTTCCTGACCTTCCTGGGTAACTTCAATCCGTTCCAGGTTGCCGCCAGGGACGTCATGCCTTCTGAGGTCTCCAGGGTTACCGCCTCTCAGCTCCAGACCACCGCAGGGGAAGTCGCTCAGCTGCCAGTTTTCGCTGAGGGCATGGCTCCGTTCCCGGTCTCTGCTGAGGGTATCTCGCCGCCTTCAGTCTCCGCCGAGGGCGTCGCTCCACTCCAGGTCGCCAGGGGGTTCGTCGCTCCGCTCCAGGTCCCCAGGGGGGTCATCTATCCGCCTCCTGTCTCCGCCAAGGACTTCGTTCCGCTCCGGGTCTCCATGGGGGTCATCGCTCCGCCTGCAGCCTTCGCTGAGAGCATCGCTCTGCTCCAGGTCTCCGTGGTAGACGTCTCTCCGCCTCTGGTTTGCACCGAGGACTTCGCCCCGTTCCTGGCCTCCGCGTGGGGCTGTGTTCTGTCCTGGCTCTCCGCAGGTGTGGTCGCTTCGCCTCGGGCCCTTCCTTGCTGTCCCTGGCTCCGTGGCGGTTCCGGCCGGGTCCCCTTCGACCCTGGAGGACTGGAGGGGCCCTCCTCCGAGTGCCCGGGCCCACCGGGCGGTTGGTGGTTTGGGGGCGTCCGGTGCCGCCCCTTTGGGGGGGGGTCAGGAATCCCCCTGCCACGCCTCCTTCAGAGGCTGCCTTTGCCTCTGCGCGCTCCCAAGCGTGCAGCGCAAAGCACGCACAGCTGAAGCGCATTATCCACTCATTCCCTGCCTCCATATAAACCGCTCACTCACCCACACTCCCTGTCTGTTATTGTACGTTCATGCGTGGTCGTGTAGGTTCATGCTGGTGTGTGTTCGCGTTTGTGCTTCTCCCGCTACATGCCTTCTTCGCCCGGACTCCTCGCTCACTCCACGGCCGCGTTTGGCTTCCCCAGCGCACCTCGGACTACCGACGCGTCCCCGTCGCTTACCCCCGTGCCGCGCTTCCTCCTTCACGCACCGTGGATGTTATCTTTAAACTGCCGTTTGCCGGATTATCCCGATCTGCACGGGTATTTTGTGTTGGCTCTGCCTTTTGCTGAATAAAGTTCATGTTTGCCGTTACTCCGGCTTCCGCCTCCGTACCTCGCCTAACAATGCTATCACTTGAAATAAAAATTTTACTTTACCAAAATTATGCTTTCAGCTGTGGATGAGAGCTTTTAGAATGCAAATCCCAAACAGCAATGGCACAGCTTAAGGCGTTTCTCCATTTCATTCTCTTTTTATAGCATTTATCTACTACAACAGTGAACTTATCTGTTTTCAAACCTGATTTACTACGGCTTTACTTCATTCAAATGCTTGTTTTTATATTAATATATTTTTTGGTTTTATAATGTTTGTATATTTAATTTCAATTTATGCATTTACCATTTAATTATTATACAAAATTAAATTCATTATATATTCTAGATGCTTAAATCTTTACAACTGAACAAAATGTCTGTATTTTTAACAAAAATAAAAAGAATGTTGTATTATATTTTATATAGATATTTTAAGCATGGTTGTCAACTTGCCATTTGCAAAATACAATAGAAATTTTGATTTACACAAATTGTTTCACCTTTCCTACTCAAATGCTGTTTTTTTTTTACTTATTTATTTTTAAGAAACATCCCAGAATAAGTGAATTTATTCAAAGGAGAAATCCTCCATGCACTTCTCAACAAGCAGCCACTATAAGCTTTAAAATGTCTAAATGAAAGAAAGGTAAACTCAATATGTAGGTTTTGCATTTTTAAAGTTCACTTTTATTCAGAAATACCCTGAATTAGGCTTTTATTATAAATTTTTTTTCATTACTTTTTAAAATAATCATCCGATTAACCCATTTAGTAAAATAATCGCTAGTTGCAGCCCTAAACATGAGAAAATTACATAAAGCTTGTTCTCCTGGAAACAGTTCCATTGTCAAACTTGCAGAGGAGAAGTTCTATATACAGCATATGTAGCCTTAAAAATTTGTCAAATCAATAATTTCCACTGATTAGTATTAACAGAACACATGGCCACATTCTGAATTTTACATTTGCAGATTACATTGTAGAAAGTACTTTTTTTTTAATATGTTGCCTCCTGTGAAAAACAGTCAAAAGCAGTGGTGGACAAAAGTAAAAGTAGCAAAAGCGAAATAAAACTTAACTATAAACTTTCACTTGAATAAAAGTACAAAAGTATTTGCCTTCAAATGTACTTATCTATCCAAATACTATCATTTATTATTGCTAGAATGTCTTATTTTTTAACCACAAGACTTTTGATTTATCAACTCAGTTTATGTGAAAACATATATATAAACATAACATATATATAAACATAACACATATCTAATAAATTATCATGAGCCCCATACCATCTTTTTAACTACTTAAAGAAAAATTGCAAAAATAAGGCCACGGGTGGTGTGGTAAGTTAGAGTCAGGAGTTTCTTCCATCATTTATTTCCCTCAAAATGTTCTGCTTGCTGTTGAACCGACACTAAACTGTATGTTGGTGCTAAGTAGATATCACCAACCAGCAATGGCTCCCTGAGTGAACCACACAAAGACCGAAAGTCTCTCATATTGATTAACTTTAGCTCTAAAATGCTCCTTTCTGCTTCATCTACCATCATTGAAACTCTAAAACATATTCTCAGAGCATATTTGGATACAGTTCTGAGAGCTTCCTTTCATGTATATCACCTTAAATGCATTTATTACACAATTAAATGTACATGTCATTGTGCACAATTTATCAAACTCTCAGGACCAAGAACCCTATAACACCTTGGCTAATTGTAGCCATAAGATATGCACAACATCTATATCTTTATAATATATATCTTTTAAATTAGCCTTTCCAGATAGGACTGGAAATTCCTATTACTGAACTTAGTTCAGGACCTATTCAGAACAATAACAGAAAACCTTTATGACATCACCTTAATTAAAGGTAGCCAAATCAATAAGTGCTAGAACTACAATCCAACTAGACTAGTTAGGCTGTATTTATTTTGTTTCTAGCTACACAGATTATGATAACCTACATAATGTAAATTTGAATGTTATGCAATATTGTAGCTCTATGTGTAAAAGCATAGCAGGCAGGACAGCATAAAGTAAGTAATATACAGTTATTAGCCTATTTCATCCTATTACTATCCTTATAACTAGATGAGGGATGGAGCTGCATACAAACCTTTATCTTTTGCACATTTCCCCTTATATCTTTCTTTTTTTTTCTGAATTGGGCTCCTGAGGGTTTAGACCTTTTTTGTCATCCATAATTTAAATTTGGATTTAGCTCTCCTTACTGACGTGGCATCAACCCAACCCTCAATGAGTGGGGGGATCTTCTAAGGCCTGTGGGTGCACATTGCAAGTCCCAATCAGGATATATACACAGTGTTTATTAATTTTTTTATTGTGTGTGGACGCCTCGTGCTGCCACCCAGCAAGATGCTGCCCTGCAGCTCTCACGCATGAGAGCTGCTCATGCGTGTGTTCTACCCTGATTGGTGGCTTGCTGATAAGGATCAAGCTCAAAGGTCATTTTTTGACGATTAATGTGCACGTTTTTTAACGATTATTTTAAGAAGAAGGAGTAGCATAGGGTGATGTATAAGAGTGGAGGAAGGTGCGCACAGGTGGATTATGTTCTATGTGGGAGATGCAACCTGAGGGAGATTGGAGACTGTAAGGTGTTGGCAGGTGTCAGTGTAGCTAGACAGCATTGGATGTTGGTCTGTAGGATGGCTTTGGAGGTGAAGAAGAAGAGGAGGAGAGTGAGGACTGAAAGTAAAATAAAATTGTGAATGGTGGTGGTGAAGAGATGCTAGATGATTGGGCAACTATTGCAGAAGTGATAAGGGAGACAGTTAGCAGGTGAAGAGGGATGTGGTGAAAGCCAAAGAAAAGGCATATGAGAAGCTGAAGGAGTTGCATTGTGTGTTTGTGGATTTAGAGAAAGCATATGGCAGGGTTCCCTGGTGGTCTAGTGGTTAGGATTCAATGCTCTCAATCCCCGGAACCAGCCATTAGGGTTGCACAAGCCAGTGCACTCTTAGCACTCTTATCCCAAGCCCAGATACATGGGGAGGGTTGTGTTAGGAATGTAAAAACCTGCCAAATCGAACACGGGGATCACAAATACGGATGATCCGCTATGGCGACCCCTAATGGGAGAAACCGAAAGGAAGACATGGCAGGGTTCTAAGAGAGGGGTTGTGGTATTGTATGAGGAAGTCAGGTGTGTCAGAGAAGTATGTGAGGGTGGTGCAGGACAGTGTGACAGCAGTGAAGTGTGCAGTAGGAATGACAGACTGGTCGAGGTGGGATTTCATCAAAGATCAGGAGTCTCTATGGACAATGATGTTTGCGGATGATATTGTGATTTGTGGTGAAAGGTTGAGAAGAGCCTGGAGAGGTGGAGGTACACGCTTTAGAGAAGTGGGAAGAAGGAGTGAGAGTACATATGTGTGAATGAGAGGGAGGGCAGTGGAGTGGTGTGGTTGCAGGGAGAAGAGGTGAAGAAGGTGGAGGAGTTTAGGTACCTGGGGTCAACAGTGCAAGGTAATGGAGAGTGTGTTAGAGAAGTGAAGAAAAGAGTGCAGGCAGGGTGGAGTGGATGAAGAAGAGTGGCAGGAGTGATTTGTGATAACAGGGTATATGCAAGAGTGAACGGGAAAATTTATTGGACTCTTGTGTGAAATGCTAAGTGGTGTGGTTTAGAGCAGGGGTCACCAACCCTTTTTTAAAACTGAGAGCTACTTCTTGGGTACCGATTAATGTGAAGGGCTACCAGTCTGATACAAACAGTTTTCGTTTGATCTGAAATAACAAATTTTATATTGTTAATTATTATATGTTATTAATAATAATTAATGTTATTCATCTATGTGAAGACACTGATCATGTTAATGATTTTTCATAATAATTATCAACAATGATTTAACAAAGTAGGAAACAGCTATTTTTAGAAAAGGCCCGCGGGCTACTCATGTGGTCCTTGTGACTCAGGTAGCCCGACCTGATGCCCGCGGGCACCACGTTGGTGACCCCTGGTTTAGAGACAGCGGCACAGACTAAAAGACAGGAGGTAGAGCTGGAGGTAGCAGAGCTGAAGATGCTGAGTTTTTCATTGGGAGTGATGTGGATGAACAGGATTAGAAACGAGTTTATTAGACGGACCGCGCATGTAGGACATTTTGGGGACAAGGTGAGAGAGCCCGCAAAAATTGAGGTTTATGGATGTGGTGAGGGAAGACATGTAGGTTACCGTATTTTTCGGACTATAAGCCGCTACTTTTTTCCCCATGTTTTGAACCCCGCTGCTTAAACAACGAAGCAGCTAATTTATGAATTTTTCCTGGGTTTTTCCCGGTTTCACAAACTTCAAGCCAAAAAACTGAGCAACATAACATTAGGCCAATGAAATTTTCGAACGGAAACGAAAAAACGCACCTCACCTGTGTTCTGAGCTGCAAGGCATCGGGAGAAAATTTTTTTTTTTTAACGCACGACCATGACAAAAGTTAAACTCCCGAGAGAAATAGTTGTGAAAGGAAGGATGAAGACAGTGAACAATGACTTACTTGTTCGGCTACTGTTTAGAAACAAGCCGTTTTAACGCGTTGAGTCTGGGTTAAGGGAGAGCTTGAGTTGTAACTCCAGTTGCAACAGAAATCATATAAGCACAGACAGGTTTCAAAAACTCATGCTTTTTTATTTTTCTTGGCAACAGTGTTAAGGGTTAGTCAAAGAAACTTAGAAATGAGCATCAGAAAATAATAAGGACATAATCCTCAGTCTCCACACATGCAGTAATACCGGAAAAATGCTGTGCCAGTCTTTTCCCAAAATACCGCTATGCTCCTAAAGGAAGCGCAACATATTTCACCCGTTACACCGTGTGTAACGTGTCTTTCGTTAAAGCCGGTGTAAAGTTCATTAGTGTAGACACTAATGCGGCTTATTTATGTTAAAAATTTAAATATATGGGTGCACTTTATAGTCCGGAAATTACGGTAGTTGGTTTGAAAGAGGCAGATGTAGATCACACAGTAGTATGGAGACGGATAGTCCACATGTCGACCCCTAACGGGAGTAGCGGAAAAAGGAGAAGACCTCCGTTATTTGGTGGCTGGAAATTATTTAGACTTTACACTGTTTACATGACTGATATTCTCTGTTTCATCTTTTTTTAATGACGAATTTGGGATATAAGGCTGATAAAACAGACCTAAACAGACAGAGAGATAGAAGAAACTTGGCCAAGTTGACAATTTGGGTAATTCTTAAAACCAAGGAATGCACTTGTGAGTTCGACAACACTAAAAGGTACAAACAACAACTTAAGTTGATGGTTACAGAGATTTTTTCCTTGGTAAAAGCCTTCTAAAAAAATCTAAAAAAAATAAAAAATAAAGTCTGCATAGTTGGGAAACAAGATACTAAGACACCAAAACCAAGAACTTCATCTACCAGAATTATAGAAAGAAAAGAGTATGAAGAAGGAAAGGAATGGGCAGAAGCATACCATATCATTTGCCAAACATAAAAGTCATGTTATAGCATGTGTATATGGTGGCCAATGGAACTGGGTTATTCTGGTGACTTGACAGAAGTAGCAGGATGAATTCTGAAGTATACAGAACCATACTTTTTGCTCATATTTTCTCAAATCCTACAAAACTAATAGGGCAGCACTTCACAGGACAGGGATAAATACTAAAAATACTTCAAAAGCAACCATGGAGCTTCTTAAGGAGAAGATATAAAATGCTCTTAAAAGGCTGAGTCAGACGTCTTTTTTCAGAACTGGCTTATAGATTTGTTCTGCTTACCACATCATCTTTTATTAATGATTGTTCTGACTTTCTGTCCTTTTGTTCACTGTTTCATTTTAATCTCTTTTTGTGCTTACTATAGTTTGTGGTTATTACTAATACAAATAAGCTGTTTTGGGAATTCAATTTACACTTCACAGGTGATAAACCTACACACAAGTACAGGGAAAATCCGTGTTTATAAACTTTAGAAAAAGATTAATAAAAGAGGCCCAGCACTTTCAGCCCTGATATTTTATCTTTCCACTGGGCATCCCATATCGACTTCCTATGGCAGATGGCTGTCAATGACCTTGTGATCATTTCTAATTAAAATACACCATTTTGTCTGTAAAATCTGGAAGGAAGCTGGAACTGGTAAGTAATTTTAATGGAAACACAATAAATGACAAAAGTTTTGTAAATATTTGACCATCTACAAATACAGTGCTTTTTGAACACTCCACTACTCTAGGAAAAATTCCCACTAGATTTTCACCAGCAAGATTATTAGTGAGGTTGAGCATTGATATTGGGTGAGAAGGCCTGTGTGCATAGTCGACGTTCCAAATGTTGTTTTGAGAATGAGTTTGGGCTACTATGTGGAGTGTTCTATCAATTCACAAGAGTTTTCTCTGTTTCACACATTTCTCAGCACTGCCTAAAAACATGCGGGTAGGTGTGCACAAAGTGTGAATAAGGTTGTGTGTGTGTTTTGCTGAGCAATAGACTGACATCCCAACCTCATTGAATACTTCTGCCAGTGTTTACCAGGTTTAGCTCTGTATCCAATGCAACTCTGCATGATAGTTATTGAAGTTTTATAAATTAATGAACTCATCTGTGTTCATTCCTGCTGAAATTTGTTATGTATGTTTTAATTGTTTTAATCGCACATAAGCCATTCAACCTGGCTACACCAGCTATAAAACACAATGTAGAAATACACAACCATCTATCAAATTCGCATATTATTTAATATTTAAGTGAAGCATAAATTCAATATAAGTTCATTTAAAAAATAAAATGTCTATTTACATTAAGTATCAATGATGTAAAATAGAAACTGCATTCCGGAAATACACATACACTAATCAACCATAACAATAAACACCTGGAAAATATTGTGTGGGTCCCCCTTGTCCCACCAAAAATAGCTCTGACCCATCAAGGCATGGAATTCTGAAGGTGCACTGGAACCAAGACATTAGCAACAGTCTGGTAAATTGAGAATTGGGTCTGCTTCACTTTGGCTTGTCTGTCCACTACATCCAATACATACTTGTTTAGACTGGGTCTGGTGGAATTTAGAGACCAAGTCAACACCATGAGTGTTCCTCAAACTATTCCTGAACAATTTCTGCAGTTTGGCAGGATTGCATAATCCTGCTGAAAAAGGCCGCTGTCATTAGGAATACTGCTATATAGGTACAGTAGGTGTAGATGCTACTGTCATAGTAGCATCCACATGAATGTCAGGATAGAAGTTTGACCAGGAGAATATTGCCCAAAGCATCACTCTACCTTTCCCATAGTGCATCCTGGTTTTCTCCTCCACAGGTAAGATGATGCTTACATATACCCCTTTGTTGATGCTTGAACACCAAACTTCTCAGTGTCAGGATTATGAACAGAGACAACATTTCCACCACAGAACACTGCACCTCAATGAACTCTGTCACATGTTTGTTTGCACACCTGCTCACATCTTGTTTACTTACAATGTCATCAAAAAGGCTTGTTTGGCACATTAGTAGAGCTTCATGCCAGTAGACAGACTGTGAGCAAGTAAATGACTCTTTCTGTGATTGTCTTTCAGTCAATCACAAGTTTTATAAACTTGGAGGAGTACACGTCAACAGTGACCAGCTACATCTGGAAAGTGCATTGATGACGTGACCATCTCCAAGATCATCACCACACGCTCCAACCAGAAGCCGTGGATGACCGCTAAGGTGCATGTGCTGCTAAAATTAAGAGACTTCAGAGCAGGAGACAAGACAGCCTTAAAGACAGCGAGGGCCAAACTGTCCCGTGCCATCAGATTGGCGAAGCATGTAAACGCTAAGAGAATCCACAGCCACTTCCAGGACAGTGGAGACACCCGGCTCATGTGGCAGGGCATCCAGGCAATCACGAACTACAAGACAACTTCACCTGTATGTGACCGCCACGCCTTCCTCCCAAATGCACCGAACAACTTCTACGCCCGGTTCGAGATGCAGAACAACATGGCGGCGAGAAAGACCACCCCTCCTCCCAGTGAACAGGAAAACTCTATGCAAAGTTAACCTATGGAAGTCTGCTGGACCAGACAACATTTCTGGCAGAGTGCTCAGGGAATGTGCAGAACAGCTAGCTGATGTCTTCACCGACATCTTCAACATCTCCCTAAGCAGCGCAATTGATCCTACGTGCCTCAAGAAGACGACCATCGTTCCTGTGCCGAAGAAGTCTACTGACTCCTGCTTCAATGACTATCATTCCGGCTCGCTCACACCCATTGTGATGAAGTGCTTCAAATGGCTCTTCATGAGGCACATCAAGACCCAGCTTACACCCTCACTGGAGCCCATGCAGTTTGCATATTGTCCAAACCACTCCAAGAACGATTCTATCTCCACGACCCTTCATCTGGCCCTCATCGATCTGGACAACAAGGACTTATATGTAAGAACGGTGTTCATAGACTTCAGCTCGGCATTCAACACAATCATCTCTCAATACCTGATTGAGAAGCTGAGCCTACTGGGCCTGAACACCTCCCTCTGTAACTGGATCCTGGACTTCCTGACTGAGAGACCTCAGTCAGTCCGGATCAAAAACAGGATCTCCAGTACCACCACATTGAGCACTGGGGCACAGTCCACTGCTGTTTACTGTGTTGACTTACAACTGTGTAGCAATGCACAACTCGAATCACATTATCAAGTTCGCCGATGACACGACCGTGGTGGGTCTCAACAGCAAGAACGATGAGTTAGCATACAGAGAGGAGGTGCAACGGTTAACAGCCTGGTGCTGAGCAAACAATCTGTCTCTGAATGTTGACAAAATGAAAAAGATGGTTGTTGACTTCAGGAGAGCATAGAGCGACCATTCTCCAATGATCATCGATGGATCCTCCGTGGAGATCGTCAAGAGAACCAAATTCCTTGGTGTTCATCTGGCAGAGAACTTCACTTGGTCACTCAACACCAGCTCCATCACCAATAAAGCCCAGCAGCGTCACTACTTTATGAGACGGCTTAGGAAAACCCATCTCCCTCCCACCCTCCTGCCATCAGGGAAGCGGTTCCGAAGCATTCGGGCCATCACATCCAGACTGTGCAAAACAGTTTCTTCCCTCAAGCCATCAGGCTTTTCAACACAGAACTGAACTAAAATTCACACACACACACACACACACACACACACACAACTGTGTGACTGATCTATACAACCCGGACTCAACACACAATCGTACTCAATTCACACATCCATGCCAATATCACTTCATTACTACAAACTGTTTACATGCTGGTTTTGCAAATCTTTTTTTGACTGCTGCTATTGCTTTTTTGCATAAATCATTTTGTTTACATTTTGTTAATTACAAGGTATACCTATGTACTCAGTACTCTTTTCAAGAGTCAAGAGTCAAGAGGCTTTTATTGTCATTTCTACTATACACAGTGGTACACAGTACACAGTAAAAACGAGACAACGTTCCTCCGGAACCCTGGTGCTATCCTAAACAACAACAAACAAAACAACATAGAGCTACAACACAAGCTACATAAAGTGCATCGAGTGCAACCTAGTGCAAACAGTGCAGACAGACAGTGCAGACAGACGACACAAGACAAGACAAGACAAGACACCTCACTGTGTAACATACAGCAGGATTACTGGTGGCACTATTTTCTGTTTTGTGTATTTGTCCCACACTGTCTTGCACTGTTTGCACCAGGTTGCACATGATGCACTATGTAGTGAGGACACTTACTCGTCCTAGCCCTGTGTATTATGTCATGTAGCTTTATGCTGTTAAATGTAGTACCAGGGTCCTGAAGAAACGTTGTTTCATTTTACTGTGTATTGTGTCAGCTACAGGGGGTACGGTAAGTATTCAGACCCCCTTAAATTTTTCACTCTTTGTTATATTGCAGCCATTTGCTAAAATCATTAAAGTTCATTTTTCTTCCTCATTAATGTACACATAGCATCCCATATTGACAGAAAAACACAGAATTGTTGACACTGTTGCAGATTTATTAAAAAAGAAAAACTGAAATATCACATGGTCCTAAGTATTCAGACCCTTTGCTCAGTATTTAGTAGAATCACCCTTTTGATCTAATACAGCCATGAGTCTTTTTGGGAAAGATGCAACAAGTTTTTCACACCTGGATTTGGGGATCCTTTGCCATTCCTCCTTGCAGACCCTCTCCAGTTCTGTCAGGTTGGATGGTAAACGTTGGTGGACAGCCATTTTTAGGTCTCTCCAGAGATGCTCAATTGGGTTTAAGTCAGGGCTCTGGCTGGGCCATTCAAGAACAGTCATGGAGTTGTTGTGAAGCCACTCCTTCATTATTCTAGCTGTGTGCTTAGGGTCATTGTCTTGTTGGAAGGTAAACCTTTGGCCCAGTCTGAGGTCCAGAGCACTCTGAAGAAGGTTTTCAGCCAGGATATCCCTGTACTTGGCCGCATTCATCTTCATCCCTTGATTGCAACCAGTCGTCCTGTCCCTGAAGCTGAAAAACAACCCCACAGCATGATGCTGCTACCACCATGCTTCACTGTTGGGACTGTATTGGTC
Organism: Silurus meridionalis; assembly: GCF_014805685.1. Taxonomy (NCBI): domain Eukaryota; kingdom Metazoa; phylum Chordata; class Actinopteri; order Siluriformes; family Siluridae; genus Silurus; species Silurus meridionalis. The sequence goes on from NC_060894.1 coordinate 11,939,934, forward strand.
AGGTGATGAGCAGTGCCTGGTTTTCTCCACACATACTGCTAAGAATTAAGGCCAAAAAGTTCTATCTTGGTCTCGTCAGAGCAGAGAATCTTATTTCTCACCATCTTGGAGTCCTTCAGGTGTTTTTTTAGCAAACTCCATGCAGGGTTTCATGTGTCTTCCATCGGGCCACTCTGCCATAAAGCCCCTACTGGTGGAGGGCTGCAGTGATGGTTGACTTTCTACAACTTTTTCCCATCTCCCGACTGCATCTCTGGAGCTCAGCCACAGTGATCTTTGGGTTCTTCTTTACCTCTCTCACCAAGGCTCTTCTCCCCCGACAGCTCAGTTTGGCCGGACGGCCAGTTTTAGGAAGGGTTCTTGGCGTCCCAAACGTCTTCCATTTAAAGATTATGGAGGCCACTGTGGTCTTAGGAACCTTAAGTGCAGCAGAAATCTTTTTGTAACCTTGGCCAGATCTGTGCCTTGCCACAATTCTGTCTCTGAGCTCTTCAGGCAGTTCCTTTGACCTCATGATTCTCATTTGCTTTGACATGCATTGTGATCTGTAAGGTCTTATATAGACAGGTGTGTGGCTTTCCTAATCAAGTCCAATCAGTATAATCAAACACAGCTGGACTCAAATGAAGGTGTAGAACCATCTCAAGGATGATCAGCAGAAATGGATAGCACCTGAGTTAAATATATCACAGCAGTCACTTATGTCACAGCAAAAAATTTTAAATACTTAGGACCATGTGATATTTCAGTTTTTCTTTTTTATTAAATCTGCAGAATGTCAACAATTCTGTGTTTTTCTGTCAATATTGGGTGCTATGTGTACATTAATGAGAAAAAGAAATGAGCTTAAATGATTTTAGCAAATGGCTGCAATATAACAAAGAGTGAAAATCTAAGGGGGTCTGAATACTTTTATTGTCTGAAATGACAATAAAAGCTTGACTTGACTGGACTTGAGTGGACTGGACTGGACTTGAGTCAGAACACTTATCTGGTTAAAACCCCTGTTGTCCCAGCAGCCAATTTCCCAGAAATACACTCAGACAGTAACACTGCAGGGGTTCTAAGGCAACTCACTAATATGCTCACTAATTGCTTTTCTGGTTTGTTTTCCCACCTTTATGGTCAAATACTTGTTTGTAGACAACAAACTAAGCATTTTATCAAATATAATGGCAATTGATGAAATGAGCCTTTGAATTGTGCTCATGCTCTAATCTGATGCAAATACTTTTATTGGTTTTAACACCATTTTCTATAGCTATTTTAAAATGTCTATACCTTGCTGATGTCAAGATTTAAGCCAGCTAATTTGCCTTTTCATCTAAATTAGCAATTCCACTGCAGTACTGCACTTCACTGCCATGTTTCCATTATTGGGAATGTGCTGCATGAAAGATTTAAAAACTGTTGCACCTGGCTTAACAAGCATTATATCATCAAGGCCAGAAGCAATTGTGCCCCATGCTATGATTTTAACGCACAATTGCTGCAGCATTATACACTTTCTGAATCATCATATCAGCAAATATACAAATGGGGGAAACATGATTTTTCAATACTTCGAGATTTAGACAAAATACATTTAAATTTATTTAGTGATTTTTTTTTAATTCTTCAAGTATATTTAATTCAAGTTCTGTTACATCAAGAAGGTTTTTTTTAACCCTTTCGACAGTTTTCCTTCGTTCGTCAGAACATAGTTAAAATCTGATTTCCCTTGGGAAAGTATTAAGTGGCTGACCGCAAGTTTGTTTATTCTCTGCCTTGCACTTTAAGTGCATTTTTGTATTATTATTAAACTTGAAAACATGCACAACATGGTATAAAAACGAAACTAGAGTTAGTGCAGTGTCACTCTGTACTGGAAATAAGATTTGATTTGCGCATGCATGAAAACGCTAAAGAATCAATAGCTTAGAGGGAGTTTTATATCCAGCTTCAAGAATTTCTCTTTAAAGGAGAAAATCCATAGAATTCTGCATATCGAGGGAGTAAATGAATGAAGGATAGGAGGAATGAAGACATTTGTTAAAGGATGCTGAAATAAGCAGAACAGATAAGTACAGATACCCAAATGGGGTCTTACAACTGTAAACTATTAAATTACATTTTTCGATTTATAATTTTATTTAATTAATTTAATTTGTTCTAATTTAATGATTACTCAATTTAATCAATATAATAAAAAAGTGAATTGCATTAAATTTGATTTATTAAATTTGATTTATTCAATTCTTTTCTATATTATTTAATCAAGCAGGCATTTTATTTACATTTGTTTAAAAAATTTCAACTGTTTAAATGTTGATCACAAATGTTAATAATAATAAACTGCATTAATAAAAAAACAACAAACAATTTTATGTTTGGAATTTCTTCCTCCTAACCATAACGAAACTTAACCGAACTGAGACTTAAAAACCGAGTTACACACCTAGAATGCAATAATGAAATGTTTGGATCATGAAGAACAAATCTACATTGGTCACTCTGTTATTTACTAAAATCACACTGTCTTTGCCTCAAAACACAGGGACAGGGATTATTTTTTGCAGTATATTTATTATTTCTTTATTTCTGTCTTTCAATCTCTCTTTCTCTCCCTATACATTGCATGTGTATGTGAAACAGCTCAACACTAGTGATGTGATGAGAAGGGAAGGACAAATTCTAGCCAAGTAACTTTTGCAGAGCAGAACAGACAGCCTGTCACTAGACCCGGTGGCCTGCTGATAAAAGCACACTGACAGCTCAGTAGAAATACTTAATTCAGTTTACATTTGTACAATTGCACTGACATGCTAATAGTTAATCTGTAAGTGAACTGCATGTAATTCTACTGAATGTAATAAAGCCAAGTGTGCAAATGCCACTGAACATGATCAAAGTGAGAAATCACAATAATGTAATGCCAGTGACCTCTATGTATTACTACAAATTGTGGATTTTCTGTTCTTTTAATAATCCTTTCCATGCCAGTCTTTACCATTGACTAAGCATGGGTTCAGTATAGACTGTCACTTCGAATTAAGGTGGTAGTCTGTCTTCACAAGCCAGGGCTGATGGTGTAGCCAATGTTTGAAGAACCACTGCTTTTTAACACTTTCCCTGATTCCTGCATTGTAAAAAATCTATGAATATGGAAATTAAGCTTTTTTTTTTTTTTTTTTAAATGCACAATTTAACGTGGGTTTTTTTTTTTTAGATCTCGAATGACCTCGATCGCTTTTGATTTTATCCAGAAGGTTCATGTGGATCTGTCACTGGCGTGATTTATTGTGTCTCGAACGATTATCCACTTTTAGAAAGAAGGCGTCTGATCATGTGTCACGTTCAGGAGAACATCTTGACTGATTCTACACTGATAGTGTTGCATTTAAATAAATATGAGCCTAATCAGCCCGGAAGCAATCCAATCGCTGCTTCACAAAGGGGTAGTTGACACTGTTTAAAGGGAATCGGGTTTTTTTTCCGACTACACCCACAGACTTGTGCAGATTTATGCAGCCGTTTCCAAAGCTTTCACAGATCTCGGGGATCTCCGAGTGCTTTCCTTTTGTTGACGCGAATAATCCCACAGCGCACCAAAACCACCACCGCATTCGGTTGATTCACTGTGGCAATGACCGCTCGTTGTCCCCGAAACTACACAAGAGCACCATGTCGAAGCTTGAGTGTTTAAAATAGGCTACAAATGTGACTCTTGGCAATCGTTTGCCACTCAAATCGTTCTGCATATACCGCGTTTGACGTCTGCCTGTCTGTATGTTTCACTTAGACACTCGCAAGGACACGCACGTAAAACTACGTACAGCGTGCTGTCGCAGAATAATTCCACAGAGTAATCGGCCATGCCAAAGTTTTCGAAGTGACTGCGGCAATAGAGCCTCGATGTATTTGCTTGCTGACTGAAAAGCAAGAGCTCTAACAGAGAACAGCACAGCAATTTGCAATGTGAGCTTATAGTAAATATTACCTTGGGGCACGATGATGCCGCACAGGAAGCCCACCCAGACCGCGGCGCTTAGAGCACGACTTTCAGCAGAGCGCGTGAACGGCATGACAAGACGCGCGCACGCACGCACAAAACCAATGCAGAAGTCAGAATGTAGGATACAGCACCGTGATCCCGGCAAGGGTGAAAACGCAGTGACTGTTCGAGAAGAGAAGACTTGCTTCCAAATGATCGTTACAGTACAGATCCGCTCCGCCTCCAGCGAGCCTGCCTCCCTCTCTCTCTCCGCAGTGTGTCTCGCCTTTCTCCCCATCCACACAATACCACCTGCCAATAAAAGTTGCCCCTTTGTTGTGAGGCCATCCTTCAGTCCAAAAAACTGCATTTTACATTACATTATAAAGGCTGCTGATCACGATGCATCAGCTTGTAAATGTTGTTTGTTTGAAACAAACAAAAAAATTGGGAAGATTTGAGTGTTTTGAGTAAGTATAGGGCTTATCATATGGCTAGGTGTGTGTTACACAAGGTTCTGTAAATGCACAACACGAGGGTGAATAACTGCCGACGCAAAGCAAAGAGTGAGCCTCTGTGGGAAAACACAAAATCAATAATATATACTGTACAGTAACAGACTGGTACACTGCGTTCATTTAATAATATTCAGAATTAGATACAATTAAGGGAAAAAAGGGAAGTCTGAGTCTAGAGCAGGAAAAGGCCTAGTCCTGAGAAAATGTAGCCAGGTGTTTAAACAAGCTCTTACAAAGAACCATTGCCCTGCTTAAGGAAACACAGCCCTGGAGATTTATAAAGAAGTCTGGCGATGTTAGAGATAATATGAAGAATACATTTTTAGATCACATATTTTGCTTGTAATCAAGTGACTATCAAAAAGCTTTGTTTGCTAACACTGCTGTCCTAAACGATTTGGGTAGTGAAATGCAGATTTTGGCCCGTCATCACTAGGAGAACAGGTCTTAATGCTGTATCATAATCATGGTTCAATTCATTGTGGTTTCTTTTATGGATTGTGATATTCAGATTATTTCAAATGTAAAATTTTCAACGTAAAAATGTCAAATAAAGGACAGTTGCAGTATTTAACTTTAATGGCGTCATAAACAAACTATCATTCTTGTCAAACTATTTCAGCATTCCATCACTAACTGTATGTTACATCATGACATCATGATAGTGCATGCATTTATTTGTACATTATAATTCAAGCAATGTCTTCTAGAATTATTGGCATACATCATACTCATGTCAATAAAAAATTATATTCAAAGAACAACAAGTTAAATGATAATTTGAGGTGAAACATACAGGTACATTGCCTGACAAAATTCTGGAAACACGTCTTTTGTCATTTTTGAGAGACACGTGCAGGTTATTAGGGCCCGAGCACCGAGGAGCAGGCCAGAATGGCCTGCACCAGAGGTGCGAAGCCCTATTGTTTTCCTTAGAATTTATTATTTTTTTATTTTTTTATTTTTTTACACACATGGGCCATTTGGGGTTCCTTAACATGCTCGAAAACTCTTGAAATTTGGCACACACGTCAGAGTCCTTTGTCACTAGGGCCGGACAAAGGCTGGAATACAGGCGTGACAGGGGGGCTCTGTAGCGCCCCCTGTAATTCAAAAACAAACATTCGTGCACAGATCGGGCAATTATGTACGCACATGTACGAGAGTTGGTACGCATATAGATCTCATCGAGCCGAACAACTTTCGCCCTCTAAACTATGAGCTACGCCCAACAGGAAGTCAGCCATTTTGGTTTGTTTTATAAGTGCATGCGGTGAACTTTTAAATACTCCTCCTAGGGAATTCATGCGATTGACATCAAACGTGGGGAACATGATGCCGAGACATTGGACTTGCTAAATTGTGAAGGGATTTTTGATATCTCGAACGGTGCTGCCATGGCGAGGCGACAAATTTATGGCGAATTCGGAGAACAGGAAGTGTTTAATATCTAAAGCAAAAAATGTCTTATTCAGATGACACGCTGTGTGTATGTTCGGCCAAGGATTCCGATCGCATCGATGTGGCTATTGTGAATCTCGGACATAGCGCCACCAACAGGCACCAGAAAGTGTGTCAGTCACAAACGGTGGATTTTTTGACAGTTGCATGTGGAGAACTTTTAAATACTCCTCCCAGGATATTTATGCGATTGACACCAAACATGAACAACTTGATGCTGAGACATTGTAGATACTAAATTGCGAAGGAATTTTTGATATACCTCGAACGCTGTTCCCATGGCAACGCGTCAAACTTTACTTTTATTTCAGGCATATTTAAGGCTTTTGGCATGCTTAGATTACCTTGAAATTTGACACATACATCACATTTGACAAGTCACATACATCTCAAGTGTGGACAAAAAGGTCGGACAATGGTGTGTCTCTTAAGTGGCTCACTAGCGCCCCCGTTTGTCTAAAATGTGGGGTTTCTTTTACCTACAGTCCACAAATGGGTCAGTAACAACATAAAATAGTCCACTGATATTAACCCACTTGATGCACTTGCCCACCGTGCATTGCTTTCTGGGGGGCACCGTATAGCGATACACAAACGTGCAAGAGCCCGCCATCGCTGCTTGCAGCTATATTTTTTATTTATATGCAACAAACTAGTTTCACAAAATTGCTAAGAATTGCTTTGATCAAACAAATTGTTAAAAATGTTAATTATTTAAAAATTAAATTGAAACTAACTCTTAGCACGAATAACAGTTTTGCACACTCTCTGGACAGTTCTCCAAAAAATTAGCTAAAATATTTTGTCCATATCATTTGTAAAACTTTCCACTTATATGCTTCTTTCTGACCTTGCAATCCAGATCATCCCAGAACAGTTTGATAGAATTTAGGTCAGGTGACTGGGCAGGCCATTCTATGATAAATAACCCTCCAACTGACTGTTCTCTAAAAATGCTTGGATATATGCTTCAGGTCATTGCATTTTTTTGTAAGTTAAAATATAGATGTAATTGCATGCGTTGACATATGGACTGCTTCACAACAACCTCAAATTTAACTTCCATTACCATGTTTAACTGTAGGTGAGAGGCAGTCTGCTAGCATCTTCTCTCCGGTTCTCCATTTGACATCACTTCTTCTTTTGTCAAAAATGTACAATTTGGACTTAGAACTTTCTTCCAGTCATTCACAATCCAATAATTGTGTTTTTCCTTTCAACCTTTTTTTTTGCATATGAACAAAACTGATGATTTTAATTTTTTTTAAACAGCCCAAAAATTATTATAATTATTATACTTTCTACAAAACATATTTAAAACAACTCACAATATATATCAGACCAAATAAGTTTAAAACCAAGACTAAAATAAGCATTGCAAAGCATTTGCTGTTTATTTAACATTGTCTGTGTTGATCAGCTAGTATGCCTTATAATTTCAGTGAAAGCTCATTATATGGCTAAGTGAACCTCATCCACCTGCAAGTACATTTTTGGGCTGAAATATCTTGATATTTCACAATGCCTTTAATTGTAACAAGATCAAGGGGAACATCAGGACATGAACAGTTCCAGAGCAATGATCTATAGCTACATTTGAACAATTAGTACCATTTTTAATATTGTCCTTGTTCTTTCTTGCTTTCAGAAGGTTTTTTCTGCAGTGCTTCGAAACAGATTGTTATTCTGTCACTACAGTTTGTGTTTTAAGCAAGATTTCACAGAATTATTTTATAACTCTCTGTTAAAAGAGGGTAAGAGGGAAGCCAACAGTCACTCAAAAAGAGTTTCAAGATTACCTAAAGGCAGCAGGAACTGCAGTTACACAGGAAATAATAAGCAATGTAATGCAATACAATTCCTTTCATTTAGAGAAATCAAAGCTCACAAATGACAATAATTTTTGTAAAAGAGTTTTACAAATGATCCCAATAACTTCATTCCCACAGTGAAACATGAAGATGAGCATATGGGGATGTTCCTTGTAAATGTTCCTTGTAAAGTTATTAGACATTATTGAATATATGTATGAATGGAACAATGTGCTGGGACTGTTTATAAATTTGGTTCTAAATTTTATATATATAATCAGTGGCGGGCCGTGCATTTGGTACCTGGGCCTTCAGTGGGGACTTCAGTTAATCCACCTCTGATATATGCCACTGAGGTATACAGTAAGGAAAAGAAGTATTTGAACACCCTGCTATTTTGCAAGTTCTCCCACTTAGAAATCATGGAGGGGTCTGAAATTGTCATCGTAGGTGCATGTCTACTGTGAGAGACATAATCTAAAAAAAAAAAAATTCCAGAAATCACATTGTATGATTTTTAAACTATTTATTTGTATGATACAGCTGCAAATAAGTATTTGAACACCTGAGAAAGTCGATGTTAATATTTGGTACAGTAGCCTTTGTTTGCAATTACAGAGGTCAAACGTTTCCTGTAGTTTTTCACCAGGTTTGCACACACTGCAGGAGAGATTTTGGCCCACTCCTCCACACAGATCTTCTCTAGATCAGTCAGGTTTCTGGCCTGTCGCTGAAAAACAGTTAGAGCGCCCTCCAAAGATTTGAGTTAAGGCCACGGCAGAACCTTGATATGCTTCTTACAGAGCCACTCCTTGGTTATCCTGGCTGTTTGCTTCGGGTCATTGTCATGTTGGAAGACCCAGCCTCGACCCATCTTCAATGCTATAACTGAGGGAAGGAGGTTGTTCTCCAAAATCTAGCAATACATGGCCCCGGTCATCCTCTCCTTAATACAGTGCAGTCGCCCTGTCCCATGTGCAGAAAAACACCCCCAAAGCATGATGCTACCACCCCCATGCTTCACAGTAGGGATGGTGTTCTTGGGATGGTACTCATCATTCTTCTTCCTCCAAACACGTTTAGTGGAATTATGACCCAAAAGATCTATTTTGGTCTCATCTGACCACATGACTTTCTCCCATGACTCCTCCGGATCATCCAAATGGTCATTGGCAAACTTAAGACATGTGCTGGTTTAAGCAGGGGAACCTTCCGTGCCATGCATGATTTTAAACCATGACGTCTTAGTGTATTACCAACAGTAACCTTGGAAATGGTGGTCCCAGCTCTTTTCAGGTCATTGACCAGCTCCTCCCGTGTAGTTCTGGGCTGATTTCTCACCTTCCTTAAGATCATTGAGACCCCACGAGGTGAGATCTTGCATGGAGCCCCAGTCCAAGGGAGATTGACAGTCATGTTTAGCTTCTTCCATTTTCTAATGATTGCTCCAACAGTGGACCTTTTTTCACCAAGCTGCTTGGCAATTTCCCCGTAGCCCTTTCCAGCCTTGTGGAGGTGTACAATTTTGTCTCTAGTGTCTTTGGACAGCTCTTTGGTCTTGGCCAGGTTAGTAGTTGGATTCTTACTGATTGTATGGGGTGGACAGGTGTCTTTATGCAGCTAACGACCTCAAACAGGTGCATCTAATTCAGGATAATAAATGTAGTGGAGGTGGACATTTTAAAGGCAGACTAACAGGTCTTTGAGGGTCAGAATTCTAGCTGATAGACAGGTGTTCAAATACTTATTTGCAGCTGTATCATACAAATAAATAGTTTAAAAATCATATATTGTGATTTCTGGATTTTTTTTAAAGATTATGTCTCTCACAGTGGACATGCACCTACGATGACAATTTCCGAACCCCTACATGATTTCTAAGTGGGAGAACTTGCAAAATAGCAGGGTGTTCAAATACTTATTTTCCTCACTGTGTATATATATATATATATATATATATATATATATATATATATATATATATATATATATATATATATATATATATATATATATATATATATATATATATATATATATATATATATATATATATATATATATATATATATATATATATATATATATATATATATATATATATATATATATATATATATATATATATATATATATATATATAAGTATTTGAACACCCTGCTATTTTGCAATATATATATATATAAAATTGTTCATATTTCTAGATTATTTATTAGAAACGTTTAACAAAACAGCTTGGTAAAATGCAGCATGCTGTTATTTTTTAAAATAGAGTATATTTACAGACATAAATAAACAGGGAAATGAAGACATCTGAGAATGACTTACATGTGAACATTAACCAGCAAAGCTTTCTGTATGAGTTTAGCTGGCAGCGTGGCCGAGCATCAGCAGTCAACACTGAATCTTGAGGATTCACATTTAGAAAAATAATGCCATGACACACCAGGGCACACCTTTAAAAAAAATTCAGAGTAATATTGTTCTAAACACCTGTATGTTTCAGTTACTTTGCTTAAATAGTTCCTCAAACGCATAAAACACATTCAAACAACACAATCCTGACAATCCTTTTTACAAATCAAACATTTCTCTGCACAGATGAAAAGCCTTTCACAGTCTAAGAATATAGCCACCATATATGACACTCTTTAAGTCGGGATTTAAAATGAGCTAAATGGCACTAGCTGAAATCTCTTTGAACCAGTCCTAGATATCCTCCCCTTCTTGCCAACCTTTTAATCCTTTATCTTTTGATGAAAAAGACAGAAAGGAACTGGGCTGTGGTATCCAGTGGAGCTGGGGTCACAATCTCAGTGTGTATTCTCTTCTCCCTGTAATCCAGTAAGTGAACCCATGTGGTGACATTATTTATTTATTAGCATAAAAGTACATTTGTGGCTAAAACATTGAGTGTTTTCAAATCGATTACATTACCAGGGCCACTCTTACAAAAATAATAATATTTTACATGTTGGTTATGTCATTAGTTAGTTGGTTAGGTTCCACCGAGAGATGAGATGAGAAGGATTGCGTTAGGAAGGGCATCCATTGCAAAACATGTGCCAAATCAAATATGTGGATCACTAATCAGAATTTCATACCGGATCGGTCGAGGCCCGGGTTACCACCGACTGCCACAGGTAATTGTTAGCCAACAGGGCAAAAGGAAGAGAAGGAGAGGAGGAAGAAGTCTAAAGAGACGGCAGGAAATGAAGACGTGGAGGAGAGTAAAGGTTAGAGTTGGGTACTTTAAATGTTGGCACTATAACTGGTAAAGGGAGAGAGGAATCTGATATGATGAAGAGAAGAAAGGTAGATATGTTATGTGTTCAGGAGACCAAGTGGAAAGGAAGTAAGGCCAGGAACATTGGAGGTGGGTTTTAACTGTTTTATCATTGTGTGGATGAAAAGAAAAATGGTGTAGGGGTGATTCTGAAGGAAGAGTAGAGTAAGAGTATAGTGGAGGTGAAGAGAGTTTTTGATAGGGTGATGAACGTGACGCTGAATTGGTGATGATAAATGTCATCAGTGCTTATGTTCCACAAGTGGGTTGCAAGATGGAGGAGAAGGAAAAACTCTGGAGTGAGTTAGATGAAGTGGTGGAGAGTGTACCTAGGACTTAGCTAGTACCTAGCTGGTACTGGTTTTTAAGAGTAAGAGAGATGTGCAGACCTGCAGTAACTACAGACGAATTATGTTGATCATTTGTGAGGTTATGGGAAAGAGTAGGAGGTTATGGGAAAGAGTAGTGGAAGCCAGGCTGAGAGAAGAGGTGACCATCTGTAAACAACAGTATGGTTTAATGCCGAGGAAGAGCAGTACAGACACATTATTTGATTTGAGAATGTAGATGGAGAAGTGTAGAGAAGGTCAGAAGGAGTTGCATTGTGTGTTTGTGGATTTAGAGAAAGCGCTCGACAGGGTGCCGAGAGGAGTTGTGGCACTGTATGAGGAAGTCAGGTGTTAGAGAAGTATGTGAGGGTGGTGCAGGACATGTATGAGGACAGTGTGACAGCAGTGAAGTGTGCAGTAGGAATGACAGACTTGTTCAAGGTGGAGATTGGACTGCATCTAGATCGGCTCTGAGCCCTTTCCTGTTTGCAGTGGTGATGGACCGGTTGGCCAGACAAGGTCAGACAGGAGTCTCCATGGACTATGATATTTGCGGATGATATTGTGATTTGCGGTAAGAGTACGGAGCAGGTTGAGAAGAGCCTGGAGAGGTGGAGGTATGTGCTAGAGAGAAGGGGAATGAAAGGGAGGGCAGTGGAGTGGTGCGGTTGCAGGGAGAAAGGGTGGATAAGTTTAGGTACCTGGGGTCAACAGTGCAAAGCAAATGAGAGTGTGTTAAAGAAGTGAAGAAAAGAGTGCAGGCAGGGTGGAGTGGGTGGAAAAGAGTGACAGGAGTGATTTGTGATAGAAGAGTATCTGCAAGAGTGAAAGGGAAAGATTATAGGACTGTGGTGAGACCTGCTTTGTTGTACTGTATGGTTTAGAGACAGTGGCATTGACAAAAAGACTGTAGGTAGAGCTGGAGGTGGCCAAGTTGAAGATTTTTAAATTTTTCTTGGGAGTGACGAGGATGGACAGAAATAGAAATTAGTTGATTAAAGGGACATTTTGGAGACAAGGTGAGGGAGGTGCGATTGAGATTGTTTGGACATGTGTAAAGGAGGGACACGGGGTATATCGGTAGAAGAATGCTGAGGATGGAGCTACCAGGCAGAAAGAAAAGAGGAAGACTACGGAGGATGTTAATGGATGTGGTGAGGGAAGACATGCAAGTGGATCATTTAAAAGAAATAGATGTACAGGACAGAGTTATATGGAGATGGATGACCTTCTGTGTCGCCCCCTAATTTGAGCATCTGAAAAAAGAATTCTTAGCTGGTCGACCAGTTTGGTAGACTATCTATTTACACTTCCAAGAAAAATTTAGGTTTTTATAATAGCAAATGGAGACTACATATGGAATGGAATGTTAAAAAAGATATATAAATGATTCTTTCACAAATGCAGGATAAACTTTAACACACAAATAAGCAAAGAGGCAAAACTTTATATTAATGTGATGGTCTGGTTTCTTCAAACATTTGGTCATTGGTTAATTCTTAGACTAAACATCTTTTGTTCTACATATAATTATGTTCTATTGATAAAAGGGCACTTTCCTCATTAATAGCCACTTGCCACCCAGTTTTTATGTGAGCAAAAGAAGTGAAACAAATAGTTTCAAAGTAATGTGTGATCAGAAAGATTAAAATATTTCCCCATTCTGATGTTTGATGTGAATGTTAACTGGAACTCTTGACTTGTATCTTTGTCCTGCAGCCACATGACTGACTGATTAGATTGAAATGAATTAAAGTTGGGATGAGGGTATATATATTACAAGAATTATCCAACAGAATTTACTTCATTGTATGTGTCAATACAATGTACCAGTGAGTGAAAAGAAATTTTTTTTTATGAAAATGTTTGCAACATACACGCTTGAAATAACTGCTTATATCTTTAAGACAATTACAACTTAATTAATCACACCTGCTCCACATTAAGAACACGCTTTAAAAAAACAAAAGGGGTTGTAATCTTTTCTTTGTATGTCTTCTGATTGTTTGAAAGGTTGATTTTCTTTCTTGTAAGCAAGTAACTCCCAAGTTAAAGGCTGAATTAAACAAAGCTTTTAATGTTACTTTTTACGTTTTCAGGTCAGTCAGATTAAGATCCGTCAGAAGATGAGCAAATCAGAAAAACCTCTGTCAACACTATGGGGTAGGTGATTTCCCCCTGAAAATTTTGTTCCCCTACATTTGGTAGAATATTTTTGTAACTGAACCTGCTTGTTCTTAATTTAGGCTGTGAACTAAATGAGTCAAACCAGCAAGAGTCTTTCAAGACTGATGACACAAATCATCAGCACCAGCTTGCATTAAGAACTGTAAGCTCTTTAACAATAAAATTAGCATTATTTACTTGTGTTCATATGATTAAATTAAAACCATTATATTAAATGTCTCAGATGTGCTTGGGCTACAATGCAAAAGATGAGTTTAACATTGTTGAATTGGTCACTGTGGAGGATGACAATGCCAAAGGTGTGCCTATTGCAACTCTACATGCCAAGTCAATGCCTACAGTGAGTGAAGGTTTTTTCTTCTCTATGCTGTCTACTATTTATTTGCTCATGAAGACCATGAATTGATCTCTCAATGTTGGGCAGGTCAACTTGTCTGGCTTAGACTTGCACCCGCCTGTGACCTTTCGGCTCAAACATGGCTCAGGCCCTGTATTTGTTGGGGCAGAACATGTAGCCTGTGAGTTTTTTTTTTTTTTTTTTTTTTATTTTTATTTTATTTATTTTATTTTTTATAAACAATGCCTTTTGTCAGGTTGAACAGTAGCTTTGACCAGATACTCTTTTAGTGGAAGACTATTCGGATGAAGAAATGGAGGATGAGATGGAGGAGGAGGTAGAGGAAGAGGAAGAAGATATTGAAGAGTCACCTGTGAAGAAAGTTACAAAAAATGGTGCTGGCAAAGTAAGCCCAAACATTTAATGTTTGCATTTATTTAACCTGATTTTTATTATTCTGATCTAAAGGTCTAAATGTTCTTTTAAAGAGAAAGAAGCCAGAAAAAGGGGAAGATGAGGGGTAAGCTCTAGAGCGCTATTCTTTTATTTAATAATGAACATTCTCTTTCACTGATCTCTAAATTTGTGTGTATATAGTGATGCTTCAGAAGGTGAAAATAATCCCCCTAAAAAGGTAAGATTAAAATGATAAGCTTTACTTATCTAAAAATGATTAACATTAACAGCTTTCTTTCTTCCCCCAGGGAAAAGGAAGGGGTAGAAAGCCATTGGCTGCAAAGGTTTGACCAAGCACAAGTGAAAAGCTTTAACAGGACTGTTTCAATACTAGTTAATTCGTAGCACCATAGTCTGTAGCACGCTTTATTTACACTGCAGTTGTAAAAAAAAAAAAAAAAGGCCTTTTGGTGTGCACACTTTGAAATGCTTATGCTTGTCTTGCACTGCAACTAAATACTGGCTTTTAGTAATAAAATTGCAAAAGAAATGTTTCCTGTTTGTCAGACATGAAGAGACTGGATGAAATTAATCTAATCTTGGTATTTAGTGAGGCGGGTGAGTTTTAAAGTGCAGTGTTATAAACTGTCTTCAGCTTACTGGAGCAAATGTTAACCTATATGAATTATTTTGAACAATTGGCTTACATTTAATAAAGGGAATTGAATGTAGCTAGCTATATCTAAACTATTAAGGTTTAAAAAGATCTGTTCCACAAAGACTTGTGCACCCCTGCCGTAGTTTGTAGTGAAACAGTATATACAAAAACATCCTTTAGTTTGAGCCAGATGCATGTCTAATCTACAGCTCACTACATGCTTTTTTTTTTTTAAATGGAGGGTATTATAAAAGATGGTGGCAAATGAAACTAGCATTTTAGCTGCTGCCCTTCAACAATATTTGAAACCTGTAATGGGCAAGAATGTAAATTCCCCCTTTAAAAAAAAAAAAAAAAAAAACACTAATTCAAGTTTAACTTAAGCTCAATTTTTTTTTTTTTTTTTTTTTTTCCCCCCCAGACCCTGCTTTTCTTCATACTTGTATATGCCATGTTAAGTACCGTGGCTGCACAGCTGATTTGCACTTGGTGATGCACAGCAAAATAAATAATGCAAAGAGTTGATTTGATTAAATCCTCCCAGGGGTAGTAGTAGGAGTAATTGTGTGTCATAGGGTTGTGGTGGTTTATTTTATTTTTTTAACCCAAAATTTAATACTGTAATTGTACTGGAGATGCGAACATTTGAATTTACCCATTCTGTAATTCAGTTCCAATGTAATCATGTGGTAAAGTAAATGGTTTTACACAAGGTACAGAATATGGAACAAAAACTGAGTAAATCTTGGTTAACCCTAACCCCCCAAACAAAATCCATAGATTATTAAAAAAAAATAAACATTTACTGCAAAATCAGCCTTGCCTCCCTTTTTTTATTTTTATAAATTGTTTCTGAATGTTGCTGTCAATGCTGATTCTCACAAGTCACATGACTGTAGACCTTGAACCAGCCCACTTATGCATGGGATACATAATTAAAGGGTCCATTTTAGCTAATGCTGATCTAACAATCTTGTTAGATCAGCTTTTATGGATACTAACGGCTCCAGAGAATGTGTTTAGGTTATTAATTAGACTGCTTAACACTTAAACTTGGTGAAACATATAGAACCTAAAAACACATTGATTGTTTTAAAAATAGGTTTATGACCTAGAAAAACGAACATTTCCTAGTCAATTCAAACAACATTTCTCATTCAAATCCTTTATTCATGTGTATGGTTTTGAAAATGCAGAATGTTTTCACCTTCAATAATGTGGTTGATTTGCATTTGGGGTAGCTAAAAAATGTTGAACATTTTCGTTCATTATCTAGTCAAAGAAATTGTTTTAAAAGGTAGATTTGTGACTATACACTGCCTCTTTAAATTTGTAACAAAACCATGAACAGTTTTCACCCAATTTCTTACATTTTAGTCAACCTCAGCTTTCCTCAGATACTTTTTCATCACTGAATTTATATCTCCTTCGCTTCCTTCAGCTTCCAGCCTTTTTTCTTGTGGTCCTATTCGGTGCTGAGAGCCTTCGGAATCAGAAGAGTCTGAATCGGAATCCTTGCACAGTGACCTGGAGGGTGGCAGCTCTCCAAAGTGAACACTTAGGGTGCGACGCTGACCCCCTCTGGAGCTGCTACTTGCTATGCTGCTTACAGACTGTGATCTACGAATGGCTGGGACAATGTCAGAGTTGGTGTCCCCACAATTGCTTTCTTTGTCTGTTTCAGGATTTCCTAGTAGATGCCGATTCTGAAAGACAAGTGGCTCTGACCCAAGCATTGCCTCTTCACCACTTTCACTAGTCAAAGCCATAAACAGCCTGTTGCGGACTTGTGGATGAGTGCCATGGCCAGGTGAGGCACCTGGAACCTCATCCCTTTCCTCTGGGATAGAGAGGTTGGAGATTTGCAAGGATGATGGCTGAGCTGTAACTAAATCACACGAGCCAAAGCGATTTGCCTTGCTCATAGTGGATGTGGATGAGGAGGTGGATGTTGTGGATTCGGACAGGGAACGCAGGCTAGAAGCACGTGGCAGCAAAGGGCTGGGAACTTTCAGGATGCCAGGACGCACTGTTTCCTCCATGCTCTCACTTGTGTCTTGGGACAGATTGATGGCTCGGCGACGCAGGCTGGAGGCTGCTGTGGGCTGGTAAATAGGTAGTGATACTGTACTGCCTTCATTCACCTCTGAACTTTTATCCCACCCAGCCCGCTTTTTCCGTAAGCCCTCCAGTAGTTCAGATAATGCTGTTGAGGATGACGCCCTAGGCAGAATTCTAGCGCTTTCAGTAACGTCATCCTCCAGTTCCTGAGAACATGATCTGGTAATATACAAATGGTCATTCAATTTTTTTATTAAATAATGTAAAAAAATAAATAAAGCAAATGATAATTTATTTCTCTTAATTTAATGTTGAGTTTTGCTTTGTGGTAATTACCTGAAGCTGTAGGTGCTCATTTTGTCTGTAACTGACTGTCTGCCAGTGGTGCTTCCAGCATATGAAGAACCTCGACTTCCGCAAACCTTATGACCCCCACGTGGCACCCCCAGCCAGTGCTGAATGCCCTTAGCAGTGTCCTCTGTACCAATGCTGGAGCCTACACTGGATGCATTGTCCCTGTCACAAGAACCTGGTGTTATTTGGAGCCCTTTGATTCAAATTTTTCAAAACTTTTCCATCAAACAGGAACTGCTAGTTTACTGTACAAACCCAGTATTGATAATTTATTTCAGCACACGTGTGCCAACATACACATGCTCTGTCTGTGATTATTGCCTTTGATGTTCATAGTGATACACTCAGCTGTACATATACACATGTACCAAAACGTGGGCTCGTTAACAGAGACTCTTTATCTTTGGACCACTGTCATTATTAGAAGTCTCTCTGCATGACTCAGTGAGCATGGAGCAGATTCATTAATGTTGTGCTCACAGAAAAGATCGTGTTAAAGCCTGCCAAAAGCCAAATATCCTGGAGTTGAAGTGGTCAACACCATAACAATGTTTGTTTTTGTTTGTTTTTCATGATAAGTTAATGTGCCATTTTATTAGCTGATCCAACCTGATTTATTATTTCAAATATTGAGCAAGTTAAATTTTGTTGTTCTTACCAGGAGAGACTGCTGTATGTGCAGGTGCTAAAAGAAAAAATAAAGCTGCAACAGGCTGTTAAGTGTATAAATAAAACATCCTTCTGTCCTCAGTAGAAGCCACCCGGTTTTACTACTTTATCACCATCCTGTCACTTACATTCTATATAATAAAATTAGGGCTGTCAATGTCACCCAAATGAGGATGGGTTCCCCTTTTGAGTCTGGTTCCTCTCAAGGTTTCTTCCTCATAACATCTAAGGGAGTTTTTCCTTGCCACAGTCACCACAGCTTGCTCATCAATGATAAATGCACACCATTCACCTTGACTGTTGATTTCTGTAAAGCTGCTTTGAGACAATGTCTGTTGTGAAAAGCGCTATAGAAATAAACTTGACTTGACTTTTTAAAATTATGTAAATCATCAGGACACCAAACTGAACTTTTGCTATGTTTCAATATGGACGGATTTAATTGCCAGTTGTGTGCATTATAGCAGATTTTGTGCATCAGTAAAACAAATGTGTAGTAATTAAAAATTCTTTTGGTGGAGTTTATTATTTTTATATCTGAATAAACAAATGACGTGAATAAATGTGTGTTGCGTTGAAGGTTTTAATTTAGCTTAATTTTTTTTTACTATTTTTTATAAAAATATTCAAATAGAAATGTGCATAAATTGTGTGTTAATAAATTACTTATACGTTCATTTTGACAGCATATATATATATATATATATATATATATATATATATATGTGTGTGCGTGTGTGTGCGTGTATAATGTATAAACAAAATTATAAACGCAATACTTTTGTTTTTGCCCCTATTTTTCAGGCGCTAAACTCAAAGATCTAAGACTTTTCTGTGTTCACAAAATACCTATTTCTCTCAAATATTGTTCACAAATCTGTCTAAATGTGTTAGTGAGCACTTCTCCTTTGCTGAGATATTCCATCCACTTCACAGATGTGGCATATCAAGATGCTGATTAGACAGCATGATTATTGCACAGGTGTGCTTTTAGCTGGCCACATTAAAACACCAGTCTAAAATGTGCTGTTTTACTGTATTGGGGGTCTGGGGGGCCTGAAAACCAGTCAATATCTGGTGTGTTTGTTTATATACATAATGTTTATACTACCACTCTAAAGCTTTTGGGAAATGGGGGCCAACATATTTATACTATGGTCTTTTTTGCTCCAAACAGCAGTGTAAAAGAAAAATAGCTATTATGTATAGAACAAGTGCTGCTGTATGCTGTTTAAAGATAAAGCACAGCTTCAGCTGAGCACCAGCAGGATTTCGGATGAAGTTAATCCATGCTGCACAAGAAGATCCTGTATCCCAAAACCCACATCCATGCCATCATGCCCACACATAGAACAGGGGAGAATACAGGAGGGCAAGGGAATGCATACATTTCTCTTCTTCTAGAGAAGGACTCCACAGCAGTCTGTACACTGTGTAGCAAGAGAGAGAGATGGAAAGTGTAGTGTTAGGGCTGAACAGAGGGTCTCTAAATCTAAGAAAAGCATGACAAAACAGGATATGATTTATATAAGTTTATGCTAACCAAAGGAAAAAGCAGTGACAATATTTCTAAATAATAAGGAAATTTTTTGTTTCCATCACTGTATCAACATAAGCCCTATAAAGGTCATACCTTTCTGTGTCACTTTCATCACTTGACTCCTCCTCCTCCAGGGCAGCCTGTAGATCAGCGATACGCCGGATTGATGTCTCCAGGTCAGCTTGTAGAGTCTGGCTCACTGCACTGAGCTCCTCTACTTGCATTTCCTGGAAAGAGGTCAGGAAATAATTTTTTTATTAATTTTCTTTACTTTACTAAAACAATTTTTTTTTTTCCTTTAAACCTAAAAAAAAAACTTTGTTTACAGCTTATAAAAGTAAAGTTTGGTTTTGGCAATATTTACATTGTAAGAATATTTAAGTATTATAATTTGGTTATTTTCATAATTCATTCTCCAACTCTGGCTTCAGCCTCCTGACCAGATACAATCTGCCTATGATTCATTCCTTTTGTCTCCTCAAGGTTATTGATACAAGAAGTCTCTTTCCACTCCTCACATCTCCATGACAACTGCACCTCCATGAGTGGCCCCTCCTTTTCCTTCTCCAATAACCAGGAGAGCATCACAATGTGTCTATGCGTGTGTGTGTGGTTGCAAATATATGATCAGTATATGCAGCATATTATGTAATTCTGTAATTCTCTCCTAGCTGAATGTAATGTAATAGGCATGAATAGACATGCATTTAATTTTTAACACAAAGGTCAAATTATATTACATACCTTTAGCTGCTCTCATGTAAATGCTTCCTTTCTCATGTTTAAATATGAATAATTATGTAAAAAGGGGTGATGACCACATCATCATATCCACCCTTAATTGGCTCCAAATGAAATCATGTATTAAATATAAAATACTGCTGCTGACAAAATACTGAATTGTCTCGCTTCCCAGTACCTAAGCAAGTTTTTTGGTCGATTATGATCTGCCACGCCAACTTTGAACAAATGGTGCGGGCAATTTGTTGGTAAATTGAATAGTGAAGACTACAGGAGGGGGCAGAGCTTTCTCAATGACCCACGGTTATAGAACAGCCTTCCATTTAGAGATTAGGACTGGGGAAAAATTTGATTGTTTATGTCTAGATTGGAAACCTTTGTTTAGTCAAGCCTTTAGTAAATAATTGTTTTCTTAGGTAAAAGAGCAGATCTGGATGGATATAGTGTTTTAGTGAACTGGGATGTCTGGATGCTGATTGTAAACACAGTTTTTGCATTCAAGTTTCAATCAGTGAAACTATAAAGAATGGACATTTTGTATCACCCAGATAAGGATGGGTTCCTCAAGGTTTTTTTTCCTTTTACTATATCAAAGAGTTTTTCCTTGCCACTGTTGCAATTGGCTTGTTTAATAGGGATACACATATCTAATGATTAAAAAAATGTAAACATTATATTCATAATCTATTTAAATCTGTAAAGCTGCTTTGGATCAATGTCAATTTTTGAATGAATAGAAGTTAAATTGAATTATATGTAATTTTGTATACTCTCAAGGACTCAATATCATTTTAGCATAATAATATTCCTTGCTTACAAGCAGTATAGAGAGGTAAAGTGTAATGACAGGCAGAAGCAATATTTCTCTAGAACCATCTCATTAAGCCGATTTTGAAAAGACATTTGTCGCTAAACCATTTGCACATGTTTAACAGGCATTAGGAACGGGACTAGTAGCATGAAAGATATATGAACAAATATGACTACTACAGTTACATAAATCCTATCTGGTGGTAAAGAACTATTAGCTAAAGGTGCTACAGTATCTGTGATATTGTGGTATGCTGCAATGGCAGCCATATTTAATGGGGATTTAGAAGTCCCCAGTAAAATATTTTACATAAACTTCCAGTCAGTCACAGATATGACATTTTCACTTTCTAAATCTAAATTATATATCATGCTAAATCAAGAAATATTTTATAAGATGTCAAATAATCAGAGTGTAAGTCATTTTGAAAGCCATATAGTTTATCTGATGCTTGCTATTTTCTCATTCATATCTCATTTTAGATATTTTTATTTTAGTGATTAATTTGCACATTTCTGCTTATTTTAATTTATTTATATCTATAGCGCTTTTCACAATGGACACAATGGCTCAAAGCAAATTAAGTAATGTATGTTATTGATATGTAATTGAATTTCACAACAAAACAAAAAATGGCTACATTTGTCCAAAAAAACTTAATTCTCTTTTGTTTTGCAGGATCTAGTCAAACCTGGCAATCTTAAAGTTTGACTTGTACAAATAACTTAAGCATCAAGATGTTTGACCTATGTCCTTGCAAAACCTTGAGTCAGAATCAATCGTTGTGGAAAAGACATGACAAAATTCCTTGCGAGAGTTTGTTTGTGTGTGAGAGAGAGATAGTGAGTGTCTACCAGCTCCATGCGCCGACGGCTGCTCTCCTGCTCTCTAAGGCTTAGATCCTCCATCTCTAGTTTCATGTCTTCTAGCCTCTGCTGGTAGTAATGTGAGTTCTCTCGCTCTCTTGCCTCAGCCTGAGCAGACTGCTCCAGCTCCTCACCCATCCTCACCACGCTGTCCCTCAGACGCAGAACTAGAACCTATACACATAAAAACGCATCAGTAAAAAAGTTATTACAGTGTACATGGAGGTGTAGGCCAAAAAAAAAAGCAAACAAAGTATAACTGCACTCTTACATGCATAATTACTTATGGGTGGTTAATTGATATATCTTTATCCAATTTGACAAACTAAAGAACATTTAAGGGTACTTGTTGTTTTATATTCTGATAATATATGTTACAAATATTGGCAATATAACAAGCTGATCAAAAGGCAAGGCTTTTCATCTCTTCCAACCTCAAATCTCTTGACCTGGCCTCTCTGGAACTCCAGCTTGTTCTCCAAGTCACATACACGTGCCTCTTGCTTGCTCACAATACTTCGGGACACTGTTGAAGACTCCAGGAACTGTAAGTGCACTGCACTGGTTTGCAGCTAAGGGATTTAGAACCGTGGGTAAACAGATATTAGGTGGAACAAAACAGATAGATAAGATGGATACAACTCTATTGTCATTGCATAGTAAAGATAAACAGCATCGAAATACAGTTTCATAATAGATGTTTGTTATAAACCTGCCAGGGGGCTAAATTCCAAACCGATTTACCATTTTTTAGGGTCTATCAGTCTTCTCACAAACAGAAATCATTTATGATGTTTTAAATTCCTGGCTCAGCAAAAGACACAATGTCCATATTTATTTATTCCTGAATACCATGTCAAATCTAACCTGCTCCTGTAGACTCTGTCTTTCCTTCTTTACTTCTTCCAACTCTGCCTGCAACTCCCGTATTTGAGTGATGTCACTAGAAGACTAAGGACACAAACAAATAACACTGCTGTTGCATTTCACTTATGACTTTCAATAAACATGGTTCAGACATATACCAATAAATAAGTTCATATGCATTGTACATTTACACAAACACCTGAGCAATAAGGGCTTTGTGTTTTTTCATAAGCTCATTGAGATCCTCTTGGTCTTCCTCCAGCCTCTTTAGGAAGTCAGTCTTCTCATATTGCAGCTGAGTTAACTGTTCATCCACCTAACACACAAGAAAAAGTGTTTAGTGAAAGGGCATTTTACATGTTTTCTCTATATGTTTTAATCAAAACATTTCTCACCAAGCTCTTCTGTTTGCATATGTTTTCCAGCTCAAGCTGTGCATTCTCCAGCTCCATGGAAAGAGTTTTCTGCACACTCTCGGCCTCTAAACGTCGTGCCTCACTCTCCTCAAGCTTATATACACAGACATGCAAGCACTTAATATTAGCAAAGCACAGGTTTTTACTTAAAAATATTTAATTTTAACAAAAATTGTATTCGGCTGAGATCAAATGTTCTGCTAGAAGTGATGTTGTATAATAAATATTTAATCATGCTAATAAAATACACCACAGTTCTATTTGTAAAGTTATTTATACCACAGTTAAAATAAAGTAAACAAAAAAAGAAAATGTTGTGTAGCAGCATGCCTTGGACAATATATTCAGTTTTAAAAATAAATTATAGGTTTATATTGTTTACTATTGTTTTATACTAAATGTACACAGTGAAATACAATGTAAACAAGTCTAAGACAAAGATTAAAAGGGAAAAAAAGATTAATGCCTTTTAAAGGAGCCTTTTAAACATTAATGAAAGGGATCTCAAGTGTTTTAGTACACTAATGATGCTTTGTGAATTATGTTAAGGATTGTCTAGAACATTGCACAGATTTGCACAGTACTAGACAGCAGACAGGTTAAATTAAATATAAAAACATAATTTAAATATAAATATAATTTAATCTAAAAATATAAATTTAAATATAATTTAATCTAATACATTAAACATAAAATATAAATATTTAAATCATCATTTCCTTTGGAAAAATAAAGAAACACCAACTGTGTGGGTCTGTGTGCAAACATTAATTAATTGCCCTTTTAGTCACTCAAACAACCCTTTAACTAATTTCTTTATTACTAATTAGATTAAATTAAACTTAACACACCCCTGATTACTGCCAGCCCTGTTAAATCCAAACATTACTAAAATAAAACAGTGATACAGGCTAGAAGATATCAATTAGCAGTACAAAATGCAAGAATGAAAAGAAATTCCAAAAGAAATGAAAGAAAGTCACCTATAAATACAGTATATGACCCTAGAAAATAGAGAAAACATGTTATAGAGTGTTGATTTCTATCAGAAGTGGCCAGACACCCAAAATGTCACTGACAAGTCGTTCAGAAAATCAAAAAGTATCTAGATGAACAGTTAAAAATCTGCAAGCTTTGCCTGCCTCAGACAGATTTAGCATTCATAATCCAACCATTAGAAGAGACCAAAAAAATGGTATCAAGGGAAGAGTATTTCATACAGATTACTATTTTTATATATGTCCCATTCCTACTCCCATTTGTTTGTGATGTATAAGTTAATTAATGGTCTGAGGTCAGAGTTTCTGTTTTCTCATACTGAGAATATGAATAACGGTTGGCTTTTTCAAACTCCAGGCACAGGGGAACAATGATACTGTTTTAAAAGATTGATATTAAGGTTCTCTAGATGTGGTTTAATTCATAGACTAAAAGGTCTGGATTATTTCGTTTGCCTTGAGTTTGACCACAGATTGTAAGGCTAATACTCTGTAGAGGTGCAGAGTAAAGTGAGTGCTGCACCCTATTTTGTTTTAGCCAATACTTTTGAAATATCCATAGTTTGAAACATTCTTTGCTTAAGGCTCTCATATGTGGAATAAAAGTTCAGCACCAGTCCCAAAAATTTCTTTATCAGTTTTGATGGGTTCACCCTCCATATGTAGGTTTGGATCAGGATGTTGAAAACGGAGAAGATAAAAATGCATACATACAGTCTTGGTCTTTTAATTGACCAATATTTTTTATCTTGTTTATACATGCAGTGGTGTGAAAAAGTGTTGGCCCCTTCCTGATTTCTTTTTTTTTGCATGTTTGTCACACGTTTGTTTTTTTTTTTTTTTACATGTTTCAGATCAGCAAACTAATTTAAATATTTGTAATAAAGAAATCTCTTAAATAGGACCTGCCTGACAAAGTGAAGTAGACCAAAATATCCTCAAAAGCTAGACATCATGCCGAGATCCAAAGAAATTCAGGAACAAATGTGAAGAAAAATAATTGAGATCTATCATTCTGGAAAAGGTTATAAAGCCATTTCTAAAGCTTTGGGACTCCAGCGAACCACAGTGAGAGCCATTATTCACAAATGGCAAATACATGGAACAGTGGAGAACCTTCCCAGGAGTGGCCAACCGTCCAAAATTACCCCAAGAGCACAGCAACGACTCATCCAAGAGCTCACAAAAGACCCCACAACAACATCCAAAGAACTGCAGGCCTCACTTGCCTCAGTTAAGGTCAGTGCTCATGACTCCACAATAAGAAAGAGACTGGGCAAAAATGGTCTACATGGCAGAGATCAAGATGAAAACTGCTGCTGAGCAAAAAGAACATACAGGCTCGTCTCAGTTTTCCCAGAATCTTAATGATCCCCAAGACTTTTGGGAAAATACTCTGTGGGCTGACGAGACAAAAGTTAAACTTTTTGGAAGGTGTGTGTCCCATTACGTCTGGCGTAAAAGTAACTGCATGTCAGAAAAGGAACCTCATACCAACATTAAAATATGGTGGTGGTAGTGTGATGCGCTGAGGCTGTTTTGCTGCATCAGGACCTGGAAAATTTGCTGTGATAAATGGAACCATGAATTCTGCTGTTTACCAAAAAAAAAAAAAAAAAAGAAAATCATGAAGGAGAATGTCCCGCCATCTGTTCGTGACCTCAAGCTGAAGCGAACTTGGGTTCTGCAGCAGGACAATGATCCCCAAATACACCAGCAAGTCCACGTCTTAATGGCTGAAGAAAACCAAAATGAAGACTTTGGAGTGGTCAAAGTCCTGACCTAAATCCTATTAAGATGCTGTGGCATGATATTAAAAAGGTGGTTCATGCTCGAAATCCCTCTAATGTGGCTAAACTACAACTATGCTGCATAGATTAGCGGACCAAAATTCCTCCACAGCGCTGTAACAACAGACTCATTGCAAGTTATTGCAAACGCTTGATTGCAGTTGTTGCTGCTAAGGGCGGGCCAACCAGTTATTAGGTTTAGGGGGCAAACACTTTTTCACACAGGGCCATGTAGTTTTGGATTTATTTTTCCCTCAATAATAAAAACTTCATTTAAAAACTGCATGTTGTGTTTACTTGTGTTATCTTTTACTAATATTTAAATTAGTTTGATGCTGTGAAACATTAAAGTGTGACAAACATGCGAAAAAATAAGAAATCAGGAAGGGGGCCAACACTTTTCCACACCACTGCAACTGTAGCTGTTCATATTTTTCCTCAGTAGCCTGTGCATATGTCATCAACATAAAAACTATGAAAGATATTAGGTTCTATGACCTTAATTATACTATTGATTTTTATACTGAAGAAAGTGACTGAAGGATGCTTCTATGTGGGACTCCCAGTTCCTGGGTGTGTACATTTAATAGTGTGGCTCCTATTTGAACACTGAAATTTCTGTTAAATAGGAAGTTGTTAATAAAAATGGGTAGACTGCCTTTAAAACCCATCTCCTATACAGTAGGTCAATAATAATACCATATCTCCAAGTGGTATCATCTGTCTTCTCTAGGTAAAAAATACAGCTACTGCATGTTTTAATTAAACTTTCCTGAACGTATGACTCCAGTCAGGCTAGATGGTCTAAAGTACTTTTGCGTCGTCTAAACCCACAATGATAATTGCTGATCATATTTCTTTACACCAGTATCCACACCAGGCGGCCACTGACCATTCTTTCCATGATTTCGCAGACACAACTGGTCATAGCAGTTGGACGACAATTATTTGCATTACTGTGGCCTTCATTTGGTTTGGGAATGGGAATAACAATAGCCTCCCTCCAAAATGGTAGTACATTTCCTGTTCTCCATATGGCATAAAAGATTTAGAGAAGAATTAGCAATACTGTAAACTTCTCCCATTAGGGGTCGCCACAGCGGGTCCTCCGCATGTTTGGTTTGGCACATGTTTTTACGCTGGATGCCCTTCCTAACGCAACCCTCCCCATTTATCCGGGCTTGGGACCGGCACTAAGAGTGGCTGGGGTTGGTTCCCTGACCGGGGCTCAAACCCAGGCTGCAGCGGTGAGAGCGCCGCATCCTAACCACTAGACCACCAGGGCACCAAGAATTAGTAATACTGTGTGTGAGGCAAATTTTTGTGTGTGAGGCAAATTTTACAAGATCGCATAATTGATTCTGTCAGGACCAACTGCGGTATTGTGAGCTCATTTGAGGGCACTGGAGCGTTGGTATATAGTAATTGGTTGGTAATATGGTTCAGTGTTATCTGAATGAAGATTTATGAGTTTTTGCTCCTGCTGAATTCATATTCTGCTGAATTCAGGTCTACACTTTTCTAATGAGGAGTTATTTTTGAATGACTTTGCAAATGCAGTAGTTATTTCATGGCTTGTGGTTAAAAGGGTATATTGGTGTTTAATGTGTCGTATTTGAGGACCTTCTCCTTTGTTTCCCATTTTCCAAATTAAGTTCCAGGATGTAATTGTGTAAATGTGTAAGAAACCCCTACCAAGTATTGAGTACATATACAGTAAATTAACATACTTTCCAGAAGGCCAACAATTCACAAAAATATATATATATAATATTTTTTTGATTGGTCTCATGAAGTATTCTAATGCTTTGTTGCTTCACGGCTTGGATGACTTATGATAGAACTATATATTTTACCATCTATTTTCAAAATGGTGCATTTTCAATCAGCAGTTTATGCATGAAAGCCTTCCAATGTGACTCAATTAAAAGAATGCTGCAAAGGGGATTAATAAATTACTTTATTCTTAAAACATTGACCCTTTATTAAAAGTTATTCTTGCAATACAACTTTTTGGTTTGTTTCATATATTTAATATTAAAAGAAATTCTTAAAATACCTGCCTTTTATCCTTAAAATATTACTTCTGTTAAAATGTCTACGATCATCTATCAAGAAATGTTTCTTCAGGACCCTACAAAATCAAGACTATATAGAGAAATAAGTTGCCAAGTAAACAGAAACAGACAATTGGCCAAGTTGGATGTCAGTTCTGGTCACCTTATATCTTCCCTTAATTACTTGTTGAAAGTTTACCAGGCTCTTAAGTTGCTATGTGAGAGGGAGCCTGGTAGAGAAATGTCAGGCTTTTTGGATCTTTTCATACATGCTCAATAACTGTAATTTGTTTGTTGTTTCTGCATATAAAAAAATTACAACTTTATGTTTTTTTTTTGTGTATTGGGGACATCTTTGTACATAGTTGTTCTTTGTAAAATACAATAACTTTTTATCTTGCATTTTTTTTATATACACTACAGTCTCATGCCAAAAAAAAAGAGGAATGTTTAATATAATACATAGTGTACTTAAAAAGAATGATCATTTTCCAATAATGCATACTATATCACACCTTTTATAAGTTCTCCTTTCATTCCCTGATACTAACAATTTTTTTTTTTTTTTTTTTTTTACATTTATAGCAGCTAAAAAAAAGTTAATATAGCGCTGCAGAAAAGCACAAATCAAGTTCCATAAGCACCTACCTGATAGTGCAGTCTCTCCAATTGCTCCTTGGTTCCTGGTACCTGGCACTGCCCGGTTTGCTCTATAGTGGACAGTAGCAGCTGGGCATCACTAAGCAGAGCATGGGTACGCTTAAGATCTCGCCGGAGTCGCTTCTCTACATCAAAATCCCTGTGGCCCACCTGGGGTGAGTAAGGTAAATATAGATAGAAGAAAAACCAAGAAAAGAAGCTGTGTATGGTTCCGACTCAGGGTGTGGATGATGCATGTTTTTTTTTCTTATTACATTACACTGCTATTGCTAACTGTGAAAGACAAATAGCCTATGTTAGCATACACATAAACACAAGTCTCACCTTGTGTGTATAAGTCTGTGATTGATTGTACAGTGCATTAAAATAAATGACCATTAACTGGCTCTTAATAACTGTGGCTGGTACAACATAAAAAGAGGTGTGTGTCTGTGTGTGTCTATTCCATTACTTGCTCACACAGAGTTGCAATCAGTCCTTCCAAGTCATGTTTCTCATGCACCACCATTTGCTTTTCCTCATACTCTTGTTCTAGCTGCATCTCTAACTGTCTTAGCTGAAAACACACACACACACACACACACACACACACACACACACACACACACACACACATACATCAAAGTCCTGTCATGCATTTTATCCTGCATTTGGTCATATCTCTGCATTTTATTCTTCCAATTGCCTCCCCTATCAGTCCCCACCCGTCTCTGTGAAGACTTCTGCACATCCTCCAACTCCTCATCTTTGTCCTCAAGCTCCTTTTGATGGATCTGCTTCATTCTTTCCATCTCCATCTCAAAGCGCAGATGTATCTTGGGGGATAACAAATGAGACCAAGTCATCCATACAGATATCCCTATGATAACAGCAGGCAGTTGACCGTCTTGAAAGCCTGGTTGCTTAACAATGTCATTAGGTGTAACAGCACAGCATAAAACATGTCTCGCTGTTACCATTTTTGGACTTCATATCAGATTTGCACCGCGGGGATGCAAGGGAATTTGCATGCAGAGTGTCGTATTAATGTGAGCAGCTATTTTTCATTGTAGAGAGTGGATTACAATTTTCACAAAGAAAATCAGAGAGAGAAAGAGAGAGAGAGAGAGAGAGAATGTAAGTTGGTGTTTAGATGGAGAAGAAATGCTACCTGTTCCTGCTGCTGAATTTTGGCTTTCATATTGGCTAGCTCCTGAGCACGTTCCTTATCTCTGCTGTCAAATTCACGTAGTTGTTTTTTCAGCTCAGGCACTGAGTCAGAGCCAAGGTTCAGGGGCACAGTCAGGTCTCGGATCTGGGCACACAACTCTTGTTTTTGTTCCTGCAAGTGTTCTATCTCCAACTGACTCACCTAGTGTCACAAACACATACATAAACACACATCCATGTATATTTCAGTTTACACATTGTTGTATTTTTAATTATTATGTTTTAATAATTAATTTATAATAATAATCATTATATAAAGTAGTGCCTAGTCAGTGACAGAAGGATTTATAAACACACAGGATTTATAAAGTGTCACTTTAGTGTGTATACTTGTGTTTTGATTCTATAGGGTGAAATCTTATCAGCTAAACAGTGTTTAGTTTTTTATATATTTGATTTCTATAGTCAGAAAAATCCTATTCGATTATAATTAAAGTTTGTATCATAATACAGCAAAAATGTATTCCAGGTATTCCAAGGTTTTGAAAGATTTTAGATTTTAGAAGTTTCTATGGTTCCTCACTTCATTGCTTCATTGCTATACAAAAGAGAAAGACAAATTTCTTCTAATTTCTGAGTCTGGTTTCTTCAAAGTTTCTTCCTCATACCATAACAGGGACTTTTCTTTTTGCCACTGGCTTTTTCATTTGGGATAAACTTATAGGGACTAATTTATGATGCTGAAATTTATAGTTGTAATCTATTTATTTCTGTAAATCATCTTAAGAACAGTCCAAGGATAAAAAATGCTATACAAATAAAATGTAATTTAATTTTCTTCTATTTCTGTAACATACGAAAAGCAAGAATCAAAATACACAATCTACAAAATATTCAAAATAAACAATCCAGACATCAAGTCAATACTAACCTAGTTGACTTGTTAGGGACAAAAAGACAGTGGCTAAATAAAGTTCTACCCATTGTGGCCTAATCATCTCTGTAAGATCTAAGCAAATATAACTGTAATGTTAGTTAGAATAAAGAGGTGAGCTGAACTGAACCTTTACATCAAAAAGCAGAGAAACTGCTTTTATAGAAGGATTGATGGCATTTCTACCCAGTTTCAGTCCCCTTCCAATTTACTATTACTAATGCAATTTAAGAATAACATTTCCATAACTTTTGCTTGAAACCCAACTATGTGTAATCCTCACTGCAGCCATTTCCTTCCAAAATACACAAAGAAATCTCAGACATCCCATTGTTTCAGCTCATTCTTTTGCTAAGAAAAAAAAATTCTAGAGGACAATTCTATTGTAGCTTCTGAATGGCATGGTTCAACCTATTATGCAGCTTTTATCTTCATTTGTCAAAGACTCTTCATAATGTCTACAAATCTTTAAACAATAAAAATTAACTATTTCTATTTACGTCTACTTATTTTCTATTATCATCTCTAATAAATATGGATTAAGAGCTCTATAACATTTGATGGATGTGTGATTGAAAGAAGACCCATGTTTTGACATGGTCTTAGATTTATCCAAAGTTGTTTAAACCCTTAACTGCTTTAGCTTAACCTCTAGCTTTTATTAAGAGGCACTGAGAATGGTTTTACAGACCTTTACACAATCCACCACTAGAACAGGTAGGATTCCTTTTGTTGCTTATAATTATTCTAATAAAACTATGGTGGAAATTATATCCGACAAGTAGAAGTCAAAGAGCTACTGTAGAAAAACGATTTGATCTTGCCCCTGTTTAGTTTAGTTCCAAATTATTGTCTGTTCATATGCTGGTTTAAATAAAAATTCCAAGTAAATTTTGTAAACATTCAAACACTCATTCATATGATATTGTGCTATCAAGAATCTCAAACTGACATCTGAACAAAAGTATAGATAGACAAATACATGGATGAATCAAAAGCAAAATTCAAAGCCAAGGAACTGTCCTTGTTTTTCTGATTAAGAATATGTAAGCCAGATCTCTTTCTCTTTCTGAGACCTTGATTTTGATCAAATTATAAACATTTTATCTACTGGTTGCAATGATAATTCCATCATGAAGGATTTCCACTTATCTCCTATAGATATGACAAAACATACAAGACATGCTCTCAGAAGTGAATTGAATGATAAGCCTAAGAGTATCTATTACTTCTACATGCACCAATGTTCCACAAAAGTAATAATTCAGTTCCTACAATCCCCCTAAAAGATTACATTTGGTCTCTCATCACTCATTTTTTCTCTTTCTTGCAAATGATGTATAAGAACAATATGAGGCTAGCGGGTCATTTCAGCAAGCACCATTGTACAATCAAAAATTAGGATTTTTTTTTTCTGGTGGCAAGACACTTTATCAGCATTTGAAGTCATCAACATTTATGACAGCTCTTTTGCATTGCTAGTTGCTGTTATGGGATCAATAAAGTAAGGAAACATACTGTATGTTAAAACATATCTACTTCTACTCTGAAACCCTGGAAAATATTGACAACAAATATAATATCCTCAGCCCTTTCGAATACTGCTATACTTTTACTTCCTATAGCGTTAGAGGATATTCCTATTAGCATTTATTTCCAGATGGTTAATGTCTGACCCTGCTTCACACCTTTAGAGTCCGATGCAGAGAAACAATATCTGCCCCCAGAGCAATACTCTCCTGGATAGCCTTGTCCTTTTGCTCTCTCTCATTATCTGCTTCCTCAAGAGCCCGGGTTAGCTCACTGTCAAACCTGTAAATGGCATTTTTGAATTGCACAAGCACACACACACACACACACAACCATGAGCATGATATAGCCACACACACACACACACACACACACACACACACACAAATATCCATATTGATATGCACAGGAGAAGGAAAGAGGGCATATGCATATTAGATGCATATAAATTGTGATATGCTAATGTGACATTTTGCCTAAAGTTAAGTAACACACCTCCTCTGCTTCCTTTCCAGGTCATGAGCGCGCGCCTGCAAGCTGTCCATAATCACACGGGCATCTTGCAGGTCAGAAGTCACGTGCCTGCAGTGCCGCTTCAGCTCTGTGATTGTCCGCTTTGACTGTTCCACTTGGGTTTGCAGTTCCAAAACCTTTAGATTGGCAGTAGGAAGACAGTGTTATAGCACCACCCACAGGAATATATGATAAACAATAGGAAAAGTGTGCATGTTATTTCCAAAATTTCGAATACTGAGCCAATGTGTTTCCATTGCCAATTATGTCATTATAAATAAACTAATGATTTCATATAGAGTGTTAGATCAGTTTAGGTCAGAGCACATGTAGACAGAATTGAATCAACTGATGCAACTCACCTACTATTTATTCTCTCCACATTTAGTTATGTTATGTTTATAGGAATACTGCTCTAAATGATGAGTAAAAATTCCTTTAGTACCTTGGTGTCCAA
The DNA here is from genome assembly GCF_014805685.1 of Silurus meridionalis. Lineage (NCBI taxonomy): Eukaryota > Metazoa > Chordata > Actinopteri > Siluriformes > Siluridae > Silurus > Silurus meridionalis. Next base: position 11,973,303 of record NC_060894.1, read on the forward strand.
AAGTACCCGTGCCTCTTTTTCAGCTTCAAACCTCTCATCTGTCTGACGCAAACGTCTTCGTAGAAACTCCACTTCTGTCTGTGCGCAATCCAGCTGCAGCTGTAGTTCACCCTCTAAAGCATACACAATTATTTATTTATTTCAACATAAATTAAAATTTATTCACACTACAGCAACTATGTTTGGAATAAAAAACACAAAGGAATACAATTTTATTTCTTTCATTTAGCGTTATATCTATCAAATACTGTAGCAATGCTTCCCAAGATACATCTCCAATTCCAAAAAAGTTGGATATTTTATACATTAATCGGACATAGAAAACATTGTTTAAACTGTTTACACAATGTTTAAACTGAGTAAATGTAAAATGTTAAGCACAAATAAGGTAATTTTGAAATTGATGTTTGCAATACATCTCAAAAAAGTTGGGAAAGGGCCATGTTTACAATGGTGTAGCATCTCCTGTTCTTTTAACAACAGTCTGTATACCTCTGGGACCTGAGGAGAAAACTTGCTGAACTATTGGGAGAGGAATGTTGTCCCATTCATGTCTGATACAGAATTTCACTGTCCTGGGTCTTCTTTCTCTTAATTGTGCATGTCATAATATGCCAAATGTTTCCAATCATAGGATGATACCTTCTCAGATGTGCACGCTGCCCATTCCATAAGCAATCCATAAGTCCCCAAACCATCAGAGATGGCAGCTTTTAAAATGAACAGTGATTGCAAGCCAGATGGTCACTCCGGATAACTGGAGTCTGGAGAATGTGGCATTCGTTGTTTCCAAAAAGAATTTCACATTTTGATTTGTCTGTCCACAGAAGAGTTTTACACTTTGCCTCCTTTGCCAGTCCATTTAAATGACATTTGGCCCATTTGGCCTTGTACCTTTCACCAGATTCTTTGAATCTTTACATTATATTATGCACTGTAGGCAATGAGATATTCAAAGTCTTTGCAATTTTATGTTGAAAAATATTATTCTGAAATTGTTTTTTCATTTGCATTTGTAGATGCAGTTTTTCCACAGATTGGTATAGCATTCTGCAGATTCTAAATAGCAGAAGGTGCTACCTGTAGGTGCCATGCCGCTTAGAGTCTCTTTGCTGTTGGCTCTCTGCGTCTCCTCAGCCAGCTCCTTTTCTAATGCCTCTACAGTGACTTTACTCTGATCCAAACGATCCTAAAAGACACAGCAGATGAATCTTAGCTTTTTTGTGTAGCTAAAAATTCTAAGTAAAAGCATATAAAATAAAAATAAAACACTTTTCTGAAAAATAAGCAATCAGTTATTTGTTTTATTCCTGTTACAGTATTGTTTTATTTAGAATGTTTTATTCCTTTACATTTTATTTTTTTATATTTAGGCTTATGTAAAACAGTTGTTTTGAAAGGCCTGAAGACTTTTAATAAAACAATAGTTTGAGAAGAGACACCTGTAACTCCTTGTTTTCTTTGATGAGACGAAGTCTCTCTGTTCTCTCTGTGTCTAAGGCCTGACTCACAGCCTCTCCTCGAAACCTCTCATCACTCAGCTCAGATACAACAGCCGTTATCTGTGAACACACACACACACACACACACACACACACACACACACACACACACACACACACACACACAAAATGCACATTAAGCAATACTTTTGGAGCATATTTATTTAAATTTATTTTATTGATTATTCAAATTGGCAGTCAGATTTATGAAAGAAATCTGATATTGCATTGGGAGTTATATAAATTAATTGGCAGTGTGTACAGATACACACACCTTGGTCTCCAGGTTGTCTGCAGTCTGTCTAAGTTCATTCCGTTCCTTCTCAGACTTCTCAAGACGCCTCCTCAGTATTGCAATCTCATCCTGGAGCACATGAACAAATGAACCACTACATTTATACCCTGTCCACATCAACACAACTGATGGTCTCTTTATTACTTATAATTTTTCTGTTATTATTAGTAAAAATAAAATGCTTACCTCTTTGGCCCGGACCTTGTGTTCGTCTATATTGACGTCCAGCAGGGGGCGCACTTTACACAGCACTTTCCACCAACTCCAGGTGGAGACTCTGTCTAAAACACGGAGATTGCGCTGGATACATCTCACAGCCATCTGCTGGACCTTATCTCAGAACAGGCACACAATCATTCAGATTTTTATTACATTTTTTAATTAATTTTATTAAATTTTTATTAAGAGATTAGAGATAAAAAAAAAAGAGCAGCAAAAAGAGATCAACAATTGCATATCTGAGTGCTTACGAACACCAAAATGGCCAAAGTTCTGCTTTTATAGGTGTAGTCACACTTATTCATGAGTAAATGACCCTGTCCCCACTAATAACTTGTAAAGATTGTGGAAGTAGGGTGGGTATACTTATTTTTTCCCCCATCAGGTTTCTGAATTCTTATTACTTTTTGGGCAAAAAAATTATATATATATATATATATATATATATATATATATATATATATATATATATATATATATATATATATATATATATACACATACATACATACAGTAATAAAATTTTTTTTAGAAGGGATAATCACTTGTTTACTTCTGTAACCAGTGAAGACTAAATCTATGTAAACTAATCATATCCATGAAATACGTAACTGCTGACTCACCTTCAAGTGTCTGTATCTCTGCCGTGCCAAATGCCCAAAACATGCAGCCTGCATCTGCACCAGCCAGTTGTTGACCAAGCCATCTCTTTGCACATTCAGCGATCTCAACACGCCACATTTTAAAAACACCTAACACACATATATGCAAAGATGATGAGAAACACACAAAACCACAAAAACATACATTAGTGAGATATGGAATCCTTAACGGATCCTTAATTTTAATGTAAACTCCCACCTTGTTTGTTCCCAAAACAATACTCTTCTTATCCATATCTAATTCGATCAATAATTCCTCAACCGCCTGAAAACAAGAGATGTGGTCATACATAACGTTTACATAAAAAAGGGCACATCAGTTAAATCTTTCTGGACACCTAATGTTTAATACTGAATTCTTAATAAAATGACAATAAATTAAATGTTGTCATGTATGTGTGTGCACATCTACTTAGATTTTCACACCTGTCTCTCATTTGGAGTGATAAATACAGAGCCGTAGCGTTTCATTACAGGAGGAGACAATGCCTGAAAGTGGCAGCGGAAATCACTCAGGGACATATGATCAGGGTAGCCTGGGATACAGAGAGTCAATGGATCAAAAACTTATCTAAAACATAGCTTTGTCTATAAATGCAATTTGAGAAAAAAAATGATTATTGTAGTGACTAAGTGTAAGTGAGATATGTGTGAGACCTAGACGATACAGCTGCAGAGAAGGCAGTAGGTGGGTTGATTGGAGCTGGGTGCGTAATGCAGGAACGTCAAAGGAACCACCCTCAACCTTGGCGCTTAGACACTGTAGGAAAACTGGCTGTGCACGACGGATCAGGTTTATTAGAGCATCCTGATATATATATATATATATATATATATATATATATATATATATATATATATATATATATATAGAGAGAGAGAGAGAGAGAGAGAGAGAGAGAGAGAGAGAGAGAGAAAGCGAGAGAATGAGAGAGCATAATAATGCCAGTGATAAAAGCAAAATGTTTTTTGGGTATGGGATAGATAGAATGAGTAAAATGTAGACAGAGGACAGAGGAAATAAAAAAAAAAAAATAGCTCCAGCACAGATGGCAGATTTCAATTCTAGTGTGCAAAAAACGTAACTGTCAGTGGAAATGACTTTAGTAAGTCTTACCGCTTGCAGTTTAATAGAGATGCAGTGTGAGTATCTCCTGATAGCAGCCATTCCTCCTGTAAATGTTTTCCGAACACTCCCACTTCTCTCCAGAAAGCGCTGTGAGCCTCCTTCGACACCCCCCAAACCCCGACACAAAGGAGGAACTGAGGCCCGTGGAGCAAACAGACCCTTTACTACATGACTGACAGAAACAGAGAAACTGTGAAAAACAGCCATTCATAATCATCATTGTGATACAATTTATACTATGAACACCCTAATATACCTTATTAAAGTTTGTAGTACATCATGCATTGCATGTTTTTTTAGGTTATGTGTATAGGTTATATGCCCTATATAGAACAAAGTATTGGGACTCCCAACTTTTCCAGGATTCTACCTCAAACTGTTAACACAAAGTTGCAGGCACACATTTTATAGGTATTTGTATGCAGTAGCATTATATTTCTCTTCATTTGTACCAGGAGACCAAAAACCTGTTACAGCATGACAATGTCTCTGTGCACAAAGCTAGCTCCATGAAGATATGGTTCACATGAGTTGGAGTGAAAAATCTTGTGTGGCCTGCTATAGAGCTCTTACTTCAACCCTACTGAACACCTTTGGGATGAAATTGGAAAACTAACTGCACCCCAGGCCTCCTCACCCTTCATCAGTGCCTGACTTTACTAAGACCCTTAGTAAATTTTATAAACAATCTGTGTTGCAATGATAAATGTCATGAAATGAATTACATAGTAGAGTTCTGCAGGATGGAGCTGGCATTGAGGGCAGAGGGGTTATTCTGAACTAGACCAAACCAGCCAGAAAGGTCATAGCGGATTGGGTCAGAGCCCGTTAGATGAGCAATCTCACATTGTAGAGGCTGTTCACACAGACGCACTAAAGAACAACAAAAACAGTACAGTGTCTGAATAAAATTTTTATCGAAATTCTGTTTTTGGTCAATAAAGTTACATTATTTCATGATTTAAGTACCTGTATCACTGAAGTTATGACATATCTTTTCCAGAACAGTGTTCTCAGAAGAATTGGGAGTGACTAGCTCCTCATCAAGGACCCAAAGAAGGCCACGAGAGTCACCTTCTTGCCCTCGAACCTAAGCGCATATTATATATATATATATATATATATATATATATATATATATATATATATATATATATACACACACACACACACACACACACACACAGGGAGTGCAGAATTATTAGGCAAGTTGTATTTTTGAGGATTAATTTTATTTGAACAACAACCATGTTCTCAATGAACACAAAAAACTCATTAATATCAAAGCTGAATATTTTTGGAAGTAGTTTTTAGTTTTAGCTATTTTAGGGGGATATCTGTGTGTGCAGGTGACTATTACTGTGCATAATTATTAGGCAACTTAACAAAAAACAAATTCATACCCATTTCAATTATTTATTTTACCAGTGAAACCAATATAACATCTCAACATTCACAAATATACATGTCTGACATTCAAAACCAAACAAAACAAATCAGTGACCAATATAGCCACCTTTCTTTGCAAGGACACTCAAAAGCCTGCCATCCATGGATTCTGTCAGTGTTTTGATCTGTTCACCATCAACATTGCGTGCAGCAGCAACCACAGCCTCCCAGACACTGTTCAGAGGTGTACTGTTTTCCTCCTTGTAAATCGCACATTTGATGATGGACCACAGGTTCTCAATGGGGTTCAGATCAGGTGAACAAGGAGGCCATATCATTAGATTTTCTTCTTTTATACCCTTTCTTGCCAGCCACGCTGTGGAGTACTTGGGCGTGTGTGATGGAGCATTGTCCTGCATGAAAATCATGTTTTTCTTGAAGGATGCAGACTTCTTCCTGTACCACTGCTTGAAGAAGGTGTCTTCCAGAAACTGGCAGTAGGACTGGGAGTTCAGCTTGACTCCATCCTCAACCCGAAAAGGCCCCACAAGCTCATCTTTGATGATACCAGCCCAAACCAGTACTCCACCTCCACCTTGCTGGCGTCTGAGTCGGACTGGAGCTCTCTGCCCTTTACCAATCCAGCCACGGGCCCATCCATCTGGCCCATCAAGACTCACTCTCATTTCATCAGTCCATAAAACCTTAGAAAATCAGTCTTGAGATATTTCTTGGCCCAGTCTTGACGTTTCAGCTTGTGTGTCTTGTTCAGTGGTGGTCGACTTTCTGCCTTTCTTACCTTGGCCATGTCTCTGAGTATTGCACACCTTGTGCTTTTGGGCACTCAGTGATGTTGCAGCTCTGAAATATGGCCAAACTGGTGGCAAGTGGCATCTTGGCAGCTGCACGCTTGACTTTTCTCAGTTCACGGGCAGTTATTTTGCGCCTTGGTTTTTCCACACGCTTCTTGCGACCCTGTCGACTATTTTGAATGAAACGCTTGATTGTTCGATGATCACGCTTCAGAAGCTTGGCTATTTTAAGACTGCTGCATCCCTCTGCAATATATCTCACTATTTTTGACTTTTCTGAGCCTGTCAAGTCCTTCTTTTGACCCATTTTGCCAAAGGAAAGGAAGTTGCCTAATAATTATGCACACCTGATATAGGGTGTTGATGTCATTAGACCACACCCCTTCTCATTACAGAGATGCACATCACCTAATATGCTTAATTGGTAGTAGGCTTTCCAGCCTATACAGCTTGGAGTAAGACAACATGCATAACGAGGATGATGTGGTCAAAATACTCATTTGCCTAATAATTCTGCACTCCCTGTATATATATATATATATATATATATATATATATATATATATATATATATAAAAATTACAACATTTTGATCTTTATAGATATATTCTTAGGGAAATCACCACGTTTTATGCTGATTAATGATGTAATAAGATCAATGACAGATTAAAAGGCTTACCTGCAGTCCTGGTTGGTCTATAGCACACACCACTTTTTGAGGACTCTCCTCGGGGGTCTGAAAATCGACCGACACTCTCTCCTAAAGCCAGAACAGAGCAAAAGCTCTTCAATTAGTCATATTTAAAACACAATTAGTCATATTTAAAACACACGCAATCGAAAACCTGTCCTTTACCTGTGTGTATCTGTCAAGACAGTTCGTGAAGGTGTTTGTGAAATGGTGCTCCAGAAGCCTTTCCTGTAGGTAGTTATGGCAGAACTCAGAGAATCCAGCTGCCCTGTCTTTCCCGCTGTGTCTCGGGTTGCGTAGACCTGGTGTGTCCACCACAATCACAGAGCCTAGAGTGAGCTGCTGGGAGCACAAAGCTCTGGGGAAAAATTCAAACAATAATCTCAACAAACTTTAACACACGCATTTATCTCACATATAGAGAATAAATATAGGCAATGTGTGAGTTGACTATATATATATATATATATATATATATATATATATATATATATATATATATATATATATATATATATATAGAAATTTCTGAAAATGTATGTTTTGAAGAACTTTTATGATTGGTTTATACATGAAATGTAAATTACATAAAGGTCATGTCCTTTTCTGCAATTTTGTGTACCTGTTAATAAGAGAGACAATAATGGTAAACAGCTCTTCATAGAGACCAGATGCCATGCCCTCCACACACTGAGCTGCACTCAGTTTAGGACCTAAAAATACAAATAGATCATTTACATTATAACACTGGTTGTGGTATGACTGTCAATTGCTCCTCTGTCTTTGTTATAAAAAAAATATTATAAAAAATAAAATAAATAATATAAAAAATAAAGCTGACCACATCAACATAATTGTTTTGAATCTTAGGTTAGGCTACATTTAACTTTATTAAGAATATCAGCATAAAGCACAGAGACAATAAAATGTACTTAACCAATACTGCTAACAGCAAACAAATGAAATAAAATAGTAAGGCTATTGTGCAGTGGGTATGTAACACACTAAAGGAAAAAGTAAACAGTACGGTGCATATCAGTAGTTCAAAAGCCAATATGGTTAAATCAAATAAAGAAGAGCTGTAAAGAAGACTAAAAGAATAATAACTGAAAACTAAACGAAAATGTACTCTTTTTTATTTTTTATGGAAATCAGTGATTCCAACCTTCCTCTTGTTCCTCTTTTATGTGCCGCTCTCTGGTGGCTCTAGTGGCCCTCTGCAGTAACTGCATTAGGTGATGTTTGAATACGGCAGTGTGAAGATCTTCTCCCTCACAGCCAAGTACAGCACTGGCAACCTGAGCACTCTCAAAATTCATAAACTGCTTTCGTCCAACTTTAGAAGAGGAGATAAAAACACATTTTTACCACAAATATTATTCAGGAAAACAAGAAAATTTTACATGTTCACATGCAAAGTAATAACACTTATGTGCACATACAATATGTTATAATGTATGAATACATCTAATTAATATATAGCTTTTTCTGACAATGTAAACAAAAGATGCAAAAAAAAAAAACAGTCAAATTTGGAAATACCAATGTCCTGGAATTGAACATCCACCTGGTATTGAACATCCCCCCATAAGAGTTTAGGCCATTATAACAGTATATGGGGACTAAATGTGGAATGGGATTATTAAAAGGCATGTATGAATCTTAAAGGGAAGGTGTCCACTGCACTTTACACAGCGGTAGCTCAGTGGTAAGGAAGTGGTTGCTCAGTGGTTAAGACTTTGGACTTCTGATCAGAGTTCTAAAGTCAGCACCACAAAGCTGCTACTACTGGGCCTTGAATTAAATCCTTTAACTATCAACTGCAGTTGTGCATCACTCTGCATAAGGGTGTATGCCGCAAATGTAAACATCATTTATTTAATCTTTTTTTAATGCCAATTCCGAAAATAAGGTTGGAAAGCGTTTCAATGTGTAAAATGTAAAATAAAAACAGAATTCAATGATTTTCAAATCTCATATTTTAATTACAATAGAACATTAAACATATAAAGAAACTGAAATTGAAGAAATGTACCATTTTAAGGATGACAATAAGGTCTTTTTTTTATTTGATGGCTATACCATGTCTCTAAAAAGTTGAGACAGGGCCATGCTTGCCACTGTGTAATATCCCCTCTTATTTTAACAACAGTCAGTATACATCTGGCAACTAAGAAGTTCATTTGCTGGAGTTTTGGGAAGAAATATTGTCTATTGTAGCCGCTAAACAGCCCTAGTTCATTTTTGTTGTATTTGTATTTTTTACTCATCATGCACCTAATGTTTTCAGTTGGTAAAAGGTCTGGACTGCAGGGGGCCAGTTCAGCACCTGGACTCTTCTACTACAAAGCCTACTGCTTAAATGCAGTGATGCCTGGGGGTCCAAAGATCACGGCATCCAGTTTTGATTTCTGTGCCATTACGCACTTTGAAGATGTTATGTACTATAAATTATTAGCTAAATGTTCACAATTTTATTTTGATGAACATTGTACCACAATTTGTAAATGCATTTTTTTCCACAGACTGGCAAATGTCTGTTATTCTTTACAGCTGAGAGACTTTCCATCTCTAAGACACATTTTTCCTTAAAATTATAAATTTCCTCTGTTTAAACATTTTATGTTCTCTGTGCTATTGTGAATAAGATTTTTTTAAGATTTGCAAACTATTATATTCAGTTTTTAGCATTTTACACAGTGTCCCAACTTTTTTGGAATTATTAAATTTTTGCCTTAAAATTTTTTACTAAATTAACTTTGGACCTTGTGTTTAATCATATTGTCATGTTAAAGTAATTGTGTTCTGTTACATATCTTGGTATGCACACTGACAAATACCCCTACCTGCTCCCTGCATGCTATGCATGCATTCTATTGCCGTGGCACTTTTTTAATGTCATGCCCATGTATTTTGCACCTTTGGTTCAATAGGAAAGGTTATTTCTTCTCACTGTATACTGTATATGGCTGTGATGACGATCAAGATTTACCTGACTTTACTTGCCTCTATTTGAATTGCAGGTGCTGTAGACTTACCTTTGCATGCCCCAGCCATGCCCAAGTGGTATATTCCAGCCAGCACATGCCATATGGCTCGCTGTTCATCCGGTGAAAAGCCAAGAGTGTTCATGGCTGCTAAAAGTCTTCCAAACTCCACTGTAGCCCTCTGCTTCTCATCCACCTGTGTGAGAATTTAGTGGAGTGAGTGTAACAAAGAATACAAACTTATTATTCAAATTAAACAAATAAAACGAATACAAATACAAAAACATGGGGTATTTATTTTGTTTTTATTGTAATTATTTCAGAAAGCTTGCCAGCTTTAGGGACTTGGAAATTAAGAGATGAACATGATCGTCTGGTGAACATAATCTTGAACTTTACAGTTGGCCAAAACTTGTAAGAAGGGTTGCCAGGTTTTTTCAACATTTTCATTCCAAATAATAATTAATAATAATAATAATAATAATAATAATAATAATAATAATAATAATAATAATAATGAATAAACACAAGACCTGAAACATGAGAAATCACTTACAGTAAAGTCTGAATAGAATATGAAGATATTTTCATTAGAAATATATTAAAATGGGAAAACAGTTATACAGTACATCATTTGAGCATTAAACAAATACGATACACATACAGATAATACCCCTAGAGTTTACATAGAGGGTCAGCTCTGTAACAGTTTTAAAAAGTGGTTTATTTTATTTAAAAGTAAGAACTGTGGAAATGATTTGTTCAACTACTTAAGTTTTGTTCTTTTTTTCTTACCTTTGTGGGACAGCTAATGCCAAATATGTTGTTCTCTGGTAACTGGTGAAGCTGTAGCTCTGTCCTAAAAGGCAACGCATAAGATAGCTTATGTCTTGCAAACAAACAAAAAAAAAACCCAAATAACAATGTCTCAAAACCTTTTGATGATATTATTTACTGTACAAAATGAGATTTTTATTCACAATTTAATGATGAGGAACATTATTCTGAAATTGTTCCACAAATTGGAAACGCTTTTTGCCAGATTGGTGAACTTTATCTTTATTGGAAAATCTTTATCTTTTGTCAGATTACAGTAAAAAGAGAAAATGGTAAAAATTACAATTTGTACAAAATGTATTTGTAAAATATTAACAATAATATTAATAATATTAACAATATATATTATTAATTATATAGATGATAATAATAGATATTTAGTATTTATAATAATAAATATCTGGTTTGGCAAAGTCATCCTCTTAGAGGATAGCATTATAAACTTGTTTAGGTGCAACAAATCAGTTACAGATCAAACATGAGGTTAACTTCCCAACAGCCAGGGCGTTGACACTCATGCTGGACACAATCTGAGTCAAACAAGTTTATCTTAGTTTTATCAGATCACTGGAAATGGTTCCAGTAATTCATGTTCTTGGAAAGGTTGTCTCCAGCAAACTGTTTGCAGGATTTCAGTTCAATTCAATAAATGTTTATTTGTATAGCGCTTTTAACAATGAACATTGTCTTGGCTTTACACAGATGATGTGGTGATTAAAAGTGAATATGTTCTTTATAAGTGTAAGTTTGTCCCTGATGCGCAAGCCGGTGGCGACTGTGGCAAGGAAAAATTTTCCGAGATGCCATAAGGAAGAAACCTTGAGAGGAACCAGACTCAAGAGGGAACCAATCCTCATCTGGGTTGCACTAAATGTCCATTTATAGCAGATATACGATGTTGCGGGGTACAGTGATGATGATCAGAAGCGAAAAGAAGTCCTGAGTCAATGTAGCAGACTGTTGACATTAACTACAGTCCAATCCATCCTCAAAGCTCCTGTTCTTACTTCAGAATATCAAGGAACCACCCAAGGCTTTGATGAGAAACCGTCCCAAACTGCACAGAGTGGCCTCCAAACGAAGAGAACACTATCCAGAGGCAGGCCTGGACGAAGTGGAAAGATCCACAAAGGGGAGGGGGGCAGGAACATTTCTTGTGAGCCAGCTTCAGAAGAGGCTTTATTCTGGGATGACGGCCATGCAAACCGACTTGTTGCAGTACGAGGTCACTTTACTGTAACTCAGTTATAGGGTGTTACTGTCCTTCTTATAGCTCTAGCCATCTTTGTGGAGAGCAACAATTCTAATTCTCAAAAAAGTTATTTGCCATGATGTGCCATGTTGAACATCCAGTGGTCAGTATGAGAGAAATGTACTCAAAGCACCAAATTCTAACTGCTCTGATATAAGATACACAAATGTATGGTCCTGCCAAGATGACAAAAGCAAGAAAATGATGAAGAGGACTTTTGGCTTTGCATGGTTACATGACATACATGTTGAGTTATTTTTAGATGACAGTAAATCTATACTTTGATTCAAGCTGCACCTTGACTACTCTAAAATATATCCTAGTTTTATATCTATGGTACTGTCCCTTGAGTAGATTTACTAAGATAGTAGCTGAAATGTGAGGGGTGTACTCACTTTTGTGAGATAACGTATATACAGATATAAAAAGTTTCTGATCCAGTTACAGGTCCAGAAAAATGGGAATCATTAAATGGGAATTGATATAAAATACCATGTTAATTTTCTTCTTTTAAGTGTATTACTTAAAAAACAAACATACATTAAAAACATAACGACAGTGCTATTATATTGAAAAAAGCAGCTTGTGTGTGTGTTTTCAGACCTTATTTCAGTACTAAGGCCTGCCAGCATCTGGGAGAAGATTAAGAAGTTGCTCTCTCCCTCGGGGCTATGGCAAACCCGCCACCTCTCCAGCATCATAGTCTGTGTGATAGACAAACATCAATATTAGTACAGAACAGAGACAGAAAAACAAAACTAAACTAATATATATATATTTATTTCGTTTATCTCGATCATCGGTTATCTCGATGCTTTTTGGCAACCCCCTAGGACATCGACATAACCGGGTTCCACTGTGTGTGTGTGTGTGTGTGTGTGTGTGTGATATAACTGTCTCACACACACACACAGTGGAACCCGGTTATGTCGATGTCCTAGGGGTTGCCAAAAGCATCGAGATAACCGATGATCGAGATAAACGAATAAATATATATATATATATATATATATATATATATATATATATATATATATATATATATATATATATTTATATATATATATATATATATAAAAATACATACAGTACATGTTTCTTAACTGTCAGAATCCACCTGCCACGCCTTCGGTGTGGCAGGTGATTTTTTTTGGCCGCTTTCTCTGAAGCTCCGGCTTCAATCGCGTACATATGGTGCTCGTTTAGCATCATCACCAGCTCCTATTTAAACTTCCACACTCTCACCATCCGTTATTGTTGGTATATGTTGGTTCACGGCGGTCGTTGTTATCGCTCATGCGTATCCTTGCGTGCCTTCCCACCGGCACTCTCTCAACGGCTGCGCTTTTCTTCCCAAAGCACATCGTGGATTCCCCGATCGATATATATATATATATATATATATATATATATATATATATATATATATATATATATATATATATATATATACACACACACATACATACACATACAAACACTGGCGATCAACATACGTGTAGATATATAGATAGATAGATTTATTATCCTAAATTAGATGCACCTGTTTGAGGTCGTTAGCTGCATAAAGACACCTGTCCACCCCATACAATCAGTAAGAATCCAACTACTAACATGGCCAAGACCAAAGAGCTGTCCAAAGACACTAGAGACAAAATTGTACACCTTCACAAGGCTGGAAAGGGCTACGGGGAAATTGCCAAGCAGCTTGGTGAAAAAAGGTCCACTGTTGGAGCAATCTTTAGAAAATGGAAGAAGCTGAACATGACTGTCAATCTCCCTCGGACTGGGGCTCCATGCAAGATCTCACCTCGTGGTGTCTCAATGATCCTAAGGAAGGTGAGAAATCAGCCCAGAACTACACGGGAAGAGCTGATCAATGACCTGAAAAGAGCTGGGACCACCGTTTCCAAGGTTACTGTTGGTAATACACTAAGACGTCATGGTTTGAAATCATGCATGGCACGGAAGGTTCCCCTGCTTAAACCAGCACATGTTCAGGCACGTCTTAAGTTTGCCAATGACCATTTGGATGATCCAGAGGAGTCATGGGAGAAAGTCATGTGGTCAGATGAGACCAAAATAGAACTTTTGGGTCATAATTCCACTAAACGTGTTGGAGGAAGAAGAATGATGAGTACCATCCCAAGAACACCATCCCTACTGTGAAGCATGGGGGTGGTAGCATCATGCTTTGGGGTGTTTTTCTGCACATGGGACAGGGCGACTGCACTGTATTAAGGAGAGGATGACCGGGGCCATGTATTGCGAAATTTTGGGGAACAACCTCCTTTCCTCAGTTAGAGCATTGAAGATGGGTCGAGGCTGGGTCTTCCAACATGACAATGACCCAAAGCACACAGCCAGGATAACCAAGGAGTGGCTCTGTCAGAAGCATATCAAGGTTCTGGCGTGGCCTAGCCAGTCTCCAGACCTAAACCCAATAGAAAATCTTTGGAGGGAGCTCAAACTCCGTGTTTCTCAGCGACAGGCCAGAAACCTGACTGATCTAGAGAAGATCTGTGTGGAGGAGTGGGCCAAAATCCCTCCTGCAGTGTGTGCAAACCTGGTGAAAAACTACAGGAAACGTTTGACGTCTGTAATTGCAAACAAAGGCTACTGTACCAAATATTAACATTGACTTTCTCAGGTGTTCAAATACTTATTTGCAGCTGTATCATACAAATAAATAGTTCATACATTGTGATTTCTGGATTTTTTTTAAAATTATGTCTCTCACAGTGGACATCCACCTACGATGACAATTTCAGACCCCTCCATGATTTCTAAGTGGGAGAACTTGCAAAATAGCAGGATGTTCAAATACTTATTTTCCAAGTGCTATGTTTCCACTACAACGCTTTTACTTGCCGGATGTGTGCACTATGGGCGATTTTGGTGCTTGGTTTGACAATAGGTGCATCAGTAAAACAAATTTTATTAAAAAATACATATATAAATTGAAATGAAAGGGCATTGCAAATAAATGCATGTTGCATTAAATTTTATAATAATACTAAATTAAAATAATACTTAATTTCAATTCAATTAATGGAAAATTTTAATTACATTTGAACATTTGTTAGATCCCATTTGGGTAGTACTGATTTGTGTGTCTGTGTTATATTTAATGTTTAATTTTCTAGAGATATGATCTACTTTATTGTTCTACTTCTTTTCAGCATACTTTAATAAATGTCCTGCTTCCCTCCAATCATTGAGAGAGAGAGAGAGAGAGAGAGAATAGTAGAGAGGCACCTGTAGATGTCCTGCAGCAGCAAGGCCTTTATGGTTGAAGTCCAGAGAAAGTACCATGGCAAATCGGCTGGAGGCTTCACTGTGATTAGAGCTTACACAGCCGAAGGAGTGCAGCACAGTGAACATGGCCTGGAGACGCTCCACTATTGTGACACACAAAATAGCAATATATGTCTACATCATAATTAACAATATGAAATCTTAGCTATTATTCTATGATTTATAGATCATTCTGGCAATTCTGGTCATAAGTCATACATATTTTACATACAACTGTGCAATGTTTTAAAGTTTTAGGTGAGTTGCACTAAATAATTGTGGGGTATTTGGGCATTTGAAAAACGCAGATGTTATAAACAACAGAGTGGCAACAGGGGTGTGCCAATTTGTGTGTGTGTGTGTGTGTGTGTGTGTGTGTGTGAGAGAGAGAGAGATAATGTGTGTGAGAATGTGTGTGTTTGTAAAGAGAGTTATTGAAAAGTACATTTAAAGTACGTGGCAAATAAAGCCAAAGTTTACAACACCTTTAGAGAAACAGTACAAGTAATGTGCAGGAAAAGTTAACACACCCCTGCTTATTTATCTATATTTTATGATGCATAGAATCCAATAAGATGTAACAATCAACAAAATTCAAATGAAAACCAAAAACAATATTTCAGGGTAAAAAAAAACCCTGCTTGCATATGTGCTCATTCATTAACCAATACAATCACATTTTGCTGAAAATACAGCACATTGGTTGTTGGATGTATATTATTTGGCAGTGTTATCCCACTCTTCCTTCTAAAAATGCTTGAAACCTACCATACTGCAAGAGGAACATCTTCTCAAATTATTTTAGAGGTTTTGATGGAATTTAGATTTGATTTCTGATTGGGCCATTTCAAAATATTGCTTTTCTTATTTTGCAAGCTATTCATGGTTCCATCTATTTTATCTGGAGTTTAAATCTCAGTTTTAAAGAAGCATTATGCTGCCTCCACAATGGTTAACCATAGGTATGGTGTCTTTTGGATGATAAGCTGTCCCGTTTTGGGGCCAAACAAATCTGTCAGAATTATGCCCAAAAGGTCTTATCATATCCTAACACATTAGCCACATGGTATGAGGTGATTTAGGCAGGCTTGAATGTTTTTCCTTGTAAGAAAGGACCTCTGTCTAGCCAATCTATATCCTAGAGATGTGAAGAATACAAGATATTGCTGTCTCTTGCAGGGACAGACCAGTACTTGCCAGATACAAGTTTCTTTATTGCTGCTGTTTATCTCTCAAAACCCAAATACATTTTTGTCTTGTCATTTTGTCAATTACGTAATAATATCATGTTCCTGATGAAAAAGATGCTACAGAAACAGCTTATATTCATTTAGGGTACCATAATCAAAATCACTGCATTGTTGAGAAGTTTATTTATGAATTAATTATAATTACCTTTGATCATATGCTTGAAAATGTAATTGTTTATTGTAAGTACAGTCACCCATGTCCCATAATAAGTGTGTTTACTTATTCAACCAGATTATGGACATTTCTCTCTCCACCCATTTGTTTTCATATTGGAATTAGTTGATGATTTACCTATATTTTCATTTTGCTTTTATTAGAAAAATATACAATATTAGCAGCAATTTTTAACTTTTTATAACCTCTATACTTCACAAACTAAATAATTTTACAGCCTTAATTTACAAATAAAAAAGTTATGTAAAAAAAAAAACCTTTATCTTTTTCAATTATCTTAATTATCATTGTACAGTGCCTGTCAAAAGTTTGAAAATATCTAGTCTTTTCTCATTTTCAAGAGACACATGCATGTTCCTTTTATTTATATGCAACAACCAGGTAATGTAACAGTATGAAGATTTACTTCGACCAAACAAATAAATAAACGAACAGATGTTAAACTTTATATTCATTTAAAAATTCTACCTTATCATGAGTAACAGCTTTACCAAACAGTCAGCTAAAATACTTTTCCATGCCTCTTTTAAAACTTGCCAAAAGTGTTTCTGACCTTGCATTTCGGTTTATCCCAGAGAAGTTCAATAGGATTTAGGTGTGGTCATTCTATAATTAATAACACTCCTGTCGACTGTTTGCTCTCTAAATAAAGGTTAAATAGCTTGAAAAGATGCTTCAGGTCAGTCCAAAAGGAATTTCATGGTGTTGAAGTATGGCATAGTTGCCATGTTGGTTTCCACACTTTTGACATGCACTGTATCTTAGGTGATTTTTTTTATTATTTCACTGCTTATTTGTCTTTAACATGTGTCTTTATTTTTTTAAAGCTGTACACTCTATACTGACAAAAGGATTGGGACTCCTGATTTTTCCAGCCATATGTGTTTCTTCCCCAAACTATTTGACGTCCCCAAAGGTTGGAGCCACACAATTGTATAGGATGTCTTTAGATGCAGTCATTTTCTCTTCATTTGAATTAGGAGATCCAAACCCATACCAGCCCATACCAGCACACACAAAGCAAGCTCCATTAAGATATAGTTGATATGATTTTTAGTGGAAATTCTTTAGTGATATGCTATAGAGCTCTGACCCCTGACCTTACTAACACCCTTGTGGCTGAATGAATGAAATGTAGTTATTATAACATATTATATATTATAACAGCAAATGGTAACTAAATGTGGACTGGTATGAAAACATTATTATATATATATAAAATTATAGAATAAACTGTGAAGAAGCACTATTCCATATAGTGAAATGTGAAAAAAACATTCAGCATACAAACTGCAAGCAAACTTTGCCATCTGTCAGTAAAAATTCTCAGGTGTACAGGTATCAGGTGTGCATTATGTTTTTTTCTTTTCCAGCTCCTAGCATACTAGGAGTGTTCAGTATCCTATGACCTTTACCCTAAACATAATTTGCTTTTGTCACTCAATACCTTTTTACACCACATATGCATTAAGGTACAAACAATAAACTCACAGGTAATGCTTTCTCCTGTTGTGCCAGCATGTTTGAGTAGTCCCCTGGCAAAAGCCTGGCACAATGTGGTCTTTCCTGTGCCGCTGCGACCCAGAGCCATTACACATTGATCCTTCCGTTGGCCCACCATAGACATATAAACCGTCTGAACCAGCGCTTGCAGAGGAGCAGGAGCTTCCCATGTGTCCCAGTGACGGGTTCGCATC
The DNA here is from genome assembly GCF_014805685.1 of Silurus meridionalis. Classification (NCBI taxonomy): domain Eukaryota; kingdom Metazoa; phylum Chordata; class Actinopteri; order Siluriformes; family Siluridae; genus Silurus; species Silurus meridionalis. The sequence goes on from NC_060894.1 coordinate 11,991,497, forward strand.
CCCTAATAAGAAAGAAAGAGTGAAAAATACAAACAGGAAAAATGAATACAAAAAACTTCACACATTTAAAGGAGGATTAGTATTTAACCGATAATAAAAGTGTTGTCAATAAAAGAATAAAGAAAAGAAAAGATAAACATTAATAAAAGAAGAAAAATATTTGCATGGTCAATCTTCTAATCTTCAAGTTTAGTTTTCTGTTTTTAAATAAATCAGCAAGTTAAAATACTTAAATAGAATGTGTTCATTAAAGTAAAGTCAATGTGTAATATTTTGTAATTAAAATAAGAAAAAATGTGCCATTAGAACCAGGCACTTGACAAAAGATGAAGACACCAACTGGAAAGCTCAAAAGTGAAAAATACCTTTCCAGATGTTGCTAAAGGAGGCCAGAGGGCCAGCAGGTTTGGTCCAGCATGTGTAAGGGCCATGTGGGCTTTAGCTCGGGTGGTCAATGTGTGCAGAATACTGGACTCATTTACACTCACTAACTGACTCAAGTCCTCACACAAGTCCAGCTCTGGTGGGTTCAGCTGTGGATAGAAAACCAACATATATCTTTCATAGAATTGTGAAATGTTGTATAATACACAGTTGATACAGCTATGGGAAGTGAATATAATATATTACACTGTTATAATAGAAGAACAACAACTCCTAGGTATAGAAATATCTTTATAAAAAAGGCACCACTATTGGTCAAACAAAGGTTTTTTAGGGAAATTGTAAATAATTTTAAATTTAATAGCAGCACAGTCTCAAAAAAGTTGGTACAGGGTCATGATTACCACTGTATAGGACCCACTTTTCTTTTAGAAGCTTCAAGAATTTCTCCTGACAATTTAGTACAAAATATGCAGATTAGATCAAAACTTGATAATGATTATAGGCAGGAAAAGCATGTTTAAATGTTAACTCTCCTGTTAATATCCTCTGTTCATAGGATATTAAGACATAAACACACAAAATTCTATTAGTGTTGTTCCAAGGGAAGAATTAACCATTTACCCAAATATAGAAACAGGGTAAAATGTTCACCTTTTCAATCTCGTACTGTGCGACATCGTGTACAGAGCCATCTGTGTGGAGTCGAACCCTCACTTTCCCAAAAGGGAGCTCAGGTGTTCCTTCATCAGGCTTCAACTGAGTAGCTGTTTGTTATGAATCATACATTTACACAAACATACAGGAAACACATAAAAAGTATGCTCAGTATATATGCGTATTTATGCATATAAATTTTGCAATATTTCATCCAAATATCATCAGCGTCCCTAAAATAGTTTTTATAGACTGAACACTTTTAACCAGTTACTGAACTAGAGCATTTTGGGTTAATTAGCCAGGACATTTTAAATACTTAATCTGTTATAAAATAGACTTTTTTTTCTCAATTTGACATTTGTGGACTGTAGTAAGATACCATTGATTGTCAAAGATTTAAAACAGTAGAAAACAATTAATTCTGAGGCTTTTCCACATAATTAGGCCTTTCCAAAAGAATAGGTGTAAATATTGTTTGCTTTACACTGCATACTCTGAATTAAATAATCTGATGCTATTGCAAACTTGAAATTCTCTAGCAATGCAAAACTCTGTAAAATATCATTGTTGTATCAAATGTGCTAAATATACATGTTTTTATGCTGTAAAAACTCACCAAGGGTGTAGCCATTGTTATGCATATACCACACTGTTTCAGCTTCATACCAGACATCCCTCTGTAGACAGTGTGTGTGTGTGTGTGTGTGTGTGTGTGTGTGTGTGTGTGTGTGTGTGTGTGTGAGAGAGAGAGAGAGAGAGAGAGAGAGAGAGAGAAAGAGAGAGAGAGAGAATATTACAACTGTATACCATAAAATGACTGCATATATATATATATATATATATATATATATATATATATATATATATATATATATATAGATGAATCCAGGAAAATTACAATATATGAATTTTAAACTATTTATTTGTATGATACAGCTGCAAATAAGTATTTGAACACCTGTCTATCAGCTAGAATTCTGACCCTCACAGACCTGTTAGTCTGCCTTTAAAATGTCCACCTCCACTACATTTATTATCCTAAATTATATGCACCTGTTTGAGGTCGTTAGCTGCATAAAGACACCTGTCCACCCCATACAATAAGTAAGAATCCAACTACTAACATGACCAAGACCAAAGAGCTGTCCAAAGACACTAGAGACAAAATGTTACACCTCCACAAGGCTGGAAAGGGCTACGGGGAAATTGCCAAGCAGCTTGGTGAAAAAAGGTCCACTGTTGGAGCAATCATTAGAAAATGGAAGAAGCTAAACATGACTGTCAATCTCCCTCAGACTGAGGCTCCATGCAAGATCTCACCCCGTGGGGTCTCAATGATCCTAAAGAAGGTGAGAAATCAGCCCAGAACTACACGGGAGGAGCTGGTCAATGACCTGAAAAGAGCTGGGACCACCGTTTCCAAGGTTACTGTTGGTAATACACTAAGACGTCATGGTTTGAAATCATGCATGGCACAGAAGGTTCCCCTGCTTAAACCAGCACATGTCCAGGCACGTCTTAAGTTTGCCAGTGACCATTTGGATGATCCAGAAGAGTCATGGGAGAAAGTCATGTGGTCAGATGAGACCAAAATAGAACTTTTGGGTCATAATTCCAATAAACTTGTTTGGAGGAAGAAGAATGATGAGTACCATCCCAAGAACACCATCCCTACTGTGAAGCATGGGGGTGGCAGCATCATGCTTTGGGGTGTTTTTCTGCACATGGGACAGGGCGACTGCACTGTATTAAGGAGAGGATGACCGGGGCCCACGTATTGCGAGATTTTGGGGAACAACCTCCTTCCCTCAGTTAGAGCATTGAAGATGGGTCGAGGCTGGGTCTTCCAACATGACAATGACCCGAAGCACACAGCCAGGATAACCAAGGAGTGGCTCTGTAAGAAGCATATCAAGGTTCTGGCAAGGCCTAGCCAGTCTCCAAACCTAAACCCAATAGAGTATCTTTGGAGGGAGCTCAAACTCCGTGTTTCTCAGCGACAGGCCAGAAACCTGACTGATCTAAAGAAGATCTGTGTGGAGGAGTGGGCCAAAATCCCTCCTTCAGTGTGTGCAAACCTGGTGAAAAACTACAGGAAACGTTTGACCTCTGTAAATGCAAACAAAGGCTACTGTACCAAATATTAACATAGACTTTCTCAGGTGTTTAAATACTTATTTGCAGCTGTATCATACAAATAAATAGTTAAAAAATCATATATTGTGATATCTGGATTTTTTTTTTTTTTTTATTATGTCTCTCACAGTGGACATGCACCTACGATGACAATTTCAGACCCCTCCATGATTTCTAAGTGGGAGAACTTGCAAAATAGCAGGGTGTTCAAATACTTCTTTTCCTCACTGTATATATATATATATATATATATATATATATATATATATATATATATATATATATATATATATATATATATATATATATATATATATATATATATATATATATATATATATATATATATATATATATATATATATATATACACATACACACACACACACACACACACACACACACATACACCGGCAATTAAAATTAGATTACAATTCTGAAAGAATGACATCTTCACTGCTCAACAGTTGAGGGAGTTTTTGTCTACCAGAACACCTTTTCCACAAAATAAAGGTATTTAAAAAAAAAAAAACATTTTTCAGAAAACACGCTGATTAAAATTAGAGAACACTTTCAGATACCTCCCAGTTATTGGTGTTAATCTGGTACCTGGTGCTAATTTTCTTGATTATCTGTCAACCCCTATTTAACTGGCAGCCTAACTTCCAGTTTCACTGACTCTGCAAGATGGTGGGCCGTTCTAAAGTGACTGAAAGGCTCCGGCAGCAGGTTGTCCAGATGAAGGCCAAACGGATGACGCTTTCAGCCATAGCAAGACAAGTTGGTCGTTCCAAATCTGTGATTTCAAGAATATTGAATCTTTACAACATCACAAACTCATTCAAGTCCTCCAAGAAGGCTGGTCGTCCACGGAAGACAAATACAAGAGAGGACAGGATACTGCAGCTGGAATTGCTCACCAGTTCAGCACTGAACAGGGTAAGGATCTGTCTCGTCATACAGTGTCTCGACGTTTAAGAACATTTGGACTGAAAGCCCACTCTGCAGTGACCAAACCTCTCATTAGCAGAAAGAATCAAAAGGCTAGACTAAGCTTTGCTGAGGAGCATGTTGTGTAGACAGAAGAGAACTCGTCCAAAGTTCACTTCAGTGATGAAAGCAAGTTTAATTTATTTGGGTCTGATGGGAAACATTATGCTCAGCGACAAACTGGAGAAAGACTGAACCCAAAGTGTGTAAAGAAGTCAGTGAAAAGTGGAGGAGGAAGTGTCATGGTTTGGGGCATGTTTTCTGCAGCAGGAGTTGGGCCTCTTATACAGCTACATGGCAGAGTGAATGCAAATTTTTATCAGTCTTTCAGTTGTTTTACACTTTTTTGTTATGTATATAATTCCATATATAATTCCACGTGTTAATTCATAGTTTTGATGCCTTCAGTGTGAATCTACAATTTTCATAGTCATGAAAATAAAGAGAACTCTTTGAATGAGAAGGTGTGTCCAAACTTTTGGTCTGTACTGTATATATAATGTAATATTATATATATATATATATATATATATATATATATATATATATATATATATATATATATATATATTGTATATGTATATATACATACATATATGGGAACATGTACCCTCTTATTAATAATAGTATTAATATTGTTAATTATAACATACCAATGTTAACATACTAAATCACCATTACTCTAATATACTGTAAGTACATTGATAAAGATAAGTCATCATGTTTTAACATAAATCGCCTTAAAAAGTGTCTTGTCACATCCTAACAGGATTTTACACTTGAATCAACAGTCCTTATCCCAGGTGAACCCTGATAGAATAAGCTATTATAAAGTGAAAGAGCAGATTTATGCCCACTGCCATGTTCAATGTCAAAAATGTATGTAGTGCTAATTATTTTTTATCCTACAAAACAATAAAATGGTTTGTTAAAAAAGAAAATTAAAATTGTTTTGTCAGCTTTAAATACTCAAAATTATGGGTTTTTTATTTCCAGTAAATGAGTGATTAAAATGGTTGCGTATAATTTGCAATGCTATCAAAGCTACTAATAGCAAATAGATTTTTATGCAGTAAATTTCAGTCTGTGAAAATATTTTTTTGTAGAAAAACACAGCACCTTATCTGAAGAGCTTCATAAAATTGTTTTAGTCACCTTAGCTAATTGTAATAAGACACATAATTCAAGTGTGTTGTTTCAACCTACCACAGGCTTCTTGGGTTCCTCAGTTAGGGTGATATCAGCAAGCTGTCCTTCTGGCTCTTGTCTCAATTCTATTATCTTCTCTTCCTTAACCTTTTTTACACCCAGCTGTACCTCTGCTTTTTCTTTCAGGTTCTTTTTCTCTGCCAACACCTCTGAAAACTTTAATGTGCTGGAACTGTTTTCCTGTTTAAGGTCACTTTGCTCAGGTGTTTTGACTCTGAAGTCATCTTTCTGAGTCATGGCATTTGGACTTAGGCTCTGTCTTGGCAAGGACGTTTTCCTTTCCTTCAGGGCAGCATTAACCATTTGCTCTGCCCTGAGGGCCATCTCTGCCTCCAGGATGGGTGGGGTTTCGTCTGGAAGCAGAAATTGCTGGACCAAGTTCTCACTTAGTTTGCTTGGCTGTGAAGAGGATAAAAATTAATGTGGTCTAATAAGGGTGAAAAAGACACCTGACACACCATCAATGTATTAAAAACTGTGAATCTCATCAGCTTCTCACCGCCTTCTCTTCCTTTAGCTCAGGTTCTTTCAACTTAGTTTCCTTTTCGGTCTCTCTCACAAGCTGCTTAAGGAATCCACCGGGTACAACAGAAACAGAAGGGGGAGGTTGAGTAGCCGGCAGTGGCTTCTTCTCATCTTTGATCTGCACACAGTCAGTAATAAAAAGGAGCACCTGTTAAAAGATGCCTCATACAAACAAACACAGTTTAGACACAATCACTTACATGAAAATAAAATACCCTGTTAAGACCAAGGTGTAAAAAAACAAGCAAAACAAAACCAAAACGTCAGAAATGAAAATGAAATCATAAATAACTAAACTATTAATGTTAACTAGAGAACTAAGTGCTATAAGGTTTTATCTGCCATTTAATGTTACAGTCTAGCTGTTTACATTTATTAAATATTATATACAATAGAAAACCCAGTGATAAAGAAAATAAAAACAAGAGGATGAAGAACAGAATGGTTAATTAAACAAAAGAACAAATAGAAAATGGAGATTTGAACAATAAATGCAGTATTTTAAAGTTAAATTTGATTGTTAGTTTGTTACATTTTGGTAAATTACAGTTTCACTGCTTACAGTACGTGTATGTTAGATTTTTTTTGTCCAATCAGATTTCAGCCTCTATGTGCTGCCATGTCAATCTAATCTGCCAAGCTGGCCTGTTTACCATAGAGAACATTATCGATGGGTCTGTTTCTTTAACCAATCAGATTTCATATTCACCTCACAGGGCCAACTAGCTGACCCAGAATAGCGTCAGCATTTTTACATCCTCTGATTGGTTGGTCAGAGAAACACTGTTACAGCCAAGTTCGACGGGCAAAACATGCCTGAAGTGCTCTGCACACATTAATACATGTGAGTTAGACTTTTTTACGCCCACAATGGCTGACGGAGGAAGAGAAGTTAATTTGGTCTTAATCATACTTAAAAATCGTGAGGAGAGGTCTGCACAAGTTGCGTTTATAGTGTAGAGGTTTGGAATTGACTTAACTGGGTTTCTTGCTTTAGTAAAATGGTATTCACCCTTCATACATAAAATTTCTCTCTCTCTGTAATGGCACATCCATAAATGGTTTCTATAATTGCGACATGATAGTGGTGGTATTAAGAGGTGGATTAAGTCAGGCAAGTCCTCACTGAAGACCCAGGTACCAAATGCACGGCCCGCCACTGATGTACTGTATGTACACTGCCGATCAAAATTAGAGAACAATTTATAAACAATTGAACAATTCTGAAATAATGTCATCTTCACTGCTCAACAGTCGAAGTAGTTTTTGTCCTGCCCATACCATGCTACCAGAACACCTTTTCCACCACCACCATGCTTGACTGTAAGCAAGACACAATTTCTTTTGGTTCTCCTTGCTAGGGTGTCGCCACACATGCTGGAGCCCGACAAGTTTATTTTATTCTTATCAGACCACAGGACATGGTTCCAGTAATTCATGCTCTTGGGCTGGTTGTCTTCGGCAAAACATTTGTGGGGTTATTTTGAGTCTTCTTTGAGACTTGTTGCAGTTTGTGGAATATGGTCTGAGCACTGACAAGTGGACCTTCCACTTCTGCAACCTCTAACGCATTGCTGGCAGCACTCATGCGTCTGTTTTTTGAAGCAGCTTCTGCAAACTCTGTTTGACCCTGACCACTGTACTGTAACTCAGTTTTAGGATGTCACCGATCTTCTTATAGCCTAGGCCATCTTTGCGGAGAGCAACAATTCAAATTCTCTAGTTCTTTGCCATGAGGTGCCATGTTGAACATCCAGGGGTAAGTATGAAAGAATTGTACTCAAAGCACCAAATTTTAACTGTTTAAATACAAGATTCACAAATTTGTATAATCCTGCTAAGCAGATAAAAACATGAACATGATGAATAGGACATGTGGCTTTATATGATTACTGTAAGTGACATACAGCTGTGATCACTTAGGGTGTACTTACTTTTGTTGCCAGCTATTATGAAAATAATGGCTGTATGTTGTTAATTTCAAAGGACAATAAATATGTACTGCAATCCAAACTGCACAATGACTACTCTAAAATATATCCTAGTTTAATGTCTATAGTAGTCCCTTGAGAAGATTTACTAAAATTGTTGCTGCAATGTAAGGGGTGTACTATATTGATACTATACACTATGTGTCAGGCAAAACATTACATTATAACCAACTGCCCAGTATTCTGTTGGTCCCCCTTTTGCAGTCCTGTCCTGTTGAGCATAAACAGCATTAACTACTTCGGCAATCTGAGATCAAACCACAGTTGGATAAGACCACATTGGCCAGCCATCGCTCCCCACTTTCGATAGATACTGACCACAGCAGAACAGGAACCCCCCCACAACAGCTGCAGTTTTGGAGATGCTCTGACCCAGTTATCTAGCCATTCCGAATTGGCCCTTGTTAAACTTGCTCAAATCCTTGCTCTTGTCCATTCCTGTTTCTAGCGCATCAACTTTGAGGACAAAATGTTTCCCTGCTGCCTAATATATCCCACCCACTAATAGGTGCCATAATGGAGAGATAATCATCATGTATAATATGATCTTATTTCACCCCTACAGATCACAGATTTAACCCGTGTACATGGATTGTGTAAAGTTCTCTGATCAAACACCAGTCATCTTATACATTTACTTCAGCATTAACTTAATTTATATTTTAACTTATAATTTATGGATATTTATTGAATAATTGATTAAATGTTCAGTATGCATAAACACAACATCTGTAAGTAACTAATCTGACAAGAGAACTTCAAAAATACTTTACTTGTATTACAATCATCTCTAATAGTTTTGAAGTATTTTGAAAAGTGCATGTTTATGGAGAAATCATGGTAGAAAAACCAACTGGATTTCAAATATGATCAATCACCAATTACTTGATTGGTCACTCTCTTTGCACTTGGTATTTATCTTATTAAAAGAGGCTATTGATCTTTCTCAGCCTTAAGCTCGAGTTCTCTTCTGACAGCCATCTTGAGGTGAAAACTAACACATACTTTGTTTGACCCATGTGAACACAAACTGTCCTCTTTTCATGTATATGTGTCCCACAAATGACTAGTGATAAAGAAAATAATGCCTTTATTCCCTCAGCCCCAGTTATGTTCTTTTGTGTCTGTCTCTTATATCATTAATATAATTAGTATTGTCATTATTTTCAATGTAATAATATTTTAAAGCAAACATTCTTAAATCTCAGAGGGTGTCCAAATCAAACAATGTGGACACTAAGGCTTTTCTGAGCATAGAACGCATTCTATTTCCAACTGCATTCAAAATTCACAACATACTGATGCCTTTGCGCTTCAATGATTTAGAACTAGCTTAAACATGACTAAACTGTAAATGTTTATTGATTTTTTTTTTTTTTACTGTGAAGGAATAATTGATTAATTCAGCTCTTTTCATTTGCATTATGTGAACTATTTACAGTTTTTTTTCCATAGGTTCTATTATTTGTATTACAATTTTTTTCTTTGTTAAAAAGAGGCTATTCTTTACACCTTATTAATTAAATCAGGCATGCAAAAATCTCAGAGCATCATGCAGAATAACAGGGAGATGTTACACCTGCCTTCTGCTCCCACAGTTTTAAACGTGAGGACAGTGCCATTGTGGACAGGGGCCACACTAATACAATTCAGCCAGGTGTGCTCTTTTGGTGTTGTGAAGAAACTAGGAGCAGTAATGAAACAGTCACACTGTGGACCTGCAAAAAGAAAAAGAATGTGTCATGAAGGAAAGAGTGAAGTACGTTTCTTTTAACACACTCAGTATGCAATAATCGTAATAATTATCTTAATATTAAAATATATTTTAAATGTTTTCCAGCAATGCAAGTGATGCGCCACCACGTTATACCACCCATGCTGCCTATGAATGTCTTTGTTACTGTAAAATCTATAAACACAATGAACGCATAATACAAAATCCAATGCAATGTATACTGTACATATACATGACAGATAAAGCCTGATCTAATGTGACAGAAAAAATCCCTTTATTATGCAGCAGAAAAGATTCTGGTGTCTTGATATACATAAAAGTGGCTGCAAAGGTGTCAAAGAAATGTATCAAGGTCATCTTTTTACAGTCAGGTTCATTATTTTGTTTATGACCATCTATTAAATCTCAAATTAAATTATATTTTATTGCAATTCCAATAATTAGTTGGAAATCATTCAGTCAATGACTGCCTGACTTGTGGAAGCTACAGCCATAACCAGACACTGGGTTTCTTCCCTGGTGATGCTCAGCCTAGCTTTTATTGGAGTTCTTGGTTGTCCTTGGGGTATTTTGCCTCCAGCATGTGAAATGCATGCTCAGTTGGTTGACTTGGCTCTTACAGAACATTCCACTTGTTTCTCTTAAAAAAGACCTGGGCTGCATTCAAGCTGACACTATATCAGTAATGCAACCATAAATAACACCATGGTTCCCCAAGTAGCCTTTGTGATATACGCCCAAGAAGACTTCTGGTGAAGAACACACTTTAAAAAAATGTATGAAGTCAGAGCTTGAAAGATAGACAATGATGCATTACTTCTGAGGCGTTCCTATTAAATGTGTACAGAAATAGAACACCTATATAAAGACAATGATTTAAAAAAATGTAAAAGAAATAAACAGTGATTCACAATAGCTCTTGTATGCTTGTGCAGAATTAATTGGTAAATAATATGGATGGCAAACTTGAAAACTTTATGAATTTATAAGTGCATATGCCTTGAATAAACTTATCTTAATATTAACACTAAACTTTAAAAGCAAAGTTATCTTTAGAAATCATTTCACCACTAACTTTAAGGAATAGTGTGGAACATGTTGAGTATCATAACAATAATTGGTGTGGGACTAATTTAATTGGTTATGTCCTCAGGAAACTTATAAGACCACATGAAAAAGGTGCTGTTCTGACTTCAGCACCGGTTTCGACCTAATAAAATATTAATTATCCATTCCAACTTGTTTTTTTTTTTTTTTATAAATAAAAAATCATTTAGAAACTCGGTCTGCTGTGCTGTTCTTAGATTTCAGTTCAAGTCGGAGCCGCCATTATTATTGAGGCCAACTCAAAACCCACCTTAAGCTATGAGCCACCAAAGCTACACAGGCCCAGTAAATACGACCCAATATTCTACTCGATTTTTAAACATAGTTGTTAAAGTTCTTGTAAAAATTCTGACTTGAAATGGAAAACCAAGACATACCTTGTGAAGGCTTCGTTTGAATAATAAAAAAAAAGGTTGTCGTCCAAATAAAATTTGGTTTGTGAAATACTTTAAAGAAAAAAGAACAAGCCACACAGGCCTACTGTCACTCACTAATTCACACAGCCAGACTGAAATAAGAGTGGCACAGCCATGAGTGCATGCACACACACAGATAAGCAAAGCAGCTGTGTTAACACGAGACCCTGCTATAAATATCTTCGTGGCGGATGGTGGCGTAAGCATGCTACCCTGTTTGGGAAGCTTTAACTAGACAAGGTACAGCTTTGCAATATTATTTGAAAAGGGATCTTTTTGTTTTACTTTAAATAGGATAACATCAAACATGATAAAGCGTGGTAGTTCTATTAACATTTTTTAAAGGCTATTGTTTGAAATAAGCAACAGGTGAGAAAGAAAACAAGCCCAGAGTTCTAGCTGGCTGTGTGATGGACAAAATCAGCTGTGAGTAACAGGCTGGAGGAGGAGCTTCAGGAACATCCCTTAGGACAGCATTGGCTAGAGTGCTAGCAAGAGGAGAGGAGCTGACAGAAAACAGTTTGTAAAAACAGGACTAAAATCAATTAAATCATTTAAAAATATTGAATGGAAGGAGTAACACACTTTCATGACAAATAAAAAAAAAAAAAAGCTGATTTGACCATTTGGTTTTGAGATATTAAATTACATAAAACTTATAATACTTTTACTGGAGCTCTCAGTCTGAGGCTGTCAAATTTCATCAGATTATTGTGGCCTTGGTACTTTAATACATTTAATGTCTCTTGATAAACATTTAAAGATAAACAGCAAACCTTTAGCAAAAATGTACATGTGCATCTGAATCATTAAGACAACAAACAAGGCAAAGTACACGAAAAAAAGGCTTTTATTTCTGAACTTTTAATTGGCAGTCCAACACATGTTTCTAGATTCTCTGGGGGGAAACGATAATTACTGGATATTTTCATCAATAATAATAACTGCCTTCATTTTAATGATAATAACCTATACAGTAGTACAAGTGTTTGCTTGTGGCACAAAAAAAACAAACAAAAAAAAAATCAATCTTCTACAGCTCCGCGCACTAGCAAAACACATGTACATGTATAGTTAGCACAAAGGGATTATCTCCTCCAACCAGACAATAAATATGAAAAAAGGCAAGAGAATCTTGCAATAAACAGACAAAAAAATAATCTGTAGGTATACTATCTAAATTTATGTGCAAGATCTGAGCTGATTCTTCACCACAAATATTTGAAATTTACATAGAACCCAATACCCATTCCAGGCTTTTAGTTTCGATATTTACCCTTTAAATAAACCTAAGACATTTCTAATTTCATTTAATTAACATACACACACATATACATACATATATATATATATATATATATATATATATATATATATATATATATATATATATATATATATATATATATATAATGTGTGTGTGTACATACACACATTTTTCTTTTTTATTCCTATTTGTTGTATTTTGTTAACTGCCATTTTGATACCTGCTTTTCCATACAAACCTACCCCTACAAGAACAGACACACAAGCATTTGAATGAGGCAAACCTCAACATCATGAATAAAAAGCTAAAAATTAAAATAAAATATAAAAACCCCTGAAATAAAACATGGATATTCAGGATTGTTGGAGGTGCTCCTTCTTTGAGAACTGGGTAAGGAAAAATGCCTTTCTTGACAGGTGCCAGTGATGGCAGCTCACTTAGTGGATAGCCACTTTTCAGTGTGTTAATGACATCAAAATCTCCTCCCACTGGACCACCTAAATTTGGTCACGTTTGTACCATTCTCTCAAAAATCATAAACTTCCCTGTAAAACGTACCAATTTTGGTTTGAAGGGAATGGAAATGGAGAATTGTGATCAGTGCTATACACACAAACATTTTTTTTTTTTACTGATTTAAGACAATTTCCTACAGTCTTTTGGCACATATCTGTTAGCTAGTGAAGTCTGGAGGTACAGTGATTTCACTTAAATGTCCAAACTATTTTGTTTTTTTAAAAGAAAAAAAGAAAAATAGAAAAAAAGAAAAAAGGAATATTTAAATCTTTCTCTAGGATGGCACCTCCATGACACTTAAAAGCTACACATACATTTGCAAAAGTCAGCATCACATGCAAATCAAAAGTTTTCCTTTAAAAAGCATGGAAAGAACCACTTATATAAAAAAAAAAAAGAAAAAAAGAAAAAAAAAAAAGCTATTGCATGGAAAACCTGAAATATACAAACAGAAGAAAAAAATAAACTAAACGAAAAAAAATCCACTGTTCAAAACTGCCTTTTAAGCTGTGCTCTTTTCTGCCAGTCAAAAATGCATGTATTTCAAAAAGTCTATTAGAAATTTGCATTTTGTCACATTCAAAACAATATAAAAAATTAAACTATACTGAAATCAAGCATTACAACAAATGGTTTAAGTTTGTTTTCCCCACTGTCCCTGTAGCTCAGCTTTTTCTCAAAAACCGTTGTCAATGTCCTCACTCGGGGATGGAGAATATCGCATATGTGCAGTGCTGATAACAGTCTGTCTACCTGCAGCTGAATGATGGCAACACTAACACATGCAGGGTGTGGCCAAGATGAGAAACATGTACCTCACTATGAGAGAAGCCATTTTGCAGTCATTTAGTTTTTCACACTTGTATCTCACCCTGAGGTATGCATGAACGATTGGAGCGCCATCAAACCCAACCCACCCTTTCCCCAAATCCAAGACAAAAGAACAGAAGTACAGACAGAATAATCCCCCATATATGCAAACATCTTACAAGAAGGGTATACTACAGATGCACAGAGAAAGAACTGCTTATATATAAAGTCAGATCAGGACTGTGCAAAGATACTTGCTTTTTTCCAACCTGTCTTTTCAATTTGTTGCACATTGTCTTGTCTAACAAAGCATTCCTGGAAAAGGTGGGCACACAAAACAGGGAAAATGCAGTTTGTTTTGGTTCTTTCCTCATATTTCCTTAAATTTCACTGAAGTCATGCTGAAGACAAGCAGGTTTGGCTCGAAGATTTCTATCGGTGTTGGCACTTTTTTGAACTTCAATGAGTAGGGATGGAGTTCAGAGTTTGAAGACGGTGCAGCGGGCTTGAGGCATTATGGGGAAAAGAGTGTGGCATTTCATTTTCATTATTAACCAGTGAAATATTTTTCTCTTGAGGCACACAATAGCACAACAAAGGGAATGATGTGTATGGATACTTTCACTGGCCAAAATTTAAAGCCCTATCACAATTAAGTGACCAAACATACATCCATGCACACACAAAATACACATTGCTGCATGCAAGTGCTCAGTCAGCAAAATAATTTAAATTTGATCGCTCAAAGGGCCGAATGTCAAATTTCCCACTCTTACAGAGTTATTACTATCAACTCCTCTCATTAAAAAGTGTATCCTTGATCACTGACAGATCCTCGGTGCAGAACATCACAATGTGTGTAGAGAAGGGAAGTGGAAAAGATCACAACAGCCCAACCACCACAGTCCACCAATCACAATGCAAAAAAAAAAAACAACAAACAAACAAGAAATTTAAAGGCAAAGGCATTCAGCTGCAGTCCTTAAAAGCTGAAATCAAGGAGGATTTGGTGATTTCTCTGCTTTAACATACCCTCAAAAGATACTGGTGATTTAAAACAGGTGTCTGAGCAGGGAAAATATGAACTCTGGTGATCCAAGACTGCAGCTGGGCACCTCTGACTTCCAACATTATTTTATACTAAAAATCAACCCTAATGAATTTCAAGAAATAAACCAATCAAGGTGTCCCTGGATATTACAAAAAGGTACAACAGAGGCAATGTTGTAAAATCTATTTTGAAACACATTACATCAAACTAGACCTTAGCATTGCCATTTTATTTTTGACTATTACTGAGCTCTTGAAGTTTAGACAAAGACATTCTACCAGCTTCCACTGTGGTGGCTTTAGTGCTGACTTAGAACAGCATGCAGCCTACTATCTCTGCATGCATAGACCCATGTGGCCTACTATCTGCATCTTCACACAGAGAGCTTTATCCTGAGCATACAGAGACCAACACATTCACAGTAGAGGAAAGAGCAGCAGGAGGACAGGATTCAGCTTCCCACAGCATCACATTGCAGTCTACGTACATGTGCGCTTGGGTAAAGGGACAGCTGATGCCAGGCCCTGCCTGGGGAGAACACTGAGTAAAGAAGAGGAAGTTCACAGATTAAGCGAGAGAGATGAAAAGCAAAGAGCAGAGCAAGGACACAATGTCACTGTATGCCTCATTTGAGTTCAATCTTGTCCACATAAATGTCTTCATTCAGCACCGACATCAACATTGGTCCTTCACTGCTGTCTAGGAATGACAACTGCCCAGTGTGTCAATTTGGATGAGTGTGTGCTAGACAGATGAAAAGTCAAGTAGAACTTTAAACAGTC
Source organism: Silurus meridionalis (assembly GCF_014805685.1). NCBI lineage: Eukaryota > Metazoa > Chordata > Actinopteri > Siluriformes > Siluridae > Silurus > Silurus meridionalis. The sequence continues at coordinate 12,007,076 of NC_060894.1, forward strand.
CTTGCGGAGGGCTGTTTTTAAACATTTATATGCTTTATTGGTGGTGGCAGAGATGGAGGATAAATTTAAACAAGTGGTGCAATGTCTGCAAGTGTAAAAGAATGCATGATTATGAGGGAGGGTTGGGGCTAAAGACATCAGTGGCTCACAGGCCGTTGCTGTTGCGGTGTGTGAGAGGTGGTTTGGACAGTTCCACCACACCGGCACGACCCTTGCCGATTACTTTAGGAGCACGACGCAGCAGTTTCTGGGCCTCTGTGAACGCTTCGTTAAGCTCCTTCTTCCACTGTACAAACTCTGGGTCACTCTGTGGACAAAGTAGCAAAGGATAGGCAGATTACAAATTGACATCATGTGATATGTAGATATACTGGGGGTTTTTTTGTATCAATTCTATTATTCAGATTTTTTTTTTAAAGAACATAATACACATATGCAGGTACTTTTATTTTTATAGTATCAGTAAGATTACTTCTGTTAAAAAAGAATGACTTGGATTAAAACTTTGGATTTTTTATGTTAATTGTAACTGCATACATGTACCCCAGTAAAATACTATTGGAAAGTCACACGTGTAAATTCAAAACTGAAACTTTACTGACAAGTGCACTGCATTTTCTGTGAGTGACTAGGCTTATGAGAATGATTTGGCACAGAGGAATATGTCCTACCTCACACTGCAAAACAAACTGTTTCCCTCCTTTGATCCTCAGGAGGATGCATTTCTTGTCTTTGATCTGTGTTTCCTCAACACTCACTATTTGCTCCATTGTTAACAGGTTTTGCTGCACAAAAGACAAAATAGTGCATAGTGAGAAACTGCTGAAAATTGAGCAAAGCATTACATTTATCAGAATATGTTAATGTCTCAAAAAAACAAGCATTGCTTGAATAAGTGCATTAGGTAGATTTAAATTTTCAATCAAATAAAAAAAAAATAAAATTATGTTATTCTGCTTTTAGCTTGTTTATCCTCCAGTTGATTGTTTTCAAAACCAGTTATAAAATGAGACCAACCAAACAAGCATGACTGCCCTGGCTGGTGCCATCAGACAACTCAATAGCAAATAAGAATGATACAGACAACCTGTAAATCATTGCAAGGCATGACCATGACTTCCTTAGACTGTACAATAGACTTATTAGTACTAAAGGTACTTGACAGAATCTATATTTGATGTAATATCACCTAAGAATCAACAGTTTTGGGCAAAAAACATCTGACATAATGCTAGAACCCACAAGCAGCAAAATCAACAGCAGAAACATGTCCAAAACAACGGCCATCTCCAGGCTGGCTGTCATGCCTCGTAATGAGCCTAGGCATAGGTGCATATGCACCAGCAGAATTCTTAACAGATAATTAGATGGAGCTGAATATGGTGATTCAGCTGGTAGGTAGTCATCAAGATGTGTGGTCAGAGAACTTTTGGGAGCTGAGGAATGTGAGCATCTGAGTTACGTTTTTATAAATTTAAGCTAAGCTCAAACTGCCACATATTTAAGGCTTTTTTCAGTGTTTACGCTTGATAAATGGCGTATGTTTATCAAAAGGTGTTTATAACCAACAGGCTGTTTAGACTGAGGAACACTGAACCAGAACAAAAATGTACCAATCTTGTGTTGGCACTAGCATCAACACGCAGACAAGGTGGAAGCTGCAAAGCATCTTTAAGATGGTCAATGCCAAGGCACTGCTTAGGTAGACTAGTCTACTAAACTGGAGGAAATACTTTTTCAGATAATTATTTTGCTATATTTGACTATTAAACACAAATTAAATTACTTATTTTGTGCTTTAAAACGTTAAACAATGTAAATACCTGCACTGTTCAATAAATTTTTTTTTTATTTTAACAACGGACATTAGGAGAGATGGCAGTGGAGTTTTTAAACAGGATTTTGTAAGGTGAGAGGATGCCTGAGGAATAGAGAAGGAGTGTGCTGGTACTGATCTTTAAGAACAAGGGAGATGTGCAGACCTGCAGTAACTACAGGGGAATTAAGTTGATCAGTCATACCATAAAGACGCCTTTTTTGCTTTGAGAATGTTGATGGAAAAGTATAGAGAAGGTCAGAAGGAGTTGCATTGTGTGTTTGTGGATTTAAAGAAAGCGTATGACAAGAGAGTGCCAAGAAAGGAGTTGTGGTACTGTATGAGAAAGTCAGGTGTGTCAAAGAAGTATGTGAGGGTGGTGCAGGACATGTATGAGGACAGTGTGACAGCAGTGAAGTGTGCAGTAGGAACAACAGACTGGTTCAAGGTGAAGGTTAGACTGCATCAAGGATCAGCTCTAAACCCTTTCAGTGGGCAGTGGAGTGGTGCAGTTGCAGGGTATGTTGTTGTATGGTTTAGAGACAGTCGCATTGAGTAAAAGACAGGAGGTGGAGCTGGAGGTAGCAGAGCTGAAGATGTTGAGATTTTCGTTAGGAGTGACCAGGTTGGACAGTATTAAATATGAGTTTATTAGCGGAACATGTAGGCACATGTAGGACGTTTTAAAGACAAGGTAAGGGGGGAGAGATTGAGATGGTTTGGACATGTGCAGATGAGGGACATGGGTTATATCAGTAGGAGAATGCTGAGGATGGAGCTACCAGGAAGGAGGAAAAGAGGAAGGCCAAGGAGGAGGTTCATGGGCGTGATGAGGGAAGACATGCATGTAGTTGGTGTGAAAGAGGCAGATGTAGAGGACAGGGAGTGTATGGAGACAGATGATCCGCTGTGGCGACCCCTAATGGGAGAAGCCGAAAGAAGAATGCTGCATTTGAACGGGTTTTTCCACAAAGTGCTACTGTAAGATCAATCAACATTTTAGCCTTTTAATCGAATAATACTGCCAATACAGTTTACTGTTTTAAGTAGTTACATATTACTCATTAGTTATCTGGCTAGCTTGTTGCTAACAAAACACAAGCAAAGAGGCAGCCATGTTTAACCCCTTGAGTAGAATCGCAGACCTAAAAAAAATTAAGATTTATCCTCACACTTTTGGATTGTGAACATCACAACAAAGCAAAGGTCATGAAGCATTTAGCCAAACAAAAGGAAGCCTTTATTTTAAATCAGAAAAATATCAAAAAAAGATTGATATATTGGTAACTTGATAATGTATTCATTGTGTGACAGATTTATCTCAGTAATGTTATACTTCAGTAAGTGATCTGAAAACATGGGTTTTGTAACAGCTCTGGTTTAACATGAGCTGACTGAAATGCCACAAAGGAATATTTGAAATATAGTTATCTGTGGTAATTAATTCATCAGAATAATAATCTACAAATTAAAAAAATGTAATTTAATTATTATCGCTTATCAGAACAATAGCTGCTACCCAAGAAAACTGCAAACTTACCCTGGACTCGCCTTCTCCTCTCCATTCTACACGGTTTGGAAACAGGTAGAAATACCGGCGCTGCCACTGAGTAAGAAATGGATTTCCAAGTTTCAGCATGTAGCCATGCATTATGCAGTCCTTGCCCAGAGCATAGTCTTTAAAAAAAAAAAAAAAAAACAAAGAAAACAAAAAATATCAGCATGAAGGATTGGCCATTTCCTAAAGAAAAACTTGATAAAACTCCAAGTGAAATAACACTGGTTTTTAGACCATTGTGGTCAAATTGTTTTCTATAAAAATATTCCCTAAACATTCATAATAATATTTTTGTTTGGTCTAAAATAAACACCATCAGACATTGATCACCGAGCATCCTAGTAAGAGTCATGTTTTTACAGTTTCCCAAATCGAGAAAAGCCCAATTAACTTTCCCAGAAATCACTGCAGTTTACAGTGTTAATTAAGCATTTTCACTGCATGTTGTGCTGTGCATGGTTATGTATGTACCAAAAGATTTTTTAATCTGAAATTTAGCTAAACTTAGTTCGAATATTCACAAAAAACAACAAAAACACATCAACACTATATGTCAAGAGCTACAATTAATGCACACATCATACATTGTTCAAGATAGGCTGCTTTGAATATTTCACATACTGCTGATCTCCTGGGATTTTCACACATAAAAGTCTCAAGAGTTTAGAACGGTCTAGAATGGTGTGTGAGTGAGATCTGTGAATGGAAAAGCCTTGTTGATAGAGATATAAGTGAGATGGCTGGATTGGTTAAAGCAGCCAAGAAGGATATAGTAATTCAAATAATATATCTTTACAAACTGAAATATATTTCAGCATGCACAAAACATCAAATCTTAAATGGATTGACCATACCAGGAAAAGATCATTTAGGGTTCCGCTCCTGTTAGCCAAGAACATGAATCTTAGGCTTTCGTTGAATACAGTAAATAGAGAAAACACTCAAATTTTTTGGTAAAAGGAGTTTCTGACCAGCCTAATCAAGACTGTGCGAAAGATGTTCTTGGAGAAATATTTCTGGTCCAGTTGGACAGAAGCAGAAAAATCTGACATTTGAAAATATTTACACATTCCATATACATTTCTGTTTAAAACAAAAATGTAAAGATTATTAGAAGCTGTGCCATAATATTTTTCATTAGTACATTTATTTTGTTGGTTTTGGTTGTTTGTGTTTATAGGCGTGCTGAATTTTTTTTATTGATGAACACAAAGGTTTAAACATTTATTTTACTTTGAAATTCTGGCCTATATACTGTAAGAATTATCAGTGTTGTCTAGCAGCAGTAATTAACACGACAGGAACTACTGTCCAGTAAACTGCATCCTTCCCAGGCACTGTAACAAACACCAAGGTCATTCAAGTTCCTCTGTTTTTTGCACTAAAGACATATGGGTTTAAGATATAAGTAAGCAAAAGATTTCTCGAGCACTTATACTCACTGGAGGTTTTTACACCATTTCAAGTAATCACTACAGACTGTGAGTGAGTGTGCGTGTGTTCGTGTGAAAATGGCAAAGGATATGCAGCCTCTTAAGTATGCAAATAAATGGAACCTTTTAATCTTTTTTTTTTAAGATTTCTGTAAAGACTGTCTTTACTTGCAACTGTGCTGGGCAGGCATTGTTTTTGCTTATTATTTCACAATAGCAAAAATGCCTTAATGAATTTTTAAGATTATGTCAAACATTCAAAAACATCAATATTATTCATAATAATCACATGACCTAAATAAAGAAGCACTATTGTAAAGTGTGATTTTTGCTCAGGGCTCCTAGCTGCAAAAGTGGCATCATCAGGAATTAAGCCAGCAATCTCCACATGATGGAGCAAAATTGTTTACAAGAGAGCAAAGACATAGCAATCTGATCAGTGTGTGTGTACATGTTAGAACCTTACCTTCCTCATGGCCTTGTTGCTTGTTCTTGGCTCGCTTGCGTGCTTCGTTCTTATCCGTGTCACTGTTGACTGCCTCATACACTGTCTCGGCCACCTCCTGCTGCCAGCGCTCCGAGATCACCAGGGGAAAGTTTTTATAGAGCTCCTGATCACTGTCCAGCAGCTGAAAACAAGAACCAGAGAAAAGAATACATTCAAGAAATAAAGGAAAACAAAAGGCGAGTGGCATATGCCAGTAGGCTCTCATGGGAAAAACCATTTACACCGCTTTATTCAGGCAAGCCTTATTTCAGGCAAGCCTAAAGTTAGCACTAAACATACAGGACTGTGTCATAGTGAGAAAGTCAAAAAAGAGAACCTGAAAAGTGTATGGCTTGTTCTAATACAGAATAACATGACCCCTAGCAAACAGGCACATGTTGCTAGGCACTTCTGCAGCCCTTGCAAAGTGCAACAAACAGTCTTTTGTTCTACTTCACTAGAGCTCGCATGAGACACACTAAAAGAGAAAAATACAATAGAGTTCCCCATTTTCTATTGCTCAACTAATGTTTAAGTTTGAAAAGAAAAAAAAAAATCTTTAAAACATACATGGGTAGGCTTAAAGACAAAGACTACCATTATTCAAATTATTCAACAATACACTGAGTAAGTACTAAAGTGTTTTTGGTTTAATTTTGATGCCGTACCTTTATGCCTTTGGTGTCCTCCTCATCGAAAGAGCCAATGTCGAAGGCATCAGCAGCATTCACTTCTCCACGAGGAGGAATCAGTGGTGGAGAATACTGCAACCAAGCATAATCATTAACGTAATTGGAAATGGTGAGCTGTGAGATAGCAGCAGTTAAAAATATTGTTCCATATGATAAATTCCAAAAGAGAGTTTGAATAAATGAATGACGGATGGAAAGAATAAAGACATTTGTTATGCTGAAATGAGTGGAACAGTTACAGTAAGTACACCATATCTTTAGAAAATTCAATATTAAATGTAAAACACAAATATCTGTATTACACAAATGCGCTCCAACAAATGTAAATTAACTTAATTAAGTTTTTTAATTTATTTAATTAGATTTTATTATATTTTATATTTAAACCAATTTAAGTGATTATGCAATTTAATCAAAAGTGTTTTGCATTAATTTGATTAATTAAATTGTGTTTTAAATTTTTATTTTATTCTTTTTTATATTATTTAACCAAGTATTTTCACTCGATGTCCACAAATATTAATATTAATAAACTGCATTGATGTATAAAAAAAAAAAAAAAAAAAAACGACAAGCAATTTTTTGTTTTGCATTGGGTTAACGGTACACGTATCCGTACTGAAACTTTTGGTACAGGGCTTTCAGTTGCAAACCTTTTTGCATGCAGAATATAGTTAAAAATCTGAGTGCCCATGCAAAAGTGTTCATTGGCAGACTGCAAGTTTGTTTAGTCTCCACCTCGCACTCTGAGCGCATTTTTTATTATTATTAAACATGAAAACATACAGAACAGTGGCAGGGGTATGAAAAAAGAAACTAGAGTCAGTGCAGAATAACTGTGGCTACTTACTTTGTACCGGAAATACAATTTGTAGTGCATTATTTTGCACATACAAAAAATCAGGGCTACTTCCGGTTTTACAACGGTTTTGCTTTAAGAATTTCTCTTTAAATAAGAAAAATCCAGAAAATTACATAAATCGATAAAGTGAATGAATAAAGGATGGAAGGAATGAAGACAATTGTTAAAGAATGCAAAAAAATAAATAGAACAGTTGAGTAGAACATTTAATTTTAAATGTAAAACACACGTATTACCTAAAAGGGGTTATAATGTTAATAATAAGAAATAACTGTCAATAAAAAAACAACAATCAATTTTATGTTGTGCATTTCTTCCCACTAAATGTACCGAAATTGTACTGAAGCGTGACTTAAAAACCGAGGTAGGTACCAAACTTTGAATTTTGTGTACCATTACACCCCTAAAATATACGGTATCTCACAAAAGTGAGCACATGCCTCACATGTTCTAAAGGCAAAATACTACAGAAATGATAATATTTTACAGTAGTCAATGTGCAGTAAATATCTCAACATACAGCCATTATAGTCTAAATAACTGGCAACAAAAGTGAATACACCATAAGTGAACATGTCAAAACTGTGTCCAAAATGTAAATATTTTGTGTGAGCACAATTGTTATACAACACTGCCTTAATCCTCCTGGGCATGAAATTCACCAGAGCTGCACAAGTTGTTGCTGGGATCCTCTTCCACTACTCTATAATGACATAACAGAGCTGATGGATGTTAGACACATGGCACTTCTCTATCTCCCACATGAGAATCCCCACAGGTGCTTAATAGGGTTCAGGTCTGAACACTGACATGCAGACAGTTTGGACACAGTTTTGACTAGCTCACTTAAGGTGTACTCACTTTTGTTGGCAATTATTTTTACAATAATGGTTGTATGTTAAGATATTTTTAAAGGACAGTAAATCTGTACTACTATACAAGCTGCACATTGACATATTCAAGCTTCATTTCTATAATAGTATAATATTGAGAGATAGAGATAGTATATGAGAGAGAGAGAGAGAGAGAGAGAGAGAGAGAGAGAGAGAGAGAGAGTGCTTTTTTGGATAATGCTGATATCTAAAAATCAGGGCAGCTGATGGCCAATATATGATGCCCTTTGTTTGGCCAGTACTTGCTCTCATTCTTGCTCTTGACTTTGCAACTTAGCAAACATGATTAAAAAAGGCTACACAAACCCATTAGTATTGATCACGGCAGGTGTAAACACTGCATGCTTTACATATTCATGGTTCTAGCTCTTCCAAGTTTCCCAATTTAGGTGCTGAATACAGTCTGCTGCCACCTGCTGGAATGGGAGAGTTATGTTTACTGGGGTGTACTCACTTTTGTGAGATACCTCGAGATATTCCATGATTTTGTGCCGGGGTGTTCGGAATGATGCTGTTTGTGTACCCTGCAGAAATCATTCCTCAAGAAGCTTGTATTAAGTAGATAATGTGAATCATCATCTTTTAGCTGCTCCCATTAGGGGTCGCCACAGCAGATCATCAGTCTCCACACCCCCACTGTCCTCTACATCTGCCTCTTCCAAACCAACTACCTACAGTGTCTTCCCTCACCACATCCATAAACCTCCTCCTTGGCCTTCCCCTTTTTCTCCTTCCTGGTGGCTCCATCCCTAGCATTCTCTACCAATATACCCCATGTCCCTCGTCTGCACATGTCCAAACAATTTTAACCATATCCAGTCACGTGTTCAGTTTCTTCTCTACATCCCTCTTAAACTTTGTAAAGTATTACATTTATTAATTTATCGCAAGCCCTTTTTAATATGCATCCTGCATTATGCAAATTTACAAGATTAGTGGACATTTTTGATATGCTGGAAATGCATCGCCTAGCAACATTCAAAAAGATCACAAAATACATCTTAAGAATGTTTTAGATTCTTTTGTTAAATAGATTAATGAAAAAGAAACTGAAGTTCTCTCATGATCCCATTTGTAAATCAAGCAACTGCAGGAACTTATGTACCAAAGGGTCCTTAGTGGGAACTGCTATTCAAGAGAGAAAATCCTTCTGATTAGCCCAAGGATGAATTATAGCAAAGTTAGGGTTTCTGATAAACAGCTATTTGAACTTGGTACTATTCCGCACAACAACGTCCCAAATTTCACAGACATCAACAAAACTATGATCCTGATTTTGCCTTCTACGTTTTGTCCATTATTACAGTTATAGGCCTCTCAAAATGCCACTGTAAGGCCCAATAGGCCTTAGTACTATGTTTTAAACAAAAAGTTTATATGTGTTTATTAGCTAAGACAATGTCCGATGCCATAATATGCTATGGCTCCATCCTAATGCAGTGTGGAAATGTAGCTTACAGCAGGTTATGATTTCTGACCTGCTGGATGTCTAAGTAATGTATTGTATTGTAATAATTGGAGCAATTTTGTGGGCAAGGATGGCCTGTTATGGTGGGACATTCTTGCAGTATAGCTCATAGTATCAGAACAGGACTAGTTAAGCAGTGACAATTCAGAGCCAATGCCAGAGAACAGACAAATAAGCTAAACCAACCATCTGCTAGCCGCGATGAATAGTCACTCAGGATCTATAATAATGATACAGTCTGCACCCCAAGCAAAACCAAAATTTTGCTATTCTCAGAAAGTTTGTTTTACTAACTTAAGATTACATTTGACAAAACTGAATAAACAGCCTCCTTGTTTGTGTTGATGAAGCTTAGTGCAGTTTTGACACTTTTGATCATAATTATTCTCTTGATAAACTGGAAAAGTTTGCTAACATGAATGGAACAGCTCTATTCTGGCTCAGATCTTATCTAACTGGTCAATATCAGTTTGTGAATAAAAATGTTAAGTTCTCCTCCATTACTGAAGTAAAGTTTGGTGTTCTGCAAGGCCCACTGCTCTTTCCTTTTTATATGCTACCTCATGGTGAAATTACTCAGAAACATGGCATCATCTACCTTTGCTATGCTGTTGATGCACAGTGTAGGTTTCAGAAAAGCCAAATGAGTAACATTTGCTTAATAATTTTGAGGAATCTGTAAAGGACATTAGACAGTGGGTGCTTTTAACTTCCTTCTGCTTAATTCTGATAAGACAGAAGTATTTTCACAAGGACCTCATGCAGCTAGAAGTAAGCTTTCTTAATACATAACATCTCTGGATAATCTTTCTGCCTTAACTATGTGCAACAGCAAAAGACTTTATGACCAGTCTTTCCTTCGAAAATCATATAAATAATATTTCCAGAATAGCCTTCTTTAATTTCAGAAATATTGCTGCAATAATAAATGATTGTTACAAGATTTACAAAAAACTAGTTCATGCTTTTGTTACATCTTGGTTGGACTAGTGCAATGCCTTACAGTCTGGATGTTTCTAGTGAGTGCATAAGTAAGAGTCCTCGCACCATAGTATCTCAGCTTGCTTTTGGCCGATTATGATCCGCCATGCCTATTTCGGTGCAGGCTATTTGTTGGTACCTTGAATGTTGAAGACTATAGCAGAGGTCAGAGCTTTCCCTTACAAAGCCCCACAGTTATGCAACAGCTTTCAATTAGTGATCTGGACTCAGACACAATTTTAGAGTTTAAGTCTAGGTTGGAAAAATGTTTTTATTCAAGCCTTTGTAAATATTTTTTTCTTAGGTAAAGAAGCAGATCAGGAGGGATCATAAATATGTAGTATTTTGATGAAATGCTGTTTTGGTTGCTGTTGTTCCACACTCATACGTTCACTCAAGTTTGTTGACTGTGGTGTGACAGGCCACTTTATATCCCAGAGATCCCTTACTTGCATCTTGATTATACTGCACAGCATTCTTAACTATTAAGTTACAATAAGCGCAACTAATTATGCATGAATTTTTTTTTCTCTTCTTGATGCCAAACCCCTCTGTAAAGTTAACCGTGCTCCTCAGGGTAACCAGGTTCTTTTTTTTTTTTTTTTTAAGTGGAGACCACTTGCTGCTGAAGATGGTTCAGCAAGAACTGTCTAAGATCCATGAATTTACTAAGTTGGGTTAATTCATTCATAAATGTAAAAGTAATATTTTTATTTTTATTCTGTGAAGCTGTTTTGGAACAATGTCCAATGTTGAAAGCACTATACAAATAAAACTGAATTGAAATGAAAAAGGGAAGGAAAAAGAAAAATCCAATTCTAAAAATACAAAAGAAAAAACACACAAAAAATTTAATTGATTAAAAAAATAGTGTTAGGGGTTATGGTGGCTGGACCCCTAAAACAGATAATAGAAAATAAATCTGGAAAATAATCAGAATTCACCACTCAAAAAATTAAATGTACTGAATTCAAATCTACTGCAAAAAAGGTCAAATATACGAAGCACTGACATCAGGATCACTGCAGCAGCACCTACAGCCTTACCTTCTGGAGATAGACCTGTTGCCAGTCGATTCCTTTGAAGAACAGATGTTCCTTCACTTCTGAAGCACTACAGGGTGCACCAGTGAATAAGAAAGAAAAAAACATCAGACAACACCAATAACTCTGACCAGCAGGGTGTCAGTGCTTTAGTGTATAGTCAGGTCAAAATATACACCACATTCATTTCATTTACTTTATAACTTTATTTAAAAAATGCAAACTTTGCCAACTAGACAGTAGGACAGGGTGATGGATTGGTTGATTATTTTGTAAAATGAATATAAAGTAATGCACTGACCCCTGACCCTGGCAGCCCAACCTCTTAGCCACATCTCTTTGTAGCAGTCCTTCCAACAGAGACTTGAGTTCAGATGAGAAGGAGTCTGGCAACTCTACATTCTTAAAGAGAACAGGAAAATTTGAGTAATTCCAATCACACAAATTAGACAGAATTCCCCTAGATTATAGCCAATGTTTCTGCAAATGCAATACATAGCATATCTGAATAATCAACACAATGTTTATAAATAAATAGTTATGAAAGCAACTTCCTTCAGAAATTACATGATCTTTGATGCTTCCCTGCTCACCTCAGTTATGAAGAGTTAATAAACCCTTTTGTATGTTCAAATCAATCTGGTCATTCTTGTGTGACTTCTTGGATCAATGCAGTTTTGGCTGACAACAGAACTTCTGGTTCCATTTCCCCAGTGTGCAATGCCAGTACATTTCCCCACCATGCATCTTGGTACCATCACTACACCAGAAGCTACATCACTACATCAAAGCTCCTTTGACCATCATAGGTGTTTTTGGTGGTGGTTTTAGGGTTCATGTGGGCGCTATGCACATATTGTAGTTAAAAAGCCCCATATGCATCATAGCCAGTATAAAAATTTTCAGTTTATTACGGTTTCAACAGCTCTTTGGGGAGTGGAAAATATGTTAGCTTTCAATCCCTATGCACAGCAGTAAGCCTTGGTAACCCATAATCAGTTGTCCTGCCTTGGATCACTTTTAGTCAGTACCAACTACTGCATACTGAGAATACATTACAAGACCTGCCATTTTAGAGATACTCTGAGCCAGATGTCGATCACAATTTGCCCCTTGTGAAGTTGCTCCGATCCATTTATGTTCATATTAAGATTACATAATATATATTTTTACAGAGAGCCTTTAAAATTCTTTTGACAGAAAAAAATAGCATACAAAGGAACAACAAACTGAATTTGCATAAATAATAAAATAAGCGGCTTACCATAGTAAGTGTCATGCGGTCAATCTCATGTTTATCTTTGGTCTTGTGTTGCCGGAATGGACTGTGCCTGTGAAAAGCCAAAGAACCTGTTAATCTAATGAGCACAGAACACACTGCAAGTCATACCAGCAAATACAGAAAAGAAAAGTTGGAGTAGTTATGGGTGCATAGGTTTACAAAGATCACATACACTGTTACAATTTAAAATCAACAATGACAATAGTATTACGTTTGCTCTGTTATACATGTTACTTTGAATCCCTTGATTTTCAAATGCAAATTTGCACACAAACACAAACACACCTTTCTCTGTGAACAGGTAAACCATACTCCACCACATTAGATTGCTCATGTCTCTTACTCCCTCCATAGTAACTGCTACAGCAGCTGGTTTTAAAAGTCCCCACCCCCTCACCTACCTACTCCCTCAATCTACTCTGTGAAGTCTGTAAGCTGACCTCCATGTTGAGACCACTGACATTTAAACTTTACTTCCCACATCAAACAGGTTTGAGAGAGACACAGCAAAATGCAGACAGAGTGAAAAAATAAAGACAGTGGCAAACACGGAGATATTCATGATTTCACAGTTACAAAGGGAAATACTGGTTCTTACCCTCGCAGAAGTTTAAACAACATGCAGCCAAGTGAAAACCAGTCAGCGCTGCTATCATATGCTGTCCCTTTCTGCAGAACCTCTGGTGCCATATAGCCATGGGTACCCCTGAGAAGAAAAAAAAATCCCATTTATTTCATGCATTAGCTGGGCTGGGTTTTAAATACGACACATTTACATGACAATAATATTTCCACTCCCCAATCTATTCGACTCCTGATTAACTAGCCGATGATGAAATGGAGGCTGGGTGGGAGGTTTGGGCAAGGATGAATTGATTGGGGTTACATTTATCATTTTGCACTTTAAAGTATCATGATCAGTCAGGCGTCAAGAATTAAGCTGTACAGTGGGGGAAATAATTATTTGGTACCCTGCTGATTTTGTTAGTTTACCCCCTTACAAGGAAATTAACAGTCTAAAGTTTTTATGGTAGGTTTATTTTAACAGCGAGACAGAATATAAAAAAAAAAATCCAGAAACAAACATTTAAGAAAGGTTATAATCTAAATTATATTTGATACCCTACCAACCAGCAAGATTTCTGAGTCCCACAGACCCATACAAGTCCTGTCCCTTTAGGAAAATCCGTCTATCAACTTATGTGTATAAAAGACACCTGTCACAGAACCAACCTCTCCACCACCATGGGCAAGAGCAAAGAGCTGTCAAAGGACATCAGGGACAAGATTGTAGACCTGCACAAGACTGGAATAGGCTACAGCACAATCAGCAAGACGCTTAGTGAGAAAGAGACCACTGTTGGAATGATGAATAGAGAATGGAGGAAATACAAGGTAAGTCAATTGTCCACACTTTAGAGCTCCATGCAAAATGTCACCTCATTGGGGATCAGCCTGGACTTACATGGGAGGAGACTGTTAATGATCTCAAAGGAGCTGGGATGACGGTCACCAAGAAAACCATTGGCAACACACCAAGGTCTGAAGTTTGGCAACAAACACCTGAATGATTCAGAGAAGGCTTGGGAGAATGTGATGTGGTCAAATGAGACCTCTTTGGCATCAACTCAACTTGCTATATTTGGAGGCAGGGAAATACTGAATATGACCCCAAAAACACCATCCTCACTGTCAAACATGGAGGAGGAAACATTCTGTTGTGTGGCTGTTTCTCTGCTAAGGGTACAGGAAATGCACTGCAGAATCTTAGGCGATGAAGATGGGTCATGAACGGGGCTTCCAGCAGGCCAATGACCAAAAACATACTGCCAAGGCAACAATCTGATGGTCTCGTAGCCCATTCCAGCCTTGTGCAGGTCAACAATCTTGTCCATGACGTCCTTTGACAGCTCTTTGGTCTGTCCCCATAGTGGTGGGGAGGTTTTGAATGGAAGAGGTTGATTCTGTGACTGGTGTCTTTTATATACAAGTTGATATTAGGAGCTCTTTCCTAAAAGTTCAGGACAAATTTGGGTCTATGGGGGTCAGAATTATTGCTGGTTGGTACAGGATCAAATACTTTATTTCTTTGTAAGGGGGTAAACTCACAAAATCATCAGGGGATCAAAAAATGATTTCCCCCAACATACACTCACCAAACACTTTAGTCGGAACATCTGTACAATTACTTATTCATGCTATTATCTAACAAGCCAATTGTGATTGAAAGCAGTTTGTTGCATTACATCATACAGATTCAGGCCAGAAGCTTTGGGTAATGTTCACATCAACCAGCAGAATGGGGGAAATGTGAGCTGAAGTGATTTTTGGCCCCAGATGAGTTGGTTTGAGGATTTCTGTAACTGATGATCTCTGTTAAACTTTTTACATAGAACAATTTCTGGAGTTTAGTCAGAATGAAGAATAAAGAAAAAACTACCACTCGAGCAAGCAGCAGTGCTGCAGGGAAATTGCTGCTCAGTGGTTAAGATTAGGATTTTTTTCATCAAAGCTGCTACTCTTGAGCAGCACCCTTATAATTCAATTCAATTCAATTCAATTCAATTCAATGCCTTATACCTCCACTACACAGTAGAAAGTATAAATAAATAAATAACTATGATGTTCTCTGGAACAGGTGTCTGCCAAAGGACAAATGGAAATGTTGGTGAGAAGGTTCAACAAAATAAAGTAGCCTTATCCTGTTCAATGTCTGTCAGAAAAAAGAAAAGTAATCTGGGTAACACTGTCAGACTAAAAAAAAGCAATTTTTGTTTAGGCACAAAGATAGTAGGGACCAAAATTTGGACTCCATGGAAGCAAGCAGCCTTGAGTCTACAGACCAAGTTATTCGAGGCATTGTACTGGTGTGGAACCCTATGTGCTATTTAATGCCAATGAATCACCACTAGAATTCCACACTGTACCTACTATTGCATCCACTCAAAACCACAAATTAGTCGTATTTTAACATGATAATGCACCATGACTCAAATCAAAAGTCATATTACACATGGTTTCATATACATGACAATGAATGGCCTTTCCAGTCACCACAATTGAATCCAATAAAGCACCTTTGCAATTTGATAGAACAGGTGATTCAGAGCATGAAAATACACCTGGAAAAATGCAGGCATTACATGAAGCAATCATGTCTACATGGTCCTGGATCTCAATGGAACGTTTCCAACATCCTGTGTAATCCATTCCACAAAAAAAAAAAAAAGATGGTATTCGTATAGTGTTCCCAATAAAATGCTCTGAGTGTACGTTTTAAACATACTATTTACAGAAAACAATAAAAGTTAGTATTAATGTACACTGTATATGGAAAAAAAAAACATAAAAAAAAAAAAAAGGAATTATCCAGGAGTTTGAGAAGTTAAATGTTAAAATATTTTATGAACACTCACACACTAGCATGGGGTTTCTTTTTAGAGAAATCGCAGGCCAAGCCCAAGTCAGAGATGCGAACATGGCCATGCTCATCTAAGAGGATGTTGGCAGGCTAAGAGAGGGGAGGAAAAAAAAATAAATAAAAAATGATTATTCCAGTTATAATTATTATTACTACTACTACAAACACACACACATGCACACCTAATGATCTTTGTGACATTAATTCAGATAATTAAAGCTATAGTACACCTAAATCTAATACAAACATTTTTAGGGTACGTTTCTTTAGATTACTTTTCACTTTTAAATACAAGTTTTATGCAAGGACCAACCAAATGTTTCAAGGTTAAAAAGTCACAATCCTATTATTGAGGAGACATTTCTGCACTGTACTGCCACTCTGCATAGTATTAAACGATTTGTTTGTCTCTTTTTAGACTTTATGGCTGAAATCAAGTTCACCTGATAAAAGCTATTTGTATTAAGTTGTATTAAGGCATTTCTGTAAGTAAACAAGTGTCTTTAAAATCTCAACCTTCGCTGATAAACTAAAACCACTAAAGCCAAATATTGCTGCTTTGTTTATTTGAATGTTTGCTGCTGTCAGTCAGCATGATTAAATATGTAGGACAATAAAAATTTTGTATTCAATTTGCTAAGCTGAAGTTTTATCATTGCAACCTCGTCACGCATGACATGCAATTAAGATCTCACAATCAAATTTTAATCATCAGACTGAAGCATTTCATTACATACAATCCACAATAGTATTTGTGGAATTTACTTTCATCTAAATGTTACTGGCAAAATGCTCATCAAATGAGTATCAAATTAAAATGACTTGGTAAGCACATAGCTTATGAAGACTGCTAGGATCATTTGAAGTTGGAACTTAAATTGGGTGAAAGCAGGGTGTGTATTCCTGAAAAAAGAAATCTAATAAATACAATGCTGTTGTAAGAATCCGGTATAATTACGGCTGCTCCAATCTGCACTGCAATATTGTCAGTTACTCCAAATGTATACCACATCATTGTGTCAAAATAGATTGCCCTCCCCCTACAAAAGCGCATAATCAAGTAGTGAGTGAGGTCTGATGATGTGAGTTGAGCATGAACAATGTTAAACATCTTTAAGTTATATATGAAAGGGCAATAAAGATTAATTCTCTCGATAGGGTGTTTTTAATTCAAACTACTAAAGTGTTTTCTAATGGACAAAAGGGAGCAGAGATCAAGATGTCTTAAGTTGGGGGGAGAAGAAACAACAACTAAAACAACATTTTAGCTAAAAGATCTTGAGGAGAGAGACCATCTAGAAGCATTACCTTAAGGTCACGGTAGACAACAAAACGATTATGCATGTGCTCTAAACCCAGGATAATTTCTGCTGCATAGAAGCGCATTTCCTTCTCACTAAACACTCCATGTTGAGAAAGATGATAGTGGAGATCCCCACCTAAAACATAATTTCATGTTTTCAGCATACTTTATTGCAACACACACACACAACACTGAAATGTTACTTTAAATGTACATTTTAAATACTATATTAGCTATTCTTAAAGAACCATTGCAAAAAAAAGAATGGGAACCAGTAAATTAAAATCATTTGATCAATTACAATTCATATAGTGTCAGTTTTTATGAAATAATTTATGTAATAATTAAACAGTCACAAAAAAATACCCAGCAGAAGGATTTCTGATTTGACTTGTGCTGAAGGCAGTTCTAGGAAACTTTTAAATTAACACCATTGTTTTCAGGCCTATTTTGCACATTTTACAATCTTGATATAAAAGTTAACGTTCAAGCAGAGTGGAGTTAATTATAACAGGAGTCAACGCATGTGTGCCTAAGAATGGCTTGTGTAATATTCCACAGGATGCCTGTAATTAAAATCTATATTAGCGTAATCCTACTGGGAATTAGCATCCTGCTTAGGGAGATCTGAGAAGCATGGTAGTGAATGGCATGAGAAGAATCATAAAGAAATAGACGCTCTCACCATTCATTAAGTCCAGGATAAAACACAGCTTATCAGGCGTATGGAACGCATAAGTCATACACACAATAAATGGACAGTCCTAAATGCAGAGACAAAGTGAGTGGGAGAGAGAGACAGAGACACATGTTAAAAAACAGTAAAAATAAAATAAGCACACTAATTTTTCATTCTAGAGAAAAGCAGCATTATTTTACAAGAGTCTGTGCAACCCACCCCTGTGCTGACCAACGACAGCATGATTCTCTCATTGAGTGCCAGGGTCTCACCCTGCTTCATCTTAATCCGCTTCTTGTCCAAACACTTCATGGCATACCTGGCATACAGAAACCAGTGCAGTGATGTAAGAAAATGTTTCCACTTCATTCAATGTTTTTAAAATGTTTGCTTTATTCCCTAGTACTCACATTTTTCCTGTGTCTGCCTTCCTGCAGCCATACACCTCTCCGAATCCACCTCTACCAATGATCCGATGAACACTAAAGTCGTTCATTGTTAACTACACAGACACACAGCAGTCATGTTAAGACAATTTACCACAGGAAAACAATATCATGTGGCTGGATCTAAATATCAGTTAACTGTCACCTACTATGCTGTAATGTATCCCCTAAGGCTAAAGTTTACATAAAATATGGGATAATTAGCATTTCCTCTAAGTGTCTCATAATTGCATGGCTTTACTGCTTAAAATCTTAAATATACAACAAAGAACTTACATGGATATTTAGCTCTACATTCTTCCACTGGCAGAAACGAGTGAACTTGTCACTACAGAAAAGAGAAGCAGGTTTAATTGTAGAAAGTAAAAAAAAGAAAAGTAACAGGAACAATTAAGCAATAGCAAAAAATGTATATAAAACAGAAATCACACCTTTCTATGAACTTCTGAAAGATCTTTCCTCGCAGGCTGTCACAGATTTCAACAATGTATGGCTAGAAAAAAAAAATGTTATAGAGTGACCTTGTATTTTAATTTCCCAAACATGGCCCAAAGGTCTGCACATTTATTATAATCATAACATTCCTTTCACATAGCCAATACTCAAAAATACTACTTTAGATAATTAACCATATGAAATGATTAGAGACAAACAATGAATTGCAGCAGATATGATTAAAAAAAACTGTTTTGCAGTTGCACTTTGGCTGGTGCGTCAAAAGCATGACGTGTTTCTCTTTTTAAACATTTAAACGGCTCACTTTTTAAATGTCACAATAGGTACTTTTTACAAAGCAAATTTCTTTAAAAAATGGCAAAAAGTAAATACAAGAAAACAGAAACATTTGTAAAAGTGGCAATGTTCTGAAAGGTTATTCTACAAAATGCTATTACATCTTTTTCCAGGAAAATACCAGATTCTGTTTAACAAAAAAAGCAAACAGCTTAAGTGCACAACACAAGTCCAAATCAATACATGAAATGTAGAGCTTTGCACTGATTAGAAAATATATATATATATATATATATATATATATATATATATATATAAAAAGGAATTACATGTAATTTACCTCTAGTTAGTCACTAAATCTGAGGGTCAACAGATGTTAACTACAAAGTTAGTGGAATGAGGCATAAAATATAGAATAGACACTGCAATGAATACTTCAAATTATATGCTGAAGACATTTAAAATTATTTTGGTAAAGTTTTCCATAATGTCTCTCACCTGAAAAAGTGATGGGGGCACCTGTTTCTTAGCCAGGTGAGACTGTACATGGTCCACCGCTTTCTTAGAGAAGGGCTAAAAAACACACAGTACAACATATAAATGCAAGGTATGGGTCAAACCTCAAACCTTACATGTCTTTAGCACAAAGCATCAAAATTATCGTCTCCCGTTTTCCTCAGTAATGTGTAAATCAAAGCGCAATCTAATTAAAATGCAACATCCTTCTGCACCCTTTATTCTAAAAACTATATTTAAAATAAAAGTTTAATAGTAGAGGAATCATGGTGTCTGTGGAGAATAACAGGGCATTAATACATTTGCTTTGAGCTTTTATGTTCTATGCACCACAGCACTTACAAACCAAGAGAAGTCTGATACCTGCTTGAATTCTCTTTTACCAGTCAGACCTTTGACAGTTTTTTTTGACAGGCTTACATGTGAACATGACAGGAGCTCCTTCATTATGTAGCCATCGTATATCTGCCGACTGCGACTAAGTCTCTCCTCTTCAGAGTCCAACTTTTCATATTCTTTAATCTGGGAAGATAAAACAAAAGTCTGGTAATCTTAAATTCATATGATCTGCATTACTAATCAGGCTGTGTTGACTTTTACATCAAGTCTGGCTGAAGAACTATAGCAATCAGTGAAAGATGAACCAATAATAGGATTCCTGATAAGACTGTTCAGCGTTGAAGACGCCTGTCTACAAGCTGATTCTGTGATTATGCAAACAGCTTTTTTTTTTTGTATAACGAAAAAGCATATACACTCATGGCCATGCAATTCTGTTAGATATTACTCATGTTTATTTTTTTGGTTTGCATTGGAACAGCACAAGAAAACAAAAGTCAGATCTAAAACAATTCCAAACAGAATCCAAAAAAATGCCCTGGACAAAACCTTATTTGGTAATACCCTCTTAAAAATAACTGAAATCAATCGCTTCCCGTAACAATGAATGAGTTTCTTACACATCTCTACTGGAATTTAGGGATCAACCTTCTTTTGCAAACTGCACCAGGTCATTCCGATTTGAAGAATGCCTTCTCCCAACTGCTGTTTTGAAATCTCTCCACAGGTGTTCTATGGGATTTAGATCTGGACTCATTTCAGAACTCTCTAGCGCTTTGTTTCTGAAAATTTCTGAGTTCTTTTTCGAAGTATGTTTCAAATCATTGTCCTGCAGGAAGACACATGACCTCTGGTGAAGATGCAGCTTTCTGACACTGGCCACTACGTTTCACCCCAAAATTCTTTGGTAGTCAACAGATTTAATGATACAGTTCACACAGTCAAGGCATCCAGTGCCAGAAGCAGCAAAGCATCCCCAAAACATCTTTGCACCTCCACCATGTTTGACTTTAGGGGCTGTGTTCTTTTCTTTGAAGGCCTCCTTTCTTTTTCTGTAAACAGTGCCATGATGTCCTTTACCAAAAAGCTCTACTTTTGTTGCATTTGTCCAAAGTACGTTCTCTCATAAGGGTTGTGGCTTTTTCACATAAGTTTTGGCAAACTCCAGTCTTGCTTTTTTAAGCCTTTGTGTCAGCAGTGGTGTCCTCCTGGGTCTCCTAACATAGCTTCCCTTTTTACTCAGTGTGAGCTAACACTGTTGCAGCCTGTGTCTGCAGATCAGCTTGAATTTGTTTGGAAGTAAATCTGAGTTCCTTATCCACCATTCAAACAATTCGTTGTAATTTTTTTTTAATTCATTTTGCTCATCCGTCCAGGGAGGTTCGCTACAGTGCCAAGGGCTGTAAACATCTTCATATTGCGCACAGTGGACACAGTACCATTAAGATCTTTGGAGATGGACTTGTAGCCTTGAGATTGTCCATGTTTTGCCAAAATTTTTCATCTCAAATCCACAGACAACACTTTATACTTATTTCTTTTCTCGATGCTCAGTGTGACACACAACACAAAGGTTTAGTCAACATTTTTCTATTTTAGCTGGTTGCAAGTGTGATTATTATATTGCCCACACCTGTTACTTGCCACAGGTGAGTCTAAATACAAATTACAGGAGCATCACGTGCTTGAAAAGCAATTTTTTTTTACAATTTTGACAACTTGTCAATAATTTTCTAATAAAGTTCTGTGTGAAATCTTATCAAGTTTAACTTTTCTTCTGTTTTTGTGTTGTTGCAGTGCAAACAAAAACATTTGCAATTGGAACAATTATCTGAGAGAAGCGTTGCATTTTCTGCCAGAATTGCAAGGGTGCCAATATTTTTGGCAAGCCTATCTTTGAAAGTAATAAACGGACTGAATTCACACTTAAAGAACGTGTCACTTGGGGCCTGACAAAATAGAGCTTGTGGCGCTGAAAACGAGGGTTTTTCTGGTTGGAGGGTATCATTCTCCTAATACTACCGTGTGCAGACGCGCACACAACACAAGTACCATTTTCTTCTCACACATCTCAAAAGTCTTTCATTTGGGATTTTTTTTTTAAAAACACGTTGGCAAAACAAAGTATGACCTTAAGTCAAATTCTGGAGCAGTTATATCACCGTGATTTTGAGCATCATGTCTGAAGACTGCTGCAAACCGCATCCTAGCCATGAAACAGAACGGGTTTGAAAAGGGCTGTAATGTACTTATGTACTGTAAAGGCTTGTTTTGTACATGAATCTTAAGGATTAATCAGTGTTCTTTGCTCGATTACAAAATGTGTGCTATTAATGTGTCAAATGTTTTGCAGGCTCTTTATACACAACAAAACACCATTTAACTATTTGCATGATGGTGTAAACTTATTGTTATGGCTTTGGAGATATGTCCAGAGAAGTAAACTTAGGAATTTCTTTTTTTTTTTTGAGCTTCCAACCTTTTTTTCCCCCACTTAAAGCTCTAGAAACAGTCAGCACTCAAGAAGGATGAAGCTATACATAATGAAAAAGCCAGTACATAGGGCTTCAGGATGTATAAATGGCTACACACGTATGCTTTTTGGTTGGAGACAACGACTATTTTAAAATGCAGGTTTTGTCATGTGACAATTTGTAGGATTACAGACAGCCTTTACTTCCGAAAGTGGCATGATCCAAATCACAACCCCTACACATCAACCCGATGAACGTCATGTCATGTTCTAGGGATGCACCGAATATTCGGCCACCGAAAATTTTCGGCTGAAATTGGCCCAAAAGTGCATTTTTGGTTTTCGGCCGAAAGACTTTGATCACCGAAAAAACACAGCCGAAACAGTTTGTTGTGATGACGCAAACAGAAACCGCGCCTGCAGCAACATGTGTGGACGTATTTCAGTATATCTGAGAAAGACCCACGGATAGCGATTTGCAAAACATGTAATGCCGAAATTTCAAGAGGAGGTGCGTCTGCACGTCGGGTTTAATTTATTTGCTGATATCCAAACATCCCAGTCGCTATGCTGAATATGAGATGAACGCGGCACAGAAAAGCAAAACCCCTCCCAGCACGCGCACTCCGTCTGTGGCGGACGTTTTTGAAAAGGCAGGAAGTTTCCCAGTGATAGTGTCAAGGCAAAGGTCATTACACAAAAAGATTATGGAATTCATTGCCTTAGATGATCAGCCATTCTCTGTCGTAGAAGATGTGAGGTTTCGCAGGCTGATCGAGCGCATTGAGCCCCGTTATGCCATACCGAGCAGACGACATTTCTCAGAGGTGTGTTTATCTGAGCTGTTTAATGTTGTTGCAACTCACGTCCATAAACATATAACTGCAGATATTTCAGCAATCAGTTTCACGACAGACAGTGTTAGAATTTTATTTTATCCTGTGCATTGTTGCAATGTGCAATAAATAAATATTTTCATAATTTGTAATTGATTTATTCTTTGAAACTTGAATATTAATTTATGCAATTGAAAAAAATAATAATTAATAATAATAGGCATTATTTCTTTCGGTGTTTCGGTTTTCGTCCTTGCTTTCCACTTTTTCGGTTTTCGGTTTCGGCCAAGAATTTTCATTTCGGTGCATCACTAGTTAATTCTATTGAAAAATCATCCTCCCTAAGAATGACTAATGGCTGTACATGCTCTTATATTCTTGACAGTTCATTTCTCCAAAAAAATTTATTTATTTAAATTTTGAAATTAAAATAAAGATTATTATTATATTCTGCTGAAATACTTTGCCATGTCTCTTCTAAAATTTGCCAGAATCTCTGCTAGCTGGTTATTTCTTTCTGACATTGCAATATGGTTCATGCCAGAGTAGTTCAACAGCATTTCGATTGCTAAAGTTTGCCCTCTAAACAACACTTACAGAACTTTGACATATGCTTCAGGTCATTATCTTTTTTGTATGAAGTTTGGACCAATTAGTCACAGTCCAGTTGCATGGCAGGGAAGTATTGAATGGTAGCCATGTTGGTTCAGGATTCTTTTCAACTGGAATAAGTTTACAAACGTCCCTGCACCAAAACAACCCCAAACCATTAAGCTTCCACCTCCATGTTTGACTGTGGATGTAAAGCAGCCTGGTAACATCTCTCCTGTTTTCCAGCTTACATATATTCTTCTGATAGACCAGAAATGTCAAATTTGGACTCATCTGTCCAAAGATTTTACTTGGTCATTTACTGTGTTTGCGGTTGCTTTTACCTAGTATGCTGCATCTAAACAAAAGAAACAGGCCTGATCAAAAGACTAGGTGCTTCCAAACCTTTTACAGACCACTGACATTTTTATTTAGGTATGTAGCAATTCGCAGTACAATGCTTCAGTTTGTGTAAAATAAGACATTAAGTTCATGATAACTTCAGAATGATCAGATATTCCCATTTTAACAAAGAAATTAAAGAAAGATGAAAGAGCAAAAGATTTCTCTTACCTCTTCATAGAACTTCAGCTGGGGAACAGCCTCATCTATTTCGTTCATACAAAAATCCTTGAATAGCAGGAACCCTGCAAACATGAGACATGAGCGCAACATGAGCACAACATTTAACTGTATGCATTCGAAATGCAAATTTCCTCGATAGTTAAGTTTTTAATCTGCATTGGGCTGCAAAATAAAATATAAGCAAATACAAATCATAAAATCGATAATACTGTTATCGATTAGTTGGGCTGCTCAATTTACGGGTTAACGTGACTGCTAGACAACACATTCGCTTACAAAATGGCAGAGTACAGGGTCACCCGGCAGCAGGAAAAAGTGTACATCCCAAGTCAAGGATCAAGGAGAAACATCAGCACGGTAAGCAAAAACTGTATAATCCTCATCATGTGAAAATGGTACAGCTTAATGAAGTGTGATTGTATAAACTGTTTGTTAACTTCGAGATAGTCGCACTGGATTCGTTCCATCTTGACTCGTTCACAACATAGTGATGGATTCAATTAAAACGGTGCGAACAAACACTAAATTTAAAAGCAGCAAATAACAGCAGCAGTAAAGATCACATTTTTTATCACACATAGTTTTCAGCGAATATTTTTTCCTTTTTTTATTAAACCTGTTAACTTGCTGGGTTTCTCCGTTTCATTTTCATTTAATAGCATTTGTCTACTACGACAGTTAACTTCTGTTTTCAAACGTGATTTACTGCAGCTTTACTATTTTTAAATGCTTGTTTTCAATGTTTGTATATTAACAAGATCTAATTAATTTTATATATATATATATATATACACACAAACACATTATATATATATATATATATATATATATATATATATATATATATATATATATATATATATATATATATATATATATATATATACATACACACACACACACACATACACATATTTGAACACCCTGCTATTTTGCAAGTTCTCCCACTTAGAAATCATGGAGGGGTCTGAAATCTGAAATTGTCATCGTAGGTGCATGTCCACTGTGAGAGACATAAACTTAAAAAAAAAAAAAAAACAGAAATCACAATATTTGATTTTTAAACTATTTATTTGTATGATACAGCTGCAAATAAGTATTTGAACACCTGTCCAACAGCTAGAATTCTGACCCTTAAAGACCTGTTAGTCTGCCTTTAAAATGTCCACCTCCACTACATTTATTATCCTAAATTAGATGCACCTGTTTGAGGTCGTTAGCTGCATAAAGACACCTGTCCACCCCATACAATCAGTAAGAATCCAACTACTAACATGGCCAAGACCAAAGAGCTGTCCAAAGACACTAGAGACAAAATTGTACACCTCCACAAGGCTGGAAAGGGCTACGGGGAAATTGCCAAGCAGCTTGGTAAAAAAAGTTGGAACGTGAGTTGCAACAACATTAAACAGCTCAGATAAACACACCTCTGAGAAATGTCGTCTGCTCGGTATGGCATAACGGGGCTCAATGCGCTCGATCAGCCTGCGAAACCTCACATCTTCTACGACAGAGAATGGAGCAATCATTAGAAAATGGAAGAAGCTGAACATGACTGTCAATCTCCCTCGGACTGGGGCTCCATGCAAGATCTCACCTCGTGAGAAAGGAAAGTGAGAAATCAGCCCAGAACTACACGGGAGGAGCTGGTCAATGACCTGAAAAGAGCTGGGACCACCGTTTCCAAGGTTACTGTTGGTAATACACTAAGACGTCATGGTTTTCCTCACTGTATATATATATATATATAATGTATGTGTCTAAGGGCTAAGCAAAAAGATTGCCATTCCATTATCCATTCTTTACCATGCTAATATTCATGTGTAAAATAAGCAGAAATTTTTTTGCCAGTAAAAGTTAGACAAAAACTCTGATAACATGCACCACATCCTAATCACTGTTGAAAAAATTTGCCTTAACAAAAAGAAAGTAAAAAAAATCATTTATCCACTGACTACCCCCTGACTTTGGCTCTCAATTCCCTTCCTCAGTGCTCTGCTTGCTGGACAATAACAACACTCCAAGGAAATAAGCCGACTGTTTCGTCTTGAGCGTTACATTAGTAAAACTTGCAGCCTCTTACAGAACCAGTCACGTAATTGTGATGTGGTGCGTCGTTTGTGGGGAGTGCAGGGTGGGTGGGTGTTGGGTAGCGGTAAAGAGAAATCAAAACAGCAAGCAAAGATCAGCCTTATTGTTCCCATAGCAACAATAATAGGTCTCAGTCTACAAAAGGGTGAGAAAGGGAAACAGAAGCTAGAATATAGTGGCAAAATATCATCAGCAACAATCCAGTCCAATCCATTTCACTGCAGGCCAAAGGGGGAACAAAAGCATTTAAATAGTCCAGAGAAGTGCCTGTTGCTAAGTAATTGATGTACTAATGCAAAGGAAAAAGAGAAGAAGGGATTCACAAAGGGGCGGGGCTAAATGTACGACTGTGGTTCCTCATTGGTATTATGTGAACACTGGTACAAGATGATTATGCCAGATTTTTTTTCCAGGATCATAAACAGGCAGGTAAAAATACATGGAAAAAAAAGTAATGCATAACAAATATAATTTTACATCGACATTTATGGCATTTGGCAGACGTACCTACATTTATCTCATTTAAACAGCTGAGCAGTTGAGCGATAAAGGCCTTGCTTAATGGCCCAACAATGACGGCTTGTTGGTGCAGGGAACTCACAACATTCTGAACAGAAGTCCAACATTTCAAACCCCAACCCACTGGAGTAACTGATCAATTTGTAACTTGTCCACCTCTGCCTACCTCCATGTTAAAAAATTAATGCTACAATCAACTAGAACCTGTAACTGGTAATTACCTCGTCGTTCACAAAGTATTGCATCCTACCTTCATATACATCTATACATTATTTACAAGCATTTGATCACTCAACATACACATTCTCGACTTAACCCCAATAATATTGACCATATAGATCACATCATCACATTAAAAGACACATTTTGCATTACTAGTTACATGTGTGCAGAGTTTGAAATATGTAATAAAGATTTGAACAGCAGCACAACATACTTTTTTTTTTTAGAAGTGTGCGATACCTGTGGTACTAGGACAAGCTTATTACAGACATTGAATAGCCAGCCACTGTGAGGGCTTACTGCGGAATTATCTTGTGGGGTATAAAAATGTCACACAAACTTGCATTTGAATCCTACAGTAAAGGTAATCTATGGCATGTTTGAATCTTAAACCTTTCTAATGCTGTAGCTTCCTGTCATCAAAATAAAAGTTTTATTGTAATCAGTGTTTAGTGCAAACTCCAAAAGAAAATTTAAATCTGAATACGGGCGATTTTCCCACATAGAATGAAACATTTGCAAGCATCCGGACGACATAAAACCTTCAGGCTAAAGGTTAGAATAAGGCAGCATCAGAAGTCATCTGAGGTCAAATCAGAATGGGCAGCACCTTCTTGGCAAAAAAACTGGAAAGCGTGGCAAAAGAAAAATTCAATGATCACAAATATTTGTACCCACATATGTACAATTGGCAAATAACAAACCATTTCCCTGATTTGAAGAGTGTATCTATGTGGATAGATGCTAAAATCACCATTTATAAGAGGTATTTTATGATGTGAAATAAATGCAATTCAGCAAGACTACTTTTTGGTAGTTGTATCAAAATATCAGACAACACTGAACTTAAGTGTTCAAGCCATTCCCCCACCCGCCCAAAAAAAAAAAATTATATTTTCAAGCGCTGAGTTACATTTAAGGTCTGGATAAGGATGTGCTGATTTTGAGTAGCATCTTAAACTCAACCCAAGCTATTGCCCTGTAGCCTTAAAGAGACAGCATGTCCTTACAGCTTTAAGAAATGAATCAGACCGTATTATGACACCAGCTCTTGATTATAAACATACCCACAATGCACAGTTAAGCTGAAGGAAAAAATAATAAGAAAAAAAAAAAAGTCTCCCATATCTGTAACGCTCCCATCTTTCCCTTAAGTGTTATCTCTTCGAAACTTATCTCCTCTGAGGCCAAAGCCTATCCCTGCTCAACTCTTGACTCTTCCCTCTTCCGGGCAAGTACTATACACAGAGCTAGCTGTTGTTTACAGTGAGGATCATATTTCAGGGACAAACAGTGTCTAAAAGGAAGCAGCTCATGCTGAATAGTGCCGTTCACCTCCCTAAATACTAATTTGATTATTACGTGTTTTATTTTAAATTATGAACAAATTATCACATATTTAGAATAAAGCACAGACCTGGGGCCTCTTGGTGTTTCGTATATTCTTATCATATATTAGCATTTATATTTAATGTTCATGTTCCTGCATAAGTAGCATTGTAAATCACTAGTCTTGAGGCATTGGTCACTCCTGCATACTTCAACAGGCTGCTTTGAATACACAAAAGTGTTACAACATACAGTACAGACCAAAAGTTTGGACACACCTTCTCATTCAAAGAGTTTTCTTTATTTTCATGACTATGAAAATTGTAGAGTCACACTAAAGGCATCAAGGGCTATTTAACCAAGAAGGAGAGTGATGGGGTGCTGCGCCAGATGACCTGGCCTCCACAGTCACCAGACCTGAAACCCAATCGAGATGGTTTAGGGGTGAGCTGGACCGCAGAATGAAGGCAAAAGGGCCAACAAGTGCCAAGCATCTCTCGGGGAACTCCTTCAAGACTGTTGGAAGACCATTTCAGGTGACTACCTCTTGAAGCTCATCAAGAGAATGCCAAGAGTGTGCAAAGCAGTGACAAAAAGCAAAAGATGGCTACATTGAAGAACCTAGAATATGACATTTTTTAGTTGTTTCACACTTTTTTGTTATGTATATAATTCCATATATAATTCCACGTGTGTTAATTCATAGTTTTTATGCCTTCAGTGTGAATCTACAATTTTCATAGTCATGAAAATAAAGAAAACTCTTTGAATGAGAAGGTGTGTCCAAACTTCTGGTCTGTACTGTACATCAATCTTGCTTTTCACAGCTCATTGTAGTTAAATTGCAAAATAGCAAAGATGAGTTCTCTAACTTTGGCCCTGGCCTGTTCAGTGAAGTCATGGTTACCAGTCCATGAAGTTAAAGCATTTACACAAGGATAATATTGATTATTATGTGTAGGAAGAAGATGCAAAAGTACTTAACAGCTTCTGTCCCCTACGCATAACAGATATACACACAATCAATACAAAAATAAATGCAAAAACACACAGAATCCACACACACACACACACACACACACACACACACACACACACACACACGGGCGCGGAACAAGGAAAAACTAGAAAAGGAAACAGCAAAACTCGAGTACACGCATGCAGATGCAGCAGTCTTAACAAAGTGTCAGTTTATTTTTGGATTGATTTTCATCACTCCTGCCCACATGATCCTTTCCGTTCTATTTAGCTTTAACACACACTTCCCCTAGATTGGTTTCAACAGCAATCTTACAAAGCTGTAACAGAACACACATGAGCTAACTCATTGATGAACGTTTCTCACACCCCAGAACCCACTCATTTTCACTTGCCTAAGAGTGGCTACTCTCATCGTACTCTTGACCTAATACACTCTGCTCAGAAATAGTGTTTCTCAAGATAAATCCACTGCTTTATTTTCTGCACAACACACAAGTAACACAGTTTTTAAGCACTTTGTTCCACTCTTTATCTGTAATGAGGTATTAAAACAAGTGAACAAATACAGAAATTCACTAAACCTCACTCAAAATTAAGACTCTAAATATGGCTAGTGTTGGGTTTTAGATTTGTTAGATAGTCATGTTAAACATGTGCCTGAATTGGGGTTGTACAGTTTCATATTTCCATGGTCACAACATTATTCAAAATACAGAATAAAATGCATTTCTGCCTATTACTGTCTACCAATGAGTTTTTCTTCGCCTGACCTAGTTTCTTATTCCAGTCGAGAGGTGGCCGATATGATCATTTCTGATTGACAAAATGACAAAACACAGTCTAAGCGAGTGCTCACTCTGACAGGAACACAACCAAACCAATTATAATAAAGAGGGACAGCTTCTTAATCTACGCTTCTGCATCGATTTGCTTAGCAGCACAGCAACATGAACTGACAAAAGAAAGTCAGTACCTAAACAAAATTTTGCCTCTGCATTTTCACAAAAGACAATAAGGGTATTTGCAAAATATGCAAACGCTAACATAGTCATGCAGAAAAAAAAATTATAAATTTGTTTTAACAAGAAAATCAAGAAACACTTTGTGAGCTGAAATACAAAGAACATGGAGAGTGCATGTGAACAGCAGCAACGTGTTTTTTGTTTAGTCAAGGCCTCGCACCAAGTGCATTTATTATTTTTATTTTTAAGCTTGAAAACATACACAACAATGTCAGGGGTATAATTTTTTAAAAAGGTAGCGTTAGTGTGGTGTCACTGTGGCTACTCACTCTGTACCAGACATAAGATTTTTTTTTCTGCATGCATGAAAGCGCTAAAGAATCCACAGCGCTAGCAATATGGACTCTTTAGCCTTTTTTGTCCAACTGCAAGAATTTCTCTTAAAAGGAGAAACAAACCTCAAACTGTTGGGCAAAAAGGTACCCTCAACCCTCATTCTGAACACTGACATTACACAGGGCTGTGTTCTGAGCCCACTACTCTACTCCCTGTTCATCCATGACATACTCATTCAGTTATGCATTATACTCCTCTGCATAACTCCAACATCTTCATCGAGTATGCAGATGACACCACCATGGTCAGCCGGATCAGCAACAACGACAAATTGGCCTACAGGGAAGAGAGACAAAGCCTGACAGGGTGGTGTGCCACAAACAACGCCACGAAGACTAAAGAGTTTGTTGTGGACTTTTAGACGTCTAAAGCAGGAGTTTTTGTCCTGTCTATACCATGCTACCAGAACACCTTTTCCACAAATTAACTAAGGCATTTAAAAAAAAAAAAAAAAAAAAAAAGAACATTTTGCAGAAAACACACTGATCAAAATTAGAGAACAACAATGACTGTAGCATGGAAAAAGATTACAACATTATTTTCTGAAGGTACCAACAGTCAGCAATTAGTAGGAAGTGTACAGGCCTCTGCTCTGAATGACTTCAGCACATCTGCGGCCACAGGACAGCACTAGTCTCACACTGCTCTGGTGTGATTTTGGTCCACTCTTCTTCCAGTCTCCTCCACAGTTTGGTGACTGTAGTGGGTTTCTTGGCCATAACTTTGTCGCTAAGGATTTTCCAGAGGTTCTCTATTGGGTTGAGTTCAGGACTCTGGGCAGGCCATGTCATTATTTCAATGTTTTCAGTTTCAAGGAACTGCTTTACCCGTTTTGCTGTGTGACAGCGTTGTCCTGCATGAACACTGCGGGCTGATTGGGTGATGAATGCAGGGAAAGAACCATATGTTGTTGAAGAAGGTTCTGATAAACATTTGCATTCACTCTGCCATGTAGCTGTATAAGAGGCCCAACTCCTGCTGCAGAAAACATGCCCCAAACCATGACACTTCCTCCTCCACTTTTCACTGACTTCTTTACACACTTTGGGTTCAGTCTTTCTCCAGTTTGTCGCCGAGCATAATGTTTCCCATCAGACCCAAATAAATTAAACTTGCTTTCATCACTGAAGTGAACTTTGGACCAGTTCTCCTCTGTCCACACAACATGCTCCTCAGCAAAGCTTAGTCTAGCCTTTTGATTCTTTCTGCTAATGAGAGGTTTGGTCACTGCAGAGTGGGCTTTCAGTCCAAATGCTCTTAAACGTCATGACACTGTATGACGAGACAGATCCTTACCCTGTTCAGCGCTGAACTGGTGAGCAATTCCAGCTGCAGTGTGGAAACGATTGCCCATCGAGATCCTCTGCAGTATCCTGTCCTCTCTTGTATTTGTCTTCCGTGGACGACCAGCCTTCTTGGAGGACTTGAATGAGTTTGTGATGTTGTAAAGATTCAATATTCTTGAAATCACAGATTTGGAACGACCAACTTGTCTTGCTATGGCTGATAGGGTCATCCCTTTGGCCTTCATCTGGACAACCTGCTGCCGGAGCCTTTCAGTCACTTTAGAACGGCCCACCATCTTGCAGAGTCAGTGAAACTGGAAGTTAGGCTGCCAGTTAAATAGGGGTTGACAGATAATCAAGGAAATTAGCACCAGGTGCCAGATTAACACTAATAACTGGGAGGTATCTAAAAGTGTTCTCTAATTTTAATCAGCGTGTTTTCTGGAAAATGAAAAAAAAATGTTTTTTTTTTTTTTTAAATGCCTTAGTTATTTTGTGGAAAAGGTGTTCTGGTAGCATGGTATCGACAGGACAAAAACTCCCTCAACTGTTGAGCAGTGAAGATGTCATTCTTTTGAAGGAGAGTGATGGGGTGCTGCGCCAGATGACCTGGCCTCCACAGTCACCGGACCTGAACCCAATCGAGATGGTTTAGGGGTGAGCTGGACCGCAGAGTGAAGGCAAAAGGGCCAACAAGTGCCAAGCATCTCTGGGAACTCCTTCAAGACTGTTGGAAGACCATTTCAGGTGACTACCACTTGAAGCTCATCATGAGAATGCCAAGAGTGTGCAAAGCAGTAATCAAAGCAAAAGGTGGCTACTTTGAAGAACCTAGAATATGACATTTCAGTTGTTTTTTGTTATGTATATAATTCCATATATAATTCCACGTGTTAATTCATAGTTTTGATGCCTTCAATGTGAATCTACAATTTTTATAGTCATGAAAATAAAGAAAACTCTTTGAATGAGAAGGTGTGTCCAAACTTTTGGTCTGTACTGTGTGTGTATATTTTATATATATATATATATATATATATATATATATATATATATATATATATATATATATATATATATATATATATATATATATATATATATACATACATACACACACACACACACACACACACACACACACACACACACACACACACACACACACACACACACATTGCATTCATTGGATTTATATTATTTTGAACCAAACCATGACTTCAAAACCGAGGTATGTGCATTTTGTGTACCGCTACACCCCTAGACGCTAGCAGTATTGACTTCATGAATGCACAATATAGGACAGAAAGCAAACTTATTATAGAAGCTTTATAAGATGTTGCTTATTTTATAAATGGGGGGCCGATACAATTAACTTAAAGTATCTTAAAATTCATTAAGTGAGCACTAGAAATATAAACTACAACAGAAAAAACCCACAAACCCACTGCCTTGGAAAAACACCACTGTTAATGATTATTTAATCTTTAACTAAACACAATGGCCCTGTAGACCAACATGTGCATATTTGAGTTCACAGACACTTACAAAATCAAGTAAGCAAACACAAAAGTCAAGGCCAAAAATAAATAAGGCCTAGGGCTGATTAGCTCTTATCCTGCCTTTTCCAGATAATCAAGCCACTGTATGAACAGAAAGCTAGTGCTTCAGAGCTACAGATGGTGCTTGTCCAAATGATGTTCATATAACTGGCTCTGGTATATGTAAATGTACAATGAAAGCCAAAAGAAAAGAGGGGGAGGGAGATTTAGACAAAAACCAAGACAAACAGAGATTTGATAGTGAGGTCAATAAATCGATCCACATCACAGAACAATTATGTACATCTAGTGGGTAACCAGTCAATGAACTCACTCTATCTATCTATCTATCTATCTATCTATCTATCAAATTAGCACAGCATGTGTGCCTTAAATCAAATTTACACACATGCCCTGATCATTGCAAACAAAGCATCATTATTTATAAGCACACTGACACAAACCCAGGCCAAAAAAATCTGAGAAAAGCATCCACAGGAAAGCAGCATTAATCACTAATGGTCAGAGATAAATAAACACAATAAGCACTGTCGACTTAAGGGATGATGGGTGTCTATATGTAATTACTCTGTGCATCATCATGTCTGTTGGATTTTTTTTAGGTCCTTATTCTCATTTTCAGCACCACTTTTTTAATTCATCATTCAATTAATTTTATTTTCCCAGTTACCAAGCAAACAAGGGGTTTCTTCAGGGTTGCCACAGTAACCACAGTTGCTTAGCAACACAAAACTCTCCAAACAGCCATTCCAGAACTCTGGCAGATGGGAGGGAAGGAGAGAAAGAAAGAGTGAGAGGGATGCGAGTGAAGGAAGAGGCGTGGCTTAAGCAAAAGAGAAGTGAGGAAAAATGTAAGTGGTGGTGCTCCTCCTCTCAAGACTAGAGTACTTCAATAGACTACAGCTGCAAAAATGACTCAACATTCTACATTATACTGATTCTGAAACATTTGTGTGGATATTTATGTGATCGGTGTTTAATTGATCATTGACAACACGGTGTTATAATGTAAGGGAGCACAGGCATCTGCTCCTGGATGGCATGTTACACAACAGCGAAGTCATCGGGGGCAGCAGCAGCTCTGATTCCACTGCACCAGACAGCAGTGTGTGCTAAACTGTTTTCAGGCAGCCTAAATATAAAGTATAAACAAGTAAATACAATGTTAAAACCTTGTGTAAAAATAAATACATACAAATCTGGAAATATGTTTAATGTAATTGTGTTTCTTAAGCGAAGATTGTTTGAAAATAATAAAATAAAGTAAAACAGATCCACATCAATCAAAATTCATGAAAGACAAAAGCATATCCAACAAAGTAAATAAATAACACACTGCAAATTCATAGTACGAGTTGTGTATGGACACTGCCTGAATGTCAAAATATAACTTTAAAGCCAGAAGTATTCCAATTTCACTTGAAAAAGAAACAAAGTATTTTTCCCCCTCACATTTGATAGTGTATTGTTGGACTTTTTGTCATTACCAGATTTGGTAATATCCAGATTTGGTCTTTTGGATTTAGAGTGAAGAGCACTATTCCGGTCTCCCAAAAATTAGAATACAGGCAGATTCTTTAAAATTAGTTGATTCCTTTCTGGTTGGTGTCTGACTCGACCACCTAGACAGTGTACCAGGAAGCACAGCATCACGACAAAAAAAAGGGAGTTAGTTGTTACATTTCTGAATAAAGTTGTGTGTGCGCGCAAGAGAGAGAGAGATTGAGCTCCATCTGCTCTGGCAGACAGTAATGCTACTGTTTCCATTAACAGAGGGAATGTGGCTGGGTGGATGAGAGCAGACCACTGAGGCCAACTAGGGAAATGAAGAATCAGGAAATGAGGGGGGGGAACTCATCTATTTGTATAATCATAAACAATTCCATTTGCTTGAA
The DNA here is from genome assembly GCF_014805685.1 of Silurus meridionalis. Classification (NCBI taxonomy): domain Eukaryota; kingdom Metazoa; phylum Chordata; class Actinopteri; order Siluriformes; family Siluridae; genus Silurus; species Silurus meridionalis. The sequence continues at coordinate 12,042,755 of NC_060894.1, forward strand.
TTCACCCTCACGGCACAGCATTGACGAAAAACACTATGCGCCGTGCTTTGTTGTGAAATGCATGATTCTTAACGCCATGCACTTTTGACACATTAATAGAACAACTGACATTCTTAGAATAGAGATGGAGAAAGAAAGAGCAAAGGGCAAGATTTTTTAATATTTTACAAAGTATTTACAGCCCCAATTCCAAAAAAAAGCTGGAAAAAAATAAATCTATGAAAAAACAAAATGCATAATTTGCTAATCTGATAAACCCATATTTTATTCACAACAGAACAAACAAAAGGAAAAAAATGTGGCAATTTAGAATTTGACTGATGCAAAAGATCTCAAAAGGGATAATTATAATAGATAATTCTGCAATAGAAATTGCTGCAAGGGTTTTAGAAACAGTCATTGTAAATATAGTTCTCTATGCCAATTCTTGGAATTGGGGTTGTAAAATGAAATGTATTCTTTTTTTTTTTATTATTATTATTGTTTATTAATTAAATAACAAAAAAAACTTTGGTGGTAAAAATGTGCCATCTGCAGCTTCAAGTCATCTCATACATTTACTACCTAATGTGTATTACACACCTTTTATTATTTTACTGTGTAATAGAGCAGAGCCACACAACACCTCTAGCCTTTATATTAGCTTTCCTTGTCTTCTATAACACAAACAAAGATTATAATTAATCAAATGATGCATGTTTTCAGGGCTACTTTACTGTACATGCATTAAATAAGTATCTCTATTGCTGTTCATCACAGACATGTAGTTTACACATTCTCTTATGCTGTGTTTGTAGCACTGTGTAAATCATCAATTTACGAGTTGTAAGAAATATTTTCCACCTGGAATGTTCAATGTGTGGGAGAAGCTAGAAAACAAATTTATTTAAGTTTTTAAATAAGAACAATAAAAACTGATGCCTGTCTATTGTTAGCTTCATCGGAGCAGCTAACTTATAAAAAGCTACTAAACGCTATTCTTACAGTCACAAGCCTGAGTGATGTGTGTGTATTGGTAATATTTTACTACGGTTCACTTCAAATTTAAAATTAAATTCAAATTCAAACAGAATTTTGGACTAAAACAGCAGTACAGCAACAACAGCGAGAGAAGAGCCAGTAGCTCAACAAGTGAGCAAGCAAACAAGAGAGAATAGCATTAACAAAAACCTAAATAACTAGAATTAGTGACAATTCACTAGTGAATTAGCGACACCTATACCGAAAAATTGCTTAAATTACACATTTATTAAACACCACAGGCCACTCAAAAAAGTGCACTTGTTAGCAGGTTTTGGTCCCTGTGCCAACCTGTAGCCAAATCTACAGCTGGTTGAAGGCTTACGAACAATACTGTTCCAAAATATTACACACATTCTCTCTTTAAATGCAAAAACATTTTGTCTTTCTTGCTCTTGTCTTTGCAACTTTGCAGCAGACATGATTGTATAAAGTGACTGATATGTGTAGCTTTTTCCCATTCACAGTTCTAGCTTTTCCAGGTTTCCTGTTTGGATGCCAACCTGCCACCTGCTGGTATGAGAGTGTTATGTAGCACAGAACATACACACTGTTTAGCTGTCAGATGCATCTGCCTAATAATCGGCCTAATTTGCAGCATAATCGGCCAATGCCGATTAATTAAAAAATTCCCAAAACCGGCCAGATTAATCGTCTAGCAGATCAATCGATTGACCTCTAGTAGACACCATAAGCATTTTTTTGTGTTTTCTGTTACAATAATCTTGTATCTTCAAGAAAAATATTCCACAAAAATTTTGCTTGTAAAGATTTGTGCTTATTCAGCTAAAAGGGTGTTAAGTAAAGTCAGGTAATGAAGCAGGTTGAGGAGTCCTGGGGTGCAGTCAGCAATCAATTTAATCCCAAATGTGTTTAAAAGGGATGAGGTTATAGCTATATACAAGGCCACTCAAGATTTTCCCCTTCAACCAATGTGAACCACACGAACAGGTTTGCGTCTCCCAGGGCAAATGAAAGTGAAAGTTTAATGCTACAGATTTAAAAGTCGTCCTATACAATTGTATTCCTCCAGCAGTATGGAGTTTGGGGAAGAACCACATATGGCTAGAAAAGTCAGGTATCAGAATACATTTGTTTATATAGTGTATTTGATAAAGGGCACGGCTGAAAAAGGGCTTAAAAAGTGAAGTGGTGGGTTGGAAATGATAGCCGAGCCTCATATGTGGACATATATTACAGCCCCAATTCAAAAACTAAATGGGATGCGGCGTGAATGCGATAATCCGTAAACCGAATAAACCCATATTTTATTCAGACATGTTAAAGACAAACTTAAAAAAAAAAAAAAAAAAAAAAAAAAAAATAAATCTACAATTCTAAGGGAAAAAAAGGTAATTTTGAAATTGATTTGTACAATCTGTCAAAAAAAAAGTTGGGAAAGGGAAAACAAAAGTCTGGAAATGCAAGCCCTACTATAAAAGAATAATAAAATGGGTATAAAAAGAGAGCATCTTTGAGAGGCAGAGTCTCTCAGAAGTAAAGACACGCAGAGGTTCAGAGATCTGTGTCTACAAAGTGTCCACAAAGCAATTTCAGAATAAAGTTTCTCAACATTCAATTGTGAAGATTTTGAATCTCTTATTATCTACAGTGCATAACGTCAAAAAAATTTAAAATTTTAGTAGAAATCTTTGTGCTCAAGAGACCAACAACATTTGATGCCTGTTATGTTCAGGCATCTTAGGCAACACCACATTAAAAAGAAGTATGCTATCAGCATCCCAGCTCAGCATGTGTTGAACTTCCCTTACATATATCTCCATTATATATCTGGTAAATGAGTAAAAATGCTATTTAAAAATCATAACTTGAAAATAAAATAACGATGTCACAAAATGCTACTAGTGACAACAGGGAGGGATGCTATTCTAGACAGAGACATTAATGAAAATGATTCTGGTTGATTGCGTTTGCCAAACATGGCTTAGCTCACATGGTACTGCAAAAAGAAGCATAACCATGAACAAATACCAAAGTTAAATATGACAGAGTGATGTATTAAATATATCTGCATGATATGCTCTTACCCAGCACTGTATGGCATTTTAGTCATACGTATTCCTAGTAAAGTGGCAGGGGAGTGTGTATAATTTAAAGCATTTTTTGCATAAAGCCAAGTCAAAATGAGCACTATATATTTCCGTGACTTACTTATTTGTACACATGCAAATCTCACACATTCAACATTTGAATGAGGCTTGTAAAGTCCCAGGGATGCTGGATGTTGATTTCTGTTTAGTGTGTTTTGCACAAAATGTGCTTAATTTAGAATATTTTTTTTTTCTTCAAACAACTACATGTTTATGTTAAAAGTGCTATACAAATAAAAATGATCTGAATTGAAATATTTATTTATTTATTTATATATATATATATATATATATATATAGGGCATACTTGGACAGAGTAAACCACAGAGCCTCTTCCTGTAACATTTGTACAGAATTGTAAAAAGATTCTTTTTTTGGCCTTTGTACACCAAACATGCTAATGGTGTACAGGACTATAAAGTTTGATTTGCATCACCTCTGATGACAACATACAATGCCAGTTGCACTTATATTAATGTTTGGTAAAATTTGGATGAGGTAATGTGTGAGGTTCTTTTGAGCCAGGTTTCCACCAAAACAATTATGAAAATGTAGTCAAAATCTAAATGATCTCATCTATGCACTATTTCCTTTGCCATCTTCTTTTGTAACATAAGATTATCTAACTCATTTAGCTAAATTACTGTGTGTAATGTCTTACACTTTTATGGTTCTTCAAGTTAATGCAAAAGGTAATAATGAATTAAGTTTACTCATGTTGCTGTAATTGAGCAGATTTCTGTGCTTCTACTTTTTTAAATTAGTTTCCAAAACCTGTCATTTTACTTTTACTTAAGTATGTTTTGTACAAAGCACTACACTAAAATCACAACATGGAGAACGACAAATCATACATCATTCAGCAGTGGTGCAGAGACCCAGCTGAAAGCAAAACCTAACCAAATTCTGCTTTAGCTGAACTCGAAGGAAATGAGAACCCTGGACACATTTAGGTAACCGCTTCGGCATCAAGTGCGAAAAAGATGTGACTGCCCAGAGACCAGACTAGGAGCTTATAAAGACTTGCAAAAACATGTAGAAGTCTATTTTTATTATTTTATTTTTTTTTAAGGTTTTAGTGCTAAAACCGGTTTTACTAATATGAGCCAAAAAAGACCATGGTGCATAACACAGGTAATGGTGACTAGCGCTACTAACTCTGCTAGTAGCTATTTATTAATTATGCAAATGCTAATAAAGATGTTAGATTAAAATGTAATTAAATTAAAACTATTAAAATTACTACCTGTTTAAATATAAATAGAGATAAGACTTCACATACATTCACCTCAAAATTTATAGCTGTTTTGAGCTGAGGTTGTATGAGGTACATATGCTTAAGGCATACCTTTCACTATCTTTCATAATAATTAGGTTTAACGGGATGGTGTACAGAATCCACAATTTATATCACCACCATAAAATGTTTTATGGAATGGTTTACACTAAAAAGGCACATTATACTACACTCCACAAATGTTTTAAAATCATTTCTTGGCATGTTTTATTTTGATATTGTGCTTTAATTTTTAAAGATGTTTTATATCTTCCTTGTACTCTTTGAACTTCACAACAGAGATGCCTATTTTAAAACTCTTACCACCTCTGTTATTCACTAGCACCCAGGTCTGCAAATCCAGAAACAGATGACTGTCAATAGAGACCAGACAAGTAGTTAAGGGCCAATAAACAGTTTTTTACTACTACAATTTATCTGAAAAATACACTTAACACTTAATAGGAGCACCTGTACAGCTGCACATTCATGCAGTTACCTAAATTAGCCAACCATGTGGCTGAGGAGGCAAAAGTACAGACACCAGTCTGATGCATGCCCTGGCAAAAACAAATGTATTGTGTAAATAGTAGTAACAAGTAGAGCTCAGCATAAGCAGTGTAAACTGGAATGTCTCTGCTGCCAAAAAGCATAGTCTTTTATTTCACTAATTCTTAAATAAAAAAATAAACAGACAAATGTTTCACATTAAAACTAACAAGGCATGTTCTTCCATACATAGGTTCATATATATTGCATATTCGGCAACCTTAAACCCTGGGCAACCTCAAGAGTTTTAAAAGAAAAAAAAAATGTGTGTGTAGAAGTAAAAATAGTACTGATGGAAAAACTTCAACACTTGACCATACTGTGAACATGAATGGATCAATGGCAAAATGTTCTCCATTCATCTGTAAGAAATGAGGATAAGTCTGTAAAATTTCCAGAAGTTTTGAGATACTACACTAACAAGCATCAACAGATCTCGTTTTACTGAGGGGTCAAGAACTGACACTTTTGTGAATCATATAAATTAGGCATTACTTTATTCACTAGTGCAGCTCACATTTTCCTCTAAAGAAACACAAAACATACCAATAATGGCAACAACCAAAAAGGCAGTTCCTCAGCTTGCACTTCCTCCTCTTTTTGTTTGGTAGTGCAGCAGCATTGCTAGCGCATAGGAGATGTGGGTAAAAAAAAAAAATATATCAGCATCAGCTATATGGAACTGCTGAATTGTACACAACAGATACAGTGCAAACTGTATCATTTTCATTTAGCACAATTATGTAACCTCTTTGAGAGTATGTTTCTTTGATAAAAAGAGAAATTGGTTAACAAAAAAAAAACCCAAAACAAAACCCAAAAAGAATGACAAAATAAGCAAAACCAAACACTGTCTAAAACTACCGAAAAAAAAGACAAGGACTGCTCAAGTTATGCAGTGTTTAAACGCTTTAAAAGCATGAAATTATAATAAAGAAGCAAGCATTATAATGCAGCGAATAACCCAAGGGAGTGTTCATGTCTGCTATATGAAAACTGTAAAAGCTTAAAGCTGGTTAAGAAATAATTAGGTTTAACTTGAAACACAAACGGCATATAATCATTAAGAATAAAATACTGGACATTTAATGCACATTACATAACCTTGTGTTTGACACTTGTCTTCATGGTTGTTGATGTTTGATTATTGTCTATGTTTTCTTTGCGTTTTTTTCTTGTCTTATTTTGCCCCCAATAGATATTTTATTATGGACCCATCCATAATAGAAAATTAAATTTTCCTCACTTTTTAAACAAAAATAGTGTTCCAATACCACCAGAATCCCACAGTGCTTTATGGTTCACCTTGCAGCAAATCTTCATCTTGCTAAAGTGACTGCGAAGGGCACCATAAGGTGTTCCATCTACAAATAATTTGAATACAATTTCTAATATGTAAAGACTATCATGTTAATGTTTTTAAACTAACTATAAAGCTAGTTTCAAAACCTTCACTGTAGTAGCTGATGGGAAGCTCTCTAAAACGACACTGAACGTCTGATTTGCTCAGATGTGATCAAAACTTCAGTGGTAAACTGTAGGATTGTCAGAGAAAAGGAGAAGAGTGAATTCAGTGCACACTTCTCTCTGGAGACTTCAGGCCTATAAGTAAGTAAAGTTAATCAGGCCTGATTTATTCCCATTGCGCTTTACTTAAAAAGTGCCATTTTTAATCAGCACAAGAAAGAGACAGCCTTCCAGTTATGCACTTGTGAAATATTGGGCTTTTTTATGAAGTGATCAGACCACAACACACTGTAGTGAAAAGTTCCACTGATGATTTTGGCTTTTAAGGTGACAAATGGATACAAATGAGGAAGCTATCGAGATTAGAACAATGAGTAGTCTCACACCAATAGACTCATAAGCTGTAATGTCTCTGAAATAACACACTGATTTATCTAAGCAAATATAGGTGGGTTTTTTGGCAGAAGATTACACACATTCTGTCACATGACCAGCCATTAGGAATTGCTCAATCATATAAAACACTGATTTATTCAAGCATGGTTTCCAAGTTCCTAATGAGCCAAAGTAAAAGGGGAAGGTACTAAACCTGATGCAGCCCCAAAACAAGAAAATAAGGAAGATATTTTCTCACAAATTTTAGCAGTTGGGTATCCTTTAGACTTAATGAAAGGCTTTTTGGATAATGATAGGACATTTAAAAAGTCACCTTTTTTATAGCCAAATATCATTATCCACTGCAATAAAGCATTCCTCCTGGTTCTAGAATTAGGAAACTGAAAACATTAAACCTTTAATTTAAAACAGTAAAATAAATAAAATAATTAAAGCTAGTCTCCCCTTAATCCCTCAGTCTCACTCACTGTTCAACGGCATGTCAAAACTTAAACCATAAAAACTGCCACAAAGTTTAACACAAAATCTCTGAAACTTGTGCACAAAAGAACTAAAAATCTAATTAGATAAGAATAATTAATAATCTTAAACTCACTGTCCAGTGTAAAATGAATAGTGTTATGGAGCATTTATAGAATAGAATAGAATAGCCTTTATTTGTCACATATACATTACAGCACAGTGACATTTTGTTCTTTGCATATCCCAGCTTGCTCAGAAGCTGGGGTTAAGAGCGCAGGGTCAGCCATGATATGGCGCCCCTGGAGCACGGAGGGTTAAGGGCCTTGCTCAAGGGCCCAAGAGTGGCAGCTTAGCAAAACCAGGGCTTGAACCGTCGACCTTCCAATCAGTAACCCGACGCCTTAACCACTGGAGCTACCACTCCCCAAATTTGAGACTTGTATGCAGTGCAGCTTTAACTCAGTTTATTCTGCAAATCAACGCTACCTAATTACGTAGCTTTGGTTTTAATTAAATTCTACTATAAATGAATTATTTCCTCTTTTCTGGCAAACTTTATTTCTGGGAGCTCAGTCCTGAGCAACAAATAACTGCCAAAGGCAGCTTTTCTTTCTCACACTTTTCCACTGATTTAATGCCAACATAAACCATGTCAAACACAAAAGCTGAAAAAAATGTTCTGGTAGTAGTTAAAAAACCAGTTAAATAATGAAATAAATGAATGGACACTTACCAATTTTCTGATTAAAGATTTTGTCAAATGCGAGTTCATCTCTCTCTTCCAAGTACTTCTGCATCACACTCCGAATACTGGGAAACGAAGAACAAAAGTGTGTCAAATGCCTGGCTAATAACAAGTACAGTAACACAGATTCAAAATGTTCAGTTGTACAGAGCAGTCTGTGCATTATTTATTTATTGTCAGTGGCTAAGCTCATCGGCACAACTCTGCTGAACACTGGGGTGGCTGAACTGAAGCGCACTTGATGCGATGATTGATGTCTATTGCTGCACAAATGTGGAAATTGTTCTGCTTTGTACAGCATTGTTGTAATGGAAGTGAAACAAATATGTGTGTCAAATGTTTAACTTATGAAGACAGTAAATCTTTAGTGATACTTGTATGGGGAAATATTGCTTTACATTCAATTTCAGTTTATGCTAGCCAGATGCAGGCAGCAAAATCAGCCCATCCACAAGTTACAAAATATTTAATATTTCGAACGAAGGTAAAATTTTAAATAAAATATTAAAAAATATAATAATTATATAAGAATATATATTATAAAATATATCGAATTATTTACTGGTACAGTAGTTACTGTGCCCCAAACACCAGAAATAAAAATTAAAATCAGAAACTAAAAAGACAATAAATTGCCTAAAATCTATTTTAAAAGCCAGAGTAATGAAGAAAATTGAGGACCCACTGCAATCAATTTATAATAAAGTAACTGTAGGCTCATCTGATATTGCTTGGTCAGCTCTCCATTTTACCAGTGAAAAACTTTCAATAAACAATGCAACCACCCAGATACAATAGCCTAATGAAAAGACAGGAAAACAAGCATTTCCACCCTTTTAAGTTTCTAAAATAAACACACAACATTACCAGCTGTGCAAATGCTTACCAGTGTTGTAATAGACTCCATGTTAGACGGTTTAAAAAGAGTAAAACACTTGCAAAAATTCAATTAGGGCTGTTGGTATCGATTATTTTAGTAATCGAGTATTCTACCGATTATTCCATCAATTAATTGAGTAACTGGATAAGAAATACTTTATTTTTTATATATATATATTTTTTTATAAGAAATATACAAGAGAAAATAAGACGGGTATCTTAATTTGTTTCCTTTTTTTGACAAAAGTGTACATTTTATTACAAAAATTTCATACAAGAAAACTAAACCCATTTATTGCATTTAATTGCAATATTACATGAAATCTAATAAAATTATGAATTTTGAAATACTCTTCATTAAAAAAAAAAAAAAAAATTAACCCAAGAGCTTATTGCGAGACAGTTCTCTCCAGGGATCATAAGTTTAGTTTAAATTGACTATTGACTGTAGCCCAATTCATTTTCAAAGTGTAAAGCTTCCTTTAATTTCATTAAAAGAAATTCTGCTTGAGAAACATTAGGTATTGAGCAAACTAGTAGACTGGCTTGCTGTTACCATCAAGACCCATAAAGTATCTAATCCAAATAGTGAGGAAAAAGTCAATCTCAAAATGAAAGTGAAATTAAAAGTCAGTATTTCTTTTTTAAGAAATGAGTAGCCGTATTTTAGAACATAGATGTCTCAATAGTTCTAGGCCTTGCCTGAGCACCTACCAAAGCACCTGTTCTTTACACCCTCATATATATATATATATATATATATATTTTTTTTTTTTTTTTTTTTTTCCCTCTCAGTGGAGGGCTGGCCAAGTTGTCCTGGGAGAGGGTGATAATGAGGAACTCGTCTGGGAGAATTAATCAATTAACACTGCCTCTATTAACACCCAGCCTTGGTCCCACTGAGAATCAGAGTGCAGATCAGGGGAAAGCCGTTCACTCACACTGTTGTATGGCAGAATAATCTCTATGGTGAGCAAACAAGTTAACATTAAAGTGTAGTAACCAGCATACAGTTTTGCTCATAGAGATGCTGACATTTAAACTATGGAGATATTTATTTTACGTTGTGTATAAACACTAGGAGAAACATCACAATTAGAAACCGCCTATAAGCAACCAGGAGAAGATCAATTTCACCTTTGTTATGCACGTCACATCATATCCCAGAATATTAATCAATCAATTTTTTTTTGGTTCATAAGATGAGGGCAAAATGCATGCACAAAAATGCTGCATCTATAAGAAATAATTTAGTAGGGTATAAGGAACAGCATTAAAAAAAATCAATTAAGCATAAGTTAAAATTTATTTACATTATCATAAGCATCTAAGCTATGAAACAGTTCCAGATGCGCTTTTACATGTGTGACGAAAGGTTGTGGCATTTCTTGCCTTTCTAATTTAGAACATCAGATGTCTTGTGCAGCAGAAAGGTGAGAAGAAAGATACTGTATTGTATTGTATGGCAAGAAACACTCAGTAAAGTAAAGAACTTGAAGATATGAAGGTCAGTCAAGCCAAAAAAAAAAAAAAACAAGAACTTTACCATCAGCGGTTAAATAAAAACAGGCTCCCATGAGGATTATTTCAGGAAAGGAAGACCAAGAGCTACCTCTGCTGTAGAGTAGGGCTGAAATGATTCCTCGAGTAGGTCGAGGAATTCAAATACAAAAAAATAATTGAGGCAAATTATTTGCTTCGATTAGTCCATTTAACTAAACACAGAGCACTGTGTTTCCCTGCAGACCACTATTTCTGACGCACCACCCGCTAAACTCTGGAAAGGTAAACAATGACTAGGTGCAAAAGAAAAATCGAAACATGGAAAAGCATCACAAAAAAATTGTTGATATGCAATGAAATATTTAGTGCGATTTACTTTAAAATCTGTTTCACTACAAATTGCCATGATGTAATTGTTGAAAATTTATGAAAATATCAAGAAATAAAACCTGAAAATCTGATCTATAATCCTCATTCATTAAAGTATTTAGTGTATAGAGAGGTTTAGGGAATTGCTTGTGGATGTGCACAGTCTGAATTTATGTTCTGATATGAACTAATGGTAGTAATTAATTATGTCACACTACTGTAACATGTATTTACAACTGTTGTATATAAACCAATAAAAATATGCCGAATGTGTTTGAGAGGCGCAACAGAAAGGCTCAGGTTGCCTTATTTCCAAATAAAGGCAGAACTTAATTAAATTCCTGGATCTTTATTAAACTAAAGAAAAAAAAAAGTAACCTTTACTGTAAAACAACTACGGCACATCTTTAGAAACAGCGTTCAGAAAATGACTTCATGCCAATCGCAATTAAGCAATTAGCATGAAACAACTTAAGACTCTCTTTCCCTACTTATCAATGACTAATGATTTTTAGTGTCTTTTAAGCATTTCACTCTCAAACAATACTGGAAACTCTTCCGAGACGTTCAAACACTTGCAGTCATGCAATAAAAATCTCACCTCTTTGTCAAATAGCCTTAGCCTCCTCAAGAACAGAATGTAGCAGTGCAGTGCTAGCTCTGCAACCCCAAATACAACTGGTATTTTATTAGATATCATAAAAGCTCGTATTAGCCGGTGTTTCTAAAAATAAATAAATAAATCACCAATTCACCGAACAGGCTGCATACTAAATTAATGTTATGCAACATATTGAAATTTCACCTCATCTGAGATAACTCTGTGAGAACACCCCCTCATTTTAGGGTCAATTTTTGCCCTTACTTTAACACCATGTTATATAACAGTAGCTGCTTCTGTGTCAAATCATATTAAACTACAAGCACAAAGACTCCCACAAACAAATATTTAAAATCTTCTAAAGTGTATAAAATCTGTTGTATGAGAGCACTTTCCCAGCAGGTTGACAGCCAGTACGTACACAAAACAGTCCAGATCATCAGTGAAATCACTACAACAATTTGCAAGGTCATAGATTCAGATACCTCAGGCATGGAAAAGGTTGGGATATAAAACTGTGTTTATCCCCGCAGACGGCTAATCGAACTTCAAATCAAGTGGCTTTTTTTTTTGTCATTTCAACCATACACAGTCCAGTACATAATGAAACCAACCAAAGTTCCTCCGGGATTTAGATGCTACATAAAACAACAAATGAACATACAGACCTTTACACAGGACTACATAAATTATATGCACACGAAAGTGTGCAAACAACATTTAGTGCAGACAACACAAGGAAACAATAAACACCTACATAGCCTAGCTGGCAAAAGTAGAATGAGAAATAAAAAGCCCTATGTTTCAAACACACACCCTAGAAAAGTCACACCAGCAGGTTAGGAAGCTGTGCTTAATTAGCCAGAATTAACTGCATTATGATCTAATGCACAGCTTCTGTTTCTTTACACAGCAAGTTTGTAAATTATTCAAAAGTATTATTACTATTTGGAGCACACTACTCATACTTGCACTTAAAATGAGCTGCTGTCACGAACACCACCATAATTTAATGGTTTACCTTCGCAAAGAAAACAGGAGACATGTTTCATGTTCCACTGTAGAAATAATAAACAGAGCATAAGTACGATATCATTTTGCTTTGGAAAAAAAGAAAAGAATAGAAACCACAAATGAAAAAGACAAGCCAAGTGAATGACATTTCTAATGCTTTACAGAGAATTCATCTGTCTGCAGAAGACAAAAATTGGACGTAATGAAAAAAGTGTTTACGCTTTGTAACGCATTCTATTGTTTATACTTCAGATGACAAATAATATAATTTAATTAAACCCCACCAATGAAAAGTCAGATGTTGAATCAAACCGTTTCTGAATACACAACAAATACAGACACCCCGCACGTCACCCACCCACCACTGATGTTTGGACAAAGCACATAACCAAAAAGATGGACAATAAATAGCTAGCTCATTAAAGGATTGTGCACTAGCATGTCCTTGCATGTTATGTTTCCCCCATTATCCCTTTCTCCTGATCATGTCACAAGGATTCAAATAGGAACAAAGACAGAGGAATCAAATGTTCTTATGTAATTGTCTTCTGGATTTTCCCGATTAGTAAATACTTTTAAATTTAAGGTCGAAATTTTACAATCGAACCTGGAAACCTGATGGAAAAGGAATGTTTTGCCTCTGCTATGCTATCTAGGGGAGGTCACTACATCCCACAGCCGAACATTAATGCAAAAGGATTATGCTACTCACATTACTACTGCTTCTGCGTATGCATACAATGCATTCTACACAAAAATGGGTGGGGTATTTCATCTGCTAAACTGGAAGAGTGTGGCAGTCTGCTTTATGTCCCAGGTTACCTGCATCTGGCACTCGCTTTTTGTTACACTGATTAAAAAAAAATCCTGATCATCTGCGTTCCGGACCAGCGTGGTCACCTACTGCTTGGAGTTTCTTTTACCTGAGAAACAAACTCTATGTTTGAGGATGACCCTACATGAATAACCAAGTTTGCCATTAGATGTGGATGGTAATACCCAAAAATAAAAATTTTTAGTGAATAACTTTTTTCACTTTGAATTTAAAGCTTGAAACTACTGATGCATGCACTGAAAAGGCTTTAAACACACATTTCGCAGCATACAGTTGCAGAACAGTAATGATTCATAATCACACTGGAAAAAGATGATCTCCCATAAGGTTTTTTTTTTTACTCTTTGCCTTACTAAGTTTTTTTTACTTGCCTTGTTCACCTCAGGCTTGCTCATTAGATCTGGATCTACATTTGGATTTCTGTAAAGCTGCTCTGTGACAACACCCATTGTTAAAGCTCTATATAAATAAATGTAAATTGTAAGCAATGTGGTTTGCCACAGTTTGTCATACAAAGATCTCTCCAATGAAAACAATAGAATACATTTGTTGACCAGGGTAATCCAAAAGATTTCATTACACAGATCTAACAAACAAAATACACCCATGCCTCACTTCATCGAGTCCATCTTCAACATAACCCAAAGAAAAACAGCTGTTCCCCCTTAGCAACAGCTGCATATTCTCTCACTCACCTGTCCGTTCATTTTCCATAAGCAACAACAAAAAGATGGTAAACGATAGACGATTGCAGTGGCTATTTATTGGTTTCATGGAGTTTTCACTGGTCCTTACCAGCAAGTTGAAAACAATAGCAGTAAACTATTGATATTCCATTATCATATTTAACCACGCAATTAAAAAAAATGTAACATCTTTGTAAAATAAAGACCATGAGGTGGGGTGCGCTCTCAAGGGTTGGAACTAACCTACTTTTTGAAATAAAAACATTTTTTTAAAAAAGCCATGAAAACAAGACTGGAAGATGAGTCACAGTTTGCATTATGAACTCGAACAATTGCAAAATTTATACATGAACATTACAAAAAAAGGTCCAAAATGTCCCCTGGCAGTTCATGATACATAAAACATTTGGTAATTTTAAGAACCTTTTGTAAATTGTTGGACAGAAAAATGCAGGAGTCTGAGCTAATTAAATGTTTAGCTGAACTGGTTAAAAGGTTAGCACCAGGCACACGTCACAAATGAAGCATTTAAAAACATGCTCCACAACAACAAGGATCATAGCAAGATGGCTACAAAATGTAACAAACCCAAACATTTCAAAACCTACAAAATGTCATCACGTCTCATATAGTTTACAACAGTACTACTACAGAAATGCGTAAGGACCAAATATTTGCAAATTAATTGTAAATCGTTTGTTAATATTTACCTGCTTGAGACACAATATACATAATTTTAGCCTTTTCTAAATACTCTTTAACATAGCACTTTATTTATGCAAATAACTTCTATTCAAGCACACTACTTGCTATTTCCTTATCAACTGTACATTGTTATTCTGTCTCCTAAGAGTAGGCTTAGCCAACTGGCTACCACAATACAATGTGCACTAATGTGTGTCAACGTCAGACAAAGTACGTCAACCAAGGTATAGAGCACGCTTAAGATGTGCTAGCTTACCCAAGTCTGTGTGAAAGCACGGTGGATTCTTGTGGGAAAAGAAGGCACAAATATGTGCAACTATTGTATCACCCAAGGTCCAGGGGCCGAACTCGCAGTTCCTGAGTAAGCAAGCAGATTTAAACAGCTTACCTCTGTTTTCCTGTTACGAACAAGGATGGGCACCAAACGTGGGCAGATGGTTCTAACTACACAAATGAATCGGTCAATGCAGCTTATGAAGAGACAAAGTTACCAGCACTTGTAAAGCCTACAGCAGTAAGAAATGAAAGTAGCACCACACATAGGCCACCACAACTCAGTAGGCAACGTCTGCAAAATCTCTCTCTTACAAAAACCTGTCATGAAACCGCTTCAAAGTAGCATTTGAGACTCAGACACAGATGAGATTTGTGGATATAGCATCTTTTAGCAAAATGGGATGTTTGGATGCAATTGAACTACCACCCAATCACCTAAATACATTTGCTCAGTTCTGTTGACCTGAGCAAACATGACCTTCAAAGAAAGGAGGTCTGTAGCTAATATTTGGTCTTTGCATACTGAGCAAATAGCTTAGAAAAGTACAACTTCACGATACTGAACAATGCAGGATGACTGCCCCATTACTTTGCTTAATATAAGAGCCTGTTTAAATGTACAGTAACGGACAGCAGAAAGCAACTAATGGATTAACGAAAACGAAACGAAAAGCCTCAAAGTCACATGTCAAAGGCTTTATTAATACTATTGGTTTTGTTATTTATATTTATACATTTATATCTGTTTTACAAAGACTATAACATGGTTGCGAGTTATGTATAATTTCACCCATATCCTATTAGATTCCCTCTCAATCACTGCCCTGGATTAACCTCATTAAAAGAAACAGGATTTATTTGAAATAATAAAACAGATTTCCATTCCAACCAGAGAAGAGCCATGCCAGACAGTCCATCCAAAAAGAAGATAACAGGTAGACAGAATCAGCTGTGACTCCTGACTCCTAGATGAATGAATAAGGTATACTACCCTTCCTGAATGTACAACACCAAATGGTATAGCCATAACAGTACCACATATGATTATATTGTTTAATTTGATAAAAAAAAAAAAAAAACTCAATATAATATAAAAACAATATATTAAGCATATATCAAAGTAGCGGTCAGACAGGAGTCTCTATGGACTGTGATGTTTGCAGATGATATTGCGATTTGTGGTGAAAGGAGGGAGCAGATTGAGAAGAGCATTGAG
Organism: Silurus meridionalis; assembly: GCF_014805685.1. NCBI lineage: Eukaryota > Metazoa > Chordata > Actinopteri > Siluriformes > Siluridae > Silurus > Silurus meridionalis. The sequence continues at coordinate 12,058,865 of NC_060894.1, forward strand.
AAAAGTCAGTAGGAATAAGACAGAGTACATGTGTGAATTAGGGGGAGAGCAGTGGAGTGGTGCGGTTACAGGGAGAAGAGGTGAAGAAGGTGGAGGAGTTCAGGTACCTGGGGTCAACAGTGCAAAGTAATGGAGAGTGTGTTAGAGAAGTGAAGAAAAGAGTGCAGGCAGGGTGGAGTGGGTGAAGAAGAGTGGCAGAAGTAATTTGTGATAGAAGAGTATCTGCAAGAGTAAAAGGGAAAGTTTATAGGACCGTGGTGAGACCTGTGATATTGTATGGTTTAGAGACAGTGGCATTGAGACAGGAGGTGGATCTGAAGGTAGCAGAGCTGAACATGCTGAGATTTTTATTAGGAGTGATGAGGATGGACAGGATTAGAAATGGGATTATTAGAGGGACAGCGCAAGTAGGATGTTTTGGAGAAAAGGTGAGGAGGCACACGGGGTATATCGGTAGGAGAACGCTCAAATCAAATCAAATTTTATTTGTCACACACATACATACAGGGTATGACATGCAGTGAAATGCTTATTACGACGGTCCGGCATGACGGAATAGGAATGCATTTTTTAATTAATCGGCATAGGCAGCAAATTAGGCCGATTATTAGGCAGACACTTCTGACAGACCACACCGTGCATGTACGTTCTTGCACTTGCGTGAGTAAACATAACTCTTCCATACCAGTAGGTGGCAGTTGTCTGTATTCGGCATCCAAACAGGGAACACCAAAAAAAGCACGAACTTTAAATATATATAAGTAAGCAGCATTTACACCTGCCATGATCCTTACTAATGGATTTGTGTAGCATTTTTTAATCGGGTCTGCAAAATTGCAAAGACAAGAGCAAGAATGACCACAAGCGTGTTCCTTTTTTGTGTGTGCTCACTTGCTAAGCTAATAGAGCCAAATAGAGTTCCCTTTCTCCCTGATTAGCTTTGCCACCGATTCAACATGAAAAATCGACGATAAACAACTGACAACTGACTATATCCAACGGTGCAGGAAAAAATACTACCCGCTTAAAAACCACCCGACATTCCCCAACGGCCGACCATTTGCTTGGTGTGCCCCGGGCTTCAAGTTTATATTCTTTGTTCTTAATCTAGCCTTAAATATTTTATTGGTTAAATATGATGCTACTTTTGAAGCGAGAACGGGAATAACATTTGAAGCGAGAACCGGAATAACATTTGAAGCGAGAACGGGAATAACATTTGAAGCGAGAACGGGAATAACATTTGAAGCGAGAACGGGAATAACATTTGAAGCGAGAACCGGAATAACATATTAAAAGTAACTTTTTGTAACTGTATTATTAGTGAGCCTTGAACCAGCTGTGGTTTAGGCTACAGGTAGATTTGGGTACCAAAACCTGCTAAAAAAGCGCACTGATTGGAGAGGCTTGTGTTGTACAATAAATGTTTAATTTAAGCAGTTTTCAATATCACGTCTTATCAACGGTTAGATTTTATGAGATGAAGACCAAAAAAATCTGCATCATATATCGGCCATCGGCTGCCATTTGTTATAAATATCGGCATTGGCCAGAGAAAAGAAAAGAAGAAAAGAAAAGGGAAAAAAAATAAATAAATACTTTTGACCATTAAGATATTGCTATTAGTACTTGCTTGAAACATTTGGACTTATGCTACATTTGACTTACCCTAAAAGTGTTAAGTCAGAAAGCTGATTTCTGGCAATTTGAGCCACAAATTGTTATGGGAAAAATAAAACATTACGCCATGTTGGTCTTGTCTTAAGAACAAGCTAAACTATAAGCCTATATCTGTAAGCTGATGGATCTAAAGCAAATACTTGAATATACAGCAAAACTTTATACCTATTTTTTTTCCACACTACATAGGATGCATTGTGTCATTCGAGATCCATATTTGCTCTGGTTGTTGAGAAAAATCTGTGTAAAGTTCGACCTATACAGATATTGTGCTTTCTGAAGTACTAATAGATTACTGGATGGAAAAAAACATGTTTAAATAAGAACTTTACCAAAACCAGATTCAAGAATCCAACAGCCAATCCTTTTTTTAATCTTTGCCTGTCTTTAGATTTTACCCTAACTGAACAAAGAAAAACAAAGACAAATAAGTATTTTGTAAATAGTAAAGAAACAGAAAAACTTCAAATGCTGCAAAAATAAATTGAGATTTTTATATTGGGGACTTCACATAAATGTAATATGGTGCAGTTTTAGCTATTAATAGTGTGAAAGACCACTGCTTGTAATTCAAAAAAATCTACTGCAACAAACTGCATCCCTGTTGTCTGCATTGATGATTCTCAACTGTAGCATGCAGTTGGTGTAACATTTAACCACTTCCTTTAAGCACACACTACTTCTGATATAAATTAAGTTTTCGTGACCGTATATAGGCTCTGTAAAGCTAAAGTAAAACTAATACAATATTGATGAACAGATAGGGGTGGCTCAGTGGTAAAATCATATTGGCTATTAATAGGTAGGTGCATATAATGCAACACCAATCCATTTGGGTCCTTGAATAACACCCTTAACCTGCCCTGCTCATTAGGCTCCTTTCTGATACCAGCTTTTTCCCACAAAAATTTGATGTACACGTTTTAATGGTTAGTCATGCTGTACATATGGATAACAATTAAAGTCTTCTGGGAGGTTTTGAAACTTAAATGGACACAAAAAAAGAGGGCTACACATGAACCCAAACTGGTTTTGACCTTGATTAAATTAGAGTTAATAAAGCATGCTAAAATGACTAGAGTGACATCCTCAGAAAATGTCTTAATCTACAAAGGATATAAATGAAGCCTGTACAAAATATACCACCACTGTTTATATGCACATTTGCACCATTAAATAAATGAGGAAGCGTACATACATGTGCATGAGTGGTCACAAAAACTAAATAAAGAGTCTAAACAGATTAATGGCTTAGAGAATGAGGTGTATTAAGTGACAGATGAGCTGTTTAGGGCTTTGATTACTCTCTGTCTTATTCCTTACACAGCTATAAATTACACCTTAAGATTTGAATGTGGTAGGTAAGAGATTTACCTAATGTAATGTAACAGGTTGAATGTTTATCTTACTGTGGTGTGATCCTGAGATTAACGATGCCACCTGACATGTCAAAAACCATGCTGGCACAAAGCGCACGAAAAAAAAAGTAAGAAAAAGGGAAGCATACGTGAATCAACGAGTGCATATGTCTAGATGATCTCCATTACCTGGGTTCAGGAAGAATAATTTTCTTGCTTGCTCGGGCCGCTGGAGTCGACTTGCTCTTCTCCATCGCCATCAAATAGCTGACATCGGCGAGGACTGCCTCTAGGTCCGCCATCTTCGACCGTGGCTCAATCGAATAGATGTAGAAACAGCCGCGGGAATGTGACGGAGGACAATGAAATCGCAAAAGAAACAGCGAGGTGATCAACACAAAACCAAGAGCACGGTGGCAGTGCAGGAGTCCTGGGCGAGGGCGAACATCGATAAAGCCCAGGCCGTGTTCTGTCGTGTCTGTTAGCCGATCTTCAGAAAACAGGCATTGTAACAAATAACACACGATTCACACGAAAGCGAGGAGTCTCTACAGCGACCTGCAGGGTTAATCCGCACTGGGATTTCTGACAGTAAAAAACAACAACTGCAGCTTAAACGCAAAGTGCAACCAATCGAATCCTACCTACATATTACTATAATAATTCTTATTCAATAGTACTCGGGCCCCCACCCCTTTACACTGAGCGTATTGCGAGAACCCACCTGCTGGTTTAAGGCTGTCAAAATCAAACCAAACGCAAATTCACACAGCAAATATCCTGCGAGCGGCTAATCCAGCTAGCGTGTGCTGCTCTACACCGCTTCTCTCGCCTCGAGTAACATTTAAATACACATTGTGTAAAATAACACACATTTAAAACAAAAAAAACACAATAAGACCCGTACCTATATGTATTTAAAATTCCGGTTTAAGTGAGAGAGAAAAATTGGTTCAAGTGGGTGGAAAAAAAACCCAAACAGCTCACTTGCAAGGTGTCAAAATAATAAGAAAATGGGCGACGACTGTGAGTCTGCTAACGCTGTTCTGCTCAAATCCCGGGGACTCAGGACAGATATTTAACCTGCTAAAACGACGCGCTTATTAAACCCCACTTCTCCTTCTTTCGGTGCAGCTCTCGGGTGGAGATAATGCGACTTGTCAATTTTCACCAACCAGACCTTGTTGACAAGAGAAATAATGGCTATCGACAGGCTGGTTAACACGCGAGCTCCGTATATCCGGCTCCGACAGCTAAACCAAACAGGCGCGTGGGCTGTTTATCTGGTTCTCTATCAGCGCTCAGGCTTCAACTACAGTTCGCTGAATGAGCAGTAGACAACAACTTCATGTGCACCATCACAGCTATCGCTCCTCCATCATTTACGTGACCACAGAGAAAAGTGTAAGTCCGATCAAACACCCGACTTGATCCAGTTCTACGAGATTTTTTTTTCTACGACTTTTATATTTACAATACGGATTAATCTCGCAGCTGCCGAGCAAATTGTTGAAAATATGGAGTGTCTATAAGTTTACAACCCCGACATTCTCTCCTGTATGAAAACCAGCACTATAATAAGAAACGTGTATGAGACAGAAAGCGCTACGCAGTGGGAAATGAGTTAGATGTTCTATAATCTAGCTGGATGAGTGAGGATCTGGTGAGGATCTGGTGAAGAGTGAGGGGGCGCTCGAAAGGAAATTAGCTCGAGTTTAGCTTCGCGATTCTCACGACCGATTAACGCGACGGAAAAAAGGAAATGTAACGCTACCGGTTACATTCGAACTGTTTTTGGTGACACAATGTAAAACAGACATACATCATTTTAACTCAAAGGAAAAAAACGCGACCAGATTTGACAAACAAATCATGCAAAACACCAAGCAGCTAAATCTTGCGGAACTTCATTTTCATGGCTAACTCACTTTAGCTGCCTGTCCAAAACACGAGCACCGCCAGTGAGCGCGCGCTACAGTTAGCTCAACTAAATATTCATGTCGACGCGGTTAGACTGTTTCTACATTAAAACTTCCGTGGGTTAAAGTAAAAAACACACACTGACACAAATCCAGCTTTCGTTAAATTCGTTAGAAAGGAAAGAAACTATTGGTGTTCTTGCTTATCATCTTGACGTCCCCCGATTCAGCTGTTAGCGCAACGCATCCGCATTCGAGTTTCTGAAAAAGACTGTTCATGGCCGTCCAGCATAGTTCACTAAATCCTTACAATCTCAAAGAACCTCAAGATCTCTGAATAGACGGAGTTGTTTTTGAAAAGAAATGCCCATCGATATCTTCGTCTCGGAGAAACTATATGAATAGTTCGCTGAAATGTGCTCGGTTATGTGAGCAGACACGGTTCGCACTGAAGATTTTCTCCTGTTGCAAGCAGAAGCTGTTCAGGAGCTGCACTTCCTCTTAGTGTAAACGCGCCGCAAAACCCGAACTGGACCACACCGGAGTGTGGAGTTTAATTCCGAATTCACAGTAGTGTAATCCGACATAAATGACACGTTGTGCCTCACAACAAAACCAATACAGCAATGTACATTTTATCTACACATTGTTTTATTCGGAAATATATTAATTAATTAATCAACCCAAGGCGAGTTGAATGTTTTAACTATTAGTGAGTAGATTCTTTTTTATTTTGCTGTGACCAATTGGGTTTTACGCCCATTTCTGTTATCAAAGTTTTTTTGTAATTGTAATAGGAAAAGTTTCATTTATAAAAAAACAACCAAATCAGATGGTAAATGCTTTGGATTTTGGTTACATGGCGCCCTCCAGTGGTAGGTATAATGCACGATGTTTCCAAAGCTTCCACATGAGAACCATTTAGCGCATTAACCCCACACACGCGGGTAACATTTATTACTTTTATTATTATTATTATTATTATTATTATTATTATTATTATTATTATTATTATTATTATTATTATTCACTATAACAAGTAAATACTATAAGTCACTGGCATTCTGAAAGTTTGGATTTAAAATGCAGTATGCCTTCCACTACTTAGGCCTGGTGGTGGCACAATGGATCAAAATGTTTTTGTTTGTTTTTGTTTGCTCGTTTGTAAACATTGCATTCTAAATCTCATGAACTGCAAAAAAAAGTTCGCCCTTGGGTTTGCCTAAAAGACATTAAGATAACTATTTCTCAGCTAAAATAGAGTTTATACTTAAGATTATTTCCAATCCTAATTATTTGTCCTTGGATTTCTTGGTATCTGTTCGCAAATTATTAAGCAGAGTTTACTTGTAAATATAGAAATATGTATAAATATAATTTAAGATCTGAAAACAACCTGGTGTCCACATGAGACTCAATGTAAGTGGGTCTGAGCTTGATTTATTTAAACATTTCTGACTGAGGACAAGTAGAGTGAATCCATGCAAACTTAAAAGGCACTTTGAGGCCAATGTTATGAGGAAGTGTGCAAAGTTTGGGTTATGACTGTAGACAATGGGTAGAGTCAAGTTAAACGTGTTTCAATAAAAATAAGGAATAAACCTAGAGGCTAATTTACACATTTAACATTTATTTTTGTAATCTATTTTTTCTGTAATGCTCTGGGACAGTGTATATTATTTAAAAAAACAAAAACAAAAAAAGCACTATACAAATAATAATCAGGAACTGAAAGTATGATTAAGTGGGAATTTGGGGTGTTGAATTGTTCCGTGATTCTTAACTGGAATTGAGTTTTATTTAGCTACATCAAAAACATGGCAATTTTCACCCAAATGAATCTGACTACTATTTCATACAGTATCAAACATATCATACATTTACATTTACATTTACATTTGCGGCATTTAGCGACGCCCTTATCCAGAGCGACGTACAAAAGTGCTTTAAATCTCTAGTAATGAATAAATCTACACTGGTACAAGATTACAAACTTAATATAAATATAACTCGAATTCTACAAACTTGGAAAGTGCTAATTCAAGTGTTTCAGGAAGAGGTAGGTCTTCAGTCGTCGCTTGAAGATAATCAGGGACTCTGCTGTACGGACATCTAGGGAAAGTTCATTCCACCACCTCGGTGCCAGAACAGAGAAGAGCCTTGAAGTGTACTTACCTCTCATTCTGAGAGAAGGTGGTACCAGTCGAGCAGTGCTGGAGGATCTCAGACTACGTGGTGCAGTGCGAGATGTGATGAGGTCACTGGGGTAAGATGGTGCTGGTCCATTTTTGGCCTTGTAGGCAAGCATCAGTGTTTTGAATCTGATACATGCAGCTACTGGAAGCCAGTGAAGGGAGCGCAGCAGTGGGGTGGTGTGGGAAAACTTGGGCTGATTGTATAATCTGTGTATAATCTCCATCGCCATAATATGCAAAAACTAGGATTAAGAACTTGTTGCAGGATTTTTACCAATATTTGCAATTTTTGTCTCCAACTCTTCAGAAGAGTGTGAACCCTATGATCACATTCGTAAACAATATGCTCACCACATGTCAAGCGCCTCTATCAATGGCTGTAGCCAGTGTCAACATTGGGTCAAATTTAAAAGTATATTTTTGCTTATAACCTATGAAAAATTTGACATTGAATTAATTCTATGAAATTCTAACATGAATCCATAAATCGCATTATGCCCATTATGGAATCATCTGCCACAATAGGTTTTCTACCATTTTGAAAAGTCACAGTTTTGTAAAGATCTTTACAGCCAGTGTTAAAGTTCGCTTTGAATGATCTTCATATGAATCTCTGAAATAGTTATCAAAGCTTATTTGATATTCCAAAGCATTTATCAGTACCATGCAAAAGAATTATGGCAAAGGTACCAAACAGGTACTCAAAAAAACAGGAAATTATGCCATATCTCAACTTGATGGATTGCCATGAAACTTGAGAATACTTGTTTGGAGTAGGTAGAGTGGGTAGGTAGATAGGCAGAGTTCTTTTTTTTAGCCATTCTTTTATAGATTTGCTGGTGTGGTGTGATGTGACGTGACCCAATTCCACAAGCTTTAGCTGTCAGACTGATGGCCTCACATTTCACTTTGAATACTTTGGTATACAGAGAAGTTCACAGCCAATTCATTAACTGCATTTTTCTCAGATGGCAGAATTTTCCATCACACTTCCACCATTGTGCATTTACATTTATGGCATTGGGCAGATGCCCTTATCCAAGGCAACTTACATATATATTACATTCAAACAACTGAGCAGCTATGGGCTTAAAGACCTTTCTCAGGGGTGCAGGAGTGGCTGCTTGACATTTGGTATGAGGTGTTTGAGCTGATAACTTAAGCCATGCTGCCATGTTTTTTTTTTAGTAAGATTAGGCTTTTTCCTGGTAACCCATATTTGTACCCATTCAACTGTATTAAATGTTTGTGTGTATAATTTGGTCACTTGTCACACACCTGAATACTCCAGACAAGTAAAGTGATAAAACTTGGGCTTTTATAGAGGTGGTCACACTTGCTGATAATCATTTAATTAGCAGCACTTGACTACTACTTGAGTTCTTAAATCCTATTGAAGCAGTAAAGGTGTATTTAGTTTTTCACATATGGCTTTTCCATTTTTTGTTTTTTTTTGGACATGGTGTAATATATCCCACGTTATTGTTCATCTGAGGCCGTATCTACTTAATTTTAAGACCTTATAAGGGCCAGGTGCTTTTTTAATTATGGTGTCCTGATATGTAAAGCCCCAGAATTCAAAAAGGTTTACTTGCTTTTTCACATGACTCTATATGTGGTGTTTGAGCAATTGACAGAAAACAGTAGTCTGGGATCTATAGTCTGAGCTCTTAGAAAGACATTTTATTTTAGCACATTTCAATAGAATAAAGATTTTTTTGTAGGGTAAATTGGCAAAGAACCGCCAGGTTACTGCTGGATGCGGCGGATGGACTGGATCTGAGGAGTCTGACAGTGGGACCCAAACTCCCTGAATCTTTTGTACTCGCCTGCATGACGGTCACACTCCATGATGTACTGATATCCACGGTAACCAGGGTATTGGTAACACACAAACCTATCATATGAAAAGCACATGCAAAGTCAAACATGAAAGCCATTAGCAACTAGAAATCAGAATCTGTAAAACATTATTACTTGGCAAATAATTGAAACATATTTTAGAAGTGCTGCTTACGCTCCAGAGTGGATGCGCATGGAGCCTACTTCATTGTGGCACCAGCCCATTGCCTGCAATGAGGGGTAGTCATCATTTAGCTCCCCCTTGCGGCCCAAGTAGTTCTCCCTCTCATAGATTGTCATCCTGCTCTCCCTGTGGTTCTGTAGGAGTTGTTTTGAAGAAACAAATAATTATACTGAGCCTTCTAACTTAACTATATATATATATATATATATATATATATATATATATATATATATATATATATATATATATATATATATATTTTTAGATCACAATCCAATTTGGTAGGTCTTGAATTTAGGTTAATATTTGGTAATATTGGTTATATATAGGTAATATATATATATATATGCCTAAAAAGAAACAAAAAAAGATTATTTCTTCCACCTCAAATCACATTTGTTTCATTGCCAGAGATTTTAATTGTATGCATCTGAGACGATTGTAGTGATACAGTGAAGAAGCTCTTACAATGCAAGAGATTGGCCTGAAGGAGGTCATCCTCTCAATATGGTAAGCGTTGCTTCCTCCAAAGGCATCACACTGAGGGTACTCGCCACGTTCAAGGACAAACTGCTGGCCCTGAAAAGAGGGATGCTCATAGCCCACCCACCTATGGAAGGTTATGCAAAGTAATCACTAGACTAGTAGTTGAGAGCAGTGGTTAACATGCAAACTAATCAGAAGTTGGATGATGAGTTTTAACAATAGGGGACCCACCAGTCTTACCCTGCTCTACAAAAAAACTATTTACATTTGGAAAGGAAGAAAGCTATAAATCTATTAGCCAGCCACTGCAATAGCTTAAATAATCAAAATAGTAGTATAAGAAACATTAATAATAGATGAGTTTCTACCTTCCTACAGTTTTTTGTTTGTTCTGTTTTGCGGGTTTTTAAATGAGGGTTTATTAGCAGTACTCTCAACAATAAAAAGACAAATAACATGATCTCATGTGTCACAATAACTTACGCTCCACTTTCTACCCTCAGAGAGCGGATGCTCTCAAAGCCAAAATCCATAACATTCCAACATTCAGAGGTGAACTCATGATGGCGACCCTGAAAGCAGTCCTCATCATATACAATAATCTAAAAGACAGAGGTTAGAGACTTTTTAAAAGAGATGTGCATTCTGGCTAAACGGGTATGAACAAAATCTTGCAAATAAAGATAAAGAAATAATTTGCTTCAAAGTCAGAAGAAACTTTATATCAATATTATATTCATAACACATTCATAAGTATACCTTCCAGTGGCCAGAAAACTTGGTACAATGATGATTCATTTTGTCTGTATCAAAAAACATTTTCATAAATTTAATATAGAGTTAAACATGGCAAAAAAAACAGATAAAAATGATTTATATAAACTTGCAAAAAAAAGCAAACATTTAGGCCACAAGTCATCAAGAACCACAAATCATCAAGTTCTGATTCCATATATCCTATTATATATAACAAAAACGTTGTTGTTTTTGCTTATCAAACTGAAAACTGTTCAAAAGCATTCAGTTTAACAATTTTAGCAAGAATTCAATACAAGACTAAAGGACTACATGTGATATATTTGTTGGTGCACTCTAAAGGCAATACAATACAATAGCAATTGTTTACTCCAGCCGTACCTAAACTTTAGCGCTTGTTGAAGATAAGGCTGAGGACAGCACAGCAGGGAGCTCAGAGTAGAGTAAAAAAGTACTCACCTTGCTTCAGTTAAGTTTAGGAAGTCCTGATGATAGAGTGAGACCTGGCACACACCACCATCCTTTTAAAGCCTCCCCTGGCAAAAGGCCGAGCCAAAAGCCCCAACTCAGCAGCAATGGGTTGGGCTACAATTGTGCAGCTAACAAAGACAGGGATAAATCCAGAGTGGCAGAAGTGCAAATCCTACATTATGGCTGAAGGCTCCATGGATGAGAAAGTGAAGGTATGCATTCTTGCATGTCATTTTTGCTCTGCAGCCAGCACCACAATGTCAAATATGAATGTACACACTCTGGAAATAAAGATAAAATAAAATAGTCTGGGTGATGGGAGGTGACTGAAAGAATTTAATAATGTGCTGCATACTTCATGGCTCATTACACATATATCAAGCCATTTTTATACTAAAAAAATTGTACTAAATGTTTGTCTGACATGTTGAGCATTTGCTGGGGGGCGGCATGGGAGAAGTACCCTCACACATACACTCAGAAAGGAGGGGTGGGGGTTGGTCGAAGTTACTTCAGCCTTCAGGGTTCCCAGTGGGAGAACTGACAAGACCTGATATCACATCATTAAGGAGATCTGTACCAAATTAAAATTATGGATGCCAAAAATAGTTTAAGCCATAAGGAGCCCAATTTAGAATACAGAGGAAAGAAGTGGGGAAGAAACATACAAAAGATAAAGATGTGTATGCAGCTACATATCTCATCCCGTTATGAGAATAGTATAAGCTAAGGCTAATGTTGTTGATTTGTTTGTGGCAAATTTCGTGTTTGTGTCAGCGTTTACATTTTAACAGTTTTCTATCTCTCATCCCTTAAATAATATTTAATGGACTGTAGTTAATGTCAACAGTCTGCTACACTGACTCAGGACTACAGTTTGCTTCTGATCACCATCATTGTACCCCTCAACATAATTTATCTGTAATAAATAAACATTCGGTGCAACCCAAATGAGGATGGTTTCCCTCTTCAGTCTGGTTCCTCTCAAGGTTTCTTCCTTATGCCATCTCGGGGAGTTTTTCCCTGCCACAGTTGCCACCGGCTTGTTCATCAGTGACAAACTTACACTTATATAGAACACTTATTCATTTTTATCACCACATTATAAGTGTAAAGCTGCTTTGAGACAATGTTCATTGTTGAAAGCGCTATACAAAAAAATTATCGTTTTGTATTTTCTACTTTCCCTCAGCTCCATTTCCCTTTTTTCTTTTCTTTTAGAAGAAATCTTTATTCCCTATTTTAAAGCAATGAGTGGAGGCCATTCCTATCGTAACTGCGAACACACACTACAGTAACCACATTAAGGTATATAATTTCTCTGACATACAGCTCATTCAGTGTGTGAAGTGTAACATGTATATTCAGTCTTTCTCCTTCCCTAGCGATAATTATATCTGTGAGGAGTGTAAGTTAGTTTGCTGTTTGACAGAGAAGATCTTAGCATTAGAGGAGCACGTCCAGAGTCTAGCGAAAAAAAGTGAGTGTGAGAGCAGTTCAGGTTCTGCAGGGAAAGTGAACGTGGAGTTAGCATTCCCCTGAATACGGCATTAGAGCCCTTGCAGCGGGACAAGTGGGTGAAGACTCGCCGGCATACTCGCAAAACCAAAGCTAACACCAAAACATAAAAGACCTCTGGTTATAGGAGACTCTATTCTGAGGCATGTTAAATTAGCTAGACCTTTAGGAGCATCAGCAGCACAGGTTAGGTGCTGGTTAGAGCCAGGACATTGCAGGTCAGCTTAGGTTTTTAGGAAAGCAAACTTCTTCAAATCAAATCAAATCAAATTTTATTTTTTCACATACACATACATACAGAGTACGACATGCAGTGAAATGCTTATTACGATGGTCCGGCATGAGAGAATAGGATGGGGGAATAATAAAAGAAAAGAAGACTGATAAATAAAAACAATAAACTATGTAAAATGTAAAAATATATGAAGATAAAGATAAAGATATATATATATATATATATATATATATATATATATATATATATATATATATATATATATATGTAGGAAAATAGGAAAAATTGTATATACAGGGTATGTTTATGGATACAGGGTATGCTTATGTACAGTAACAGGATATGCTAATGTACAGTAGCGATTAATCACATAAGGTGGTTGATGTGATTGTCCTTAAACAAATATCTAGCCTCAGTAGCTTGTACTCTTTCATCTCTTCCTGACCCTGACTCCTTTTCCTTTCTACCCTTAGACTTTGCTACTGACTCCTTTCTCTTATCTCTTTCCTCAACCATGGACCTCCCTTGCCCCTTGACTACAAAACCCAGGAAGACTTCTTGTCCCACACCCTGGCTGTCAGAAGTTTTGCGCAGCAATCGATGAGAACTCAGATCAGCAGAGAGGAAGTGGAAAAAAATCACTACTCAATGTAGACCTTGCATCTTACCGCTCACTCCTGACCAAATTTTCTTCGGATGTGACTTCTGCTAAAATTGCCTTCTACAAGGAAAATCTCAAGGCCTCTGCACAAGATCCTCGTAAGCTCCACAACATCATCTCTTCACTACCCCCTGCCACACCTGCTCGATCTTCCCTGACTGCTAATGACTTTGCCTCCTTCTGTGATGAAAATATTAAGGAAATCTGCCAGACCTTCACTTCCTCCCCAACAATGACTACACAACACAGCCAGGAATCCACAACTCCTTTGTTGTCAAGCTTTTCAACCTTAACAGAAGATGAGATACTGCAAGTCATCCAATCTTGCAATCCCACCACCTGTCCTCTGGATCAAATCCCTTCAACTATGCTTTAGACCATCAAACTAGATCTCCTGTCCTTCATCTCCACAATCATCAATGGGTCCTTAACATCTGGCTATGTGCCAACTCATAGTCATTCCCATCTTAAAGAAACCTGCTCTGGGCCCATCAGACATCAACAAATACAAACCGGTATCACTTCTCTCCTTTCTTTCTAAATCTCTGTTTTTTAACCATCTGTCTATCTCTCACAGAACAACCTTCATGATCCGAACCAGTCTGGGTTCAAAGTGGCACATTCCACAGAGACGGCCCTTTTGGCTGTTTCTGAGAAACTGCATGCTGCTCGATCTACCCTCAAGAGCCTCAGTTTCCGTGGAACAGCATGGGAATGGTTTGCTTCCTACCTGGATGGACGCTCATACCAGGTAACATGGAGGGGATGCACATTTGCCCCGTGCAAACTCACCACTGGTGTCCCACAAGGCTCGGTACTTGGTCCTCTCCTTTTCTCCCTCTATACCCACTCCATTGGTGAAGTCATATCCTCACATGGGGTTTCTTACCACTGCTATGCAGATGACACTCAACTCATCTTTTCTTTCCCCACATCAGATACCACAGCTTCCGCTTGGATCTCGGCATGCCTGACAGACATATCTTCATGGATGAGTGCTAATCAACTAAAACTCAACCCCAGCAAAACAAAACTACTGGTCATCCCAGGTGATTCATCTCCAGGTCAAGATCTCAGAATAACTCTTCATGACTCTCTGCTCTCCCCTTTAGCCACTGCTTGTAACCTTGGGGTAACTATGGACAATGAACTGTCCTTCTTCTCACATGTCACTAATGTGGCTCGTTCCTGTCCATTTCTTTTCTTCAACATCCAAAGAATTTGACCATTTCTGTCTACACAGGCTGCCCAGGTGCTTGTTTAGTCTCTTGTAAATTCAAGATTGGACTACTGCAACTCACTGCTGGCAGGTCTTCCTCTGAATGCTATTCATCCACTGCAAATGATCCAAAACGCAGTTGCACGACTTGTGTTCAATCTGCCCAAGTTCTCCCACAAGACCCCACTGCTGCGCTCCCTTCACTGGCTTCCAGTAGCTGCACATATCAGATTCAAAACACTGATGCTTGCCTACAAGGCCAAAAATGGACCATCTTACCAGCACCATCAGCACTGCTCGACTAGTACCATCTTCTCTCAGAATGAGAAGTAAGTATACTTCAATGCTCTTCTCTTTTCTGGCACCAAGGTGGTGGAGTTACCTTCCCCTAGATTTCCGTACAGCAGAGTCCCTGGCTATCTTCAAGCGACGGTTAAAGACCTACCTTTTCCTAAAACACTTAAATTAGCACTTACCAAGTTTGCTTTGTAGAATTCAAGAGTTTATTTATATTAAGTTTGTAATCTTATGTACCAGTGTAGATTTATTCATTGTTAGAGACTCAAAGCACTTTTGTACGTCGCTCTGGATAAGGGCCACAAATGTAAATGTAAATGTAAATTAAGCTGCTCCTCCTGAGTATTGTAACATACACCAGCCCTGTCTAAATCGCAGAGGAGGTGAAGTCATAGTTATTTATAATAATAAGATTTTCTCATTGAATTTGCAGATTTTATCACAAATCTAGCTACTTCTTTAGAAAAAACAATAATTATTAGTCATTTTAATATTCATTTTGATAATCAGGAAGACTGCTTAAGAACAGCAGTTGTGTCCATTCTGGATTTAGTAGGAATTAATCAGAATGTTATAGGACCCACTCTTAGTGGTGGACACACTCTTGATTTATTATTATCATTTGGATTCGATTAAAAAATATATTTATAATTCCACAGTCTGAAGCTCTGCCTCAGTCATAGCAAAAGTACCATGCCACATTACCGCGTTAAGCGTACATTGAGGTCAACTACAGCAGCGCCTAAACACTAATACTATTTGTTCCATGAAATTGTATTAATTTATTCCCAATAGTCTATTCTCTTCATTCCATAGCATTTCTCTTGGCTGCACTGCTTCCTGTACATGTTTGTGGATGTTAGATTTTATTGACTAAACAGACTTCAGCCTCTATGTGCTGCCATGCCAATCTAAATCTGCCCAGGGCCTTCACACTCAGTAGTGCTGTCCTATGTATCTTAGACTATAATAGCAATGGGTCTGTTTCTTTAACCAATCAGGTTTCAAATTTGCCTCACAGGGCCAGCTAGCTGGCCCAGAATAGCGCCAGCATTTTTCCATCCTCTGATTGGTTGGTCAGAGGGAAACTGTTACAGCCAAGTTCGACTAGAAAAACACGTCTTTAGCGCTCTGCACACATTAATACAATTAATAAATAAAAATTAACACATTAATAATCTGAGTTAGACTTTTTTATGCCCACAATGGCTGATGGAGAAAGAGAAATTGATTTGGTCTAGGATATACTTAAAAATCCATTTTCAAGAAAAGCTAGACATCGTGAGAAGAAGTCGGCCAACCCCCCCGAAGCTAGCGTCTCAGCCCGGGAAAGGGTTTGTTTACCACTTGAAGACCAGTGCCTACAAGCAGTACCACTGGCTTATAGCCTCTGAGGAGCTGGGCAAATTATAAATATGCATCTCTGGTGAGTAGGTTGTATTTTAATAAAATGTATATATTTTTTTTGTAATGTTATTAGACAAATATTATTTCTGAACTGGTCCAGATGATGTAGATGCACAGTTGCAGTTGTAGTGTAGAGGTTTGGAGCTTGCTTTAGTAAAATGGTATTCACCCTCCATATGCAAAAATCCTCTTTCTCTGTAATGCCACACGCTGTTATATTGCATTTTTGTATAGTATTAATGGTTTCTATAATTGCGACGTGATGGTATTAAGAGGTGGTTTAAGTCAGGTAAGTTCTCACTGAAGGCTCAGGTACCAAATGCATGGCTCGCCACTGCCTAAGTTATAGAAAAGCTCTTAGTGCTGCTAGATTAGCATATTTCTCTTATAACAAGCATAATCCTAGATTTTTATAGCATCAAAATTACCAGGAAATAAAAGCACTGCCCTAACATGCAAAGCATCAATAGGTAGTAAAGATTTCATGAACTTTTTCAATGATGAAGTTGAAAGCAAAAATCCAGACACTTAATATAAATCCAAACTAACCCTGAAATAACGCCATAGACAGCAGTGTAATTATAACAGACAATCAATTACAACATTTAACTCCTATTCAAGAGAATGACTTAATTTCATTAATTTCCTAATCAAAATCATCAAGTTGTATTCTTAATTCCTTACCTACAAGCAGTGTTGTGCTAGTTACTAAAAAATAGTAACTAGTTACAGTTACTCGCTACTTCATTGAAAAAAGTAACTTAGTTACTTTGTTGATTACTTACACCAAAAGTAATGCTTTTAAAAGTCACTTTTTAGTTACTTTATTAAAGAACGTTCTTTAATGTTCACATTAATGCCCTTTTATGTGTTATGGTCTATATAAACACAAAACTTACTTAAACACAAAGTCATTTTTAAACACTATTTTATTAAAGTCAGACCAGCACAAACTGAATATATCACAAGGATTTCTGAAATAAATAACAAAACAAGCTGAATAATATTTTCAGAATCAAAAACTAAAGTGGTTTCTGCTGTTGTGTTGAGCTCTTAAAAATGTTCCTTTCACAGCTTAAGTATGAAAACTATGAACAATTTAGAACAGAACACCGGGTTAGCTGTTAGCTTCTAGCATGGAGTCCCTGGAGGAGCTTCAACAGATTGGAGTTGCTGTTTATCACAGTAGATACAAGCTTTGAACCAGAAAGACACAGCTTACATTTGACTTAAAAGTCTTTGTGTTTATACTCAACTAAAGTGAAATAATGAGCATATTTCCACTTTGAGACACTCGTCTTGCTCTCGCTTCGACTCGCCATTACTGTCGCACAGACCTGAATAAACGGAGACACGCCCACAGTGCGTCTTCTTCGTGTATACAGAGGGTAATCCGGTAATCCACCAATCCTACAATGCATCGCTGCTGTAAACAGGTTAGACTGTAGGCTACACTTCAGCCCAAATTCATTCATTTAAAAAAGTAACGGGTCACGCACCATACGGTAACGGTAATGAAGTTACTTTATTTTTAAAAGTAACGTGTTACAGTATTAGTTACTGTCAAAAGTAACGTGTTACCGGTAACCGGTACTAGTTACCGGTACTAGTAACGCGTTACTGCCCAACACTGCCTACAAGTATCTTCAAACAGATAATTCCAGAAGTAATTTAACCTGTTCTCAAACAGCTTTTGACACCACTGATCATACTATCCTCCTTGCTAGACTAGAAAATATTGTTGGAATAAAGGGAACAGCAATCTCCTGGCTTATGTCTTATCTGTATGATTGCTAGCAGTTTGTTGATGAAATGATGAGTACTCCACACTTTCTGAGATAAAGGTTGGTGTTCTACAAGGATCTGTCTTAGGCCCACTGCTTTTCCCTTAATATATGCTGCCTCTGGGTGAAATCATACATACAGTGAAGAAAATAAGTATTTGAACACCCTGCTATTTTGCAAGTTCTCCCACTTAGAAATCATGGAGGGGTCTGAAACAGGTCTTTGAGGGTCAGAATTCTAGCTGATAGACAGGTCTTTAAATACTTATTTGCAGCTGTATCATACAATAAATAGTTACTTTTTATTAATTTCTGCTGTTCTGTTGTACAATAATTACCATTACAAAACCTTTAAAATTTGTGTATATGTGTATTTATGGACGTGTGGAAGGCATCAAGTGAATTTCCTTTATTTCTTATGGGAAAAATTATTTTAGGATACAGTACAAGCGTTTTAGGTTGCGAGCTCGCTCCCAGAACGAATTAAACTCATAACGCGAGTTACTACTGTACCTACTTAGAAAAAAGGTGCAGGTTATTTGTTAGTACCTCAAATAATGAAAACTACAATAGGGGGCAGATCTTTCTCTTATAAAGCTCCACAGTTAAGGAACAGCCTTTTCAGACACGGTGTCAGTGTTCAAGTCGAGACTGAAAGCATATTTATTTAGTTAAGCATTTGATCGTCAGATTTTTCTTAGGTAAAGGAGCAGATCTGGAGGGATCATGGATATAGAGTGTTCGGTGAACTGGGATATGTGTATGCTGTCATCCCCTCACTCTCACACATTCACTCAGGTTTATTGACGGTGAGATCCCTCATATCTGTTTTACATTCTGGCTCTCCCTTTTAGTTATGATGCAATAGCATCCTGGAGTCCCCAACTGCACAGTGTCCTTAACTTTTATACAACAATAAAGATACTTAATTATGCAAATATTTCTCTTCCTGTCACCCCTTTTATCTTTATCTATCTCTCTCTCTCTCTCTCTCTCTCTCTCTCTCTCTCTCTCTCTCTCTCTCGTTAAACATGCTCCTGAGGTACCAGTGTTACAAATTTCTTATTAACATATAAAGTACGTGCAGTTAGTTGTTGGTTATTTTTCTTTTTAGATGGCAGCGGGGGTTGGGGATTGGCGTAGTTCACCAAGGGCGCCATTCACGCTAGAACCGCTACTGTTTATGAGTATCACAGACACCACATACATAACAAACACATAAATGCTCACATATATCCCAGCTATACATAGCAGAGTTTAATCACACATAAAGGTAGGTAAATAAAAATGTAATAAAAAAATTGTCCTATAAATTAACAGTAAAATACTGGCAGCTGCAGTGCACTTAAAAAAACAATTGCTTTAAGAAATGGCCACATTCTGACATGCTGGGGTTTTTTTTGTTGTTGTTTTTTTTTATTAAAATAGTAAAATCCCCATACATTTACAAAACATTCTTTGAGACCTGGTTTTTATTTTATATATTATTTATTGGTTGCTTTAGTTAAGCCCTTGACCCTTGACTTTTTAGCATTAGTTTTTCTACTCTTGTAACTGTGATTGTAATGTACATTTATTAGGTAACCTAAAATCTTATTTAGAACTTTTGTACACATATGACAAAAATAAAGTCACACTCTTTAGTAAAAAATGTAATTGCTGTTTTTGAGAAAGAATAAACAGTATACTGTGAATTAACAGTGTTCAGACAGTGATCAACACTCAAAAACTGTCTGAAATCACACCCTACACCCTCGTGTACGATTCAAGACATTGGTTTACTATTATAGTCCACTTGACAGAGTGAATGAAAAGAAATAAATGAATTCAGCACTGCTAAACAAGTGTAACAAGCAGAATCACTGAAGAAAAGAACAAGAAACTGACATACAGCTACAGCCAAAATCAACTGAATTAAAAGAGAATGATTAAACAACTCCAAAAACAACACTACCAGTTCAGTTATTACAGTTTGACTTTATTTCTGTGATATTTCTACAAAACATTATTTAAGACCTGGATTTTATTTTATTTGTTATTTAAAATATTTTGTTTAACCTCACCATTTTGGAGACTTTTTTTAATCAGCATTGATTTGTTTTTTTGTTATCCATTTTCAATTGTTGTGACTCACACTGATTATTGATGTTTCTGTGTGTGTTTAAACAACCTCAAACACATTATTCCCAGCTTCACATATTACTAACCAGTGTGACTTTATTTTTTGTCATATGTGTACAAAAGCTCAAATTGAGATTTTAGTAGTTGTATTTGCATTTGGTCACCATAATGGTGATCAGTGTTTGCTGAAGTTGGGCTTTTGAACCTTGATGTTTTAAAGCTTATTTTTCTTAGGTTTCTGTACAGATGAGTTGTATTTTTTAAGCAGTGTAATTTGCTAATTAATATTTTATTTATTATGAACAGAATAGGATGTTTCAAGCACTCTTAAATTACACCTTTATACACATCATGCATTACTAAAAGCTTTGTGCTACGGCAGAACTTAATCATCCTCTCCTGAGTTCATGAGAGAATTTATGTGTTTTATTTACAGTTGATTTAATCTATGGCTTTGGCTGTAAGTTATGTCTCTCTGCTCTTGTTACTCTTTTCTTCAGTGATTCTGCTTGTTCACAGGTGTTCATCACTAACTCTCAATCATCATTTAATTAGTCACTTAATTATCTCATTAACTTCATCATGGCTTCAGTCTTCAACACTGTAGTGTGGACTCATGAATGCTCTTTTAAAACTAAGGATTTTGCTGTGGGATTAAAGGGGTTAAAAGTGTGAAATAAAAAACAAAATAATGTAAAAAATAAAGTAATATATTGTAAATGTAATTTACAGAAGCAAACAGTAAAAAAACAGTAGATTACTGGCAACCCTGCTGCTAGTAGTTTACAGTTAAATCCAGACATCAAGTCATATTCCTGTGTTTTGTGGCTTAATCCTCCTGACCATAGAATTTACCAGAACTGCACAGGTTGTTGCTGGGATCCTCTTCCACTCCTCCATAATAACATGCCATAGCTCCACCTTCCAATTGATGCAGCTTAAAAAGCTATTTTAAAAGACATTTATATTATGGGGATGTAAATGTTGTATGTACCTCACAGTTAGAATTATCCAAGGAGTTGGCATGGTTCACCCAGGGCGCTATTTATGCTAGAACCCCACTGTTTATGAATATTATCAATACCACATAAATAACAAACAAATAAATACTCAACAATTTCCCAGCTATAAACTCAGAAATGTAGGTATCAATGCTGTAGATGTCAGTGAAAGCTTAATATAAGCAAATTGTAATTGCCAATTTATTGTATATTATATTATCCAAAGCCCTACGAGTAATGACCAGATAGTTGTGATAGCTCAAATATGACCATATAGCTCTGACTTTAATTACTGAAAAAATTTTTAAACATTTTTAAAAATATTTTTAGCTTTAACTTTAGAAATTTGATGTTTATTTATATGGTAAAAGTTAAATTAAATGTAAAACATTGTCCTGTAAATTAATGGTAAAATACTGCAGCTGCAGTTGCAGTAATTTACTCTTAATTCACTTGAAAAAAAAAAACTAAACTAAATTGCAGTAAGAAATGGCCACATTCTGACAGCAACATGCTGTTTTTTTTTTTTTTTATTAAAATAGTAAAAACCACCATAAAGCAATGTATTCTAAGTAATTTGGTTGTTTTTGAGAACAAATAAACAGTATACAGTATACTGTGAATTAACAGCATTCAGAGTCAACACTCAAAGACTGTATCTGAAATCTTTATAAATGTATAAAACACACAACAGGAATAAGATTTAGGTTTTACAGTATTTTGCCTTTTGTCTTGATTTAACTGTAAACTACTAGCAGCAGGGTTGCCAGGAATCTACTGGGTTTTTTTTTACAGTTTGCTTCTGTAACTTACATTTACAGTATATTACTATTAAGATGTTTCACATTTAACGCCTTTAATCCCACAGCAAAATCCTTAGTTTTAAAAGAGCATTTATGAGTCCACACTACAGTGTTGAGGACTGAAGCCGTGATGAAGTTAATGAAATAATTAAGTGACTAATTAAATGATGATTGAGAGTTAGTGATGAACACCTGTGAACCAGCAGAATCACTGAAGAAAAGAGTAACAAGAGCAGAGAGACATAACTTACAGCCAAAGCCATAGATTAAATCAACTGTAAATAAAATCTTTTATGATCTCAGCAGAGGATGACTAAACAACCTGAAACACATCATTCCCAGCTTCACATATTACTAACCAGTGTGACTTTATTTCTGTCATATGTGTACAAAAGCTCTAATTATGTGTTGTACTTGCATTTGAAGTCACCATAATGGTGATCAGTGTTTGCTGAAGTAGGGCGTTTGAACCGTGATGTTTTAAATCTTGTTTTTCTTAGATTTCTGTACAGATTAGTTGTATTTTTTAAGAACAGCTTTTTTTTTTAAACAAGAAAAGCCAAAGGAAACTGATATATGATGTAGTTGTCTATGTGTTTATGATGTTAAATCATAAACAGTGTAATTTGCTAATTAATATTTAATTTTTAATGAAAAGTATAGAATGTTTTAAGAACTCTTAAATTACACATTTATACACACCATGTATAACTAAAAGCTTTGTGCTATGGCAAACCTTAAACACACACAGAGACATCAACAATCAGTGTGAGAAACATTTCCTTGGAATTTCCATTACGTAATAAATGTGCATTTATAACAGTAGAAAAAACTAAGAGTCAAGGGTCAATGGTCAAGAGCCCAACTAAAGCAACCACTCACGCTTTGACTCTTACGCTTTGGATAATATTATTACAGTATATTGGCAATCACAATTTGCTTATATTGAGCTTTCACTGACTACTACAGCATTGGTACCTACAGGTACCTACCTTTCTGTGTGATTAAACTCTACTATGTATAGTGATTATATCATTAACTTTAAAAATGATATAAATCTCTTCTAAATCTGTCTGATTCTAAATCTCTTCTTTTGAATACAATATGCATATGTATAATGTTTTCATTTACTGTATAGAGCTACTCTAATATATTGTTTGTTTGGTTTTTGTATGATGGAGATACACTAGAGCATGACTTTTATTAATTGATATGTTTAATATATATAAACGTACACATAATTTTTTTAATGTAAAACATTAAATCAAAAAACAAGCATACTGCTTATACTGTCATGACAATGACTTAAAAAAGATGTAAAGAGTGACTAGCATTTATAAGGTATTTTAAAAGTACAATAATTTGTGTGTGTGTGTGTGTGTGTGTGTGTGTGTGTGTGTGTGTGTGTGTTCTCTATAAAACACACAAACATATGCAATTTGATTAAATAAGTTAATGTTTCTATGAAAGCAAGATTTGACTACAGGATATGAAATAATTTCAAAAAGTTAAACATTCAAGAGGACATTTGTGGCGGTTTTCCATGAATTGACTTTTGGCCTATACATTCATCACAGCCAAATGCGGTCTATGCCACACAGCACCACCACAAAAAGCAAAGTGACACTGTCAGGGATTTCAATTGACACTACAGTGCATACAGACAATCAGGGAGAGCTTTCTGGCCAATGGGATAACCTCATGGCTTTAGAACTAAGAAACTCTGATGACTGGGATGTTTCTATTATAAGCCAAACCCCTCCATGCTCGCTTTGCTCCATGCTTGCCAGGGTATAAAAGGTGTGGTATTGGACGGATTGAGCAGCACAGGCCAGCCTTCACCACACGGTACAGCTGTACTCAAGCAGGTAAGAGACCAATAATTGCAAACACATACAAAATGGATGCAGATGTGTATGGAATTTGGGAATTAAATATATTATTTGAAAACCTGGTTTTTTTATTTTTATTTTGTTATAATACAAAATCTGACCCAGACTCCAAATTTCAACCAATTAAAGTAATAAAAGGAATGTACCCACAAAGTCCTGTGACATTTTCCTCCGTTCCATTTTGTTTCCTGACAGAATCTCTCAAACCTCATCAACATGTCTCAGACTAAGTCTGCCACCAGCCAGGGTGCTGATGCCAAGGATAAGGGAACCCCTGCCCCTCCTACATCTAGCAAGACCACCACCAAAACTGGAGAGACAGGAACTGGAAATTACAAAGTAGGTTTTCTTACTCTTATAAGCAAAAATAACAAAGATTAATTGAAAACACAACAAAAGTACAAATATAATATATGATACTTAAACTTGCTCTTTCTTCTCCAGATGATGTTGTTTGACCAGGAGAATTTCCAGGGCAGAATGATGGAGATCTACAATGAGTGTATGAACATTTGTGACCATGGATTTGATAGAGTACGCAGTATCATTGTAGAGTGTGGCCCGTAAGTTATATGTGTAGTTATATTGCTTGAGCTTGTTACCTGTATCTTATGAAAATTGGTGTCTTACATATCATTGAATTTCTTTCTGTTTATTTAGATTTGTTGGCTTTGAGCAGACTAACTTCCGTGGGGAAATGTTTATCCTGGAAAAGGGGGAGTATCCACGCTGGGACACCTGGTCCAACAGCTACCGCAGTGACTGTATCATGTCTTTCAGGCCCATTCGCATGGTAAGTACAACAGCATCCTCAGCATGAAAGATCAGAAAATACTCATATGCTTAAAGGTATGTGAATACCTGACTATCACACTTTTTCATCACACAGTTTGTTAGACATCTTATTCTAAAATCATGGACATTAATGTGGAGTTGACAGATGTGAAGCTATAACAGTCTACACTCTGGGAGGGCTTTCTACATAATTTTGGAGTGTATTTGTGTGAGTTTGTGCCAATTCAGTCAAAATAGCATTAGTGAGTTCAGGCAATGCGGCTGCTTCTGAAGGAAAAGAACCTTTCCTTCAAATGTAATAAAATTTACATTTGACTTGTGTGTAAAAGGTATTCTGCGAGTGTGCCCTGTTTAAAATCACTTGACTTAATAATTAGAAGGGTTGCCCACACATATTTGGTCATATAGTGTGTTTTATTACAGCTCAGAAATTTCTCTTCTTTCAAACCCACTACACAGGACCCCATGGAGCACAAGATCTGCCTGTATGAGATGACTGATTTCCAAGGCAATAAGATGGAGATCCATGAGGACGATGTCCCCACTCTGTGGGCACATGGTTTCTGTGACCGTGTGGGCAGCGTGAGAGTTCCTGGTGGAGCGTGAGTATTGATTAATTACTTATTAATAATTCATCATAAATAACCAGCATGAATCTGAACATGAGAGACAGCAATGCTTGTCCTACATTAAATCAATCACCGGTAATTAATTCCAACTGCCGCACAAGCCACTATCAGCAAATAAAGGATAACGTCTCACCTTCAAATAATGTATGCTGTATTTTAATAGTAATTGTAATTGCTTTAGATCAATTAACATATGCAACTGTGTGAACTGTTGTGTTATTCCATGCACAGAGACATGCTTTAAGACATTGTCCATTGTCGAAAGCACTACACGAATAAAACAATTTAACAGAGAAACATTCCTATTACTACATTCCTAAACCAGACCACTGATGTAACATATCCATAACAAAGAGTTTTATTCAGTATTAATGTTTATTTGATTCATGGCTTGACAATTATTTTTAGTTTCAATATGAGTACAAAAAGTCTGCAATTGTGATTTATAAATACCTCTCTTTACCTCTTTCTTTAATTCTAGTTGGGTGGGATACCAATACCCAGGCTATAGAGGCTACCAGTATCTGTTTGAGTGTGGAGACTACAGACACTATAATGAATTTTGTGCCTTCCAGCCTCAGATTCAGTCTATTCGCCGTGTGAGGGACATGCAGTTTCACCATCGCGGTAGTTTTACCATGACTACTGCTAAACACTAAAATAGGCGTGTTTCTTTGGAGAAAAGCCCCATTCACAGTGCTATTTATCCCACTTTTCCTGTCCTTGCTCTGATTCTCACTTCAGATTGATAATTGTACCAGGCTTCTTTTAAATCAAATAAAAACTATTTAAGGAAAAACTTTTCTTATCAGAGTTGTTTTTTCGTGAGTATTATCTGTGTGAATTTGTTCCCATTAGTAAGTCTTCAGTTCAGACTTTTTTCTTGCAATTCCGATTTTTAAAGTATGCTAAACCATGTTGTCGGCCTGGAGTTAGAAGCTGTCGGTGTATAAACGAGGCCTCCTCTGAGGCTTAGTTTGATACCATGCAATTCTATGTCTAA
Organism: Silurus meridionalis; assembly: GCF_014805685.1. Classification (NCBI taxonomy): domain Eukaryota; kingdom Metazoa; phylum Chordata; class Actinopteri; order Siluriformes; family Siluridae; genus Silurus; species Silurus meridionalis. Next base: position 12,085,121 of record NC_060894.1, read on the forward strand.
CAATCAGCCCTGGAGGAGACGGAACAAGTCAGAATTTAGAATTCAGAATTTAGGAAAAAAGTCAGAATCGTGAGAAATAAAGTCGCAATTGTGAAAAAAAATCAGAATCAGGCAAACATTTTATTTTTAATGTAGCGGAAACGGGCTTCCATAGGGTTTTGTGCATACCACTTGAGTTACTCCACAACAAACTATGTTTTTTAATCAAGTTGGGTTGCCTTTTTTTTCTCTTGTATAGACTAGGCCTGACCTTAAGTCGTGTGGCAAGACCTTTAGCATAAATATTAGTTAAAAGATAGAAATTCACCACTAGGTGGCAGGAAAAATACATCAGCGCCTTATTACATTAGCGACGAAGAAGGAAATCGAAGATGGCAGCAGTGTTTAAAGCTCGGAAAGGTCAGTAAGTAAATACAATATATGTAAATAACCCTGTGTGTGTGTGTGTGTGTGTGTGTGTGTGTGTGTGTGTGTGTGTGTGTGTGTGTGTGTGAGAGAGAACAACAATATGTGAAATAATTTACACAGCACTTAAAACACACAGCACACACATCTCTACTGTATATACAGTAGTATATGTAAGGTTAAGTTGCACATAAGTATCTCAAGTGAAATAACAGTGAGCATGCGCATAAATTATATCATCACTATTAATCAAGGTAATTGTATATGCTTTATGTAGTTATACAGTATAATAAAGCTGTTTTGATCAGTAGGTAGTTCATGTGAATTTGTGATTATTGTCCTGTTGAATCACGCGCTGAGTTTTATAACCTTTGACCAACTTTCTGTGTTTGCTATATGAGGGCAGCTGTTTTTATTACACGTTTCTATTACACATTAGCCAGAAATTTTGGTCCAAATCATTGTCACCATCATGGGTTAAATATTGTACCTTAAAATGACATACTGTAAATCATCATTTGTTTGAACCTTTCACTTCTCATACATAACTATAGAATTTTTTTTATTGTACTTCAACATACACATGAGTGGGAAAACTTTCACATTCATGCAGTTATCATGTGGCATGTGGCAGCAAAACAATGCATACAATCATTCAGAAACAGGGCTCCAGGCAATGTTGCATCAAACATTAGATTGTGAAGAATTGTGATCTTGGTGAATACTTGTGTTGGTAGCAGATGGGCTGGTTTGAGTTTTTGCAGAAACTTCTGACCCTACTGACACGCAATAATTTCTAGAATTCACAGAATGGTGCAAAATCAAAAAAGATCCTGTGAGCAGAGGGTCTTTTTTGATTTTGATTTTTTTTTTTTTTATCTGATTTGATGAGAGCAAACAAGTTTGGTATGCCAGAAAGCAACTTATATAATCATTAGATAATATATTGCAACCATGGCATATTGGACTTTAAATAAATAAATGAATGTAAATTTAATTTTAGATCAAGTGCAAGTTTTTTTTAAATGTATCTACATCCAGATCAGGGAGAAAGGTGTAGGAATTACACTTTTTAAAATTTCTTATTTAAGTTTCTTACTGTAGCATATGAAATGGTTCCCTGGTGGTCTAGTGGTTAGGATGCGGCGCTCTCTCCGCTGCGGCCTGGGTTCGATCCCCGTTCAGGGAACCAACCCCAGCCATTAGGGTTGCACAAGCCTTAGTGCCGGTCCCAAGCCCGGATAAATGGGGAGGGTTGTGTTAGGAAGGGCATCCAGCGTAAAAACGTGCCCAATCATACATGCGGATGGTCCGCTGTGGCGACCCCTGACAGGAGAAGCCGAAAGAAAGTTTTTACTGTAGCATATGAAATGCAATCCTAATTGCATTTGATGTTTAGAGTTAATTTGGACATTGCAAAACATTCTACTTTGGACTGCTTTGGACGCATGCTGCAGTTCATTGTCCATTTCACTGTGAGCTGACATCCAATGAATTCTGAAGCATGTCAGCTGTCTGGTCAAAAGACACACAGCACCATCACATAGACACTCGCCTTTGCATAAGAAATGTAATGGAAGTGAATGTTGTATAATTTTGTTTGGAGATCAGAATTTGGAATAATGAATCAAATAAATTGAATAAAAAATCAGTGGATATCTTAAATCGTCTTCTTTTTCTTTTGGCTGTTCCTATTTTGGGGTCGCCACAGCAGATTATCCGTCCCCATTCCCCTCTGTCCTCTAGAGTTGCCTCTTTCAAACCAACTACCTGCATGTCTTCCCTCACTACTTCCATAAACCTCCTCCTTCCTGGTGGCTCCATCCTCAGCATTCTCCTACCGATATACACCATGTCCCTCATCCGCACATGTCCAAACCATCTCAATCTCGCCTCCCTCAACTTGTCTCCAAAACACCGTACATGCGCTGTCCCTCTAATAAACTCATTTCTAATCCTGTTCATCCTCGTCACTCCCAACGGAAACCACAGCATTTTCAACTCTGCTACCTCCAGCTCCACCTCCTGTCTTTTACTCAATGCCTCTGTCTCTAAACCATACATCACAGGTCTCATCACAGTCTTATAAACTATCCCTTTCACTCTTGCAGATACCCTTCTATTTTCCTGTGAATAAACAAAATTTGATGGTCATTCATTCCTATAGTAGGTTTTTAGCTGGTATAATATGAGTCAATTATTTATTAAAACAAAAATGCATGTTATTCACTGAGTTTCTAACTTTCCATGGATTTCTAGTAACACCAAGGGAGTTCTTTATTCTCATGGATGCAATTCCCCTGTGGCTCATGACGTTATTCAGAGCGAACATCCAGTAGAGGATTGCATTGCTGTCTGTTTCTGATTTGCTTGATTACCTCATTTGGACAAGTTTGTTTCCCCCTAGAGAAATTATGCAAAAAAAACCTTATGATTTGCCTCCACTCCAGATTTGACTGTTTTATTAATGTAAATAAAATTTATGATGTGACTACAGATTTGGACTGGACTAGAGTACATAAAATGCTGAAAAATGATCTTTAAAAAAAAAAAAAAAGTTGTATTTTTTTTTCTTTTAAATTTAAAAAGGATGATAGTTTCTGTGTTTTGGTGGGTTTTTTTTTTTTTTTTTTTTGCCGGTGCATTCTTGTTGGGAAGATGGCTTTTGAAAGGACGATATTAATACTAAAGTCAGTAAAATCACCACTGAAGGAGATTATGTATGTATGTATTAGGAGTGTAATGGTTTAAGTATTTGTACCAAATCTTTTCGCACATGTGTACCAAATGCAATCCTTTTAATGTGTGGAACATATTAAGGAACATATTAAGTGGCTGACTGCAAGATTGTTTAATCTCTGCCCTGCACTTTGAGTGCATTTTTTAAAAATTATTACTCAACGGTGTAAGGGGTATAAAAAAAAAAAACTAGAGTTAGTGTGGTGTCACAGTGGCTACTCACTTGGTACTGGAAATTAGATTTGGTTTGCACATGCATGAAAACGCTAAATACAGCCAGGAAGTAGCTAGCTGCTAACGCTAGCGCAATAGATTCTTTAGCGTTTTATGTCCAACTTCAAGAATTTCTCTTAAAATGGGAAAATCTGGAAAATTCCGTGTATTGAGGGAGTTAATGAATGAAAGACAGAAGAAGACATTTGTTCAAGTATGCTGAAATAAGTAGAACAGTTAAGATCATATGTTTAGAACATTTTTATATTAAATGTAAAACAAAAACACACACACTTACACACACACACTTACATAAACATCAGTCTAACAAATGTAAAATATTTAAATTTTGCCAGTTTAATTGATGACTCAATTTAATATAATAAAAGTGTATTGCATTAATTTGATTTATTTATTGATGTTTATAAATGTTAAAAATGTAAACTATTTAAATTTTGATGGTCACAAATGTTAATAATAATAAACTGCGTTAATAAAAACGACAATGTTATGTTTTGTATTTCTTTCCCCATAATATAAATAGGATTTAAGAGGCCGCGTAGCAGCCAGATGCTAATAATTAAATGACCTTGATTGAGCGGTTATCAGCATGTGTGACCATCTCTATGAAAGCCTAAGTTCTAGAAGTTAATTAATTAATAAGTCATTTCCAGACAATTTAAAGCTCATTATTCTACATTGAGGAAGATTATTCACTATTCATTAAATGTAAGAAAAAAACATTCAAGGCAATTGTTCCAGCAAAGTCACTCCAAGGTTAAACTATGCAATGCTTAGAGAGATGGGGAAAAAATAAGTGTTACATTTTAGACAGGCCTCAGATAACATTCCGTGTGAAAGTTCATTACACGGTACAGTTAGAAAAAGACTGAAAAAGTATAATTTGTCAGGAGAAAACATCTTCTTTCTGAAAAGAACATGGCAGCTCAGTTTAGGTTTGCAAAGTTTAATGGAGATGTTTGGCCATAATGCTAACACTGGATCTACTTTGATGTCCTCACTGCTTCAGCACCACCTGGTCAAGCATCCTGTTCTCCAGCAGCCACCTCCAGCAGGCGTCACAGAGCTGCTGTGCGATTTTGAACGGCGGGCCGTTCTCACAGAGACGTTGGAGCGTGGAAGCGCTGTTTTTGCTCTGACTGGAGAAATTGAATTAGAGAGAGATGAGAGAGAGCCTGCCTGCCTTCCCTTGTATACTCCACCAAATGGTCTTTAGACATATGGACTGCCTGATCTAGCTTTGATCACTGGCACCGTTTGTTTACTCTTCCCGGATTTCGGTACCGGTGTGGAGAGCTTGTTGGCTTGGGGAGAAAGGAATGGGATGCAGCTGACAGGTTTGCAACACAACTGGCATTATTTAGCCACACAAGTTATCATTTTAGCCTAATTTAAGCTTTTACTTATATTCATTTCAAGTCTGAAATTAAATTACAAAATATACCAGCAAACATCAGCATATATAGTGTCATTTATATATATATATATATATATATATATATATATATATATATATATATATATATATATATATATATATATATATAAATGACACTATATATGCTGATGTTTTCTGGTATATTTTGTAATTTAATTTCAGACTTGAAATGAATATGTGTATATATATATATATACACAGTACAGACCAAAAGTTTGGACACACCTTCTCATTCAAAGAGTTTTCTTTATTTTCATGACTATGAAAATTGTAGATTCACACTGAAGCATCAAAACTATGAATTAACACGTGGAATTATATATGGAATTATATACATAACAAAAAAGTGTGAAACAACTGAAAAATGTCATATTCTAGGTTCTTCAAAGTACATTTACATTTGCATTTACATTTGTGGCATTTAGCAGACGCCCTTATCCAAAGCGACGTACAAAAGTGCTTTGAGTCTCTACTAATGAATACATCTACACTGGTACGCAAGATTACAAACTTAATATAAATATAACTCGAATTCTACAAACTTGTAAAGTGCTAATGTAGGTATTTCAGGAAGAGGTAGGTTTTCAGTCGTCGTTTGAAAATAGTCAGGGACTCTGCTGTACGGACATCTAGGGGAAGTTCATTCCACCACCTCAATGCCAGAACAGAGAAGAGCCTTGAAGTGTCAAAGTAGCCACCTTTTGCTTTGATTACTGCTATGCACACTCTTGGCATTCTCTTGATGAGCTTCAAGAGGTAGTCACCTGAAATGGTCTTCCAACAGTCTTGAAAGAGTTCCCCGAGAGATGCTTGGCACTTGTTGGCCCTTTTGCCTTCACTCTGCGGTCCAGCTCACCCCTAAACCATCTCGATTGGTTTCAGGTCCGGTGACTGTGGAGGCCAGGTCATCTGGCGCAGCACCCCATCACTCTCCTTCTTGGTCAAATAGCCCTTGATGCCTTCAGTGTGACTCTACAATTTTCATAATCATGAAAATAAAGAAAACTCTTTGAATGAGAAGGTGTGTCCAAACTTTTGGTCTGTACTGTATATATACGGTCATGGCCAAAATTGTTGGCACCCCTGAAATTTTTTCAGAAAATCAAGTATTTCTCACAAAAAGTATTGCAGTATTGCATTAACACGTTTTGCTATACACATGTTTATTCCCTTTGTGTGTATTGGAACAAAACAAAAAAAGGGCGGGAAAAAGCTAGTTTGACATAATGTCACACAAAACTCCAAAAATGGACTGGACAAATTATTGGCACCCTTAACTTAATATTTGGTTGCACACCCTTTGGAAAAAAATAACTGAAATCAGTCGCTTTCAATAACCATCAATATGTTTCTTACACCACTCACCAGGAATTTTGGACCACTCTTCCTTTGCAAACTGCTCCAGATCTCTCATATTGGAAGGAAACCTTTTCCCAAAAGCAATTTTAAGCTCTCTCCACAGGTGTTCAATGGGATTTATATCTGGACTCACTGCTATATGTGTGTGTGTGTGTGTGTGTGTGTATGTGTGTGTGTGTATATATATATATATATATATATATATATATATATATATATATATATATATACTGTATATACTGTATATACATATATATATATATATATATATATATATATATATATATATATATATATATACTGTATATGTGTGTGTACATTGTACTATATGTACATTGCTGTATGTATCTTCTTCTTCTTTCGGCTGCTCCCATTAGGGGTCGCCACAGCGGATCATCCGTCTCCATACCACCCTGTCCTCTACATCTGCCTCTTTCACTCCAACTACCTGCATTGTCTTCCCTCACCACATCCATGAACCTCCTCCTTGGCCTTCCTCTTTTCCTCCTACTCGGTGGCTCCATCCTCAGCATTCTTCTACCAATATAATTCATATCCCTCCTCTGCACATGTCCAAACCATCTCAATCTCGCCTCCCTCACCTTGTCACCAAAACATCCTACATGCGCTGTCCCTCTAATAAACTCATTTCTAATCTTGTCCATCCTCGTCACTCCCAACGGAAACCTTAACATCTTCAGCTCTGCTACCTCCAGCTCCACCTCCTGTCTTTTACTCAATGCGACTGTCTCTAATCCATACAACATCACAGGTCTCACCACAGTCCTATAAACTTTCCCTTTCATTCTTGCAGATACCCTACTATCACAAATCACTCTTGTCACTCTTCTCCACCCACTCCACCCTGCCTGCACTCTTTTCTTTACTTCTAACACACTCCATTACTTTGCACTGTTGACCCCAGGTACCTGAACTCCTCTACCTTCTCCAACTCTTCTCCCTGCAACCGCACCAATCCACTGCCCTCCCTCTCATTCACACACATGTACTCTGTCTTACTCCTACTGACTTTCATTCCCCTTCTCTTCAGTGCATATCTCCACCTCTCCAGGCTCCTCTCAACCTGCTCACTACTCTCACCACAAATCACAATATCATCCGCAAACATCATAGTCCAGGGAGACTCCTCTCTGACCTCGTCCGTCAACCTGTCCATCACCACTGCAAACAGGAAAGGGCTCAGGACCGATCCTTGATGTAATCCAACCCTCACCCTGAACCAGTCTGTTGTTCCTACTGCACACTTCACTGCTGTCACACTGTCCTCATACATGTCCTGCACCACCCTCACATACTTCTCGGACACACCTGACTTCCTCATACAGTACCACAACTCCTCTCTTGGCACTCTGTCGTATGCTTTCTCTAAATCCACAAATACACAATGCAATTCCTTCTGTCCTTCTCTATACTTCTCCATCAACATCCTCAAAGCAAATAAGGCATCTGTGGTGCTCTTCCTCGGCATGAAACCATACTGTTGCTAACAGATAGTCACCTCTTCTCTCAGCCTGGCTTCCACTACTCTTTCCCATAACTTCATGGTGTGACTGATCAACTTAATTCCCCTGTAGTTACTGCAGGTCTGCACATCTCCCTTATGCTTAAAGATCGGTACCAGCACACTCCTTCTCCATTCCTCAGGCATCCTCTCCCCTTCCAGAATCCTGTTAAACAATCTGGTTAAAAACCCACTGCCATCTCTCCTAAACATCTCCATGCTTTTTCAGGTATGTCATCTGGTCCAACCGACTTTCCAGTCTTCATCCTCTTAATTGCTGCTCTCACTTCCTCCTTACTAATCCTATCTACATCCTGCTTCACCAACTCCACATCATCCAACCTTCTCTCTGTGATTTTCCTCATTCATCAGCTGCTCAAAATACTCCCTCCACCTTCTCAACACACTCTCCTCACTAGTCAACACATTTCCTCTCCATCCTTTATTGCTCTAACTTGCAGTACATCCTTCCCAGCTCGGTCCCTCTGCCTGGCCAATCGGTATAACTCCTTTCTCCTTCCTTAGTGTCCAACCTCTCATACAGCTCCTCATATGCCTTTTCCTTGGCTTTCGCCACATCTCTCTTTACCTGCTGCCGCATCTCCTTGTACTCCTGCCTACTTTTCTCATCACTCTGTCTATCCCACTTCTGTTTTGCCAACCTCTTTCTCCTTATGCTCTCCTGCACTTCCTCATTCCACCACCACGTCTCCTTGTCTTCCTTTCTATTTCCAGATGTCACACCAAGTACTTTTCTAGCTGCCTCCTCATCACTCCTGCAGTAGTTTCCCAATCACCCAACACCTCTTTACCACCGCCGAGCCCCTGTCTGACCTCTTCCCTGAACCTCACAGTACACTCTTCCTCCTTCAGTTTCCACCATCTTATTCTTTTTCAGTCTTCACTCTCCTTCTCTTCTTCTTCGCCTCCAAAACCATCCCACAGACCACCATCCGATGCTGTCTAGCTACACTGTCCCCTGCCAACACCTTACAGTCTCCAATCTCCTTCAGGTTGCATCTCCTGCATAGCACATAGTCCACCTGTGTGCACCTTCCTCCACTCTTATACGCCACCCTATGATCCTCCTTCTTCTTAAAATAAGTGTTCACCACTGCCATTTCCATCCTTTTAGCAAAATCTACCACCATCTGCCCTTCCACATTCCTCTCCTTAAAACCATACCTACCCATCACCTCCTCATCACCTCTGTTCCTTCACCTACATGCCCATTAAAGTCTGCCCCAATCACCAATCGTTCTTTCCTAGGTACACCATCTACCACTTCATCTAATTCACTCCAGAATATTTCCTTCTCCTCCATCTCACAGCCAACTTGTGGAGCATAGGCACTGATGACATTTATCATCATCCTTCAACTTCCACCTTCACGATCATCACCCTATCAGAAACTCTCTTCACCTCCACTACACTCTTACTGTACTCTTCCTTCAGAATCACCCCTACACCATTTCTCTTCCATCCACACCATGATAAAACAGTTTAAATCCACCTCCAATGTTCCTGGCCTTACTCCCTTTCCACTTGGTCTCCTGAACACACAGCATATCTACCTTTCTCCTCTCCATCATATCAGCTATCTCTCTCCCTTTACCCGTCATAGTACCAACATTTAAAGTATCAACCCGAACCTCCACTCTCCTACACTGCTCCTTTTCCTGCCGTCTCTGTAGACATCTTCCTCCTCTCCTTCTCCTCCTTCGGCCAACAGTAGCCCAATTTCCGCCAGTACCCTGTCGGCTAACGATACCTGTGGCGGTCGTTGTTAACCCCGGCCTCGACCGATCCGGTATGAAATTCTCCTTTGTGATCCGCATATTTGATTTCGCACATGTTTTATGCCCTTCCTAACGCAACCCTCCCCATTTACCCGGGCTTGGGACTGGCACCAAGAGTGCACTGGCTTGTGCCTCCCTAATGGCTGGGTTACATTGCTGTATGTATGTATGTATGTATGTACATATGTATGAATGTATAAATGTGTGTGTGTGTGTATATATGTGTATATATATATATATATATATATGTGTGTGTGTGTGTGTGTGTGTGTGTGTGTGTGTGTGTGTGTGTGTGTGTGTATATATATATAATGTGTGTGTGTGTGTGTATATATATATATATATATATATATATATATATATATATATATATATATATATATATATATATATATATATATATATTTTCATACCTGTCACATATGGCATTGTAACCACACTAGAGCTCTGTACTATTGCTTCACTGTCTTTTTGCTGGGGTAATTGTCCCATTCAGTTAGTTCTGTGTAATCACAGCTCTCATTATTATACAGTTTTATGTATGATGTATTTGTTTTATGTAGTAAATTTTTTCAGAGGTTCAGTCTTATTGCAAACACTAAACTATAAAAACATGTTAATATAATGAATGTAACCGAGTCTTATAAGTATATCAGATAAATAGTGTAATAAAATAGGGTGTTGCCTAGGTGTGTACTGCTTAAATATGAATAGCATGTTTGCTTTGCTGTGAGACCAGGAAGAAAGTCATTTAAAAGTTGAAAAAAAAAAAAAGAGCAAAAATAATCTGGGAGCCAATGAACCAGCATTAGACATGCTAAGACAATTTATAGTGTCTTAAAATAAATAAAAAATACACTCTATGAATAAAGGATAGAAAAAATATATAGAATCCACACTGGGCCTGATAGCAATGAATTACAATGATCGACACACAATAATTACCACAAAGTTAAAACAGATAAAAACAGAGTTTCAGTGGCTTTTAAACCGTTCTAAAATGCCCCAAGAAAGAGACTGCAGAATTGTACAGCCATTTTTTTTCATCTGTAAATGTACCTTAAATTAATACTTTTCAAGTTTTTAAAACTGTAATCAACATGGGCATTGACAAATGTGGATGCAAATGTAGGTTTATTGTTATTAAAATCATAATAAACGTAGAGCATGAAGACAAAATATTGTTGTAAATGTTTTAAAGTAATTAAGGTTTAGGTTAAGGTTAAGGTTTTAAATTGTGGAAATCATTAGGACACCTAATGGAACTTTTGCTGTTTCATGGTGGTTTTTGGAGCTTAATTTGACACTTGTCTGACCGAACATGAATAAATGTGTGTAGGTCGGTAGGTATTCACTATTTGAGCATTTTAGTTATTTATTTAAATGCAGTAAACTGATTAGCTGTGCAGTAGTTGTGCCAAAGTACTGTAGCTGCTGATATGTGAGATTTAATTTTTATTTCTATCTAAATAAATCTGTACTGCTATTTTTGTGTGTTATATTTTCTCATAGCCATGCTGTTGTTTTCTCTAATTAATACAGGAAAATATATAAATTCTCACATATCAATCCAGTATGCTCTGTGTGTTTCAGTACTGAGCAGGGCTGTGAGATGTGGTGCTCGTTTCTTCACTCAGCTTGCAGAATTACCTGAACTTCATCAAATTCTGAGGCAGACATGCCAGGACTATGCAGCAAAAGAACTTGCTCCAATTGCTGCACACCTTGACAAAAATCATTCTTTTCCAACTAAGCAGGTAAGTAACTTGATGTACATATATGTTGTAATAAAAATGCAAAATGTGTCAGTCAAGAATGTACAATGGACAGTATGGTAGCTTTTTGTTGTTGTGAGTCACATACCAGAAATTTGTAACAAGCGTGTCATGTGAATTTGCTCAACCCTCCCACTAAACCCTGCTGTCAGCATTCACAATTTGATTTAGAACTTTTGGGTCCATAGTACAGCCCTGTAGTTCAATAGCACACTGAATATAATCACTCATGGTTATTTCTGTGAATTCTGACAGAATCAGCTAATATTAGCTATACAGTCAACCCAAGTGAAATATACAAATACAAAACTATTTTGTATTAATTATTGTCTGCACAGACATCTAGGTAGCTGGGCTTTATTTATGTTTTTTTGTTTTAAACTTACTTTTTAAAATATTTCTTAAACAAATATACACAATTATATACTTCGAGTTTGAATTAAATACAAATATTTTTTGTTAAATATGTAACCATTTAGGAAATACAAACATTTCCATTTTTTGAATTAAGCTACTCACAATTATTTCATTTACACAACTGGCTATGGGGTTTAAGGGCCCAACAGTGGCAGGTTAGTGATGCTGAGATTTGAACTCACAACCTTCCGATCAGAAGTACAATATCAACCACTGACACCACTTCACTTCCCACACCCATTCTTTACATAATCCCTACAGACTCAAAACAAAACAAATTGAATTAAACAAAAGTATTTTTTAAGTACTTGGACAATCAATGACTGCCTTAAGTTGAAAATACAGTGAGGAAAATAAGTATTTGAACACCCTGCTATTTTGCAAGTTCTCCCACTTAGAAATCATGGAGGGGTCTGAAATTGTCATTGTAGGTGCATGTCCACTGTGAGAGACATAATCTAAAAAAAAAATATCAAGAAATCACAATGTATGATATTTTAACTATTTATTCGCCCTGTCCCATGTGCAGAAAAACACCCCCAAAGCATGATGCTACCACCCCCATGCTTCACAGTAGGGATGGTGTTCTTGGGATGGTACTCATCATTCTTCCTCCTCCAAACACGTTTAATGGAATTATGACCCAAAAGTTCTATTTTGGTCTCATCTGACCACATGCCTTTCTCCCATGACTCCTCTGGATCATCCAAATGGTCATTGGCAAACTTAAGACGTGCCTGGACATGTGCTGGTTTAAGCAGGGGAACCTTCCTGCCATGCACGATTTCAAACCATGACGTCTTAGTGTATTACCAACAGTAACCTTGGAAACGGTGGTCCCAGCTCTTTTCAGGTCATTGACCAGCTCCTCCCGTGTGGTTCTTGGGCTGATTTATCACCTTCCTTAGGATCATTGAGACCCCACGAGGTGGGATCTTGCATGGAGCCCCAGTCCGAGGGAGATTGACAGTCATGTTTAGCTTCTTCCATTTTCTAATGATTGCTCCAACAGTGGACCTTTTTTCACCAAGCTGCTTGGCAATTTCCCCGTAGCCCTTTCCAGCCTTGTGGAGGTGTACAATTTTGTCTCTAGTGTCTTTGGACAGCTCTTTGATCTTGGCCATGTTAGTAGTTGGATTCTTACTGATTGTATGGGGTGGACAGGTGTCTTTATGCAGCTAACGACCTCAAACAGGTGCATCTAATTTAGGATAATAAATGTAGTGGAGGTGGACATTTTAAAGGCAGACTAACAGGTCTTTGATGGTCAGAATTCTAGCTGATAGACAGGTGTTCAAATACTTATTTGCAGCTGTATCATACAAATAAATAGTTTCAAAATCATATATTGTGATTTCTGGATTTTTTTTTTTTTTTTTAAAGATTATGTCTCTCAGTGGACATGCCCCTACAATGACAATTTCAGATCCCTCCATGATTTCTAAGTGGGAGAACTTGCAAAATAGCAGGGTGTTCAAATACTTATTTTCCTCACTGTACATGGACATTACCAAATGTTGAGCTTCCACTCTGAAGATGCTTTACAAGGCCTTTACTTCAGCCACCTTCATTTACAGCATTTTGCTGAATCTGAGCAGTGAGCTCTGTACATTTCAGAATTCTCCCTTCTATTTTTGTCAGCAGTGGCATCATAAATAATCACAAGTTACCCAGTTTCAGTGGCAGCTGTACATGTCCATGACATAGCAAAGCATCTGTATTTGACAGAAAGCTGCTTGTTTTCTAATAATCTAAATTTGGCTTTTTTTTGTCCATAAGTGTTAACAGTGTTTTTATCTTCAAATAAACCTTGTGTATTCACATTCATAAGGGAATCTCTAAATTGTAGACTTATGCACACAATTACTGTACAGGATGCAGTGAGGGGATTTTACTTCATCAAGGAAAGAATTGTGTGATCCTTCACTTTAATTGTCTTAATGTTTCTGCTATATTTCTGCTAGGTCTGTTTTTTTTCGGCCTATGATTGCCTCCTCTATTTGCATCAGCATCTCTTTGAGCCATCACTAGCTAGCAAATGCATACGAAACACTTAAAATTAAACTTCAGACATTTTATCACCTTAATCGTCATGAAATTAAATGAAGGAACATGAATCTAAAGGATCTGTTGTTAATGTCTTGGTGCCAGATACCTCAGCACACCTTCAGAGGTCTTGTGGAGTCCATGCACTCGGCAGGTCAAAGCTGTTTTGGTGGCACATGGGGGAACTGCACGATATTGGGCAGGTGGTTTTAATGTTATGGACACAAGTAGTCCCAGACTTACGATTGTGATGCATTACAATGACACCATCAACTTAAAAATATCATAAATAGAGACATGGCCCAGACTACCTAGGAGTCTTAAAAAATGGTGATCAGTATGGGGTAGTATACTGTAAGTTGTTAATAATTTAACTAATGACAGGACATAATTTAGATCAATATACAGTAGGGGTGTAACGTATACGTATTCAAACCAAACCATTTTGATAAAGGGCTTTTTTGGTTCGGTGCACATGTGTATCGAATACAATCTTTTTTGTGCAGAACACAGTTAAAATCTGAGTTACCTCAGGAAAGTGTTAAGTGGCGGATCATAATTTGTTTGGTCTCTACCTTGCATTTTAAGCTCAGTGTCACTGTTATTTATTATTTTTTTTAATTTATTTATTTATTACTAATAAACTTGAAAACATACACAACAATGCCAGGGGTATAAAAAAGAAACTTGGGTTAACTTTATTATCACTGTGGCTGCTTACTTCGTACCGGAAATTCAAATTGTAGTGCAACAAAATACGATTTGTAGTGCATTGTATCATTTGGATTTGGTTTATGCTAAATTGTCACTTCTGTTTTTACGTTTAGCAATATGGATTCCTTTGCATTTTATGTTCAGCTTCAAGAATGTTTCTTAAAATGAGAAAATCCTGACAATTCCGTATGTTGAGGGAATACAGTACCGTAATGTATAAACATTACAGAATATATGTATGTGTCAGTGTGTACGAGTGCCGGTACACAACTGGATGGCAGAGCTGGCTGTGTTTTGTTTCAGTGTCCGGTGACACAGATAAAAAGGAGAGAGACCAGAGCTAAAATTGGGCTTTAAAACACCAAAACCACAAAAAGAAAATACAGAGACAACTGAACTCTGTTGACAGCTGGCGAGAGAAAGGCATTTGACAAGACGGTAGATGTGTACATCCTAGCAGTGTTCCAAAATATCCTACCGCAATGGCTGCTACATTGCCTGAAAAGCGACAATTTTTTTTCGTATCGGTATCATTATCGTAAAACCATAAGATTAAAAACCATTAGATACTACATGCAATTAACTTAATTTGTTTCTGTCCCTGTCTTTGTCTGCTTACAAATATTTAGTCTGTTGGCAAAACATATATATGGTAATATTTTTGCTTGTTATTCTTGTAATGTGCACTTTAGTTATAACTTGGTTTTTAGGTTCAGGAACTTGGAACAATGGGTGTGATGGCCATGGAGGTACCAGAGAGTCTTGGGGGAGCTGGAATGGATTATTTGGCATATAGCCTGGCTGTTGAAGAGATAAGCAGAGGCTGTGCATCCACTGGGGTCATAGTCAGTGTCAATAATGTGAGTCAATAATCAAATGGTCTGTCTGTCTGTCTGTCTGTCTGTTCTATACATATACAAACACATTACAACCTCCTGCTTATTCTTTTATACTTTTATAATTATTTTTTATTTTTTAGATATTCTAGTTTACTTGACCACTGGATAAAATCTGTAGAAATTAAATAATGACTAGGTTATTATGTATGCAATATGAATGTGTTATTGTAACTTTATGCTTACTTTTTTGAAAGCAACAAAGCATAAACCATTAAAAAAACTGTAATTTTAATTTGATTATATTTCAGTCATTATATCTGGGCCCTATTCTAAAGTTTGGCACAGAAGAGCAAAAGCAGCAGTGGATATCTCCTTTTACCACTGGGGAGAAAGTAGGCTGCTTTGCTTTGAGTGAACCAGGTACATATTTCTGCCTTTATGTGCTTTATAAAACATCAGCAACTGTGAATGGGCTTTACATATGCAGGTCATCACCATATGTGCAAACCAAAAACCATGGATGGCTGCTCCTAGAACTGGTTTGACTTTCCACAAAGAAAATATGTTTTTATAATATTCTAATGAAACCCATTCTAAAATTTGATGAAGACTCAGTGACTGACATTTTTGTAGAATCTGGTCATTTGGGGTGTAATTTTGTCATTAATTTAGAATTGTAAATAATGTATTTAAATGTCCTCAGAATTATCTGAAAATTACAATGTAAAATCTGCTTGATTCATTAACATTTAACCCTTTAGTGCGAATTATTATTTAGAAGCAGTTACAGTTTACAGTCTCGGATCTGTCATTCTGGGTTATTTACGTTTTGAATTCAGCTAGGCTGTCTTATTTAATTTATACATTATCATGTATTTATTTTTATAACCTTCAGAAAAGTTTTTTTTTGGTTGTTTATTGTAAGCTTTTAAAAATACAATGCTGGTCCTAATTAGTGGTGGGTAATATGAGCAAACATTTATATCACAATATTTTCCACTGTCCAGACGATATGGATATTATATTTTAATAGGAGAAAAAAAAAGAATTATATTTTAGTAGTACTTTATTTAAATTACAGGCAAAATGTGTATTTTAAACTTATATAAATGGAGAAATGCAGCGTTACTGCATTGTAAATTGTAAATTCTTTCTCAACATTCGGTCTAACGCTGTGGCAGTCATGTTTGGCTTAAATATTTATGGCTGGAGATCTTGTATCTTGGCTCCAGAGTTTGAAACAACTTTCTGAAACTTACTGACTCCGCATTTTGAATACGTACCATGTCCTGCTGTTATGCGGAGATAGGGAGGCGGAAGCCGAAATACCAGCAAACAGTGTTTTAATTCAAACAAAAGGCAAAGCCAACTCAAAAACACTCACACCGGATACGGAGAGTCACAACCGAAAGTACGTATCCGCTCGGGACGAGTAATCCACAGATGCGCGTGGGAAAGCGCGGTGCTGGGCATAAACATAGGAACTTAAATCAAACACTAAGAAAACGAATACAGCCGTACCCGGAGGATCGGGGTAAATCCAGGGTGCACTCCGGAAGGGCAAGCGCTGGTGCTGCCGTGGAGAGAGAGAGAAGTCCGTGAAAACGGGTACGGAGCGGAAACGTGCATACGCCGATAAACACGCAACATGAACATGCGTGAACACACATTTAATAACAGACCGTGAGAGTGCGGGAGTGAAGGGTTTAAATAGAGGCAGGTGATTATAGTTGATGCGCGTCAGGTGTGTTCATTGAAGCCGAGAGCGCAACATCTCCGTGCGGGCGGGGCACGCACGAGAGAAGAAGCGGAGTGCTTCGGGAAATGCCCCGGTGTGACAGCCCGTGAAGGGGGCATGGCAGGGGGACTCCTGACACCTGCACTATGTGATGATATTGCATTGGACACAGTAAAGAATAAGTTAAGCGGTCAGCCTCGACTGTATTATCATTAGTAGTGTTCAACTTTGTAAAGAGTACCAAATTAAACAAAACAATGTAAATTGGGTTGTATATTAAAATGCTTGTCTTAGTAATATATGTATATAATCCATTTATTAATAAAATAATATTAACAAGTTTAAAACTCGGCTAGAATTCCATTACACCTTTGTTCATTTACTGCATGATAACAGGAATGTTTGTATGTTGTACTTGAATTTGAAAGAAAATCTTTCTTGTAATTTGATCTATGAGTATAATTGTTCTGACAGGCAATGGGAGTGATGCAGGTGCAGCCTCCACGCAGGCACGTCAGGAGGGAAATGAATGGGTGCTGAATGGCACCAAAGCTTGGATCACCAACTGCTGGGATGCGTCTGCTGCAGTTGTTTTTGCAACAACAGATAAAAGTTTAAAACATAAAGTACTATTACTTGTACCCTAACATTTTTTTATCTTTATAATTTTTTATAACCATTTTTCACTTGAAATTTTAAATTTAATCGCTGATTGTTTTAGTCCCAACTGGCTTAAATATCAATGTTTGAAGGGTCTCAGTGATAGTGGTAATATGTGATTAGCTTGTGTTATTTCTCTTTTCCATTTGAAGTATACAGCCAAGAAAAGATAATCCTGATCCTAGTTCTAATCCAAACAATTTTAAAACTTATTAAATTATTTCCCAAAAACTAAACCAACATTCAGAAACCAGGTTGGGCAAAATATGTGCAGCCTTTAATTCATTAACATGTAGAATCACCTTTAGCAAACAATAACCTGAAGTAGGTCAGGAGGAGCTCATTGGTTACATTGGTTACATTGTACATTGTACACATTTTTACCCATTCTTCTTTACATTGCTTTACTGCTCTTTTACCCTCTTTTACACATGGCTTGTGTTAAGATCCTGCCACAGCATCTCAATATGGTTGAAGTATAGACTTTGACTTTGGATTTTTCCACACCTTGATTGATGTAGCCATATTGATTTTCTGATGTGATTCATTGTTCATTGATCATTTTTGTGATGTGGCTAATTTAACTTAATGATTGAACATTTGTTTCTTAACATTCTTAATATAATATTTAACAAATAGTCCTTTTTTTTTCCTTTTTCCCCCCAAATACACATGTTCTTTACAATTTCCTAGAATCCAAGTTCACAAAATGTAAACTTTTTTTGCTAGAAAACCCAAATATTTCTTGGTCAATAGAGTTGACACTAAAGGTTATATTTTAATAGCATACAGAGATAGAATTATGAAATATTATTTATATTCTTAGGGAATCAGTGCCTTCCTGGTACCTATGCCTCATCCAGGACTATCTCTTGGAAAGAAAGAGGATAAGCTTGGAATCCGAGCATCATCCACAGCTAACCTGATTCTGGAGGACTGCCGTATTCCACTGATAAACCTATTGGGAGAGCGAGGGATGGGTTTCAAGATTGCCATGGTAAGACAACTTTTTTGCAGTACGTATTGTCTGTTATTTTAACATAGTGTTTGCTTCTTGGTTCCCACAGGTGATTCAGTGACTGTTAAGGGTTCACTGTTCAGAGATGGTCACCTAAATAAATAAAAAAAAAAAAGCTATTACACACAATTAAATATGTTGTGGACTGAAAAAGGATCGATTGTCACATTTATGTGTTTGTTATTGTCCTCAAATTAAATTCCATATTTTAAGGTCCAAATTTAAATATAAACATATTCCCCCACACAAAACATAAGTTAAATAGAATTTTTGATTAGACATTGACAAATAAAAATATGCGGATCACGAACCAGAATTTCATACCGGATCAGTCGAGGCCCGGGTTACCAACAACCAACAGGTATTGTTAGCTAACAGGGTACCAGTGGAAATTGTGCTACTGTTGGCCAAAAGAGGAGAAGGAGAGGAAGAAGACGTCTACAGAGACAGCGGGGAAGTGTAGGAGAGTGGAGGTTAATATGGGCACTTTAAATGTTGGTACTATGACTGGTAAAGGGAGAGAGGTAGCTGATATGATGGAGAGGAGAAAGGTAGATATGTTGTGTGTTCAGGAGACCAAGTGGAAAGGAAGTAAGGCTAGGAACATTAGAGGTGGCTTTAAACTGTTCTATCATGGTATAGATTAAGACAGGTTAAGTAAGAGTGTAGTGGAGGTGATCGATAGAATGGCTTTGGAAGTAAAGAAGAGGAGGAGAGTGAGGATTGAAAAAAGAATAAGATGGTGGAAACTAAAGGAGGAAGACTGTAGTGTGAGGTTCAGGGAAGAGACCAGACAGGGGCTCGGTGGTGGTGAAGAGGTGCTGAAGTGATAAGGGAGACAGCTAGAAAGGTACATGGTGTGACATCTGGAAATAGAAAGAAAGACAAATAGGTAAAGAAGAAGAAGAAGAACTAAAATTATAGTTTTTATTGCAATTACTGCTTCAATAAGTTTCCTGTATGAATAAACTAATTGCTCACAGTGGTCAGGTTGGATTTTGGTCTATTCTTCTAAACAGACTGTCTTTTACATTTTTAAAGACAGTTTTCCACCCTCTTGAATCTTGAGCTTCAGTTCCTTCTACAAATGTTCTATTGGATTTGAGTCTGGTGACTGTTCTACTTCATTTTTTCCTTTGGAACCAATTCAAAGTCTCCTTTGCAGTATATTGTGTATCATTGTCTTGCTAGAAGGTCAATCCATGTCTCATCCTCATCATCCTGATGTATGGTAACATATTCATTTCAAGAATTTCCCAGAAAATCTTGAGTGGAGTGGAGTGGAGTAGTAGAGGAGTGGTAGCTCAGTGGTTAAGTCCCAGTATTGCTAAGCTGCCACTCTTGGGCCCTTGAGCAAGGCCCTTAACTCTCTTTGCTCCAGGGGCGCTGTATCATGGCCGACCCTGCGCTCTGACCCCAGCTTCTAAAACATGCTGGAATATGCGAAGAACGAATTTCACTCTGCTATAATGTATATGTGACAAATAAAGGCTATTCTTCTTCTTCTTCTAAGAACATGGCTCAAGCTTCAAAATGCCTGTACTTCATTAATGGAGCCTTCTGGGATGAGGGTGCATGGAGGTCATAGTGGTGAAGTGCATTGCCTATATTTGACAACTGTACCATCTGCCACTGTCTTTCTTAATCTCTTTACAAGTGGTCCTTGGGACTTTGGCTACTCTTCTGACTAACCTTCTGACTCCTTGATTAGAAATCTTGTGGGGATCTTGTGCATGGGCAAGTAAGGCTCCTTCCACTTGTGGATAATTTACCCAGTAGTGCTTAAAAAAGCATTAAGGAGTTGCAAAATCTGTGTGCTGTTGTTTTGTAGCGCATCTTATTGTAAAGAAATCTTTGTCTCTACCCATCATGAGATGTTTGTAAACTTGCATATAGAGATGGGCAAGCCTTTTTCTATGCTATTTTTTGTTAGGATGTTAAACCGTTTAATAAATATAACTTTTTATTAATTATGATTTCAATTTCATATGAATTGCAGCATAGAAATGGTCTTTAATTAAAGAAAGGTTGTTGAATAGGGCTGGCCATTTCTCTTCCCTGATTTTTTCGTTTAATTAGAATTTAAGCTTTAAGACAATTTTTTTTCTTAAATTTAGGTATTGCTATTTTTTAAATAAAAAAATGTTGATGCACACATTTATTCAGATACATTGTCATTGCAACAATGGCAGAATAATTAAGAGAAACTATTGTCCAACCACATGATAGACAGCGCCCTATTAACCACTCACGTGTGAGAGCATTCTATAAATGAATAAAATGTAGAAATAGCATCATGATAATGTTCACATCAGGATCATCTTGTGCCAAAGAAAGGTAATAACGTTTTCTCTGTGGATAGGAAATGGTTTAAGAGCTTAAATGTTGAACAAACTTTTGTCAAATGCAAAATATGCCGAAAGTCCATTGCAACCGGTGGTGGCAGCACCACTAATTTATTTCAAGATTTGCAACAAAGACCAAAAGATGAATGGGAAGAATAAGTTAATAAGAATAGTTAAAAGATGAAAACAAGCCAACAGTCTGCCATCGAAAAGCAACAGGTCCACCTAAAATTGCTAAATGCCAGATGTCATTAGTGGCATCATTTTCTAATGCAAAGAAAATATGCCAAGAATAGTTTCTGCAAAGATATTTAACTAGAGAATTTGTTTTACATTTACACCATGTTGATCCCTTTAAGTATGGCATGCTCACTAAAAATACAATGTTCCTTATTCACGGTTTTTTCAAATTACTAATAAAGAGAATGTTAATTCAGTCATCATGTTGTAGTTATGTTTTAAGTTGACTGGTTTCACATAAAAAAAGACCAGTGTGAATCAAACATTCTGGGAAAAAAATTTTTTTTTCATTTTTTATCATATTGCCAGCCCTAGTGTTGATTATTTATGTCCATATTTATACCAGGTTTGTTTATGCCGCAGTAACAATGAATGCATTCAAGCTATGAATTTAAGCTAACTATGCACAAGTAACCTAAATATGTCCGAAAATGTTGTGTTACAGTATTAATACCAGCATTAATTGTTTACCTTTAATTTTGCTGTCCAGTACAGTGCTTGTATAAAATCTGTTGTAATCTTTTTTGTATGACAGCAAACCCTGGACAGTGGGCGCATTGGAATTGCATCACAGGCTCTTGGAATTGCACAAGCAGCCCTAGACTGTGCAGCTGATTATGCTCAGAAGAGGATTGCCTTTGGAGCACCGATTGCAAAGTTGCAAGCAATACAGGTTCAATACACAAACACCATTTCACTTATGAATATGGAATCTGAATGCTTTTAACGATTAAACCAATACTGTCCAAAGCAAACCTATTGGATGAAACTACTGTTGAATAAGCCTGAGTGGACTGAAACAGATCCTGTTCTTACATGTGTTAAAATCAGGTGCATGAAGTTCATGAACTTATATAAAAAGTAATCTCTCAAGAAAGGAAGTAAAAAACAAGGTCAAATGCAAAACACATAAACTTCACCAAATTAAAATGTTTTAATTTGCTAAAAGCCCTGTAGAATCCCATAGGATACTTTTTCTAGTAGATATTTTTGCATATATTGCAGCACTCTCTCTCTGTATTTTTTTTTTATCTATAAGATCGTATACAAAAACATATAAAATAAATACAAATACAAATCTATAAAATAAATTAACCCTTACTGCTTCCATAGGAATTAAGATGCTAAATGGTAGCCACATGAACAAACCATAAGACCCTGGAGTAATGTAGGATTTGTTGAAGGATTTGTGCTAATATTTTATTATTGTATTTATTTTATTTGCTGGTGCTGTACATTATGGCCAAATATCTCCACTTTGGTTTTATTTGTCTGAAAATGTATTAATAGACACCCAATTTACTTTCACTTAATTTGGAACATCTGCACACTTATGCAGTTTCCTAATCATCATGGTGGAATCAACTAAATAAAATAAAAACAATCAAGCAGATACTGGTCAAAAGCTTCAGTTAATATTCATATTTGATAAAAAAAAATTATAAGAAAAAATAAAGTTTACAAAAAAATCACATCCAGTTAAGCTATTCCTGTGCCCATGATTGCATAAGATTTTGTTTTTTACTGACAGAAATGGAACACAATGTTTTCTGCTGTTGTAGCTCATCCACCTCAAGGTTTGATGTTTTGTGTGCACAAAAATGGCCACATGATTGGGTGATAACTAAATTATTTAAGTTGAATCTTCATTTTGGAAGCTTTTTAGGTAAAAATGTATAGGTAAGACCTGCAACACCTATAACACTTTTAACACAAATCTTTCCTCCAGTTTAAGTTGGCAGACATGTCTGTGGCTATAGAAAGTGCACGTCTTCTCACCTGGAAAGCTGCAATGTTACGAGATGGAAAGAAACTTTACTCGAAGGCAGGTCCCTTTTTTCTGTTATATAAATGGTTTCATGCTCAACAGTATATCAAATGTGATATACAGTGAGGAAAATAAGTATTTGAACACCCTGCTATTTTGCAAGTTCTCCCACTTAGAAATCATGGAGGAAATCACAATATATGAATTTTAAACTATTTATTTGTATGATACAGCTGCAAATAAGTATTTGAACACCTGTCTATCAGCTAGAATTCTGACCCTCAATGACCTGTTAGTCTGCCTTTAAAATGTCCACCTCCACTACATTTATTATCCTAAATTAGATGCACCTGATTGAGGTCGTTAGCTGCATAAAGACACCTGTCCACCCTATACAATCAATTTCCATCTTCCACCTTTTATTGTAGGAAGCTGCAATGGCCAAACTGGCTGCATCTGAAGCAGCAACCTTTGTTTCTCATCAGGTAAGAAACAACTCCACACTTTTTACACTGTTTACTTGAATAGTTAATGGTAATTTAAGTGTCTAACCCTTATGTTTTCTAAATGAAGGCCATTCAGGTGTTAGGAGGAATGGGTTATGTTACAGACATGCCTGCTGAGAGACACTACCGTGATGCCCGCATCACTGAAATCTATGAGGGGACCAGCGAAATTCAGAGGCTTGTCATTGCAAACCAGGTTTTGAAGGAATACCAGCAATAGAAATCAATGGCATACAGCAAATTCATGTCAACACTGCAACTCGTCAGCATTCTTAAATGACTTTCAACTAAAAGCCTAGGAGTGCTTATATTGTCACAAATACACTGTAAATGGTTTGCCTAAGTTATTTTTGGATATTTAAGGCTAAATCTTCAACTTTCAGAAGAGCAGAGAATAGACCCTGTAAACTATACATTTTTAATCCCGCAAGAGGGCAGCAGATTGACTGTGCTGCTTGCGTTTGCTGATGCAGGATCTGATTTTACTGTTCACAAGTTTGTCATTAGAAAGAGTCTCATAATGAAAGGTTTTCATACATACTTTGTTTAAAAAGTGTATGGATTTTGGTTGCACATTATCAATACATACAAAAGATTACATAAATTAAACCATTAGAGGATTAAATGCAATTAATTAAATTAGAGTATATTGTAGTTTTTTTGTTGTATTTTTCTATTGGATGCGTTCACATTTGTGTGTTATAATGATATTGCAGTTTTCCCATCACTTAAACTGCCAGGTGGAAGAAGAATAAGAGATGCTTATGGACATGATTAGAACACTTTTTCAATTTTGGTATGATTAAAAAACATTACACCACCCTGTCATTGATTAGTTTGTTATAACTACTAATAAGTGTTTTATTCTATACTAAATACTTTTTTGTAACCTTTTAAATTTGGTTCCTGTCAAGTTTTTTCCTTGCTTTACTACTATACTACTAATAGGGCTAAAATTGTTGGCACCCCTGAAATTTTTCCAGAAAATCAAGAATTTCCCACAGAAAAGTATTGCATTAACACGTTTTGCTATACACATGTTTATTACCTTTGTGTGTATTGGAACAAAACAAAAAAGGGATGGAAAAAAGCAAATTTGACACACTGTCACACAAAACTCCAAAAATGTGCTGGACAAAACTATTGGCACCCTTTCAAAATTGTGGATAAATAAGATTGTTTCAAGCATGTGATGCTCCTTTAAACTCACCTGAAAGCAGATAAAAAGGAGAGAAGTTCACTTAGTCTTTGCATTGTGTGTGCCACACTAAGCATGGACAACAGAAAGAGCAGAAGAGAACTGTGTGAGGACTTGAGAACCAAAATAGTGAAAAAATATCAACAATCTCAAGGTTAAAAGTCCATCTCCAGAGATCTAGATTTGCCTTTGTCCACAGTGCACAACATTATCAAGAAGATTGCAACCCATGGCACTGTATCTAATCTCCCTGGGCATGGACGGAAGAGAAAAATTGATGAAAGGTTGCAACGCAGGATAGTCTGGATGGTGGATAAGCAGCCCCAAACAAGTGTCAAAGAAATTTAAGCTGTCCTGCAGGCTCAGGGAGCATCAGTGTCAGTGCGAACTATCTGTCGACATTTAAATGAAATTAAATGCTATGGCAGGAGATCCAGGAGGACCCCACTGCTGACACCGAGACATAAAAGACTACAGTTTGCCAAAATGTACTTGAGTAAGCCAAAATCCTTTTGAGAAAACGTCTTGTGGACAGATGAGACCAAGATAGTTTTTTGGTAAAGCACATCATTCGAGTGTTTACCAAAAACTGGATGTATTTTGTTCCAATACACACATAGGAAATAAACATGTGAAGCACCGTGATTTTCTGGAAAAATTTCAGGGGTGCCAAAAATTTTGCCC
This sequence comes from Silurus meridionalis, assembly GCF_014805685.1. NCBI lineage: Eukaryota > Metazoa > Chordata > Actinopteri > Siluriformes > Siluridae > Silurus > Silurus meridionalis. The sequence goes on from NC_060894.1 coordinate 12,110,565, forward strand.
ATGACTGTAGTAAGGGATAGATTATACATTTAAAATTAATGTCCATTGTTAAGGGTTCTATATTGAATATCGACTTTAATTAAACATTTAATTAAATTTAAACCTTTCCATTTGATTCAAACATAGTTTAAAATATTGCATATTTCCTGAGACATGATATACTGTACTTTCACATTCATCTGAAAAAGTGTTATTTGCACCTCATACCCTGGATGCCCCAAAGGGTTAAACTCTAGAATTACATTTGCATTTATGACCTTCGGCAGACACCCTTATCCAGAGCGATTTACAAAGTTCTTTCTCCATCCAAGAAGTCTCCATCTATAAATACATTATTAGAATATAATCAGTCTCAAAATAAGAGAAAAAAGTTAGTAAGCAGTTAAAATTGTTTACATTTTATTTATTATTTTTGATTTTCAAGAAGTGCTAATTTAAGAACCCAGAGAAGATCCTCTCTTTTGATGACTGCTACTTATCTGTTTAGACATTAAGTGGAACCTCATTCCACCACCTAGCTGAACAGAGGAGAGATGGAAGCATGTCATCTTGTATTCCTGGAGATAGTAAGACCTACCAAGCATTCTTTGTCAGTGCAGAAAAAACCTTGCTAATGTGGGTCAAACTAAACCTATAATTCCCTCTGTAACTTGTTTTAACTGATGTTCTCTAAATGCTTAGAAATTGTTGCAGCATTGCAGGCATTGTAAATGCAAATCTACCAGCAATGTTATGCTTTACTTTAGAACTTAATCGAGCATTTGGATGTAGGCAAATGTACAGTGGATATAAAAGCCATTTTTATTTCCCGGTTACAATTACAGAAGGTGGGGTTTGGTAATAAATAAATAAATTAAAATAATATATTAATAATATATAATAATTGAATGGCTGATTGTATTTGTCTTATTTGACTGATCGTTGTCAGTAAATGTAAATGGTGAGTTCTATTCTGCATACTAAGGTTTGCTTTCTGCATGGGTCTTTTTTTGCTATGCATTTTATATATAATATATATATATATATGCTTAATTGTGTAGATATAATTACTTGGGCAGCCTTCATTCATCTCAGATGTACTTCTAAGAAAATGTTGTCATCGCATGGTGCAGAACAGCTAGTTCATGCTTTTGTTACGTCTAGGTTGGATTATTAAAATTACTTTCTGGATGTTTTAGTAAGTCAGTAAACTAGCTCCAATAAGTACAGATTACAGTAACAACTGTTATTAGTAGACCCAGAAGATATGACCACATTACCCATATCTAATTCACACTGCATTGGCTCCCAATCAAATCTTACATCGTTGATAAAATACTGTTATTGATATATAAACAATTAAATGGTTTTGTGCAGCAGTACCTGAGGGAAATCTCGGTCTATTATGAACTGCCATGCCTGCTTCAGTTAATTGTGCGTTCTATTTGTTGGTAGCTCAATTAGTGAAGACATCAGTGGGCAGAGCTTTGTCTTACAAAACCCCACAATTATGGAACAGCATTCCAATTAGTGTTTGGGACTCAGACACAGTCTAAGTGTATAGGCTGAGACTAAATTTGTTTAATCAAGCCTTTTATAAATAGGATTTTCTTAGGTAAAAGATTATTGAGGGTGTTGGTTTACTGGGATGTTTTGATGCTGCCACCTCCTCATCCTCATACACTTAGGTTTGTTGGTGGTGGAATGGCTGGCTGCTTAATAACCCAGAGTTATACTGTTCTTGGGAGTCTTGCCAGAGTCCCTGCTTGCGTTGTGATCACACTGTACTGTTTTGTTAATCATTACACGACATTAAGCAATTTTGAATGCCCCAAAACATTACCCCTAAAACAATAAAGCATTTTTTACGATGCACAATATAAATTATTTTACAAAATTTGTTTACAAATAAACTATGATTACACAAATGTATGATTTCCAGTGGTCATTGATAACCTGCGAATTAAATTCATACCCATTGTTCATTCACATTCATATGCCAGTTATATTCACGGATGTGCATAGTCTGCATATGGCACTTTTTTTTTTGTGGTTACTAATTTTGTAATGTGAAGTGTCAGACACATTTTGGTCAAATTTAAAAGTTTTAAAAGTTTGCAACACAATTAGAGTTGCCTGTGTGTTGCCTATGGTAGGCCTGATGGGACTATGCTAGAATAGCAGTAAAGTAGGATTAATCATTACATTAAAGTGTGTTCCCTGGTGGTCTAGTGGTTAGGATGTGGCGCTCTCAATGCTGCGGCCCGGGTTTGATCCCCGTTCAGGGAACCAACCCCAGCACAAGCCTTAGTGCCGGTCCTAAGCCCTGATAAATGTGGATGGTTGCGTTAGGAAGGGCATCCAGCATAAAAACATGTGCCCAATCAAACATGCGGATGATCCGCTGTGGCAACCCCTAATGGGAGAAGCCGAAAGAAAGTAAAGTGATGAATAAATGTTTAAGTTGAACCTTGTGCCATTTGAACACCACTAATAATAATATACAACAATATAAACTACTTTCAGAACAATGGAATGACCCTAATTGTTTTCAACATTATATATTATACTGAAGACACTGAAATGAAAAATTTTTATTATGTAAGCAAACAAAACAAAAACATTTAATAAAGCCGAATATGTGTTATATATTTTTTTTACTTTTCAAAGTAGCCAACTTTGCTTTGATGACAACGTCACACTCGTAGCATTCTCTTAGTGACCTTAATGAGAGTCATCTGGAATGGTGTACCAACAATCTTGCAGGAGTACCCAGATGTGTTAATTGCTTTTCACACTACTGCTATTTGCACAACACTGCACTCCAGTGGCGGCTACTGGTCTGTCAGAGAGGGGAAGCTCATTTTCGGCCTACATCATAAAATTGTCTATTTATTTAAAAGTAAATTCTGCCCTACGTTCCTTTTCAAGAAAATGGTCTGTGACCCTGTCGTACCAACTAGGAGTCTTTTCAAGTGACTTGACCAGTGTCCTCTCAATGGCCAGCAGAGCTAGGCTGCTTAAACGGCCTTGGCCCATTGTGTTTCGGGTGTAGGACTTGAGTCGCTTTAAACAGGAGAAGCTCCTTTCTACACCTGCAGATGTAGCTCCAATTGTTGCCACTAATGAGAACAGTTTGTAAAGCTGAGGCATTGCACTGTCCAACTCCATGTCTTTAAGGAACACCAAGTAATCACACAGCTTTCCCCTGTTACCCTGCAAGTCCTGATCTGAATACAGGACTTGAAGTTCTGACCTCAGTCTTCCTGAATCAAAGTGATGGCCATGAATGAAGGAATGAATGAATGAATGAACGATCTAAAAAAATATTAAACTCTGTAAAACTGAAACAAGGAATGTGGTGTATAATTGTGTGAAATGTATGATGAAAATCAAGCAATTTCGCCAAGCAAATATCAAAGAAATAGGTTGCAGCAGTTTTATTTCGACTGAACTTGAGAAATTCGCGATGGGACTGAGCGCGAATAGCTTCAGTGATTCCTTATAGTACAGAATCGCTGTCAGTCAAAAGGAGATGCAGTCTTTCGACAGACCCTCCAATCATCACGCAGAAGCTCGGAGTCCGGGCCAGCCCACTCCCATTCACCCCAGAGACGCTGAGCGTCCGTGGGCGGGACATAATCGCAGCGTTTATCCAATGACCGTCTAGTTTCGAAGCGCTGAAAAAAACCGTTCAAAGCAGCCCCATTGAAGTCAATGGACGCTGGGCTTCAATAGGGAAATGCACTGTGACGCTGCGGGAATGTATGAGAAGGAAATCGAGTCAGCCGACCTGCTATATGTAACTGATTCTGAACGAACTCGTCTTTGAGATGAACGTTTTCTAACGCATTTTTAGTCAATAAAATGTTAATACAATAGTACATATTTGACCATTAATTTTGTGACATTATAAGGGAAGCCGAGCTTCCCTTGCAGTCTTAAAGAAATCGCCTCTGCTGCACTCTCATGTACTTTACTGATCTGTCATATACTCTATATATTATGGTCTTATTTAATCTGGGTTGTCTGTATTGTCTACTGTAGTTTTGTCTATGAGTTAAATTTATAGTGTTATTTATGTCTGTATTTTTGAGTCACCAAATGATGGAACCAAATTCCTTAAATAAGCCAATAAACCTGATTCTGATTAGATTCAGATCAGGTGATTGTGGAAGCCAGGCCATCTGATGCAGCACTCCCATCACTCTTCTTCTAGAATAGCTCTCAAATATGGCATTGCTGAAAATTGCTGTGGTAGCCATGATGGTTAGGTGTGCCCCCTCAAGTTTTACTGTTACCAACAGTGTCACAGGCAAAGCACCCCCACACCATCACACCTCTTCCTTCATGCTTCACAGTGGGAACCATAAGTTCAGGAAACGTCCTTTAACTTTCACGCTCTCTACCGCTAACAAACACATGGCAAATAGAACCACAACTCAAGTTTGGGCTCATCAGAACAAAAGACAATTTTCTGCTGACCTAATGTCCAGTTCTTGTGTTTCACGCTGCATCCGCAAAGCAAACAGCATTGTGGACGACCCCACACACCCGTCACACACAGTTTTCACTCTTCTGCCATCAGGAAAACGGTTCCGAAGCATTCAGGCCTCCACATCAAGACAGTGCAACAGTTTTTTCCCGCAAGCCATTAGGCTCCTCAATACACCAAACCGAAAGGGAACTCTCACACACACACCATCATTTATTTATTATTATTTATACTTGACCATACTACATGGTTTACCTGCTGTTTTTTGCACCTTTCACTGTATTGCACTGTTTACATGCTGTCTTTTGCACCTTTGACTCTATTATACAGTTTACATGCTATTTTTTGCACTTTTGACTGTATTATACTATACTGTTTACATGCTGTCTTTGCACCTCTTGACTGCTGCTGTTTTTTGCACTACATTGTGTCTGTTTATATTCACTCCTGGGTATAGTTTTACAGTTCTTCTCGCAAAGTACTGTATAATCAAAGTATACAGTAGGTTTACTGGTTGGCACTATCTCGGGTTGTGTGTCTTGTCTTGTTTTGTCTTGTGTTGTCTGTCTGCACTGTCTGTCTCTACTGTTTTTTGTCTGCACTGTTTGCACCAGGTTGCACTCGATGCACTTTATGTAGATTGTGTTGTAGCTCTATGTTGTTGTTTAGTGTAGCACCAGGGTTCCGGAGGAACGTCGTCTCGTTTTACTGTGTACCACTGTGTATAGTAGGAAATGACTATAAAAGCCACTTGACTTGACTTGACTTGACTTCTTGGCTGAAACAAGTCTATTCTGCTTGTTCTTCTAAAATAATGGCTTTTTTTTTGCCACAATTTGGCCATGAAGGCCTGACTCACACAGTCTCCTCAGAGCAACAGTGGATGTTGAAATATGTCTGTCACTTGAACTCAGCAGTTTTTGTGTAAATCAGAAATTTTTGATGCTGATAATTCTCTGCAGCAGAGGTACCTCTTTGTCGTTCCTCATCATCATGAGACAATCTGATTCATCATAGCGTCTGCACTTGGGATAAATTTAAAGTTCTTGAGATTTTTCGAATTAACTGACCTTAATTTCTTAATGTCTTTTCTCTTTTATTTAACTAAGCATTTATTGCCATTAATTCAATTTGTCCAAAGCCCAGATAAATGGGGAGGGTTGCGTTAGGAAGGGTATCCAGCGTAAAAACGTGCCAAATCGAACATGCGGATCATGAATACGGATGATCCACTGTGGAGACCCCCTAATGGGAGCAGCCGAAAGAAGTTGTTCAATTTGTACAATTATTATAAGCAGCATTAATTGGCCTATTGACTCACCCAATCCATATTTGAAACTATTCAAGGTCACTACCTAATAAATCTGATGAGATGCAATGTTCAATTACATTTATTTTTATTTGTTTACCACTTTTAATGGGCATTGTCTTAAAGCAACTTTACACAGATAATATTGTATGAAGGAATGAATAAGATTGTTGTTTATAACTGTAAGTTTGTCCCTAATGAACAAGCCGGTGGTGACTGTGGCAAGGAAAAGCTCCCTGAGATGGCATAAGGAAGAAACCTTGAGAGGAACCAGACTCAAGAGGGAACCCGTCCTCATCTGGGTGGCACCAAATGTCCATTTATCACAACTAAGCGATGTTGAGGTGCAGTGATGGGAATTGGAATGCAGACTCTAGTCCTGAGTCAGCGTAGCAGACTTTTGACATTAAGCACAGATCAAATCCATCCTTAAAGCTCCTGTCTTACTCCTTCATTTCATGGATTCCCAGGGTGTTGCTGTGGAACATCCCCTGCTGCACAGAGTGGCCTCCAATTGAAGAAAACAACATCCAGAGGCAGACCTAGACAAAGCAGGCACGTCTGAGGAGAGAAGAGGGACAGGAGCAGTGGTCACTGGTACCTCAGGAGCATGTTTAACTCAACCGAGAGAGAGAGAGTAGAGGAGTGACAGGGAGAGAAAGATTTGGATTATTAAGTATCCTTATTATTGTATAAAGGTTAAAGACACTGTACAGTGTGATCAGGGTGCAGGTTGGGACTCCAGCAAGACTCGCTCTGGCAGCATAACTAAAAGGGAGAGCCAGAATCTAACACAGACATGAGGGATCTCTGGGATAAGAGACGGCCCACCACACCACCTTCAACAACCTGAGTGAATGTGTGAGAGTGAGGGGATGACCTTATAAGTGGGGCTTTATAAGAGAAAGATCTGCCCCTGCTGTAGTCTTTATTATTTGAGCTACCAACAAATAGCCTGAACCTTTTGATCTAAGTACAGTATGTGTGTCAAACTGTCATCAAAGATAAATGTAGCTACTTTTGACAATCTAAAATATATAAAACGTGAACACTTTTTGTTTACTACATAATTCAATGCATATTCTTTCATAATTTTTAGGTTGTCAGTATTATTGTACAATGCTGAAAATAATAATAAAAAAATAAAGAAAAATGACTGAAGGAGAAGGTGAATCAAAACATTGGACTGGAACTGTGACTTATTAAATAAATGTTTTTGTTTTGTTTTGTTTTTTTGTTTTTGCTTTGAAGAGACTCTGTTTCAATAATTTTGTCATAATTGAAGTTTTTCTGGGGGGTTTTCAGCAGAATACTTTGTATGTATCATATAATTTATGGTACAATTTAATGATACTAGGGAGGTGGTAGCTCAGTGGTTAAGGCATTGGGCTTTGGCTCAGAAGATCACAGGTTCAAATCCCACCACCACCAAGCTGCCACTGCTGGGCCCTTGAGCAAAGCCCTAAAACCCTCCCCTGCTCAGTTGTAAGTCGCTCTGGATAAGGGCGTCTGCCAAATGCCGCAAATGTAAATACTAGTTACTAGTGTTCATAATCAAACATTTCATTTTTATTTTCATTTTTTACAGAAACATAAATCACAAACTTTAACTGCAATCTAGTACAAGTACAAAGTACAAGTTTGTACCACTACAAGTTAACTTTGAATCCTGCACTATTCACAACATAATTAAATATAAAAAATAAAAAAAATATCTGGAAACCTTAAGAAATAATGTATATGAAGGCACATGCTACCTACGAGTAGAGTCTGGATGGTGTTTAGTCAAAAGGCTTTATAATTAGAGTTTAGGTTTATTGTACTGTTAGACCAGTGTCCCAAGCATTTGGTACTGGGCCACACAGAATTAGAAATAATTAAAAACTTTTTAATTTTTATTTTTTTCCATGCAGGGTGGTTATCTCTCTCTCTCTCTCTCTCTCTCTCTCTCTCTCTCTCTCTCTCTCTTTACTCTCTTTTTTTCCCTTTCTTTTTATTTTTTAAATATCCATTCCCTCTTATGCCCATTTCCCGTACTTGTTTTATCCGCTGTTTTTTTCATGCATCTATAAATTAAGCAGATTCTGCATTATGGTGGGTTGAGTTATTTAAACTGGACATTTTTTAACAGTAAGATTTTTTATTAACACGTTATACATATTTCATTGAAGTATCAGTATCGGTATCAATATCGGATCGACAAGTATTGCACATCCTTAGTGACACCCCACCGGTCCGTGGTGCAAAAATGTTTAGGGCCGCTGCCTTACACTGCAGTTTTATGTAGTCGTTATTGTGTATGTGCAGAGGGACCTTTATTCTGAAAGGGTGTCATATTGTCGGCCATGTTGGAAATGTCATTTTCGTGCTACAGTGGAGGGGATCCTCTGGTATTTAGAGAATTATGTCAGTAATTTGTTAGAGGTTTTTGTTGTGTACTTTTTAAAGTTTTCTTCTTGTCAGTTAACACGTTGTTTCGCTACTTTAATGGAATTTAGTGGTGTGTTATGAAGCTCCGGCTGCAGTATGGCAGGTAACGTTTTCTGCTTTTGTGTTTAAAGCAGCAGCAGATTGTGTGCTAATACTCAGTATATGCTATGGTTCGTTAACTGATATGAGTTTACTTGCTATGGAATGTATATACACACGTAGTACATTTTTATGTCCAACTAGTACGATTTAGATATGTACAGTATCGGATATATTTACATGCGGAAGCCCTAACAGGCCATGCATTTTTTTTGTAAGCACACCTTCATTTTGTTATGATCTCAGTATAACGAAAGTTCTTTGCTCGTGTTGTCGATATCACAAAGTATATCTTTTATACCATGTAATTCTACCACAAGGAAAATCTGGCGCCTTATGAATGAAACGAGTTTTTTGGGTGAAGGCGTCTTTACCAACGTCATCATAATTAACTATTGTACCAGTGTATAGATGAACTTTATTTGAGCATTAAATGGTCAATCTTACAGTAATCTGCACTTTACAGCACTGCTTCTCAAACATCATCAGAGAACCCTGATGTACTCTGCAAATTAGATTAACTTTTAATATGTTAAATAATATTTAACCTGCTTATTGTACCATGTTAATCGTTTGATTATTTTTTCATTAGATTCTAGTTATCAGTATTTATATTTGATAACTAATCGACAAAATAGTTATCATCAATAATGAAATAAGAATAATCAATACTGAAATTCGTTGTCAACAATTGCCATTATTGATTAGTTGGGCTGGTCAAGTTACGTCTCAGCAGGACTGCAAGATAATACGGCCGCTTGCGAAATGGCGGAGAGTACAGGGTCAACCGGCAGCAGGAAAAGAAAACACACCTGTGTCACGGATGAAGGTAAAACATCAGCATGGTAAGTAAAAACTGTATAATCCTCATCATGTGAAAATGGTACAGTTTAATGAAGTGCAATTGTGTAAACTGTTTGTTTATAACTTTAGGACAGTCGCACTGGATCTGTTCTGTCTTGACTCGCGAGCATCAGGTTGAAATCACTTCGCTCACGACATCGTGATGATTCAATTAAAACGGTGTGAACAAACAATAATGAATTCTTATGCATTTATATAGCATTTGTACGGTGGCCGTCAGAAAACAATCAAAACAAATTAGAATACACAATAACAAATCCAAAAAAACCCAAATGAACAAATCAGAAAACAAATTAACAAATGCAAAAACAAATGAACAATTTCAAAAGCAAAATACTAAATACAGAAGCACGTTAACAAAGCCGAAAACACAACGACAATTTAGACAAACCAGAAAAGGTAGGTATGGTTTGCAAACGAAACACTTTCCGATCATTGGACAAGACACCTGTTATTCAAGATATACAGGAAGTACAACCGTCTGCAGCAGGAGAAAGTTGGAACGTATGTGTAAAAAGTGTACAAATTCTTTGTCATGATATACTGCAGCATCTCCAACATCACAATGACCTTCCTCAAAGTAGCTTTGAATTAATTCTATTTTCTCCTTGCTTGCTTATGTTTACTTCTGTGCACTAATCAAAATAAAAAATAGTTTAAAGTTAACGGAAATCTTTACACATGTACAAGAAACAAAGTGATAAGATTTCATACTTCCAGTATATCTTGAATGACAGGTGTCTCATCCAATGATCATTAAGTTCCTATTCACAAACTATACCTACCTTTTCCGAGTTGTCTGAATTGTCTTTGTATATTCTAATTTGTTAATTTGTTTTCTGATTTGTTAATGTGTTTTGCACTTCTTGGCCACTGTACATTTGTCTACAACAACAATTTATCTGTTTTCAAACGTGATTTACTGCGGCTTCACTACGCTCAAATGCTTGTTTTTAATGTTTGTATATTTCATTTACCATTACATTTTTATACAAATTCAAATTAATTATATATTCTAGATGCATATCTAAAAATGAACAGAATATCTGTGTATTTAAACAAAATGGTCAATTGTCATGTGGAATATATAATTAAATTTGAATAATAATTAAATGATATATGCATAAATTAAAAACACGCATTTGAACGTAGTGAAGTCACAGTAAATCAAGTTTGAAAACTGTTGTTGAAGACAAATGCTATAAAAAGAGAATGGAACAGAGAAACAACAGCAAGCTAACAGGCTTGATTAAAAACAAGGAAAGAAATACGCATTGGTGTACAAATGCATAAGAATTTGCTGAAAACCACAACAGTGACTATAAATGCAATTGTTTATTGCTGCTGTTATTTGCTGTTTTTAGATTTAATGTTAGTAACCCTGGTGGTCTAGTGGTTAAGATGCAGCGCTCTCACTGCTGCAACCCGGGTTCGATTCCCGGTCAGGGAATTGTCCCCAGCCACTCTCAGTGCCGGTCCCAAGCCCGGATAAATTGGGGAGGGTTGCGTTAGGAAGGGCATCCAGCGTAAAAACGTGCCAAATCAAAACGTGCGGAGGATCCGCTGTGGCGACCCCTAATGGGAGAAGCCGAAAGAAAGAAATAAAGAAAGATTTAATGTTAGTATAGTAATAAACTATACAATTTTCATGATGAGGATTATTCAGTTTTTGTTTACCGTGCTGATGTTTCAACTTTCAATCGTTGACACAGGTGTGTTTACTTTTCACATGCTTGTGCATCCTTGTGGTATTTCCATGCCACACGAGGTCCGCTTTGCATAATTTCCAGGTACGGTTTTCTTTGTTGTGTTTAATATAAAATGCTCCTATGCCTTAGATGACTTGGACGCACACTTTTTCCTGCCGCCGGTTGACCCTGTACTGTCCGCCATTTTCAAGCGGATGTGTTCATCTTGCCGTCACGCTAACCCATAACTTGTGCAGCCCAACTAATCAATAACGGCATTCGTTTTAACAACAAATTTTATTATTATTATTGATTTGATCAAATAGTTGTTGCAGCCCTAATACATAAATACCCTGAATATAGTTATTATAAGCAAAACAGCTTATTTAAAAAAGTTTTTTTATCCTAAAAATCGATAATCAAAAGAATGTGTTGCAGCCCTACATGTAATGTTGATTACATAAAGAAATCAACTTGTGATCACAAACACAATTTATAATGAGAAAAAACGTTAAAGTAAACAAGAATGAACAAAAACAATTCATGGCCAATTTGTGCTTTTGAGTTACATGCTGACAAGTTTGTATTAAGCAGCTTTATTCTAGTAAAATCTTGACAATAGAAAATAAATATTTCAGGGCAGCCTCTCATGAGTCCAGTAGAGAACTGACTCCGAAGGAATCAGCTGGAATGTCGACTGAATTGAGCTCTCAGGATGGCACTGATATGTCACTCACTTTACAACCTGAGCTCATGATGAATTCAGGAATATCCAACAATGTGGAGAACATGGAAGGCAGAGTCCCCATATGCAGCTCATTATCAGGAGAAGAAAGCAGTACTGGCTCTGCTTCCCGCCGGCTTAGACCTACAGGCCACAGCCACTCTCGCTCCCACAGCCGTAGCCACTCTCACACGCATGCTGAGGCTGACCGATCACACTCGGACCATGACGCGGGGGAACCCACTTCTTCAATCGCAGAATTGCGCTACCTCTTTTGCTGGGTGCAGAAAAGTTTCCCTTTTATCATTATCATTTGTTCAAAACTGATTTTACAGCATGCTTTGGGTAAGCATATTAAAAAGAGTACCAGAACAATTGTTTCAACAATTATTTATGAGTAGTCTCTATATTCAGCCTAAATCTTATTTATTTTTTTACCCTGTTGCAGGGATGGCTGTAGGACTTGGTCTCTTTATAACATTCCTGTATGCAAATAAAAATATCCAGGGACAAGTTTTTCTCCAGGTAAGAGTTTTCACATAATTGCCTTAAATTCCCATGCAGTAATTTGGACCCTGCAGTAATGGCCTGAAAACTTTAAATGTAGTTGCAATATACTGTAGAGTATCCTGAGAGCTGTTCACGGATAAGAGTAAGCTGTAGCATGTTTTAAACATACAGTAAATACACACGCTTTTGAAATTGCATTTTTTTTTTTTTTATATATAAAGACAGAAATAACATGCCTGTCAGTCTTGTTACATTTTTAATGTTCTTTTCCAAAAAAAATAAATAAATCCAGGGGAAAAGAAACATTTAGTAATTAGAAATAGTTGAATAGAAAAAACTATTTTTAACTAGCTGGATTGCATATGTCTGCACACTTCTTCTAACTAATACTTTGTGGAAGCACCTTTTACATTTATTTATTATGGCAAGTCTTTGTAAATATGTCTTGATAAATTTCACACTTTACCCCATTTCTCTTTTGCAAAAAAAGTTCAAAGAAGATTTGTAGCTTTCAACACTAAAGTCTTTTTAACACTTAAGTCTCACAGTTTTTTTGGCAACTGTTTGTGGCCCATGGCTCTTAGTAGAATGAAAACACAAACATTCAAGCAAATACTAGCGCAACAGCTGCCCTTCATCAGTTTCTTATTAGAATCACCTAAATTCATGGTAGATGTATGCCATTTACCTTCAGGCCTAATTTAAAATGTGACTGGTTAAATCTAAGGACATTTAAAGCCCTGTTATTATGAAGGGGTTTGCAGACTTATGCAATCAGGGTGTTTTTCTGTTTTTTTCTTTTTTTGTTTAAAATGTTCCTAATTATTACATTTTGTTACTGGATTTTTGTTTGTTGGAAAATTACATTAAATATATAACAAGTCAGAAATTAGTTATTTCTGTCTCTAACAAGTCTGACATTTTTATTTCTGTCTTTATATAAAATAAACTGCAGTTTTATAAGGGTGCATACATTTAATATCCATTGTATTTGTCAACAGTCATCGAATGCAACACAACAGCTGCATAGCTTTTTAACTATCTGCAAAAATGCTTTAGCTTTAACATGAATGCTCTCTTGTCCTTTGAAGGATCGTCGGTCGAAGCTTCAGTGTTTATGGCTTCTGTCCTTCCTGATGGCCTCCTCCCTACTTTTCTATTACACATTTAAGACAGATTCACTTTATTACTGGTTTGTAATATTGTCCTATTATATATTTGACTTTTTTTTTTTAATACAAGGCTTGTAAATTTAAAATTAGATATTGTATTGTTCTGTTTGTCTCTTTCTTAGCCTCATCCTTATGAACCCCCATGTTGAGCCTATGGATTTCTGGGATGTTTTATGGATTGTGGGAGTGACCAGTTTCATTGTGAAATTTCTCATTATGGGATTAAAGTGCCTAGTTCTTCTTCTTCCTGCCTGTGTCATGGTGTACAGGAGACGAGTAAGAGTTTGGTTTGCTATAGAATACAATTTTAATTAAATTGCACTGTGTATTCAGTATATTCTCTCTGCCCTTTGCAGGGTCAATGGTATATGTTCATAGAAGAACTTGGGCAGTTTTATCAAGTAATTGCCCCTGTGCCTCCCTGGTTCTACTACCTGCTTAGATCCCAAAAGGTTGAAAGCTCTGTAGGAGTTACCCTTGATATTCTGTTAGCTTTGTTTTACATAATTCTGAAGGTAAGATTGGAAGGTTACATTTCTAAGTAAACAAAACATTTTAGACTATGTGTATGGATGACTATAAAAATGGAAAATATTTTGTGATTAAGGAAAATTATTATTTTACTGTAAAATGTATCCATTGTGAATTTTATTACATTTAGATTTTTGTACTATAGTTATTACAGTTGTTCTGAGTAAAACAATTTATTTATTTATTAAAACAAATAAATATTTACTATTTATTGAAACAATGTGTAGACATTTGTCAGTTTCTATTTTTTTTTATAATCTCTCTAGCTTTCCAAAAAAATGTATTTTTTTTATATTCAATTCCCTTTAGCTTTTGGAACTTTTCACTCACGTGGGATCCCTGCAGACCACAGTACAGATGTTTCTCAGTTATGAGGTATGACAGATTTGTATTGTTTGTCGTTATTTGCAATTAACATTTATATTTTTAGATTTGGCTTTTTAGGGACCGAATTTATACTATTAAATAATTTTGCACCAGTATTTATAACTTTAATCTTGTCATCTAAGACATGTACTTTTTAATTAATATTCATTACTATGTACATTTTTATTGTTTAAATTTTAAATCTTGCTTGTTACAAGGTGAACGGAGCACCTGCAACTCAGTCCCAGTGCAGTGGTGCTGGAGACCTTTGTCTTATCTGTCAATCCAAGTTTAAGCAACCTCGAGTTCTCTTGTGTCAAGTGAGTCTGTGATCTTTGTCCTTTAAACCTTCCATGAGCAGCTTACATAATAGGTTGATCAAGATTGTATTGTATGCACAGAAAGATGTGTTTATTGTAACAGTGATTTACAGTTTTACTACTAGTATTTTCTATAATACTTTACTTGTTTACTTTACTTGTTTACATACAAGCAGATATTTGTACAAGCAGAAATCTGCCTGTGATTGATGAAACTGTTAAAATGGTTTTTGATCTGAGGCACTGTGATTTGTTCCTGTTTAAATCGGTAGAGCACGTGATTCGTTTCCACATATGTGGTCAAAAGTGGAATTTTAGTTTTACCACCCACTGATATTGATACTATATATATATATATATATATATATATATATATATATATATATATATATATATATATATAATATAAAATTTATTTATTTATTTATTTTTATTTTTTTGTGTGTGTATTTATATATATTGTATATTTAGAAGTTTGTTATTTAAAAAAAAAAAAATATCACATTGTCTTTTGACAGCACATCTTCTGTGAGGATTGTATGGTGGTTTGGTTCAATCAAGAAAAGACCTGCCCTCTCTGCCGGACCACGATTACTGATAGGGTTCACAAATGGAAAGGTGGTGCAACATCAGCTTATTTACAAATCTACTGAGATACTGAATTTCATGCCTTAATGTCTGGAGAAAATATTTCCTTTACCAAAACAATCGAGTAAGAGGAGACAAATGTGAAAAAACTGATGCACCATGACAGAATTAATGCAAACAACAAACGTGCCTTATAAACAGGTTTTCCCTCATGCTTTGTGCACAGTGGGCCTCATTTTTTAAGCCAGATACAAAGTTTTGCAAAAGTTTGTATGTGCATTTATATGATCTTCTGAGTGTGTAAATATACACATACAATTACAGTTTTCTATAAGTTCAGTTCAATTTGCTTTTTTGAAATTTCCCTCATCCAAATAAAGTTCAAGCAGTTGATCTTTTCAGGGAATTTAAGCTGGTTATGATTTGGTTCTGTTTGTCGAGGCATCTAGTCAGTTTTCTAAAGCATTGGTTTAGCCTCTCCCAGTAGCAAAGAAACTTTCAGTTTTGTCAAGTTTGTGAATCCAGCATAACTTTTTTTTTTTTTTGTAATTTAGCTTGCACAAACTTTTATACTCATCTTTATTAAAAGATTGATGTATGAGGCCCAAAAACAGTTTGGATGTAGAGGTTAGAGCGCTGTGATCAGTATACAAATACTACTTCACATATAATTACATTTTTTGTTTCAAACTTAATGCTTTTATGTACGATTTTGGATGAAATATATCTTGATTTACTTTCATTTGATTCATACCAGAGAACAAAGACAGCTATTCTAAAGATTTATTGTCAATTCTGATGACTTTTTGGAAGTTAATATTTGAGTAATGTCAAGTAGCATACAGAAGTTCCACTGCAATTTAGTACCACTTGAACTTAAAAAGTATTAATTGGGGATTCCAGTTTCATAGAATACTTTATTTTGTTGGATTTGCAAAAGTTATTTTTTTGATGAAACGCTCTCTCTAACTTTTTGAGTTATATATTGATGAAATCTACAAAATATTTATAAATAATTAACATACTGGGTGATGGTGGTCAGCAAAAGAAAAGTAACTGTTTTGTACATTGTATTTTGATTTGATTTTGTCCCAAGTCACACACACATTTATTTATATTATATATATATACAGGGAGTGCAGAATTATTAGGCAAATGAGTATTTTGACCACATCATCCTCGTTATGCATGTTGTCTTACTCCAAGCTGTATAGGCTGGAAAGCCTACTACCAATTAAGCATATTAGGTGATGTGCATCTCTGTAATGAGAAGGGGTGTGGTCTAATGACATCAACACCCTATATCAGGTGTGCATAATTATTAGGCAACTTCCTTTCCTTTGGCAAAATGGGTCAAAAGAAGGACTTGACAGGCTCAGAAAAGTCAAAAATAGTGAGATATATTGCAGAGGGATGCAGCAGTCTTAAAATAGCCAAGCTTCTGAAGCGTGATCATCGAACAATCAAGCGTTTCATTCAAAATAGTCGACAGGGTCGCAAGAAGCGTGTGGAAAACCAAGGCGCAAAATAACTGCCCGTGAACTGAGAAAAGTCAAGCGTGCAGCTGCCAAGATGCCACTTGCCACCAGTTTGGCCATATTTCAGAGCTGCAACATCACTGAGTGCCCAAAAGCACAAGGTGTGCAATACTCAGAGACATGGCCAAGGTAAGAAAGGCAGAAAGTCGACCACCACTGAACAAGACACACAAGCTGAAAGCGTCAAGACTGGGCCAAGAAATATCTCAAGACTGATTTTTCTAAGGTTTTATGGACTGATGAAATGAGAGTGAGTCTTGATGGGCCAGATGGATGGGCCCGTGGCTGGATTGGTAAAGGGCAGAGAGCTCCAGTCCGACTCAGACGCCAGCAAGGTGGAGGTGGAGTACTGGTTTGGGCTGGTATCATCAAAGATGAGCTTGTGGGGCCTTTTCGGGTTGAGGATGGAGTCAAGCTGAACTCCCAGTCCTACTGCCAGTTTCTGGAAGACACCTTCTTCAAGCAGTGGTACAGGAAGAAGTCTGCATCCTTCAAGAAAAACATGATTTTCATGCAGGACAATGCTCCATCACACACGCCCAAGTACTCACAGCGTGGCTGGCAAGAAAGGGTATAAAAGAAGAAAATCTAATGATATGGCCTCCTTGTTCACCTGATCTGAACCCCATTGAGAACCTGTGGTCCATCATCAAATGTGCGATTTACAAGGAGGGAAAACAGTACACCTCTCTGAACAGTGTCTGGGAGGCTGTGGTTGCTGCTGCACGCAATGTTGATGGTGAACAGATCAAAACACTGACAGAATCCATGGATGGCAGGCTTTTGAGTGTCCTTGCAAAGAAAGGTGGCTATATTGGTCACTGATTTGTTTTTGTTTGGTTTTGAATGTCAGACATGTATATTTGTGAATGTTGAGATGTTATATTGGTTTCACTGGTAAAAATAAATAATTGAAATGGGTATGAATTTGTTTTTTGTTAAGTTGCCTAATAATTATGCACAGTAATAGTCACCTGCACACACAGATATCCCCCTAAAATAGCTAAAACTAAAAACTACTTCCAAAAATATTCAGCTTTGATATTAATGAGTTTTTTGTGTTCATTGAGAACATGGTTGTTGTTCAAATTAAATCCTCAAATAAAATTAATCCTCAAAAATACAACTTGCCTAATAATTCTGCACTCCCTGTATATATATATATAAAAATGTGTGTATGTATAAATATATATATTTTCCAAGATAAAATTACCTTGCCTAATGTTCCACCTACTGCTTTGCAATAAACCTGAGTTTTAGAATGTGCATATATTTTCCTACGGTTATAAGAATATTCCAATGTTTCTATATAAAATTAAAAATAAAAAAAAAATGTATATTTTAAAGCAAATATTAAAATGTAATTCATTGTGGATTTGGAAACTTTTTTCACTTTTTATAGTGTTAGACAAAAATCAGTATCAGTTAATTAACTCTTTGGTGGCCAGGCTAATGATTAAAACAATGTGGAATAAACCAGCAGAAACACGTTGTTGGGATCTGCATGGGCGCATGGTGAACCTGGTGTCTGTTGTTTGTGTGTGCTTGTGTGAAGGAAATGTAATAAATCAATATTTAGAAGACCACGTCTTAACCAACTGTATTGCAATTCATTTTATACATACAGTACGCCTCCACTAAACTATTTGTATACCATCACACATGCATGCACGTCCTCAATTTCCACATCCAGCTACACAGAACAAAGTACATTCCTATTCAGCACCCTTCCCTGTCAAAACAAAACTTGTCAGATTGGACATGTATGCAATCAACTGATCATTCACATTTCTGAGGGTTTCTTCTCCTGTAGGTCTGTAGAGACCTAATTCAGGTTTATATAATACATTTGCATTTATAGTAATTTACCCAGAGCCACTTACACCTGAGCAGCTGAGCATTAAGGGCCTTGCTCAAGCGCCATGCATTGGCAGCTTCATGGTGCAGGGATTTGAACTCACAACCGTCTGGATCAGAGGTACATCATCTTAACCATTGCACTACATTCACCCCTAATATGTCTGATACCTAAGAGAGTCTGTATCAGATCAAGACCTGTGCCAGCCAGTTTATATTTGTAAAGTTAAATTAGATTTCTTTTGCCAACAATCCTTTAAAAGATTTGGATGGATGTTTGCATTTATTTGAGAGCTGAGATCAGCTAGACAAGCTTGGTGGGTCGCAGCAGGGTGCTCATGCATCTATTTAATTATATACTCTGAATACTAAAGTTCAACCCTGATACCATGTCTCAATAAAACTCATTCCCTTCATTGTCACTACTCAGCAACAACATATGTCAAGATAAAAAAATATAAGCAGATTCACCTGATATGATCCTTTCCTATTAATGTCTCGATATGAAATCCTCTGGTTGAATAGTATATATAGATAAAGGCTTGACAAATTTTTTTTGCATGAGACGAACATAGTCATACCATAATTCAACTACCTATATTGTAATGCATTGAGAGTTTATGCTTGCCTGATTCATCTCAGGAATGTTCAGAATTTTACAGCGCTAGTCACTGAACCATAAAGATATTAACCACAAACTGCAAAATAAATGTTTTGATAGATTTTATCATAGACAAAATAGCTGTGAAATATATACACACACACACACACACACACACACACACACACACACACACACACACACACGAGTTTAAAAAAATCAAGTGGAAAAGGTATTAAATAAAAAATTTTGTTTCAAATCAATCACACAATACGATTGTGTATACTTTGTAAAGTAGTCTAAAAAACAGTTAACCATCACTAAATGCAAGAAGTTGTTTTGCCAAGCTACAAGTGGCCTGTTTACAGTCCCTGTGTTATCAAGATATAAACAAATGGGATTTAAATGTACTGTATTGAAGAATAAGTTAAAAGTCTTCCCTGATGTGTATGTCATGGCAATACTACAAAAGGCTCACTTTCTAACCCTGCCATGCTTTTTCGTTATAATCCCTGTGTGCTGGTGCTAATGATGTCCATGAAGGTAGCCTCTATACAGTAACACAGCTGAACATCTGGATCAGCTTCACACAGTTCTTCAGCTGATCTCTTAGGCACATCCACGTTGAACAATCTCACATTTGGCTCCAGTGAATTCTGTGGCCTCTCTCTCAAATACTGTAGCCCTATGAAAATAAGATGACAAATTAAATCCTTTATACGGTACAAAGACACTAGGAAAGCAGTGTTGAGCCCATGAATTATATTCCTCCTTACTGTACACACTATAGTAGTGTTTCACAAAAAATATAAAAGATTAAAAACTCATGACAAAATAGCTTAAAAAAAGTATTATATTGTAGCCAAATTAATACACATAAAACAAATGGACAAATAACAATAACTTAAATATACTCTTGCTCAAAAAGACTGAATTTTTTTTTACAATTAAACATTGCATTTGAAGTATTAGTTATGAGGTGTGAACACGTTTTATTTATTTTTATTTATAGTGCCGGTCCCAGGCCCAGATAAATGGGGAGGATTGCGTTAAGAAGGGCATCCAGTATAAAAACGTGCCAAATCAAACATGCGGATCATGAATACGAATGATCCACTGTGGCGACCCCTAATGGGAGCAGCCGAAAGAAGAAGTTATCTGTATTCCACCACTTGAATTTTGTTTGTCGCTATATTACATTAAAGGAAGAGAAAAATCTGACATGATTCCTCCAATGACAAGTTCAGTTCTTTCTTTTTTGCTATATAGTTGAAAAAGATTTGGCTTCGAGTTCAAACGATAAATGAGATCGTAGATCAGAAATGTAGAATTATACATTACATAGACTTCAGAATTTTTCTGCCGCTACTGTCATGGGCGTAAATTTAATTTAACAGTAGGGGGGGGACAATAAATATAAAATTTCTCATTAGCATTTTTTTAAATGGACACAAATAACACAGTCAAATTGTACTTATATATTAAATATATAAATTCCTTGTGTCATGTTTTAAAAACTGCACTAACACAAATACACAAATACTTAGTTACTTACATTTAAACAGGAAAATAATTAAAATAATAATTAAAAAAAGGCATTTTTTAAAAACTTACTGGCAATAAATGGGTCGATGTCCCTGGTTTTAGCTGCAACATCAGCAGCACACACTTGGCCCAGTTGCACTAGCAGGGATGCTACATCATCATAGAGTGGAGGAAAAGCCAAGCAAATGGACACCAAACATGGTAAGGTGGGCATGAAGAAAGCAAAGCGCTTGGCACGTGTAAGGACTGGGTACAGGAAAAAAAATAAACAGAGGTATAAAGAGCTATACATTTAATAACTGTTGCAATTCTGAGCAAATAATATCATAACAAAAACAACTGAAAGGAAACAACAAATGTCTGCTTACTTGTGAGCAGAGTACCCATCACGCTGATAGCCAGGCGGGCCACAGTGAGGGATTTAGGCAGAGCATACTGTGTGCAAAGGTGGGACAGAAGCTGAATTGCGAAGATCTGAGAGGAAAAAAGTGTGCATAACTATCAGGAGACAGGATACAAAGCCTTTCATTTTAAATAATGCCAGATTTAAGCCTTAGCTATTCATATACTACCTACAATATGCATTATTTCTCATTATTTAGGGGCAAAAATTTCATTTTATGTAAACACAGATAAAAGGCTGAGCAAATACACAGAAAAAGGAATAGATGTGACAGTCTACCTGTTTCTCAAGCTGAGGCTGTGCCAAAAGCTCTGGTATAAAGTCCAAACAGATGTGCATGGAAGGAATGCCAGCTACAGCCAGCTGAAGTAGAGCCTGAGGATAACCCTGCAATATACAATTAAATACAATCAGCTGTGACTGGAATTAAGAACTAGGTCTATTTTTATTTTAAACACACCAAGGCCTTTCATTTATCATCCTCTAATGATCAGCAATAAGGCCTATTTTTATTTTAATCACAGTCCACCAACAAAGTGTAATAAGCCACCTTCTCGCTAAACCATAGACAAAATGTGGCAAAAAGCTATAAATAAATTCTAAACCAATTATTGTTTCAGATTGTAAAATGAAATAAATTTCATTACTATTTCAATAAAGATTTCAAGCTGAAAAACCTGCATACGTTTAATTTAAATATACTGTGGTAGACAGCTAAGATAACCTTGTAAATGTTAAGATTTTTATGTTAATGACTGTGTATGATAGTCATAGGAGTTATAGGACAGGAAATGATACAAATTAAGGTACACAGAGTACACATATGAGTACATACATTATAAGGACAAAAGGTGTTGGGACACTTCTGTTCCAAGCACACATGGATCTTCTCTTAACTGATACCAGAAAGTTGGAGGCACACAGTTTCATACAATGTCTTTGATGCAGCAGCATAAAATTTTCCATTCACTTGAACTAGAGACCCAAAACTGTTCCAGCATGCCCCTTTGCACAAAGGAAGCTTCATGATATAGTTTACATGGGTTTGATTAGGAGGTCCTGCTATTGAGCTCTCACCTCAATTCTACTGCACACCTTTAAGATGAAATGGAACACTGAAGCCACACCAGGCCCCCCTGACCCTGACTAATGCCCTTATGACTGAATGAGCACACGTCTCCATTACCACATTCCAAAATCTAGCAAAACATATTCCTAGAAGAGTCGAGGTTATTACTGCAGCAAATTGGGAGTAAATGTGGAATGAGAGGTTCAAAAAGCACATACGATAATTATGGTCAGGGCTTTTCACAAATTTTTGTCAATAAAGTTTTTGTTACCCAACACAAATCTTAATACCTGACATGTCAGCTGTGCTTCTGTGCTACAAATAAAATGTTTTATTGTCTTTATTTTGTCTGATTATTCAAAACCTACAATACACTTGATTTTACGTATTTTATAAGCTGCAAAAAAGTTACCTTTTTAGCTACTGATTCACACAACCTTAATTCACAAAACCATAGTCAAAATCAGAAGTTATTATCCGTTTTTGTGTAAAACAAGATGTTTCTTGGAGTCATTACCTGAAAGTGCACTAGTTTGGCAATGTTGGGATCCGCAATAAACATCTGGTGCAGCAAAGAGCAAATGAGGCACTGTACTTCCCTGGTGTCACTGAGTAATCCCCCCTCGGCCCCCTCTTTAGCCTCCATTGGTTGGCCTTCAGGCTTTTGTGGCCAACTAGGTGCCCTCAGGGCTCTTGCTATTCCCTTCTGCCTTTCAGAAAAAGCTGAAGCAGAGTGAACATTCTTTGGCAAAAGGGAACCTAAAGAGTAGACAAAGTGAAAGTGTTTTATTGTTTATAAACAGGTACACACTTCATATTAGACATACCTACTGCATGTGCACACACAATATACTCATATACATCTTAACATGTTTGTATGGGCAACTCGCCTTACACACCATTTATCAGGTAAATGTGCAATAGTGCAAGTTTGATACATCAAATGCCCAATATTATGAATAATGTTACGAATGTGTTAAGGATAAACCACCACCCAGAGAAACATTTAGTCAGCAGTAGTTTATAACTACAAGCCATTGTCCATTTTTATGTATTATCACACTCAGGGTCAAACATGGGCAAATTATATATATAAAAAAAAAAAAAAGCTTAAAATTTGTCATAAAGCTGGACTGCAGTCATTAACCAACAAGTTAGTTTGTGAACTACTAACTAACCATGAAGATGGCAGCAGTAAAAAAAAGCTTAAGACAAAATAAGTCAAACTCTAAGAACATTGGAATTCCACTGACATAATTCTGTCTTGCCAACATCTGTTTATTTGAATTGGTTTCATCATATTCATATTTAGAACCAAGATGTTTACTGAAATGTCTTGAAATTCTTATTACTACCTTGATGTATCAAAAGATTAAATTTTAACTTGTTTTTAATAGGGCTGCAACTAATGATTATATTGATAATCGATTAACCATACTATAAACAACCCAAATTCACATATGCTGGGTTGTTTCTGTAAAAAAATAAAAAGTATGCAAGGTGTAAATTGAGTATATAATTTTTTTTTTCTTTTTACACAATTAACATAAATACACAGTATTGTGTTTATTTAATAACTGCAAGTTGACAAGCATGCTTTTTATATATAAAATAATTAAATTATTTTATATTTTATATATATATATATATATATATATATATATATATATATATATATATATATATATATATACACACACACACACACACACACACACACACACACACACACACACACACACACAGTACAGACCAAAAGTTTGGACACACCTTCTCATTCAAAGAGTTTTCTTTGTTTTCATGACTAGATAGATAGATAGACTAGTAGATTCACACTGAAGGCATCAAAACTATGAATTAACACATGTGGAATTATATATGGAATTATATACATAACAAAAAAGTGTGAAACAACTGAAAAATGTCATATTCTAGGTTCTTCAATGTAGCCACCTTTTGCTTTGATTACTGCTTTGCACACTCTTGGCATTCTCTTGATGAGCTTCAAGAGGTAGTCACCTGAAATGGTCTTCCAAAAGTCTTGAAGGAGTTCCCTGAGAGATGCTTAGCACTTGATGGCCCTTTTGCCTTCACTCTGCGGTCCAGCTCACCCCAAACCATCTCGATTGGGTTCAGGTCCGGTGACTGTGGAGGCCAGGTCATCTGGCGCAGCACCCCATCACTCTCCTTCTTGGTCAAATAGCCCTTACACAGCCTGGAGGTGTGTTTGGGGTCATTGTCCTGTTAAAAAATAAATGATGGTCCAACTAAACGCAAACCGGATGGAATAGCATGCCGCTGCAAGATGCTGTGGTAGCCATGCTGGTTCAGTATGCCTTTTTTGAATAAATCCCCAACAGTGTCACCAGCAAAGCACCCCCACACCATTACACCTCCTCCTCCATGCTTCACGGTGGAAACAGGCATGTAGAGTCCATTCGTTCACCTTTTCTGCGTTGCACAAAGACACGGTAGTTGGAACCAAAGATCTCAAATTTGGACTCATCAGACCAAAGCACAGATTTCCACTGGTCTAATGTCCATTCCTTGTGTTCTTTAGCCCAAACAAGTCTCTTTTGCTTGTTGCCTTTCTATAGCAGTGGTTTCCTAGCAGATATTCTACCATGAAGGCCTGATTCACACAGTCTCCTCTTAACAGTTGTTGTAGAGATGTGTCTGCTGCTAGAACTCTGTGTGCCATTGACCTGGTCTCTAATCTGAGCTGCTGTTAACCTGCGATTTCTGAGGCTGGTGACTCGGATGAACTTATCCTCCGCAGCAGAGGTGACTCTTGGTCTTCCTTTCCTGGGGCGGTCCGCATGTGAGCCAGTTTCTTTGTAGCGCTTGATGGTTTTGTGACTGCACTTGGGGACACTTTCAAAGTTTTCCCAATTTTTCGGACTGACTGACCTTCATTTCTTAAAGTAATGATGGCCACTCGTTTTCTGTACTTAGCTGCTTTTTTCTTGCCATAATACAAATTCTAACAGTCTATTCAGTAGGACTATCAGCTGTGTATCCACCTGACTTCTGCACAACACAACTGATGGTCCCAACCCCATTTATAAGGCAAGAAATCACACTTATTAAACCTGACAGGGCACACCTGTGAAGTGAAAACCATTTCAGGTGACTACCTCTTGAAGCTCATCAAGAGAATGCCAAGAGTGTGCAAAGCAGTAATCTAAGCAAAAGGTGGCTACTTTGAAGAACCTACAATATGACATATTTTCAGTTGTTTCACACTTTTTTGTTATGTATATAATTCCACGTGTTAATTCATAGTTTTGATGCCTTCAGTGTGACTCTACAATTTTCATAGTCATGAAAATAAAGAAAACTCTTTGAATGAGAAGGTGTGTCCAAACTTTTGGTCTGTACTGTATATATACACATATACATACACACACAAATATACATACACACACACACACACACACACACACACACACGCACACAGTGGAACCCACTTATCTCGACCTCGGTTAACTTATTAAATATACAAAACAATTTTAACAGATGAAGGTTAAACAAAAACTGTATAATCCTCATTATGTGAAAACGGTAGAGTTTAATGAAGTGCTATTGTGTAATCTGTTCTGTCATGACTCGGGTTGCACAATCAGCTCGCTCGCGAAATATCGATGGAAATAATTAATTCGGTGCGAACAAACACTAAATCTATAAGCAGCAATTAACAGCAGCAGTAAACAATCACATTTTAGACACTGTTGGGGTTTTGAGCAAATGCTTATACATTTGTACACCAATGAATATATATACACTTTTTTTAATTATATTGCTGTCTATACATACCTCCTCTGCTTGCTTGTTTCTCCTCCTCATAGGAAGGCAGACACACCTCTAATAATATCTGCACTGCTGCACTGTCCTGCAGTTTTAAAACGAGTCAAAATATAAATTCAGATATGACATTTTCCTAAGTATACATTTAATTTTTATTTAAATATTAATACAATTAAAAAAAAAAAAACAGTTTGTTTTACTGCTTTTATGAGTATTACCTGTGCAGCCAGTAGAGCATTTTTTAACTCCTCCCTTGTGACCTCTGGTGTATCTGGCTGACCAGCAATCCCCAGGTTTGGTATACTTTGATTTTGCCTCTCAAATTCAGCAGTCTCCTTCAAATGGGAATTTAGGTAGGCCTTGGATGCCTTTAAATAGCCATTCAATATGTGCAAGGTTATATCCATTAGGGGAGGACATCTGCAAAGAAAATATGCATTCTTTATTCAATTTAAAAATGTCTGGGTCATGGCAAAACTGAAAGAAAAAAAAAGAGATGTGTGGAAAAAAGTTCTTAAGGGTGCATTTCTTTAAAAGCACCTGGATAGTATATAAATCATTAATTCATTATAAAGGTAATTTGAAAAGAAATGCTCTAATACCTTAACACTCTGGGGTCACAACGCAATACAATAAGAGGGTCCACTAACAGGTCATTTTGAGTGTAGCATTGCTTCCTGAGGTGCTTAACAGATGGCTGCAAAGCATTTACTGTCATCACCCACAGCCTGAGAGAAAAATAGAGAAAAAGAAAGGAGAAAAATGAGACTGTAAATACATTTAATTTTGTGAATATATGATTTTTTTCCAATTAGATTCATATAGAATAAATAGAACAAAATACATTTAGCAATTCAGTTCAGCATTTTCACCATTTTAGGTTCATAGGGAATAAAAGACCTTATTAGAGAGAGATTGAAGATATACAGATGTTAAAACACTGCAAATGGCATTTATGACAGGTATGTATGATATTTTATCACCACTACAATATTCCCTCATCCCCTTAAATCACCTTCGAGGCATTACTGTATTGAGTACCAGCCAGAGCTTATTAACAGTCTGCAGCACTCTGCGAGGAATGTTGTCTTCTAGCAGCAAGCCCATATTAGTGGTCAGGGCCTCTGCATAGGGGATCAGATCCCCTGCACTTAGCAGTGTCAAATACTCGAGGATCTGCAGCAGTATGTGTCCACTCCGTCTTATATTCTGAAAGGCTAAGACACAGCAAAAATCAGTCATAACAGTAACAGAAAACAGTTACAGATTACAAGATGCTATACTTTAATCCAATCCAAATTGCAAATGGAACTCAGTTGCAAAACAACCACCAAGTGCTACAACTCAAAATATAACTACCGGTATTTGTAATCCCAGTTGCATTAAGGCTGATTAAATCATAATGCAATTACTGTATTGATTGTTGTAATATAATAATCTCCCATATGGGAAAATGCACAAATTAACAAATTGTAACATTTAATATTTAGGTTTAATGTTTTAAATTCAGCTAATAAGAATAGCTTTTCAATTTTATTTACATGAAAAGAACGCTCATCTGCCTCATAAAATGTGCCAAATTAATATATATTAAAGAGATTATAAGGAAGAATGGTTCTGTCCGGTAAAAAATTGCCGGCTGAATTTTCTGGTACACTGGACATTCACAGAAAGTGTCAATGAAATATTTAAGATAAACTATTTATCTGTGACAAAAAAATATATGGTTTGAGAATGTTTAGTTCTAATACAAAAGCAAAACATATTCCCCCCAGTTCCAGTGGTTGGAACAATCTCTCCTTGTTTGTTTTCTTTGCTTTTTCTCTTTTCAAAACAACAAAATGTCTTCACATACAGCAAAACCTAAAGCATTTAATTTGATTTTTTCTTTTTGTTTGCAAACATACAAATTTCCCAGGCTGAAGATAAACGCATGGCTCACCCTTGTGCAACTGGGCATGTGAGTACTTGCATGCTGGGCTGGTGAGCAACATTTTTCGCATGAGGGGAACAGTGCCAGTCACCTCTTCTTCACACATCCAGTCTTCCACCATGCACAAATGAGGGTAGTTGGTGGCCAAGAGACGCAACAAAGCAGAGTGTAGTCCTGAGAAAGGAATGGTAAAAAACAATGATTTATTGCCTAAATTCATTATAAATTAGTTTTTTTTTTTAAGTAGAGAATAAGTCCAATCATTTATTTAACCTATTATGAACAACTTAGATGTACAACTGTAAATGCTCGTCTTACCCCCCAACTCTTGATGCAATCCCTGAGCCTGACAGATGAGGTATTTGATAGGGATCTGGTCCATAAGCGTAGCAGAGTAGGACTTTGGCTTTTTCTGCATCAGGACTGATGAAAATAATGGTTATTATTTGTCATCTAGATTAAGATAGAGTTGTGTGAAAAGAGAAAAGTATATCCTCTTTGAAATCTATGGTTTATGTATTGAACATGAAAAAGATCTGGTTTAAGCAGGTTAAAAAAAAAAATAGCAAATACCACATCAAAAGAACAATACAACATTACATCTTACATAGTGTGAATTTTTTTTTTTTTTTTTTTTAAATAAAGTCAAAAATAAGAAAAAGCTATGTGTGCAAAAAAACTAGGTACACCTTTACTACTTTCATAGGATGTAAGAGACTAAGTAGGAAAACCATTTATGTACAGACCAAGTGCTTTGCTGTTGGCCAATAGAGCCTCTTCATAAGATAGAATATAATATAGAATCAGCAGCTGGGTTGTAATGCTATACTGCTGTCCCTTTCCTGCAGCGCCCTGGTAAAAAAATAAGAGACAGCGAGAGCGAGGGGGTTTGTGAGTGTTTCATATATGAATGTTTGTATAAATTCCTCAACTTTGTACAAGTATTTATGTACATTGTAGTGCATTATGCCAACGTAAAAAAAACATGTCTCACCCCTGTCCGGCCCTCAAAAACATTAATAATCTCCTGCTCTGTGATTGGTTGGTTGGTAGCCTCTGGGTGGGCCTTAGAGGCAGGTGTGAGAATGGAAGTAATATAGACATCAATGAGAGGAAGCAGTTGAGTATGAAGAGGTGTGCTGGTCTCACACAGCTGCCTAAAGATCCAGTCCTAGAGAGTGAAAAGCATAAAGAGATGCTTTATAAACGAAACTAAATTATATCTATCGAAATTTTTGGAACTATTAAGTGCACCCATATATAAGCCGCACCCACTGAATTTGACAGATTTTTATTTTGAACATAAATAAGCCGAACCTGTCTATAAGCCACATACATTAAAACTAATGAACTTTACACAGACTTTAATGAAAGACAGTGTCTGTTACATGGCTTGTATCTAAACAGTAGCCTACCAAGAAAGTCATTGTTCACTGTCTTCCTCCTTCCTTTCACAACAATTTCTCTCGAGAGTTTATCTTTTCGCATCGTCGTGCGTTTAAAAATCACCATCGGTGAGGCTTTTCTCCCGATGCCGTGCAGCTCAGAACACGTGAAGTGTGTTTTTTTTCATGCCTGGTTGTTTTCAGCAAGACGAATGATTCGCATTTCCTTTTGACAGTCTGAGTGAGCGGCAGGTCAAACGTCAGAGGAACCTCATCCATATTTATGATGCGGTGCAGCCCGATTCAGTGGGAGCATGATTTAATATAAAGAGTTTCTTTGGTTCACCTGAACCCGTTCGTCAATTTCATTGGTCTAATGTTATGGGGATCAGTTTTTTGGCTTGAAGCTTGTGAAACAGGGAAAATCCATAAATTAGCCACTTCATTGTTTAAGGCGCGGGATTCAAAGCGTGGGAAAAAGGTAGCGGCATATAGTCCGGAAAATACGGTAAATTGATCTATAAGCAATTACAAAATTTAAGCTGCATAATCCCCATCCCCTGCTATGTTATAGAAATGTAAATTAATATATTGTTTCCTTGATGCTAGCACCACAACGTTTGACTGTAGGCAAGACAATATTTTTTGGTGCTCCTCCAAAGGGCATCACCACACATGCTGGACACCATCTGAGTCAAAGGAGTTTATGTCAGACCAGAGGGCTGGTTCCAGTAATTTATGCTCTTAGACAGGTTGTCTTCAGCAAAGTGTTTGCAGGCTTTTTTGTGAGCCAGCTTCAGAAGAGGCTTCCTTCTGGGACGATGACCGTGCAAACCGAATTTTTGCAGTGTGCGGCGTATAGTCTGAACACTGACAAGCGGACCTTCTGCAACCTCTAAAGCAATGCTGGCAGCACTCGTGCGTTTTTAAAGCAGCTTCTACACCTGACACACAACACGAGGACTCAACAACTTCAATCGACACTTGCGAGGTCTGTTCCAAGTGGAACCTGTCTTGGAAAACCTCTGTATGACTCTGGCCACTGTACTCAGTTTAAGGGTGTTACCGATCTTCTTATAGCTTGGGCCATGTTGGTGGAGAGTAACAATTTTAATTCTCTAATATTTACAGAGTTCTTTGCTATGAGGTGCCATGATGAACATCCAGTGGTCAGTATGAGAGAATTGTACTCGACGCACCAAATTTCAACTGCTCTAATACAAGATACACAAATTTGTATGGTCCTGTCAAGCAGACAAAAACATGAACATGATGAATAGGACGTGTGGTTTTGCATAGTTATATGACGTACAGCTGTTATCACTTAGGTTGTACTAAATTATCTTGCCAGAAATTTTTACAATAATGGCTGTAATTTTAGAAAACAATAAATCTCTACTGCTATACAAGCTTCAGTCTTGTTTCTATAGTATTGTTCCTTAAGAAGATATACTAAAATTGTTGCTGAAATGTAAGGGGTGCCCTCACTTTTGTGTGTGAGAGAGAGAGAGAGCGAGACAGAGATAAAGAGATGATCTGTGTAAAGCTGCTTTGAGACGTTCATTGTTAAAAGCCCTACACACACACACGCGTTGTTGTGGGGTCTTCTGTGACCTCTTGGATGAGTCGTCACTGTGTCCTTGGGGTAATTTTGGTCAGCCGGCCACTCCTGGGAAGGTTCTCCACTGTCCCATGTTTTTGCCATTTGTGAATAATGGCTCTCACTGTGGTTCGCTGGAGTCCCAAAGCTCTAGAAATGGCTTTATAACCTTTTCCAGAATGATAGATCTCAATTACTTTCTTTCTCATTTGTTTCT
This sequence comes from Silurus meridionalis, assembly GCF_014805685.1. Lineage (NCBI taxonomy): Eukaryota > Metazoa > Chordata > Actinopteri > Siluriformes > Siluridae > Silurus > Silurus meridionalis. Next base: position 12,141,595 of record NC_060894.1, read on the forward strand.
GAATTTCTTTGGATCTCGGCATGATCTCTAGCTTTTGAGGATCTTTTGGTCTACTTCACTTTGTCAGGCAGGTCCTATTTAAGAGATTTCTTGATTGTGAACCGGTGTGGCAGTAATCAGGCCTGGGTGTGGCGAGAGAAATTTAACTCAGGTGTGATAAACCACAGTTTATGTTAAGGGGGAAAAAAATTTTCACACAAGGCCATGTAGTTTTGGATTTTGTTTTCCCTCAATAATAAAAACCTTCATTTAAAAACATGTTGTTCATGTTGTGTTCACTTGTGTTATCTTTTACTAATATTTAAATCAGCTTGATGATCCGAAACATTAAAGTGTGACAAACATGCAAAACAATATGAAATCAGGAAGTGGGCAAACACTTTTTCACATCACTGTGTATATATCACACACACACTCACACACTCACACACTCACACACTCACACACTCACACACTCACACACAGAGTGGGGCAAAAAAGTATTTAGTCAGCCACCAATTGTGGAAGTTCTCCCACTTACAAAGATGAGAGAGGCCTGTAATTTTCATCATAGGTACACTTCAACCATGAGAAACAAAATGAGAAAAAAATTCCGAAAATCACATTGTCTGATTTTTTGGAGAATTTACTTGCAAATTATGGTGGAAAATAAGTATTTCGTCAATAACAAAAGTTTATCTGAATACTTTGTCATTGCCAACAAAGGGTATATAACAGATCAAATGTTTTCTGTAAGTCTACACAAGGTTTTTACACACTGTTGCTGATAGTTTGGCCCATTGCTCCATGCAGATCTCCTCTAGAGCAGTGATGTTTTGGTGCTGTCGCTGGGCAACACGGATTTTCAACTCCCTCCAAAGATTTTCTATGAGGTTGCGATATGGAGGACTGGCTAGGCCACTCCAGGACCTTAAAATGGTTCTTACGAAGCCACTCCTTCGTTGCCCGGGCGGTGTGTTTGGGATCATTGTCATGCTGAAAGACCCAGTCATGTTTCATCTTCAATGCCCTTGCTGATGGAAGGAGGTTTTTACTCAAAATCTCATTCTGGTCCCTTGGCAAAAAAAAAAACAAAAAAAAACAGCCCCAAAGCATGATGTTTCCACCCCCATGCTTCACAGTAGCTATGTTGTTCTTTGGATGCAACTCAGCATTCTTTTTCCTCCAAACACGACGTTTTTACCAAAAGTTTTTATTTTGGTTTCATCTGACCATATGACATTCTCCCAATCCTCTTCTGGATCATCCAAATGCTCTCTAGCAAACTTCAGACATGTACTTGGTACTGGCTTAAGCAGGGGACACGTCTGGCACTGCAGGATTTGAGTCCCTGGCGGCATAGTTTGTTACTGATGGTAGCCTTTGTTACTTTGGTCCCAGCTCTCTGCTGGTCATTCATTAGGTCCCCCATGTGGTTCTGGGGTCTTTGCTCACCGTTCTTTGTGATCATTTTGATCCCACGGTGTGTGATCTTGCGTGGAGCCCCAGATCGAGGAAGATTATCAGTGGTCTTGTATGTCTTTTATTTTCTAATAACTGCTCCCACAGTTGATTTCTTCACACCAAGCTGCTTACCTATTGCAGATTCAGTCTTCCCAGGCTGGTGCAGGTCTAAAACTTTGTTTCTGGTGTCCTTTGACAGCTCTTTGGTCTTGGCCATAGTGGAGTTTGGTGTCTGACTGTTTGAGGTTGTGGAGAGGCGTCTTTTATACTGATAACGAGTTCAAACAGGTGCCATTAATACAGGTAACAAGTGGAGGACAGAGAAACCTCTTAAAGAAGTTGTTACAGGTCTGTGAGAGCCAGATATCCTGCTTTTTTTTAAGGTGATTTGGTCACCATAATTTGCAAATATATTATTTAAAAATCAGACAATGATTTTTATTTTTTTAATTATAGGCCTCTCTCATCTTTTTAAGTGGGAACACTTGCACAATTGGTAAATGAATAAATACTTTTTGCCCCACTGTATACACACACACCTGTATGTTTTGTGTGTGTGTATATATATATATATATATATATATATATATATATATATATATATATATATATATATATATATATATACACACACACATGTATGTTTGTTTATATATATATAACACAGTGGGGCAAAAAAATATTTAGTCAGCCATATATATGTGTGTGTGTGTGCGTGTGTGTGTGTATATTTTATATATATAGACACCTTCTCATTCAAAGAATTTTCTTTTTTTTCATGACTATGAAAATTGTAGAGTCACACTGAAGGCATCAAGGGCTATTTGACCAAGAAGGAGAGTGATGGGGTGCTGCACCAGATGACCTGGCCTCCACAGTCACCGGACCTGAACCCAATCGAGATGGTTTAGGGGTGAGCTGGACCGCAGAGTGAAGGCAAAAGGGCCAACAAGTGGCAAGCATTTCTCAGGGAACTCCTTCAAGACTGTTGGAAGACCATTTCAGGTGACTACCTCTTGAAGCTCATCATGAGAATGCCAAGAGTGTGCAAAGCAGTAATCAAAGCAAAAGGTGGCTACTTTGAAGAACCTAGAATATGACATTTTTCAGTTGTTTCACACTTTTTTGTTATGTATATAATTCCATATATAATTCCACATGTGTTAATTCATAGTTTTGATGCCTTCAGTGTGAATCTACAATTTTCATAGTCATGAAAATAAAGAAAACTATTTGAATGAGAAGGTGTGTCCAAACTTTTGGTCTGTACTGTGTGTGTGTGTAATATGTTTTATATTTATATATATATTATATATATATATATATATATATATATATATATATATATATATATATATACACACACACACACACATACACACACACACACACACACACACACACACACACACACACACACACACACACACACACACACACACACACATATATACACGCCTGTGGGTGATAGATTTTTTTATGAATAAAAATGGCAGACAGACAGACAGACAGAGACAGTTGAACAGAAAAAATATAATTACATGTGTAGAGTAAAAACAACTTCTATACCTTGATGGAGACTTTGTGCTTAGTGAAGGCCCTGCTTTTGAGCAGCTGGTGAATACAGTGGATGGGTAAAAAGCCAGTTATATTGGCACTCAGGTTATTGGTGACAGCCACTCTCACTGCATGGGCAGTAACCACCTACAATATAATCCAAGTACTGTTATGGAATTCACAAGTTATGGAAAGCAAATATGATCAGCTCATGACAGCATGATATTGAATAATCCATAAAATTGTTATTGATACATATTATAAACAAAAAGGATAATGAAAACAATATCAATTAATGATGAGCTAAAAATTGATGGTAGTCATACTCTCAATAATTAGCAAACATGCTGGTGTAAAATTAAGAACCCCTATTTGAGAACTTCCTGTTTGTACTGTACCTGCTCAGTGAAGATCTCATGGGTAAAAATGGTCTTCATTTTGTTCAGAGAGCTGGGCTTAATGGCAATCTGGGAAATAACATTCAAGGAATACATTTTAAATTTGCCAAATATATATAAAAAAAAAAAAAAAGCACATTTGAGATGACAAATTCTAAAACTGCAATTAAGCAAGTATAGGATTAGTACTATGCATGTGAAGCCATCAATATAATACTTGTGGTTTAGAATAAATTTATTTTAGATGGTAAAATACTGTACATTTATTAGACACAGCCTCAAAAGAAAACTATAATACATGCAACACTCCCTGTTCCACCTAGAACAAGTCAGCAAGAAATGTAAACACTTTCTGGATGATCCCTTCTTTACAATTTACATCCACATATTTAAATTGATTGAAGAAATAAATGGGTAAACAGACGGAGAGATAGATAGATAGATTTATTCATTATAGTAATTCACTACAACTACCATTCAATCAACTACAGCAAATAGCAGGAAAACACAACAACCTTGCAGTCTTCTTCAAAATCTGAATAATTGTTATGACATTGATGTGCAAATTCATGGTGCCTAAGTGATCCCTGTGGGTGAAAAAGCCTGAAAAATTTCAATGCATATCATCTGTGTTCAGTTAAGTGCTTAAATGATCAAAAATTTTATTATTTTGATGTCAATCCCACCAAAATTACTAACAATTTAAAAATTCTCTTACATGAAAGAAAGAGGCCATATTCAAAGTTTACTTACATGCACTTAGTGAGGATTTAACACAGAAATTGGCACTACAGGTAGTGAACCCTCAAAACTCAAAAAGATTGGGAGAAAACCTAAACCAGTGGGACATAGAACTCTGACCCTAAACTTATGGAACAAAATCTAATTTCAGACAATGATACTCCAGAAAAACTAGGAAAGGCATGAACTATAAATAAGGTAAGTAATCACAGCTGCTACTTCTTGCTCTGCCAAATGTCGTACATGCTACTCTATTGGTAACCTATAAAAAAAACTAAAGCAATAATGAAAGTCAAGGAAAAGGAAGTTTAGGGAGGATATTTTAGAGACATTACTATTTGTCACTGCTGTTAATACATGTGGTATCTACCTTGTCTTGCTCAACAAACCTAGCCACTAACAACTGGTCACACAACAATCACAATAAGACCAGTGCAGTGAGTTCATTTTAATGCCTCAGGGTGCAATACAAGCTCATAGAGGATGTCCATAATATATGCTGAAAGATTTGGACTGGAACACCCCAAAGCGTCATCTAGACCTGGTGGACACTAGAAATGAAGAATCCACAAAATTGTACTACTGTATTTGGCAATGGGTATATTTTGTGTATTTACAGTAAAACACTATTGTAGGTTGTGCAGTGGCAGCTTACAGCCATTGATACTGATCTTAAAGGCTTACCTTCATTCCTAATGTAGAGCAGACCAGCTCAATAATGGCGCTGAGCTGGTTGGTATGAAAATACATAGCAACAAGCAAGAGCATCTCTCCAAATGAAGCAGAAACCCCAGCAGCACTGTATGAGAAAAGGGAGAGGAACAGAGAGAAGCCAGGACTTTTACATTCATAATTCATAGTACATCTATAAAAACATTCATGTGAAAAAGAAAGTATACCTTATTTGAATAATATGATTTTATGCATCAGAGCATACAAACAATCTGTTCTTTATTAGCTCTTAAAATTCGGAAAATGCAACCTCAGTTGAACAACACACGATATATTGCACAGTGTCTTTTTTATTTTTTTTTTATAAAAATCAAGCATGGAAATTGAAAAACCATGTGTTAGAACACCCTTAATGCTGCCATAGAAATCAAGAGGATAAGATGCCAGGAGTTGCTAATCAAATGCCCTTGATTAATTGTTCATCAGCAAATGTGACCACCTTTATAAAAGCCAAAGTTTTAGCTTTTTTTTTAGGTATAGGTTAACATAGTGCCAATGAAGAATGAAATCAGCAATGATCTTAAAAAAGCAACTGCCCAAAAGTTTGCTTAATTTTACCTTTTATTCTCGCAATTCCGCTTTTCTTTTCTCCCTGCAATTCCAACTTTTCTTTAGCTAATCAGACCCCCTCTGTATTGCTAGAAAATGAAATGCACATTGAAAAATCAAATGGGCTACAGTCATAGAATCGCATGGTATCCAAATAAACCACCAATTCTTGGAGAGAACTGTGTCCAACAATCAGCTCTAGAGGAGACCAAACAAGACAGATAGAGCAGAGGAGGACTATGAAAATTGTAGATTCACACTGAAGGCATCAAAACTATGAACTCCAAACATCAGGTCGACAACATGGTTACCGGTGGATGCACCAGAAATGGTGGATGCTTACAAGAAATAAAGTTGCAATTGCAAGAAATAGTCGGAATTAGGCAAACTTTTTTTTTTTTTTTTTTATGTCAAATCAAATGAAATTGTATTTGTCACATACACATACATACAGAGTACGACATGCAGTGAAAGGCTTTATACGATACCGATAGCTGCTGCTCTACTCATAACCTTCAGTGACATCACTAACAAGCACTTATAAATTCCATGTATCTTTTTCAATACTTAAAATTTGTTTTCCTGCGTTATTTTATGTGAGATGATAGAAAAGTGTTTCCTTGAGTGTTTTCCCATTTAAAAATGTGAAAAACTTTAAAGTTGTTTCTGTAAAATCTGTTAAAATGACAATGTAGTCAAAGTAGGCTAATGCAATCCCAAACCTAAAAAATAAAAGGCAGCATAATAAGGCAAAAAAAAAAAAAAAAAGACATTTATAGAGACTAGACATTTTAAATAAATTGTTTAGTCATACATTGACAAACCATGACACTAAAACCCTAAGCTACATAAAAAAAAAAACTTTGTGATGAAACAAAATAGTTTTTTTTACAATGAAGTACATTTTTGCAAAAAATTCCATGCAGATTTTCAGTACCTTTCAAAGTATTCTTCCTCCTTAATCATCCAGCTGAGCCACATTACCATAAGCTGCTCCTGCTCTGGTGTACTAAAGGAAAAGTGAGTTAAGAAATGAGAGACACACAATTAGAGAGGCTCTAGTAGTTTTTGAACAACATGGCATTTAAGATTAAGGACTAACTAGTAAATTAAAAATACGCAAAGGATTTATTAAAGACAGGATTTGTTTTTGTGGGCAATGTGTTTAATTACATTTTTATACACCCCATCCAAACACTTGCAATTAAATACTTTATTTCGGCTTCTCCCATTAGGGGTCGCCACAGCGGATCATCCGTATTTTACACTGGATGCCCTTCCTAATGCAATTAAACTAAACGCTTGCAATTAAATGAATGTGGAAAAAACACGTTTCTGCAGGATTCATTTCTATGCAGTAAATAAGTAGTAAGCTGCCAGGTCAGAGATCTACAGTGCAACCATTTCAGTTCCATTTGCAATTTTGTCTGAGGCTGCAAAATTATATTTGGGAGTGCGTGACCAGATTAAGGCTCATAGCTGCATCGTGAATGGCTAATTTTTATCCTTGCTATCAATCTGGCTCATGTAAAAAAAAATCTACATTTTAGCTGGAATAAAATAAAAAGCATTTAAGCTTCATAAGTTACTATCAAAGCAGTGTCAATAGAAAAGTAAATTTCATGTTTATGCTGTGCAAATATTGCAAAGAAGCCAGTGCAGTACTAACAGGCGTTTGCATTTCAAGCGAAAATCACTTGTTAGGCACATAGCACTGAGAAATGTATGGTATTTTTTCAACATTATTTAGTCTTTTGCTGTGTCATCACTTGTATGGATTATGCTGTTATCTTATCAGTTGACAGTAGTTGCATACTACTGACATTTGTAGCAAAAGAAGGGATCCCATTTAGCAAATTTGGGCCACTAATTCTACCTCTCAAGAAAAACGGCATGTATATCAACCCCACTACATGAACTTTCTAGAACACAGCATAAACAACACACAGTCAGCCAAACAAAGCTTCAACATGTCCATGTACAAATCCTGCCACAGGAGAACATGCTTTTTACCTTTTTCACCCTTGAAGTTATTAAAGCTGTAGTGGGTAACACAGAATTTTACATGCAGGTTGTAAACTGAAATAGCAAAAACACTACAAAGCCTGGCATATTGTCAAAGCAGAGTTAATAATTGTATTTAAGGACCATGCTTCAAAGACAGAGCTTTTTTTTCTAAGAGCCTTTTTTAAATTGTTATCTCAAAAAAATAAAAAATAAAATTATTCAGTATTATTGAGTATGAAAAACAAAACGGAAATAAAATTCCAACATACAACAAAAAGTACAATCCGGTTTCCAAATAAGTTGGGGGGCTGTGTAAAAAATAAACATTTTATTCCCAAAAGAATATAGAAAATATCAGATGTTAAAACTGGAAAATATACCATTTTAATTTAATTAAGTAACTGCAACGCGTTTAAAAAAATAATTGGGACGGGGCAAGAAAAAGCCGGAAGAAAACGTTGCAACTAATTAGTAGTGATGCACCGAAATGAAAATTCTTGGCCGAAACCGAAAACCCGAAAGAAATTATGCCAATTATTATTACGATTGCATTTATGGCTATGACTGTGTACTAACCTTACTAAAATCAAGGCATTTCAATTGCATAAATTAATATTAAAGTTTCAAAGAATAAATCAATTACAAATTATGAAAATATTTATTTAAAGCACATTGCAACAATGCACAGGATAAAATAAATTAAAATTCAAACTTAAATGCACTCATGTGTACATTAAATAATAATGTACAGGCCCTCTGGCCTGCTGAAAGGTTGTACAATTAAATATGTTCTTTCATAAAAACAAAGTGCATTCAGAACAAGTGCAACTGCTTAAAGATACAACAATACAACACTATCACTGGGAAACTTCCTGCCTTTTAAAAACGTCCGCCACAGACGGAGTGCGCATGCTCGGAGGGGTTTTGCTTTTCCTCTCATATTCAGCATAGCGATCGGGATGTTTGGATTTCAGGTGATAAATTAACCCAGACGTGGAGAAAGTCTTTGCAGACGAAATTTCGTCATTACATGTTTTGCAAATCGCTATCCGTGGGTCTTTCTCAGATATACTGAAATATGTTCACACAGCAGACATGTTGTTTTAGCACGTGCAGGCAGCGGTTTCTGTTTGCGTCATCACAACAAACTGTTTCGGACGCGTTTTTTTCGGTGATCAAAGTCTTTCGGCCGAAAACCGAAAATGCACTTTTGGGCCATTTTCGGCCGAAAATTTTCGGTGGCCGAATATTCGGTGCATCTAATTAATTACTAATTAGGTTAATTGGCAACAGTTCAGTAACATGATTGGGTATAAAAATAGTATCTTAGAGAGGGTGAGTCTCACAGAAGTACAAGTTGTAGAACAATTTCAGAATAATGTTCCTCAAAATAAACTTGAAGACTTTGAATATCTCAGCATCTACAGTACAAATTATGAGCAAAAGATTCTGAAAATCTTAAGAAATCTCTGTGAACAAGGGCAAAAAACAATATTGGATGTTAATGATCAAAGTTCTTTTAAAATTAACTGAGGCCAATTGGAAATCTGTTCTGTGGTCAGAAAAAATGTAATTCTTTTTGGAAACTATGGACATCAACATCCTGGAGATTAAAAGTGGGACCATTTGGCTTATCATCAGAACTGTGTTTAAAGTGTCTATCTCTGATGGTATTCGTGCCTATACCTATACAGGAAATGTTTTGCATATTTCAGCAAAACAATGATAAACCTAAAACTGCATTTATTACACATGCATGGCTTTTTAGTAGAAAAGTGCGAGTGCCAAACAATCCAGACATTTCACCTATTGAAAACATATGCCAGATCAGGAAACGAAAAATGAAAAAGGAAAAAAAGAAAAAAGACACAGGATTGTTGAACAGGAAGAGTCCTATATCAGACATGAATGTGACGACATTAAAAGCTCAAGCTCAACATACTATGTTGTTAATAGAAGAGGGGATGCTACACATGATAAACATGGCCTTGTCACAACTTTTCTAAAACTTGAAGCAGCCATTAAATTCCAAATGATCTTACTTTTTTCTCCTTAAAATGGCACATTTCCTTGGTTTAAAGATGATATGATATGTTATCTATGTTCTACTGTGAATACAATGTGTTAATCTAATTATAAAAGTAATATTGAAACTATAACAACACTACTGAAGAAAGTAGTAAATTGGTGAAAACGGGTGAGGTCATGCTGTGTGTTCATCGTCAAACAATGAGACTGAACATTGTATACAAAACATTGTATATGTTTTCACATCATTTAGCCTTAATGTGTGTGTATTATGTGTAACCTGGTGATATTGCCAGTCTGATGGCACAAAAAAAAAAAAAAAAATAAAGAATAACCAGTTCAGCCATCATACAAATACTACTATGAATCTGGGTGTTTGCATTACAGCTGAAACAAATTGCCACAGAGTGGGTCAGAAAAAAAATAATAAACTGTAGAGGGAGAAAATCAGACATGACCAATCCGGAAATAAAATAATTCACTTAAATAACTGACGGAATGCGAAGAGTACCTGACAAGTGTAGGGAAGGCTAGTAATTTGCAAAAAGACAGAGAGACAAAACGGACCCCAGCAGGTGTAGCAGGGGGGCGGCTGGTCATCAGCTGGAGTAGCTGCTCAGCCTCCTCATCTGTGGGTCTGGAAGAAAGAATTAAGAACACTATTAAATGCTGAATGCTATAAACGTATTCACATCCTAAAACCAACAGCATTTTCAAACACTAGATAAACCAATAATATTTGAATTTAATAAACAGTTTCCTTCAAAAGAATTGAAACAAATAGTTTATATCTTCTCTATCTTCTGCAGGAGGTGAAATGCAAGTGCATTTCTAAAAGCTCTAGAATGTCCCCCCAGTGAATTTGCTGTGTGAGCAGTGTGTTTTGGGTCATTGTCTTGCTTCATGATGAAGTTTATCTTATTTTAATTGAATACATTTCACTGTAAACTGATGGACAGAATGTTTCTGTTTTTCCTATGTTGCTATCATCAATAAAGATTAGTCTCTCCATTCCAGAAGCAGTCATAAATGCCCACGCCATGCCACTAACATGCCTGACAAATGAGCTTGTATATTTACATCATTAGTAGATCCTTTCTTTAACGGCACTTTCAATCTTAGTTCTATAAGTTCTAATGCAGTCTTCACAGGTAACACCCAGGGCTCAAACTAAGAAGGCACGTTTAGAGCTATTCTATATTTGTATGTGGTTAATACCTGAGGCCAGCAATGCCCATTAGCGCGCAGTAAAGTCTGAGCAGTGAACTGGCTTTCACCACATGCTCCTCTCTCAAGCTTGAGTATGCCGAGTTGCCCTCAGTTTCAGGACTGAGCCTTGTGTCATTGGGCACACAAGCACTGTGTGAGCAAGGCAAGATGGCTACCAGTTCCAACAGCAGCTGCCTCCGCATTTGCCACAAAACCGAACTACTTTGACTCTTTCTCTGAAGGTAAATTAGGGAAATAAAGACAGGAAGAGATTTAATGTTAAGAGAACTAACTTGTAAATTTTTGTGTTCACACACACACTACATATACAGTACAGACCAAAAGTTTGGACACACCTTTCTTTATTTTCATGACTATGAAAATTGTAGAGTCACACTGAAGGCATCAAGGGCTATTTGACCAAGAAGGAGAGTGATGGGGTGCTGCGCCAGATGACCTGGCCTCCACAGTCACCGGACCTGAACCCAATCGAGATGGTTTGGGGTGAGCTGGACCGCAGAGTGAAGGCAAAAGGGCCAACAAGTGCCAAGCATCTCTCGGGGAACTCCTTCAAGACTGTTGGAAGACCATTTCAGGTGACTACCTCTTGAAGCTCATCATGAGAATGCCAAGAGTGTGCAAAGCAGTAATCAAAGCAAAAGGTGGCTACTTTGAAGAACCTAGAATATGACATTTTTCAGTTGTTACACACTTTTTTGTTATGTATATAATTCCATATATAATTCCACATGTGTTAATTCATAGTTTTGATGCCTTCAGTGTGACTCTACAATTTTCATAGTCATGAAAATAAAGAAAACTCTTTGAATGAGAAGGTGTGTCCAAACTTTTGGTCTGTACTGTATACAATTATATATACACACACTAGACACACACCCACCCATCCAGCCACCCAGCCAACCCACACACACACACACCCACCCCCACACAAACACCCACCCACCCAATTAGGGATGCTGTAAAAACTGTAAATAAAAACAAAATGCAATAATCTGCAAATCTCAAAAAACCCATACTTTATTCACAAAAGAAGAAAGAAACCAAATGAACAGTTTAAACTGCAAAAAAGCACTATATTAAGGAAAAAACAAGGTACAGTGGAACCCGGTTATGTCGCCGGCCTAGGGGATGCTAAAAAGCATCGAGATAACCGATGATCGAGATAAACGAAAACCAATATGGCGGCAATATATTAACGTGCTTGAAATTTCTTTATGTACATGATGTGCGTTATTAAATAAAAATGTGCATGCACGTGTTTTTGGAGGGTTTTTTACACAACAGCGTTGCCGCGATTTGTTTGATTGGTCATGCGGATCGAGATAACCTGTAATGCGGATAAGGAGACGGAAGCCGAAGTAAACGCAAAAAAAGTTTATTGAGAAAACTCAGGAGATAATCCACCAATGCTTGTAGCGAAGCAGTAATATCCAGTGGTGTGCTCCGGGAGCGCAGTCCATGAAGTTCTGTGAAAGCAGAGACAGTTCGTATAGAGAATCCACGGATCCGCGCTATGGAAAGCACAGCGCTGGGCAGCAACGGATAAACGTGGTGCAGACAGCGTGAACATGGAAAACAGCAGGATCGGGGTAATCTGGGGTGCTGTTGAGAGAATGCGGAGTCCGAGAAGAAGGGAACGTAGCGGGATACGTATACGTGATTACACAGACCGCCATGAACCAACACATACGATCATGCACAAACAATAATGGACCGCGAGTATGTGGAGGTGAGGGGCTTAAACAGGAGATGGGTGGCAAATCTGACCCCCCCCTTGTGCTTGAGATATTAGGGTTCGGCGACATAAAAAAAAATCGACATAACCGATTAAAAATGCTAAAACAAAGCGAGAATTTGGAGGTTCCACTTCAAAAACGTCGACTTAATAGGGTTGGCGAGTTAACTGAGGTCGAGATAAGTGGGTTTGACTGTACATTATTTGCTGGCCGAAAAAAAAGGTTTTAAAAAAGTTGAGAAAGGGCCCTGTTTACCAGCGTGCAGCATCCCCTCTTCTTTTAACAACCGTCTGTATACATCTAGGAACTGTAATAGATGCAGTAAGAGATTTTGCATTGTCTTGATGAAATATGCAAGGCCTTCCCTAAAAAGGTTGTCTGAAATTAAGCATTTGGTGCTCTAAAACCTTCATAACCCTTTTAGCATTGAAGGTGCCTGTCTAAAGTTGCCCATTCCATAAACACACAGGTGTCTCGATTTTGCTCGCATATGGGATCTTTTCTGCATGATAAAACTTTTACAATTTGCAATTTGATGTTGAGGAACATTACGCTAAAATGTTTTATTTTTTTTGCAGATTTGTGAACCTTTGCCCAACTTTAAATCTGAAAGACTCTGCTTCTCCATGATACACTTTTTATACCAAATCAGGTTACTAATCTGTTTCTATTAAGTAACACTTTTCCTGCTTTTTTTTTTTTTTTTGCCCCACCCCATCATTTTTGAGATGTTTTACAGAAATCAAATAAAATGTTTTCCTTAAAATGGTATCCCTTATAATAAAATTATATTCCTCAGTCAATCAAGTAAAATATTTAATCCTAATTAATCGCACGATTGTCATGAGTTAACTTGTGATTAAAGAGTTAAAATTTTTACAAAAATTTAAGAGTTAAGGTGAGCAATGTGTATTTATCCTTGATGAGCAGCCAGGGTGACTGTGGCAAGAAAAAACTGTCTTAGGTGTTATTAGAAAGAAACCTTGAGAGGAACCAGACTCAACAGGGAACCCGTCTTCATATTGGTGATATCAAGAGTGTGAATATAAATATTTAAAACAATACAAAACAAAAAAATTGGGTTTATGAGATTTGCAAATCTTTGCATTCTGTTTTATTTAATGTGTGTGTGTATATATACATATGTACATACACACACTAATAAATAAATAATTATATATATATATATATATATACACACACACACACACACACACACGCACACAGTGGTACCTCGAAATACGAGTGCCCTAACATACGAGTTTTTAGAGATACGAGCGGTCACTCTGTCGATTTTTTGCTTTGATACGCAAGCAAAAACTTGAGATACGAGCTCGAGACGACGCTGCAAGATGGCGAATCGAAGCCAGAAAGCAAAGATTGTGACAAAAATTAAGATAAGCAAAGAAGAAAAAGGAGAAATTTTGGGATACGTAGTGTGCAGGAGTGATAGTAAAAAAAACAAGTTTTCTCTGTGTGTGTGTGTGTGTGTGCGTGCGTGTATATACATACATACACACACATATACATATATATATATATATATACATACACACACATATACATACACATACACTTGTATAGCAATACAGATTTACTGTCCTCTGAAATTACCTCAACATACAGCCATTATTGTCAAAATAGCTGGCAGCAAAAGTGAGTACACCCAAATAAAGCGCATCTATTCACGATGTCCTTTCTTTACTCAGCTATAAAAAGAATTAAGTTCCCAGGAGTACACATTCCAGCAAATTCACCCAAAGCTTAAATAGTGCAATGCTCAGAGAAATTGCTAATGCAATAAGTTACATCTTAGATTCTAGAGACTTTAATTAGCATGTTAAAATGTTAAAGTTAATGGCAGTATAATTAGAAAAAGACTAAACAAGTTTGTTTGGAAGGGATGCTAGGAGAAAGCCTCATTTCTCTAAAAAGAACAGAGCAGCAGGGTTTAGATTTGTAAAGCTGCATCTACAAAACATTTCTGAAACAATGTCTTTAGACCAATGTTGTGATGTTTATCAAAAAAGTAAACAACATGTCAGCACAAATACCTCATACCAACTCTCAAGCTTGTTGGTACAGATGTGATTATTTGTTTTGCAGCCACAGGACCTGGGCAACTTGCATTCATTGAGTTGACCATGAACTCCTCTGTATACCAAAGTGTTCTACAGTCAAATATTTTAGAGGACATCTATCTGACAGCTAAAGCGTGGCGAAATTAAGCCTACGCAACAGAAAAATTATACCAGCACACCAGCAGACAACAGAGTGGCTGAATCAAAAAGGACAAAATCAAGGTATTGCAAGTCCAGACCTCAACCCAACTGAAATGCTGGAGATCTTAAGAGTGCTGTGCATAAACAAATGCCCAAAAACCTCAATTAAGTGGAGCAGCATTCTAAAGAAGAGTGGGCCAAAATTCACAAAGTCACAAAGAAAATTAATACTTCAAGTTTTTGCTGCTAAAGGTGATTCTACTAGGTACTGATTCTTAAGGTGTACTTAGTTTTTCACACATGGCTTCTCCATTTTGGCCCTTATTTTTGTTATATAAAGAATATAGTTATAAGTTTATTTGAGGTTGTCTTTACCAAATTCCAATACCTGCAAAGGACAAGATGGTTATTATGACCTGATGCATAAAAACATAGAATTCTAAGAGGGTGTACATTCTTTTTCACTACTTTATGCACGCTCACACGTTTTAAAATGTATAAATAAACACAATTTCTTACCTGTTGCCCGTTGCGAATAAACATACCAAACCACGTGCGCACGTTGCTGTTGGTGCCCAGGAGCAGACCACTGACATAAGACACCAAAGGACTAACAGCTTTGTCTGCACTTCCTGGCTTATAATCTAAAGTCAGAGCCACCCCCAAACCTGGCAGGTGACACTCTTCCACCTGGGGAGAATGAGAGTGAAGAATATTCAATACTAATCGATTGTGTCAGTAAGGCTGTAAAACTTTTTTTGAGAGCCCTAAACACAAGCTGCTTTAAACATTGCTGCGAATTCTTACCACCATGGCTCTGATGTTAAAAGCTTGAGATGGGTTCATCTGGCACAGCTGCCTTAGTGCCTCAGTCCTGTGTCTCCCACCCACACTCTCCTCATCTTGGCGCTCACCACACTTTATAAGACCTCGACACACTAAGAGATTGGGCATACACATTTTTGGTGCTCATTTTCTTTCATTCGTTATTATCACAATTCAGTCATAAACTCTGAAGAAAATTATATCCCTCTCTCTTTCTCTTTATTTCTTCCTCTTATCCATCCATCCATCCATCCATCCACCCATCCATCCAATGTATTATAATAAGTATAAGAGTTGTATTTATTTGTTTTTGTTAGGGGTGCAATGGTACACAACATATACAGTTCAGTACATAACTCAGTCTTTAAGTCATGGTTCTGTCAAATTGCGGTACAGTTAGGGGAAGAAACGCAAAACATAAAATTGCTTATTTTTTATTTATTTATTATTATTAATATTTGTGATCAACATCTGAACAGTTTACATTTTTGAAACAATTTATAAAACGCAATAAATAAAATGTCTGCTTGGTTAAATAATATATAAACTAATATTTTATAGAATATATCAAATTAATGCAATACAGTTTTTATTATATTGATTAAATTGATTAATCATTTAAATTGGCACAAATGAACTTGATTAAAATTAAATAAATGAAAAACATTCAATTAAAGAGTTTACATTTGTTAGACCCCATCCTTACACGTATTCATAGCAAACTTTTATGGTACAGGGCTTTCGGTCCGGTACAGTATGTGTACTGAATGCAATCCTTTTTACTTGCGGAACACAGTTAAAATCTGGAAAGTGGTGGACCACAAGTTTGTTTATTCTCCGCCTCACACTTTGAGTGCATCTTTTATTATTTAATTTGAAAACATACACAACAATGACAGGAGTATAAAAAGAAACTAGGGTTAGTGCAGTGTTGCTGTGGCTACTCACTCCGTACCGGAAATAAGATTTATTACGCAGATCATATCTCTAGATAATTAAATATTAAATGTAAAAGACACACACGCACACACACACGCACACACACACACCAGTATTACCCAAATGGGGTCCAAAAAATGTAAAAACTTTTTTTTTTATTTGATCAATTTAATTCATGACAATTTAATACCTTACTCATTATAATCATTATTATAAAAATATATTTAGATTATTTTATTATATTTTTTTTTTTCATAAAATATTATTGTTATTTAACCAAGCAGGTATTTTATTTAACTGCTTTATAAAAAAAAAAAAAAAAAAACGACAAGCAATTTTATGTTGTGCATTTCTTCCCTCTAACCATACCGACAATAAACCGAACTGTGACGTAACAACCGACATACGTACTGAACCGTGAATTTTGTATACAATTACACCCCTAACATATACACATAAGGGCTGTCAATATTCATCAAAATGCAAATCAATTTTAACGGCAATAATTTTATTAACACGCAATTTATGCAGGGTCCATTTTCTTTTTTATTTACAAATAAATAAATAAATATATATAAACGAGGTCAAATTAAATCCTTTAATGCAACACACATTTATTCGTGACGTCTTTTCATTATCCGCTTATAAAAAAAAAATCTTAATTATAAAAGTAATTTTAAATGAGTAAACATTTGTTTTACTGATGCGCCAAGTTTTAAATCAATCAGTAAAATTCCCCATGATTTAGACATCGGGCAAATAACACAATGTCCATGTGGAAACATAGAAATGTTCTATTTGGTGTCCTGTTGGTTTTTTTTATTTTAAACACCATAATTTAAAATATTTACCAGAATACTTTTGTAAATACCTGTCATCTTAAAATGTAAACAGGCTAGGAAAAAGAAGTAATGGGAACCTGGTATTTATGGTTTTTTTTGCATGTGTCTAATAGAATGTGAACAGTATTTTCACAGTGAAATCTGGTAGCAATACAGGAGGGCATCAGTGAAAGGCCAGGTTTTATGACCAGAAGAATACCATCCTTATTAATGATGCACCTCCCGCTAAACTCTGGAGCGCTCTGGACAGTTAAATACAAGCTGCAGAATGAAAAATGGAGGAACAGGGGGAAAACAGGGAGCGGCGAGAAGAAGATTCAGGCCAAAGAAAACGGCAGAAAGTTTTTGAAGTTTGGGATCATTTTAAACCAAAACAAAGAAAACACTGTACAGGTGATTACCGTTTTTAAAGTCATTTTAAATTAATTATATTTTTTTATTATACAGTGGAACCCGGTTATGTCGATGTCCTAGGGGGTCGCCAAAAAGCATCGAGGTAACCGATGATCGAGATAAACGAAAATCAAAATGGCGGCAATATATTAACGTGCTTGAAATTTCTTAATGTACATGATGTGCGTTAATAAATGAGAATGTGCATGCACGTGTTTTTAAAGGGTTTTTTTTTACACAACAGCGTTGCCGCGATTTGTTTGATGAAGGCATGTTATAAAAATACATACAGTACATGTTTATCTGTCATGAATCCACCTGCCACGCCCCCTTCAGCGTGTCAGGTGCTTTCTCGGCCGCTTTCTCTGAAGCTCCCGGATTCAATCGCGTACATATGGTGCTCGTTTAGCATCATCACCAGCTCCTATTTAAACTTCCACACTCTTGCCGTCCGTTATTGTTGGTATATGTTGGTTCACAGCGGTCGTTGTTATCGCGCATGCCCACCGGCACTCTCTCAACGGCTGCGCTTTTCTTCCCAAGGCCGTGCCGCGCCCCTACTAACACTACGAACACTAGCACTTACTAACAGCAGAGATTTACAAGTATACAATACAACACCTGGAGCAGCTGTAAGTTCTTCTGCGGCTGCACCGAGATAACCGACGTTAAATGGCAAATTTTCCCCCCCTTGTGCTCGAGATTTCAGGGTTTGGCGACATAAAAAAGTCGACATAACCGATAAAAAATGCTTAGAAAAAGCGAGAATTTGGCGGTTCCACTTCAAAAACGTCGACTTAATAGGGTTGTCGAGGTAACCGAGGGCGAGATAACCGGGTTCCACTGTATTATTTATTGTTTTTATTATTTATTTTATTTACATGGATTTAGTAAATGGAAAATTTCAAGCAGCTTTTCCAGAAACAAAAATATCCCATCATGAGAGATTTAAACAGCTGCTTTAGAGGCTACAGTAATAAGGACAAATCAAAGAGGAAATATAAAACTGCAGCACCTGTTACAGCCTCACTGTAGCATCTTTGACATGATAATCATAAAACATCACGACTTGCAAATGCAGACAGTTTCCCTTTAGAGTCAAAGTGCCACATTTTTATGAGACATTTATACATCTAAACATTGTAGGCTAGATCACACTTTTGGATCAGTCAGTCACTGCCTGGGAGCTAAGACATGAGGATCTTCTAGAGTTACATCATCAGAAAGTGTTAACTTATATTTAAGTGTTAAGTTATTACTCCCTTTATTGGTAAATTATAACAATACATGGACATTATTTTTGCTAATACCAGTTGATTCCAAAATAAAATGTCATTTACAATCACGTAGCAGCAGGTCAGTAGACTTTTTTGCAACCAGGTTAAGAGTACATCACTTTCATTTAACACCATTTGTCATTTAGTGTTCATTTCTATTTAATTCTTAAATACAAATAAAAGTGCAGTTTCTAAGATACTTTAATCAGCTCACCCTGCACCATCAACCTGTTATAATATCTTATGAATACCTTCGTTAAAGCTGTCTGGGACATTGGCAACAAGGAGACAAAGAAACCACTCTCCATTTCGCACGTGTAGTAGGGCCTCAGCAACATCAATGACAGGCAGTAAAGAAGGAAGCTCTGCAAAGAAGAAGTGGTTTACTTTGTTTTCAAATGGTAACATTTTAATGAATGCACAATAAAGATTATTGGCTATAGGATTTTTTTTGTATGGTATTTTTGGTATGATTTTAATTTGAGGAGTGGCGTATGTTAACCAGTAAAACACATTTCCCATATGGTTAATTCTGGCAAAGAAAGTCTAAATACAACATTGCACTCTAAGCAAATGATAATTACTTTAACGCTAAGGGATATCGGCAAGCACCACGTACAGGTGGAAAAAAACATCCCACAGTTTGCAAAATTGAATGAAAAACAAATACAAACTCAAAAATAAAACCAGCAAGGGAAAATCAGTGTAAGCCCCAAGTTATCTATCTTAATAATGAAATGTTAGTTATTTTGTTGGCTTATTTTTTGTTTTTACATAGATTTAAGATTGAGCTGCATATTTTCCCCCCCCAAAATGTTTTACAAAAAGAAAATTGTTTATCTCAAATAAGACTATGATTGTATTTTAATAATCCGTAATGCTTCTAAAGACTGATGGCAAAGCTGTTGTTGCATCTTTATGCACTTTGTACTGCATTAGATTTTGTAACATGGAATTAGTGTTCCATGGGTTACTGCTCCTAATCCAAACTATGTAATGTTTCTTTGCTGGCAAAAAAATAAAGAAACAGAAAAATGCACTGTCATACTTTGCTGGGATAAGTGATATCTCTACTGCTATGCTGTTGTTTTTATACATATTTTTGATAAAACAATATTGGGGGCTTCATATTTAGTCTGTATCTATGTTTTTGCCATTGTTAAATTAACCAAAAGAGCATATTGTCTGAACAAGATTAAATTCTGAAACATAAATTATTTGATCATTAATTATTTGCGCTTACATTATCTTCTTATTTTTTTTATAAAATAGGTGCAATCACCTGCTTGAAGGATGCAAAGAACATCCGCAACCTCCTCCAGGTACACTGGACTTTCAAACAGTTCAGAAGACTTGAGAAAAAACTCCTTGTTGGGGTCAGCAACCTGTACAAAAAAAAATATAAACTTGTGATAGTGCACTAATTTAAAGACAAGTAGAATTAAACATCAAATATATGTAGGTACCTTGTTCATGATTGCCAGCAGCTCACTGAGAACCAGTCTGAGTCTCCTCAGGGGGTCACTGTGTTCAAACTCCAGGGCTAAGCCATGCTGTAACTGAGAGACTAGGATACTTTCACTGTTTGACCCACCTGCTTTCTGCCTGTAATGAGAAAAAAAATACATATTTTTGGACAGTGGGGTTCCAAAATCACCATTTTTTTTTAGAGACAAACAGTTTTATAATAAAAAAAAAAAAAAACAGCGTCATGTTGACAAATACATCAGCTGCACATCAGTAAATCACTACACTACAAAAAGACAACAGTTTTGTACCTAAGCTGCTGCTCCTTCCTCGCATCTTGTTCCAGAGCGTGGAAGTCCACTGAAAGCAGAGCCACTATAGAGTTCACTGCCTCCACACCTGAGAGCAGACGCAGGATCTGTTTCTTGTCCTGGGCCCAAGCATTGCTCTGGTCAGCTGGAGCACAGAGCGCCATCCTCACGAGGCACGGCAGCAAGAGTCTGAGCTCCGGATCGCTCAGAGCTGCCAGCCGCATTACATCCACCTTCTGAATGGCCTCAAAAGCATAAGCGCTCACAAAGTGCAGTGATGAAGTGTCTGTCATTTTGCTGTGTATAAACAGTGAAGCATTTCCGCTTTTATTATTTGGATTTAGTCCTGATATTGTGGGTTATTTTATTTGATTGATGCATACGATTAAAAACAAATGCAATTCGAAAACGTATTACCTGGCAGTATTACTGCTGTCTGCTTTAAATAAAAAAAAAGAAAGAAAGACGCTGTGTAAATGGAAAACCCTAGCTAAACGTTTTCAGTCCTGCTTTAGCTACCGGTGATGTTATATCGCTTACAAGTGCAATGTTCATTGGTTGGCCAGTAAGGGCAGAATAACATACAAGAACACAAGCACACTTTCCAGATAGGATGCTAACGTGCTACCGGCTGCTATCTCACTCAAATCAGCACTGGTTATGATAACTAACTACAAAATAACTCAACAACGTGTTCCTGGTCTGGTATGAGTTCATGACAGCGCTTGACCTTGCTTAAAGTTTATCAATAACTACCGAATTCCAAGTAATCTACGAGCAAACCTACAAAGACCGCTTCATCTCCATCTTCTTCTTTTAAGTTTTGCATTAATGGCGGTTGGCCAAGTAGCTCACGGTACATATTCCGCCACCTACTGGGACGGAGAACAAACGCGATTCTTCTCCGACTGATATGCATTCGACAAGAGGTAACCTATGAACAGGATGAAAATGTTCAGTACAAGTAAAGTACAATCAGACAAATATAAATAATAAATATATATGTAAGCATCAATACGCTGTTTTTTAGTTTTTATTTTATTGGAATCATATTAATATATCTTGACAGGATGGACCTCCAAATCCAGTAGGGGGCATCCAATAAGAAGAATTATTTTTCTCACACGACGGCGTGTTTAGAGAGTTATGGCTTGGTAAGAATTTAACATCAATATCTTTAGTCGCCATTTAGATTTATTTTAATCAAAACCGTGCAAAGTAACTTATAACTAACAATAACAGATTTACTGTACGGTTTTATGAGGACCTGTGCTGGCAGTTATTCAATAGAAACTCAATTAGCAAGTTACCTGGCTAAGCTAACCAAGATAAGAATGAATTTTGGAAACTTCGTTTTTTTTTTTACTGTGTTTTTTTTTACAGCCAAAAGATGTATTCTTTTATATAAAAATCTGTAGAGTGATTTCTTTGCATTGTGCTACTTTTCAGGGTGGATTTGCAGGGTGGTTCCCAGGCGTTTGGTATCTTAGCAGGCGTGGGATGCGGGCTCTGCTTTGGCTGGTATTTACGAGGACGATTCTTAAAACCTGTCCGGGGGAGTAATGGATATTGCGGAGAAGCTGAAAATGGGAATCAAACAAGCGTTATGGGAGAGAGTGGTGAATTCAAGATGGTGTTAATCGTTCGCACCGACTTGAAAATGGGCAAAGGCAAAGTGGCGGCGCAGTGTTCGCACGCAGCAGTTTCTGCCTACAAGCAGGTGAAGCGGAGAAACCCAGAACTTTTGAAACAGTGGGAATACTACGGGCAACCCAAAGTAGTGTTAAAGGTGCCAGATGAGGACTCTTTGCTGGAACTTTTGTCCCATGCCAGGGAAGTCGGCCTGTCAGTCAGTCTTATTCAGGATGCAGGAAGAACACAAATCGCTCCTGGCTCAAGAACTGTTCTTGGTGTAGGACCAGGACCAGCAGATCTTGTGGACACAGTAACAGGTCACTTGAAGCTGTACTAGAAATAACTGAAGTATAGATTGTGTTTACTGATGTATGCAATCCTTATAATGTAATGGTATCTTGGTTCTCGATTCAAGTGACTTATGAAAATGAGTAATTTGTGTAATAAAATGCTAGACACGTTTATTTAGTATGATTTTTTATTTTACGAAGCAAGTAAAAGCAACTCTTCTTATGCATACTGTGTCTGTTTGCATGAGAGAGATGTACAAGGACACAACATGCAAAGCAGATGACATCATTAACACACACCCCTTACCCATCTATTAAAAAAAATGCCTTGTACTTTCATTCAGAAGGTATTCAGACCACCTTCACTTTTTTCAAATTTGTTATGATGCAGCCTGATACAATTGTTCCTTTTTTTTGTCTGTGTATTTAAAAAAAAAAAAAAAAACATCTTGAAATATCACATGTATACAAGTATTCACACCTTTTAATCAGTACTAATTTGAAGCACATTTGGCAGCAATTACAGTCTTAAGTATTTTTAGGTATCATGCAACATGCTTTGCTTTTTTTTTTTTTTTTTTTTTTGGGGATTTACTGCCGTTCTGCATGGCAAATCCTTTAAAGCTGGGTCAGGTTGATGGACAGCCACTTTCTGGTCTTTCCAGAGATGTTTAATAATAAGGTTTATGTCAGGGCTCTTGCTGGGCCACTCTATGACATTCACAGCCATTCCTGTGTTTTCTTGGCTGTGTGCTTGCAGTGGAACAAGTTTTTTTTTTAAGGATATCTCTGTACTTTGCTCCATATAGCTTTCCCTCAACCCTGACCAGTTGCCAAGTCCCAACTGCAAAAAAACACTCCCACGGCATGATGATGCCACATCATGCTTTACTTTTGGGATAGATTTGGGCAGGTAATGAGTGATGCCTAATTTCCTCCAGACATAACATCTGTTTTCAATCATTGTCCCATCTCTGTAGAGCAGGGGTGTCAAACTCAATTGCACAGGGGGCCAAAACTCAAAGCACACTTTAGGTCATGGGCTGAACAGGATAAACATTTATTGAACACACTAAAACTAAATGTTTTTTTTTACATTAATATGAATTTAAAAAGACAGGAATATTATTCCAGAAAAAATTTAGTGTGACAAAAAGTTGCTGTGACAAAACCCTGAAAAAAAATATACAAATTGTGATTTTAAGTAAATGTTAAAATAACAAATCAAAACAATCAGATTTATTTGCTCTTATGCCATTAAAAAAATATATCAAAATTAAAACTTTGAATAACTTAAAAAATTTTGCTCTCAATAAAAATATCTCCTGTCAAACACAAGACATCGCACAGCTGCATCATGCAGGTCTTCAGAAACTCTGCCTCAGTAAATAACCGGCTGATGTGGCTCTGATTTCTCCTCTGCTTTCACACCTGCTTCACTTTGTGATTTTGCTCTGGTAAAAAGCGTCTGCCGAAATGTCAGATTCTTCTTTAACTCTTCTACTTTCTGTATTTTCTGCTCTGCATTCAGGTTTTTAGCTTATCCTGATGTTTTGTTTTTATAGTTCCATCTTAGATTCAATTCCTTATTTACAGCCACATTTGCTCCACAAATAGGACACAGGTTTACCAGCAATGTCAGTAAACATATACAGGTAGTCGTCGATTTACGACCACGATTGGGACCGACAAACCGGTCTTAACAGTAGTTACAAGTAGGCTATATGTACAGTACTGTGAAATTATGCCGGAAGCTGGTAAAAAAAATAACGTACGCCGTGGCTAGCGATTGTGGTCGACGACTACATGTACTCAGAATCCCATCGGTTTTGAAAGGCTCTGTTTTCAGAATCAACTTTTCCCTTCGCCATTGTGAGGGGCTTCACAATAACTGTACAATAGGGTTAAATACATCAACAGAAGCTTGACTTGACTGACGCTGGAATGTTCACAGGTAGCTTAGCGTTCGGCAAGGCAGCTGAAGCGCTGCATTATGGGATCTGTAGTTTGTGTTATCAGCGCTTCATATCGCTGAGCCATTAATAACAATAATAATAGATCTTTATAAAATGACCTTGCATGGTGGATATAATTGTACATCGGACCAGATATGGCCCACGGGCCTTGAGTTTGACACAAATGCTATACAGGATCTCTAGAGCTTAATCAGAGTGAGAGTACTAAGGCTCTTCTTCCTTGATTGTTCAGGTTGGCCGGGCGACCAGCTCTGTGAAGAGTCCTGGTTGTGCTTTACTTCGTCCAGTTGAGAATTATGAAGGCCTCTGTGCTGTTGGGAATCCTCAGTGCAGCAACAGTTTTTTGTAGCCTTCCACAAATCTGTGCCTTGCAACAATCTTGTCTCTAAGCTCTGCAGGCAGTTCCTTTGACCTTATGGCTTGGTTTTAACTCTGATTTGCATTGTCAGCTATGAGGCCCTCTGTATAAAGGTGAGTATCGTAATTTCCAGACTATAAAGCGCACCCATATATAAGACCCATCGACTGAATTTTACAAATATTTATATTTTTAACATAAATAAGCCGCACCTGTCTACACTAATGTACTTTACATCGGCTTTAACGAAAGACACGTTACACACGGTGTAACGAGTGAAATATGTTGCGCTTCCTTTAAAAGCATAGCTGTATTTTGGGAATAGCATGCCACTGCATTTTTTTCCGGTATTACTGCGTGTGTTCAAGACGAGGATTATGTCATTATTTTCTGATGCTCAAGTTTCTTTGACAAACACGTTACGCTGTTGCCAAGAATAACAAAAAAGCATGAGTTTTGGAAACCTGTTTGTGCTTATATGATTTCTGTTGCAACTGGAGTTAGTGAGCTCTCCCTTCACCCAGACTCAACGCGTTACAACGGCTTGTATCTAAACAGTAGCCGACCAAGAAAGTCATTGTTTACTGTCTTCCTCCTTCCTTTCACAACTATTTCTCTCAGGAGTTTATCTTTTGGCATCGTCGTGCGTTTAAAAATCACCCGATGGAAGTTTTTTCTCCCGAAGCCGTGCAGCTCGGAACACAGGTGAGGTGCGTTTTTGGTGGAATCTATTAAATAGTGTGCAGAATTCTTTCTTAGCATACCTTGGATTTACAAAAATTAACAATCCCCACTTGAATTCCACAATCTTTTTAGTATTGTTGCTGACCTTATAAATCCTTTCTTGGCCACAACTGTAAACGTTTATAATTCACCATGTCATATAGTAAATTGTATTTCGAAGCGGTTTGCTATACCTAACAACAAGAAGTTTAGAAGCATTTCCAGTAACTAGATCTGAATCCACTTTCAGGATAGTGTGAGGCAAAAGATTTGCACCTTGAATGTGCATCTGTGAAATCTGCAGGATTTGCACGGTGCAATCATGCAACATGAATCCGAATCTCAAAGGAATGTTTCCAGCAACTAGTGAAAATCCATGCTTTGAAGAAATTAAGTATGCTTCGAAGAATGAATGTTTTAAGATAAAAGAGAGGTCCTTCCCAGTTTTGCTAATGACGTCTTCAGGGGTGGGGGTGGGGGGTAGTCCCTGGATTGAATAACAGAATGGATTTTAAAAATTATTTGAAAAGACATGGAAATGTATTTATTAATTAATTTGATTGATTTGTTATTGTATATTTTCATTGTAGAGTACAATCCATCCTTTACAAACACATACAGGAACATGAGGGAAGCATAGTAGAACACACAACTCAAGAATTGTAACCTGTTATCTTTACCATTGGTTAGGAAGTTTATAAAAGCATTCTTTGTGGTTAATTATATTAGTCTCATGCTATTAAATGAAAAATTACAGATAAACAATGTTGATGTGTGCAGTGATGGTTATCAGATGCAAACTGTAGTCCTGAGTCAGTGTAGCAGGCTGTTGACATTAACTACAGTTCAAATCCAAATCTTCAGTGTTCCTGTTCTTACTCCGTAATTTCATGGATCCCCAGGGTGTTACAGGATGATAAACATCCCCTGCTGCATAGAGTGGCCTCCAATCGAAGAAAACACTATCCAGAGAAAGGCCAGGAAAAAGTGGGCAGATCCAAGGAGAAGAGAGGGACAGAAAGAGTGGTCACTGGAACCTCAGGAGCAGAGAGAGAGAGAGAGAGAGAAGAGGGGTGACAGGGATAGAAGGATATGGATTATTATGTATCCTTATTGTTGTATGAAAGTTAAGGACACTGTGCAGTTTGGACGCCGGCAAGACTTGCTATGGCAGCATAACTAAAAGGGAGAACCAGAAGGTAATGCAGACATGAGGGATCTCTCGGATAAGAGACGGCCTACTACACCACCGTCCACAAATCTGAGTGAATGTGTGAGAGTGAGGGGACGACAGCATACAAATATCCCAGTTCACCAAACACTCTATATCCATGTTCCCTCCAGATCTGCTCCTTTACCTAAGAAAAATCTACTGATAAGAGACTTGACTAAATAAATATCTTTTCAGCCTCGACTTGAACACTAACACTGTGTCTGAGTCCCAAACACTGATTAGAAGGCTGTTCCATAGCTGTGGGGCTTTTCAAGATACATTATATCAAATGCAGCTAGAATTAAACTTTCGGATTACATAGGATCTCTGGATGGTCTTTCTGTCAGTGTGTACAACAGTCAAAAACCTTGGTTTGATGATTGACTCTAGTTTTTTCTTTGAGGATCATGTGAATAACATTGCCAGAAAAGCCTGATTTCACCTTAGAAATATTGCTAAAATAAGCATTACAGGATGCAGAAAAAATAGTTAATGCTTGTGTTAAATCTAGATTAGACTACTAAATCCCTTTACTGTCTGGGTATTTTAATAAGTGCATAAATAAGCTTCAGTTTGTCCAGAATGCAGCAGCAAAGATTTCTTATCAGATCTAGAAAATATGAACACATCACTCCTGTTTTAATCAGTTTACCCAATCAAGCTCCCAATTAAATCTCGCATTGATTACAAAACACTACTACTGAGATATAAAGCACTGAATGCTCTCATGCCACAGTATCTGAGCGAAATCACTTCTATGCCTATCTAAGATCACCCATGCCTACTTTGATCAAAAGGTGCAGGCTATTTGTTGGTACCTCAAGTAATGAAGTCTTTAGCAAAGGGCAGAGCTTTGTAAGGGAGAGTGACTAGTGTTCTTGTCCCTTTTCTCTGCTCAGATCTGATCTCGCACAAGGTGGCAGAATGAGCTTTCCCAAGATATCTGAAGAGCTGAAGTACTTAATTTTTTTATCTTTGTATTGACTGTTCTTTTCTAATATCACATGCATCAAAATTTACCTTTTTATTTTTTTTACCCAGGACGCAATTCTTTTTTAGATATTATAGAATATGCACAAACTGTATACCCCAAAAAAATCAGCTTATGCCACATTCTAATGATGCCTAACCATTAATACACTGTTTAAAGAATAGTAATAATAAATTTTATTATTATTATTATTATTTTTTAATTATTATTATTCTTTTTCGACATTGAATTGTGTTTTTTTTTTTGACAGCAATTGTATATTGTTGTTCATAATAAAATAAAATAAAATACCCTATAAAAAACCCACATATTTGCCTTTTTGATTTTTTTTACTGTGGTTAAATGAGCAAATATACATTACACCGATTAAAATCAAGTGGAAAGATTCCCCAAAAGAGTAAAGGTCATTATAACAGCAAATCACACCCATATGAAAAAACACATATAGATATAATGGGAATGTGTTCAATTTGGGCCAAATAATGTATATTTATATAACATTACATCATATAACATTTTCAAACATTTTAAATATTACAATATTTCAAACACTTATATTTCAAACCACATTTATAAAATAATTGTTTATTTATCATTCCATCAATTTCGGTTTATTGCAAACAAAATACAGTCAACCCCCGATAATTTGCGGTTCAAAACTCGCGGCTCAGAAAATTTGCGGGTTCTCATTTGGGACTAACATCACTAACTAACTAATTAATAACATCAATGGGTTTGTCATGTGTTAGAAGTTTAACTGTTTTTTTCATGATTTTCATGAATCGGGGGGATTAGCTACACTGTTAAAAAATTTTCTGTTAAAAAACAGTAAAGAACTGGCAGCACGGTTGCCAGAAATTTACTGTAAAATTACCAGTGTCTTAGTGTTGGTGAAATTTACAGTTGGCTAGTGTTTTTGCAAATACAACATAACACTGTTTAAATTTACTCTTTAACAGAAGTAAATCAGCTTTAGAGTTATTTCAAAACATCTCTTCTTTATTAAACTGTCTTTGTATAAAACCTAAATGACATTAAAGAAAATAACACAGATTCTTATTTACAAAACATTTGTATGAAATAAAAACAATGGTCAACCAAAAGCCCAAAGCTTATTACATGCATGGAAATGCATCTAAGTGTAAAAAAAACATTTACTCTGGAAAGAGAGACAAAGTGAATGACAGAAAACACCCAAGTATATACAGTATTTTTGAGTGAATATGCATGTGTGTGATGTGTGTGTGGTCTGTGGTGTGTATTACTTTTATAAAGTCACACTTATAATCTATTATTTTTTTCTTTGATACTCCTACAGCCTTGTGCTCTTTTCCGGATTTATCCTGATTAACCGCCTGAAAAACAAATGTGTGTGTTTAGACCTAGTGGAGGGGAAATGATTACTCACAGAAAACATAAAGCAAAGTATATTCTTGTATAAAAAACAGTTTTTATTCCGGAAAGAAAACAAGCATCAGCACACAGATCTTTTGGGCAAAAAGTAAAACACATTAACACCGATAGATGAGAAAAGCAGCGGAAAACACCAGTCATTTTAGTGTGATACAAAGACAATGTGATTTCAGTGCAATGGAGTTTGAAAAATTAACTTTAAAGAAGGATTATCACATATTTTTCTGAATGAAACTCACCCGGTAACTGGGAATAATTCAACCCGAGTCTGAAATCCAGCTGCACAACAAAGTGGTGCATTTTGCGTATTAATCACTGAAAACGAGCAAATAGAAGAAAAAATATAGCTGCAAGCAGCGATGGCGGGCCCTCGCACGTTTGTGTATCGCTATACGGTGCCCCCCAGAAAACAATGCACGGTGGGCAAGTGCATCAAGTGGGTATACAGTATATCAGTGGACTATTTTATGTTGGTACTGACCCATTTGGGGACTGTAGGTAAAAGAAACCCAACATTTTATACAAACGGGGACGCTAGTGAGCCACTTAAGAGACACACCCTTGTCCGACCTTTTTGTCCACACTTAACAGCCGACAAATGTGATGTATGTGTTAAATTTCAAGATAATCTAAGCACGCCAAAAGCCTTAAATATGCCTGAAATAAAAGTAAAGTTTGAGGCATTGCCATGGAAACGGCGTTCGAGATATCAAAAATCCCTTTGCAATTTATAATCAACAATGTCTCGGCATCATGGTGATTACGTTTGGTGGCAATCGCATGAATATCCTGGGAGGAGTATTTAAAAGTTCACCACATGCAACTGTAAAAAAATCCACCTTTTGTGACTGACACACTTCCTGGCGCCTGTTGGTGGCGCTATGTCCAAGATTCACAATAGGCACATCGATGCGATCGGAATCATAGGCCGAACATACACACTGCGTGTCATCCGAATAAGAATTTTTTTGCTTTAGATATTAGACACTACCTGTTTCCCTGAATTCGCCATAAATTTGTCGCCTCGCCACGGCAGCACCGTTCAAAATATCAAAAGTCCCTTAGCAATTTAGCAAGTGCAATGTCTCGGCATCATGTTTCCCACGTTTGATGGAAATCGCATGAATTCTTTAGGAGAAGTATTTAAAAGTTCACCGCATGCACTTATAAAATAACCCAACATGGCCGACTTCCGGTTGGGCGGGGCTAATAGGTTTGATTGTAAAAGTTGTTCTGGTCTATGAGATCTATATGCATACCAACTCTCGTACATGTGCGTACATGTTTGCCCGATCTGTGCACCGATATTTGTTTTTGCATTTCAGGGGGCGCTACAGAGCCCTACTGCCATGCCTATGTTCCAGTCTTTGACCGGTCCTAATGGCAGACGACTTTGACGTCTGTGCCAAATCTCCGGTGTTTTCAAGCATGTTAAGGCACACAAAGTGCATGCCAAGTGCTTAAATATGCCTGAAATAATAGTAAAGTTTGACGCGTTGCCATGGGAACAGCGTTCGAGATATCAAAAATTCCCTCACAATTTATTATCTACAATGTCTCAGCATCATGTTGACCACGTTTGGTGTCAATCGCATAAATATCCTGGGGGGAGTATTTAAAAGTTCACCACATGCAACTGTCAAAAAATCCACCTTTTGTGACTGACACACTTCGTGGCACCTGTTGGTGGCGCTATGTCCGAGATTCACAATAGACACATTGTTGTGAAATTTACAGTTGGCTAGTGTTTTTGCAAATACAACATAACACTGTTTAAATTTACTCTTTAACAGAAGTAAATCAGCTTTAGAGTTATTTCAAAACATCTCTTCTTTATTAAACTGTCTTTGTATAAAACCTAAATGACATTAAAGAAAATAACACAGATTCTTATTTACAAAACATTTGTATGAAATAAAAACAATGGTCAACCAAAAGCCCAAAGCTTATTACATGCATGGAAATGCATCTAAGTGTAAAAAAAACATTTACTCTGGAAAGAGAGACAAAGTGAATGACAGAAAACACCCAAGTATATACAGTATTTTTGAGTGAATATGCATGTGTGTGATGTGTGTGTGGAATTCTTTAGGAGAAGTATTTAAAAGTTCACCGCATGCACTTATAAAATAACCCAACATGGCCGACTTCCGTAAAGTTTGACGCGTTGCCATGGGAACAGCGTTCGAGATATCAAAAATTCCCTCACAATTTATTATCTACAATGTCTCAGCATCATGTTGACCACGTTTGGTGTCAATCGCATAAATATCCTGGGGGGAGTATTTAAAAGTTCACCACATGCAACTGTCAAAAAATCCACCTTTTGTGACTGACACACTTCGTGGCACCTGTTGGTGGCGCTATGTCCGAGATTCACAATAGACACATTGTTGTGATCGGGATCCTTGGCTGAACATAGACACCGCGTGTCGTCAGAATAAAAAATTTTTTGCTTTAGATATTAAACACTTCCTGTTCTCCAAATTCGCCATAAATTTGTCGCCTCGCCATGGCAGCACCGTTCGAGATATAAAAAATCCCTTCGCAATTTAGCAAGTGCAATGTCTCGGCATCATGTTCGCCATGTTTGATGTCAATCGCATAAATTCCCTAGGAGGAGTATTTAAAAGTTCACCACATGCACTTATAAAACAAACCAAAATGGCTGACTTCCTGTTGGGCGTAGCTCATAGTTTAGAGGGCGAAAGTTGTTTGGGTCAATTAGGTCTATATGCGTACCAACTCTCGTACATGTGCGAACATAATTGCCCGATCTGTGCACGAATGTTTGTTTTTTAATTACAGGGGGCGCTACAGAGCCCCCCTGCCACGCCTGTATACCAGCCTTTGTACAGCCCTAGTGACAAAGGACTCTGACGTGTGTGCCAAATTTCAAGAGTTTTCGAGTATGTTAAGGGACCCCAAATGGCCAATGTGTGTAAAAAAAAAAAAAAAAAAAAAAATATAGCTGCAAGCAGCGATGGCGGGCCCTCGCACATTTGTGTATCGCTATACGGTGCCCCCCAGAAAACAATGCACGGGGTGCAAGTGCATCAAGTGGGTAAATATCAGTGGACTATTTTATGTTGTTACTGACCCATTTGGGGACTGTAAGTAAAAGAAACCCCACATTTTAGACAAACAGGGGCGCTAGTGGGCCACTTAAGAGACACACCCTTGTCCGACAATTTTTGGACACACTTAACAGCCGACAAATGTGATGTATGTGTCAAATTTCAAGTTAATTTAAGCATGCCACAAGCCTTAAATATGCCTGAAATAAAATGTAAGTTTGACGCGTTGCCATGAGAACAGCGTTCGAGATATCAAAAATCACTTTGCAAATTATCATCTACAATGTCTCGCCATCGCATGAATATCCTAGGAGGAGTATTTAAAAGTTCACCACATGCAACTGTCAAAAAATCCACCTTTTGTGACTGACACACTTCCTGGCGCCTGTTGGTGGCGCTATGTCCAAGATTCACAATAGGCACATCGATGCGATCGGAATCCTTGGCCGTACATAAGGGACCCCAAATGGCCAATGTGTGTAAAAAAAAAAAAAAAATAAATAAATAAATAAATAAATAAATAAATAAATATAGCTGCAAGCAGCGATGGTGGGCCCTCGCACATTTGTGTATCGCTATACGGTGCCCCCCAGAAAACAATGCACGGTGTGCAAGTGCATCAAGTGGGTAAATATCAGTGGACTATTTTATGTTGTTACTGACCCATTTGGGGACTGTAAGTAAAAGAAACCCCACATTTTAGACAAACAGGGCGCTTAGTGGGCCACTTAAGAGACACACCCTTGTCCGACCTTTTTGGACACACTTAACAGCCGACAAATGTGATGTATGTGTCAAATTTCAAGTTAATCTAATCACGCTAAAAGCCTTAAATATGCCTGAAATAAAATGTAAGTTTGACGTTGCCATGAGAACAGCGTCGAGATATCAAAAATCACTTTGCAAATTATCATCTACAGTGTCTCGCCATCATTTTGATTATGTTTGGTGGCAATCGCATGAATATCCTAGGAGGAGTATTTAAAAGTTAACCACATGCAACTGTCAAAAAATCCACCTTTTGTGACTGACACACTTCCTGGCGCCTGTTGGTGGCGCTATGTCCAAGATTCACAATAGGCACATTGATGCGATCGGAATCCTTGGCGGACATACACACTGCGTGTCATCCGAATAAGACATTTTTGCTTTAGATATTAGACACTTCCTGTTTCTCTGAATTCGCCATAAATTTGTCGCCGCCATGGCAGCAGCGTTCGAGATATCAAAATCCCTTCTACAATGTCTCGCCATCGCATGAATATCCTAGGAGGAGTATTTAAAAGTTCACCACATGCAACTGTCAAAAATCCACCTTTGTGACTGACACACTTCCTGGCGCCTGTTGGTGGCGCTATGTCCAAGATTCACAATAGGCACATCAATGCGATCGGAATCCTTGGCGGACATACACACTGCGTGTCATCCGAATAAGACATTTTTTTGCTTTAGATATTAAACACTTCCTGTTCTCCGAATTCGCCATAAATTTGTCGCCTCGCCATGGCAGCAGCGTTCGAGATATCAAAATCCCTTCTACAATGTCTCGCCATCATTTTGATTATGTTTGGTGGCAATCGCATGAATTCCCTAGGAGGAGTATTTAAAAGTTCACCACATGCACTTATGAAACCATCCAAAATGTCCGACTTCCTGTTGGGCGGAGCTAATAGGTTTAATTGTGAAAGTTGTTCGGGTCGATGAGATCTATATGCATACCAACTCTCTTACATGTGTGTACATGTTTGTCCCATCTGTGCACCGATATTTGTTTTTGCATTACAGGGGGCGCTACAGAGCCCTATTGCCACGCCTATGTTCCAGCCTTGAACGGTCCTAATGGCAGACGACTTTGGCGTCTGTGCCAAATCTCCGGTGTTTTCGAGCATGTTAAGGCACACAAAGTGCATGCCAAATGCTTAAATATGCCTGAAATAAAAGTAAAGTTTGAGGCGTTGCCATGGGAACGGTGTTCGAGATATCAAAAATCCCTTCTACAATGTCTCGGCATCATGTTGACCACGTTTGGTGTCAATCGCATAAATATCCTGGAAGGAGTATTTAAAAGTTCACCACATGCAACTGTCAAAAAATCCACCTTTTGTGACTGACACACTTCCTGGCGCCTGTTGGTGGCGCTATGTCCGAGATTCACAATAGGCACATCAATGCGATCGGAATCCTTGGCCGAACATACACACTGCGTGTCGTCCGAATAAGACATTTTTTGCTTTAGATATTAAACACTTCCTGTTCTCCGAATTCGCCATAAATTTGTCGCCTCGCCATGGCAGCAGCGTTCGAGATATCAAAAATCCCTTCGCAATTTAGCAAGTCCAATGTCTCGGCATCATGTTCGCCACGTTTGATGTCATTCGCATAAATTCCCTAGGAGGAGTATTTAAAAGTTCACCGCATGCACTTATAAAACAAACCAAAATGGCTGACTTCCTGTTGGGCGTAGCTCATAGTTTAGAGGGCGAAAGTTGTTCGGCTCGATGAGGTCTATATGCGTACCAACTCTCGTACATGTGCGAACATAATTGCCCGATCTGTGCACGAATGTTTGTTTTTTAATTACAGGGGGCGCTACAGAGCCCCCCTGCCACGCCTGTATACCAGCCTTTTTAAGGCCCTAGTGACAAAGGACTCTGACGTGTGTGCCAAATTTCAAGAGTTTTCGAGTATGTTAAGGGACCTCTAATGACCAATGTGTGTAAAAAAAAAAAAAAAAAAAAATAATAATAAATTCTAAGGAAACCAATAGGGCTTCGCACCTCTGGTGCAGGCCATTCTGGCCTGCTCCTCGGTGCTCGGGCCCTAATTAACTTCCAATATCCACCATACATGTTAGCTGCCATAGCAAATGTAAAGAATTTTGTCGTGCAAACAAACCGGAACTCACCTGTTAATGTTATGAAGACGGATAAAAGTCCCCCCGTGCTCACTGCAGTTTACAAAAATACTGTATAGTAATGTTTTATTTTCTCTGAGTAATAAATACAGCAAAACGCCGTTATATTGTGTTAACATCATTTTACAACAACAATAAAACAGTAATGTACTGCTTTTTAACATAACATTATTATCCTGTTGAAATTCTGCCGTAAATTAACAGCAATTTCTAACAGTGTACCCTTGATGTATCTGAATCTATAACAAGATAGCTTTATAGCTATAACGTAAGGTGGTTTATGTGAGATGACCACACTGATAAATCAAGATTGGTAGGTGTTAAATAATCTAGTGTAAGAACAGTGGGGGTGGATGTGGCAAGTGTAATGCTGTCACACTAGATTATTGAAATTACGATGACTTAATGGTACTAATCAGAGGTGGGAAGTAATGAAGTACAAATACTTTGTTACTGTACTTAACTGGATTTTTCTGGTATCAGTACTTTACTTCACTATTTATTTTTCGGACAACTTTTTACTTTCACTCATTAGATTTTTACACAAATATCTGTATTTCTACTTCTTACATTTTCAAATCATCCTCGTTGCTTTTAGTATTATTTCTTCTACACACACACACAAACACACAAAAGTATTGGGACACCTGCCCTTTCCTGTTCTCTGTGTTTTTTTCCAAACTTTTTCCACAAATCTGGAAGCACTCAAGATGTACAAGACGTCTTTAGACGCACTATAATACAATTTTGCATTCACTTGAACTTGGAAACCCAAACCTGTTTCAGCATGGCAATGCCCCTGTGCACAAAGTGAGCTCCTTAAAGATATGAATTACATGCTTTGGAGAGAAAGATCTTGAGTGACCTGCTATAGAGCTCTGATCTCATCCCTATTGAACACCTTTGGGAATAACTTGAGTAAAAAACTGTAGTCAGTACTTTTAACTTTTATGGGAGTCTTTTAAAACATGAGTATCTGTACTTCTACTTAAGGAAACGATGTGTATACTTTTTCCACCTCTGGTACTAATGTATGGGTTTTTTTATTTTTATTTTTAAATTTGTATTAGGAGAGATTGCATGAGTGAAGTGGTTACAAGCATAATATGAAGTACAATACAGAATCCAAGAAGGCGAAAGTAAACCACATGACAGCTGCATCATATGCACTGGCGATCAAAATTAGATAACAATTTATAAACAATTGAACAATTCTGAAATAATGCCATCTTCACTGATTAACAGTTGAGGGAGTTTTTGTCCTGTCTATACCATGCTACCAGAACACCTTTTTTTCACAAATTAACTAAAGCATTTAAAAAAAAACATTATTTTGCAGAAAACACACTGATTAAAATTAGAGAACACTTTTAGATACCTCCCAGTTATTGGTGTTAATCTGGTACCTGGTGCTAATTTCCTTGATTATCTGTTAAACCCCTATTTAACTGGCAGCCTAACTTCCAGTTTCACTGACTCTGCAAGATGGTGGGCCGTTCTAAAGTGACTGAAAGGCTCCGGCAGCATGTTGTCCAGATGAAGGCCAAAAGGATGACCCTATCAGCCATAGTAAGACAAGTTGGTCGTTCCAAATCTGTGATTTCAAGAATATTGAATCTTTACAACATCACAAACTCATTCAAGTCCTCCAAGAAGGCTGGTCGTCCACAGAAGACAAATACAAGAGAGGACGGGATACTGCGGAGGATCTCAATGGGCAATCGTTTCCACACTGCAGCTGGAATTGCTCACCAGTTCAGCACTGAACAGGTTAAGGATCTGTCTTGTCATACAGTGTCTCGACGTTTAAGGGCATTTGGACTGAAAGCCCACTCTGCAGTGACCAAACCTCTCATTAGCAGAAAGAATCAAAAGGCTAGACTAAGCTTTGCTGAGGAGCATGTTGTGTGGACAGAGGAGAACTGGTCCAAAGTTCACTTCTGTGATGAAAGCAAGTTTAATTTATTTGGGTCTAAAGGGAAACATTATGTTCGGCGACAAACTGGAGAAAGACTGAACCCAAAGTGTGTAAAGAAGTCAGTGAAAAGTGGAGGAGGAATGGCTTGGGGCATGTTTTCTGCAGCAGGAGTTGGGCCTCTTATACAGCTACATGGCAGAGTGAATGCAAATGTTTATCAGAACCTTCTTCAAAAACATATGGTTCTTTCTCTGCGTTCATCACCCAATCAGCCCACAGTGTTCATGCAGGACAACGCTGTCACACAGCAAAACGGGTAAAGCAGTTCCTTGAAACTGAAAACATTGAAATAATGACATGGCCTGCCCAGAGTCCTGATCTCAACCCAATAGAGAACCTCTGGAAAATCCTTGGTGACAAAGTTATGGCCAAGAAACCCACTACAGTCACCGAACTGTGGAGGAGACTGGAAGAAGAGTGGACCAAAATCACACCAGAGCAGTGTGAGAGACTAGTGCTGTCCTGTGGCCGCAGATGTGCCGAAGTCATTCAGAGCAGAGGCCTATACACTTCCTACTAATTGCTGACTGTTGTAACCTTCAGAAAATTTTGTTGTAATCTTTTTCCATGCTACAGTCATTGTTGTTATCTAATTTTGATCAGTGTGTTTTCTGCAAAAGAATGTTTTTTTTTTAAATGCCTTAGTTAATTTGTGGAAAAGGTGTTCTGGTAGCATGGTATAGACAGGACAAAAACTCCTTCAACTGTTGAGCAGTGAAGATGACATTATTTCAGCATGGTTCAAATGTATACAGTATATATATATATATATATATATATATATATATATATATATATATATATATATATATACACACACATATACACACAGTGTTGGGGTAACGCGTTACAAGTAACGTGCGTAATAATATAATAAAGTTACGTAATAATATTACTTTTCTGGAGTAACGAGTAAAGTAGCGCGTTACTTTATAAATTTACACAATAATATCTGAGTTACTTTTAAAAAAAAGTAATGCAAGTTACTTTTCAGTTAAATTATTTTCCATAAAAAAATAAAAATTACTGAATTAAAATGAAGGTAGTCACGTAGAATCGCGCACTCATACGTGCGAGCCGCGGGAACAGAAGCTGGTCAGAAGTGGAGATGGCAGACCAGAGAATTACATTACTGTGATGGAAGTATTTTTATTATTTTGAAATAGTGGAGGAAAAGGAGAAAGGAATAATGGTTAAGTGTAGATTATGTGTTGGTGAAAAGCTCTTGTCAACTGTCGACTAGGAACACCAAACTTGTAGAACCACTCATTAACCAATACCTTTGCCACCGTAGATGCTCTCTGATCACGAGTCGGCACCGCCTGGGTGTATTTGGAAAACACATC
Organism: Silurus meridionalis; assembly: GCF_014805685.1. NCBI lineage: Eukaryota > Metazoa > Chordata > Actinopteri > Siluriformes > Siluridae > Silurus > Silurus meridionalis. Next base: position 12,180,206 of record NC_060894.1, read on the forward strand.
AGTCAGGACAAGGACATTCTCCATTCCATTCTGTGAGGGCTCAATTAATGTGAAATCAATAGCCAAAATTTGGTTAGGCCTTGAAGCTAACAAATGGCCCATATAGGTCTGGACACGGAGAAAGACATCCTTAGCAACAGCACAGCGTTCACATTGTTGGCACCATCGCTTAATGTCAGAAGACATACCTGGCCAAAAACATCTTTGTCAGACCAGCTCTATTGTACGTTCCACTTCCTGATGACCATGTTCATCATGAAGCTGTTGCATCACTACAGTCTTTAAAGATGCTGGGAGCAAAAGCTGAAGAAAGGCCTCACCACCCTGGGAATGGTGGCACTGGCGATACAATACGCCATCCTTCATCCTTAGCCGTTTCCACTGTTTCAGTAGTCTACCTGTATCCGTGCACAACCCCTGCCACTCTTCACTTGAAGGATATTTCCCCCTTCCCCACAACTGTAGCAACACTCCCAACTCTGCATCTGCTTCCTGCAGCCCACGCAAATCTGCAGAAGTATGACCAGGAAAAGCTGTAATAGATGCTTGTACACATTCATTCTGCGGTCTGATGGAAGCAACCTGTTGAAGAGGCTCGGGTAGAGAACTTCCTGGAATCATACCTTCCAGTACAGGCCCAGCAGGGTGCTGTTGTGATAGTGCATCAGCATTGCGATTGCTACGTCCAGAACGATACTTGATGCTGAAATCAAAAGCGGCAAGTTGAGCAGCCCACCTCTGCTCTAAAGCACCTAATTTTGCAGTATTAAGGGTTATTGTCGGTGTATACCACACACTTATGTCCAAGTAAATACTCACGGAATTTCTCACTCATTGCCCATTTCAGGGCCAAGAATTCCAGCTTCATGGAACTATAATTCGACATATTCCTCTCTGATGGTCTTAATCCTCGACTCGCATATGCAACTGGTCGAACTCTGCCTCCCTGTTCCTGAGACAGGACTGCTCCCAATCCACTGTAACTTGCATCCACTTCTAAAATGAATGGCAATGAGAAGTCTGCATAGGCCAAAAGAGGGGCACTCACCAACTGCTGCTTCAAAGTATCAAAACTTCGTTGACACTCCTCTGTCCAAGCCTCCTTGAAAGACCGGGCTGTATTCTTTCTCTTGGCCCTGGTCAGGTAAGCTACTAGACGATGAAGTGGGGCAGCCAGCTAAGCAAAACCCTCCACAAACCTTCTGTAATAACTAGCAAAACCCAAAAAGAACCGAAGTTCTGAGACATGCTGAGGAGACTGCCAATTAGCAACTGCCTCAATTTTCTTGGGGTCAGTCGCCACCCCCTGGTCAGAAATCAAGTGCCCCAATTAACCCACCTCGGGCCGGAAGAACGAACACTTCTCCAGTTTGGCCTTTAAGCCTTCTTGTTGTAAACGCTTCAGGACCACCTCTAGTCGTTGCAAATGCTCAGACACTGTGGAAGAGAACACTATAACATCATCCAGATAGAGTAACAGTGATTGGAAATGTTGCGAACCAAACATGCGTTCCATCAATCTCTGAAATGTGCTAGGTGCATTACACAGGCCGAAGGCCATCCGGTTTCATTCATATAGCCCAAAAGGTGTACAGAAGGCAGTTTTCATCTTATCCTTCTCGGCCACTGGGACCTGATTGTAGCCGCTCTTTCTGGATCTTCCCAGTCTTCTCTAGGCCTAAATTTTATTTCCTTCCTAGCTTCCCCTTCTAAATAATCATACAAAAAGTGTGCTTTATCAATAGTGGATAAGTGGCGAACGCGCATACTAGTCTTCACGTCCTCTAACCAATCAGTCAAAGAAATCCTGGTGCGGCCTCTAAAAACTAGGGACACGATAAATCAATAAATAATAAATCAGCATCTCCTCCTCCATAGTGACAGCCTAATTAGAAAGAAAGGAGAGGAAAATGCACAAAACAAGAAACTAATGCGCTAGCTGCTGTTTCAAGATCAAAACAAATTAATATCAAACACCAAAATTAATATCACACAAAAAAAATAAAGAGTCACGTCTCTGCTTTACACACCCAATGACATCCTGCGGCCTACGCCAAGATTGTAACCTTTGGTTAAAAGGTATTAAAAATAAAAAGGAACCGACTACGCCACCTGGGTTATTTATTCACCCAGGAAAATAGATTAAACCCAAAAGAATAATTAAACCAAAAAAAGTAAAAAAAATATAAAGGACCCTGCTGGTTCGGATGGGATTAAAGACAGAGACGTGACTTTCCAAAAATAGTACATATGCAACATTATGCAATGTTGCATATATGGTAATGGAGACAGAAATATAGAAAACTTTTGCCGACTTTCCACCACTGCAGCTCTATGGACTGCTCAGAATAAAAGTTTTCCGTGGGAGACACATGTACGCTGCCATCGCAGTGGAGATAGAGAGCAAATTCACAGCTCATTTGCTCTTTGTGGGAAGATAAACTGCCACGGTCACTGATAATAGCGCAAACTTTGTAAAAGCATTCAGAATGTTTCAAGCTGATGATAAAACAGAAAATAATGTAGACGAGGACGAGGTCATATTTACGGAATTGCAAGATGTTTTACGTGATGACAGTGAAAGGTATGTTCTCCCTCCACATCACTGGTGTGCAGCCCACACCGTTAACCTTTTATACACGAACGATAGTTACATTGCTGACGGTGAAGGCAGATTGCAAAACAGTGTACAGAAGTGCGACTGGAAAGTGTTCAGCCTTGTGGTCAAAATTTTGTCGATCATCCTATTGTTCTCTAAGAAGTTATTAAGCATTGTAAATGTCTTTTGCCCTAATATAACTTATTTCTTAATGGCAATTATCTATATTACACCTGTTACACCTGTAAGGCGTGAAAGAGATACAAGTAACGCAAAAGTAACGCAAAAGTAATATAACGCATTACTTTCCATAAAAAGTAACTAAGTAACGTATATTGTATAACGTAATATTGTAATGCATTACTTAACATTGCCCAACACTGTGTGTGTATATATATATATATATATATATATATATATATATATATATATATATATATATATACAGAGTGAGGAAAATAAGTATTTGAACACCCTGCTATTTTGCAAGTTCTCCCACTTAGAAATCATGGAGGGGTCTGAAATTGTCATCGTAGGTGCATGTCCACTGTGAGAGACATAATCTAAAAAAAAAAAATCCAGAAATCACAATGTATGATTTTTTAACTATTTATTTGTATGATACAGCTGCAAATAAGTATTTGAACACCTGAGAAAGTCAATGTTAATATTTGCATATATTGTTAATATACAGAGGTCAAACGTTTCCTGTAGTTTTTCACCAGGTTTGCACACACTGCAGGAGGGATTTTGGCCCACTCCTCAGGTTTCTGGCCTGTCGCTGAGAAACACGGAGTTTGAGGTCCCTCCAAAGATTCTCTATTGGGTTTAGGTCTGGAGACTGGCTAGGCCACACCAGAACCTTGATATGCTTCTTACAGAGCCACTCCTTGGTTATCCTGGCTGTGTGCTTCGGGTCATTGTCATGTTGGAAGACCCAGCCTCGACCCATCTTCAATGCTCTAACTGAGGGAAGGAGGTTGTTCCCCAAAATCTCACAATACATGGCCCCGGTCATCCTCTCCTTAATACAGTGCAGTTGCCCTGTCCCATGTGCAGAAAAACACCCCCAAAGCATGATGCTACCACCCCCATGCTTCACAGTAGGGATGGTGTTCTTGGGATGGTACTCATCATTCTTCCTTCTCCAAACACGTTTAGTGGAATTATGACCCAAAAGTTCTATTTTGGTCTCATCTGACCACATGACTTTTTCCCATGACTCCTCTGGATCATCCAAATGGTCATTGGCAAACTTAAGACGTGCCTGGACATGTGCTGGTTTAAGCAGGGGAACCTTCCGTGCCATGCATGATTTCAAACCATGACGTCTTAGTGTATTACCAACAGTAACCTTGGAAATGGTGGTCCCAGCTCTTTTCAGGTCATTGACCAGCTCCTCCCGTGTAGTTCTGGGCTGATTTCTCACCTTCCTTAGGATCACTGAGACCCCACGAGGTGAGCTCTTGCATGGAGCCCCAGTCCGAGAGGAGATTGACAGTCATGTTTAGCTTCCTGCATTTTCTAATGATTGCTCCAACAGTGGACCTTTTTTCACCAAGCTGCTTGGCAATCTCCCCGTAGCCCTTTCCAGCCTTGTGGAGGTGTACAATTTTGTCTCTAGTGTCTTTGGACCGCTCTTTGGTCTTGGCCATGTTAGCAGTTGGATTCTTACTGATTGTATAGGGTGGACAGGTGTCTTTATGCAGCTAACGACCTCAAACAGGTGCATCTAATTTAGGATAATAAATGTAGTGGAGGTGGATATTTTAAAGGCAGACTAACAGGTCTTTGAGGGTCAGAATTCTAGCTGATAGACACGTGTTCAAATACTTATTTGCAGCTGTATCATACAAATAAATAGTTTAAAAATCATATATTGTGATTTCTGGATTTTTGTTTTAGATTATGTCTCTCACAGTGGACATGCACCTACAATGACAATTTCAGACCCCTCTATGATTTCTAAGTGGGAGAACTTGCAAAATAGCAGGGTGTTTAAATACTTATTTTCCTCACTGTATATATGGGTGATTCTTAGACTATGGGTACTTTTAGGTTCTTTGATCATATTTTAAAAAGTACATATCATTTTTGACAAATTCTTTTTTCTTTGTCAAACTATCAATAAAAACACCTTTTAAAAAATTTACTACCTTTCTATTATGATTTTTTCATACTTTCCAACCTCCTTATAGGTGCCAAAATCACTGTTTTCTCCTTGTCGCACACCCAGACTTTTAAACTTCAACAATGAAAATACAGTTTAAAAATATGACTGATCTGGTAACTATTAATGTACCTGAATTAAACACTAGTAAAATATTTAAAATACATTATAGTAATTAATCTGAGACTAATGTAAATATTACTTTTATACAAAATATAGCTGTCACACAGTATTGGTGTCATTTCCACCACAATGCTGTTACGTCCCTTTAAAAAGTTTGTGTGAAAGATTGTTTAGGTTTTTTCTATGGAAACATATAGGGACATCAGAGCACATGATGGACTTGGAGGGAATTTTACATTTTCATCAACAACAAATGAAGTAAAATCAAGGTAAATATTGCTAGACCAGCTAATATATTTATTCTACGTCATTTCCAAACATGCTGTATCTTCAAGGGTGTTTTTAAAAAGCTAAAAATTTTAAGTTAAATAAGAGTATTTTGCATACATCACATGCTAAGTATTAATTCAAAGCTAATCAGTGAAGCTATCTTCCATTTTTTCACAAAAAACTACAGAAATGTCATTTCCACCACAGTCATTTCCACCACACTGCCCTCTGTGGTGGAAAAGACAGCATGTGGTGGAAATGACATTTATGGTTAAAAAGTACAATTGATATGGATTGTGAGAGTAAATTTGTGTAACTTTTTATATTATAATATTACAATACTTTTTATATTTATAATATAATATTTTATTTCTGAATTATATGACTTTTATATTATTTGATTTCTTTTTTATTTATTTTTAAGATGCCTCTGCAAGACACATGCCAATCTGCAGAGTATGGCAGACAAGCTGCTTTATCATAAAGTCATTAAAAGCAGCAACATTGAAGATCTGATTGTATCCCTGTGCTGTTCGCCAAACTATACCAAGCAATGTATGTACAGGGAATGTACCGTTTGTGAAGCCAAATAATTGGAAAATTTCAACCTTTGACCCTGGGACCCAAACATTTTGGTATGAGTGGAAGGGAAAAGCTGAGGAGAGACTGAAGAAAAAGAAAGATGGTAGTGAAGAAAAATTCACAGTCCATTTAACAGTTAAAGAGAAGGTTACAGGTACTTTGCATACTTTGCTTGAGGACTTTCGCTTAGGACTAAAAGAAAACATGGCAAACATGTCTATAACATCAGACACCAATATGCTGCTCTTCGTGGTTTAAAAGAGAATCTGAGTGAACATGACGTTGTCCTCTATATTGACTTTGCAGAGAATTTTTTTCTGCAAGTACTGCAGCGAAATGCAAGCTGTACATTTTGGTGATTCGCAAAACAGGCCTCACTTCACACTGGTGTGGCCTACACCAAAAACAGTGTGATTTCATTCTGCTCAATCAGCTCCTCTTTTCGTCATGACCCCTGTGCTATTTGGGCACATCTATCAAAAGTCCTCACTTTCCTGAAGGATCAATACCCCACTGCTTCAGTGCTACATGTGGTCAGTGATGGGCCGACCACCCAATACCCCTCCAAAATAATTTCTACTTCTTCACCAACATTCCATTTCAGATGGGCTGGAAGAAACTCATTTGGAACTTTCTGGAGACTGGCCATGGAAAAGGCCCTGCTGATGGGATAGCAGCAGCAGTGTAAAGAAGAGCTGATGACATCATAGCTAGAGGGAAGGACATACCAAATGCTCGGGTGCTCTTTGAGGAGCTTCAACAGCAAAAGTCTGCCACAGAGCTCTTCTATGTTGAGCCAGAGGAAATTGAGTGTATGGACATTCATGTGCCATACGAGCTACAAACAATCCGTGGCACAATGAAGATTCATCAGGTAATGGTTGACAGTCCACAGTCGTCTCAAACAATAATTTTACATGAACTAAGTTCATGCCTTAACAGTTTTTCCTCTCCTTTCAGATAACATTCTGCTAGCCCAAGCCAAATGTCATGGAGAATCCTCAGTTGCTTTTGCTCTGCACCTCATGACTGCAAATGTTTCAATCCAGAAACAGTCATGTTCCAGCATTGGGACGAAGCTTCTCCTCAACCAGTACATCGCATCCTGACACACCTCAAATAGGTCTGTGGCATATTGTGGACTTGAACGAGGGACACGTTGGTCAGTGGTTTGCTGTGAAGTATGATGGAGATATTTATCCTGGCATCATTCAATTCAAATCAATTCATTATTATTTGTATAGCGCTTTTAACAATGAACATTGTCTCAAAGCAGCATTGTCTCAAAATTTTCCATATTCCACATCTCTGTTTAAATGTTTCAGTTTAAGGTGTTCTTTACAGTTACTCTTTACAGAAGATGATTGTTTATTTAAGAGACCAATAAGAACATTTCAGAACATTAACCTCATAATTATCTCACATTGTTGAATGTTTTATGCATCTTTTATTACTTGTATTTTCCCTGGCCATCAGTTGTGTCAGTTCTTTACAGTATGCACTGTAACTGTTCATCTGTGAGACAAATCAGTGTTATACATCAACAACACCTGTTTTAGTGTAGTGCTGAGTTTGTTTAATGACTGTTATGAGTTTAAGTATTTTTCTAATAAATATATCTACTGTTTCTCTACATTCATGTTACATTCATTGTCATTTCCACCACCACACACATTTTTTTAAAATATTTAAAAAGTTCTCCTCACACATTAAATATTTATTCACAATTTATGATATTGTGCTCTACTTAGTATAAATATTCAAGTTATTTATTTTCAAATAAACTCTTACCCAATCTAATATTAAATTTCAGAGTGTGACAGGTGTACAGTTCAGCATTTGGTCCTTAGGGCAGTTAATTTATCTCATTAACAAATATATAATTAATGTACATTGTGGAAAAACTGGTAAAACTAGTTACAAAAATGATCTTAGACAATTCTTGAGTGGCATAAGTTATTCTATTTTTTAATAACAGCTGTATATTGAGATGTGGTGGAAATGACATTTGTTCATTGCAGGTCGGAAAAAATGTAAAATATTAACAGTTTCTCTTGTAATCCATGTTTGTCCTCTAACAGACCTTAAAACTAGATAAATTATTTAAACTTATGGGAATGTGTTACCTAACTTTTGATCAAGTTTTTTTTGTTCAACTTCACAAGGCTAAAAGTGCACCTAGTTGAAGAAACGCCCATATATATATATATATATATATATATATATATATATATATATATATATATATATATATATATATATGCCCCTGTGGGAGAGCGTATGCATGTGGGAAGAAGGAACGCCACAACAGGTCAGGTGCAATGGCTTCACAGTAACTTTTATTTGGGAGTTTAATTCTAGTATATGCACGTCTCTGGCACACCCACACACATGCTCTCCTCCTTTTATGCACCCTCCGATCACTGAAAAAGAGAGAACATTTATTAGGTCTCATTAACTTCAGGTGAGGCAATCCCCAACCTATCTGCTCCTGGCCCCGCCCTCCATTCACAAACCGATGCTCGGCCCCGCCCCCGCTGCCACAGCCCCAAAGCATAATCTTTAGAAGAGAACGAAGTTGCTATTTATGGTGTATGTGGCCTGCTGATGTCAAAACTATGGATATGCAAACATTTCTTTTTACAGTTTTTGCTGTTTTTAGTTTGCTAAATCTGTTCTCAAAGAACAGCCAATAGTTTTTTACTTTAGTTTTTTAATTAAGAATCACAAAAGTTTGTGTAATGTTGGTTGTAAAAACTTTAGAGAGCCCTTAGATTTTGCAGTCTGCTTAGATTTGTTTAGATGATCTATGCCAACTGTGCAACATAAGGGGAAGTGATAATACTGTGTAAGGAGTTACCATCATTTAAATTATTTAAATGATGTATATTAATATAATTAACTGCTGCATCTGTTGTCTCCGCAATTTGTGTCCAGCTGCCATCAAAACTGCAATTTCTTTGTTCTGCCAGCTATAATTATTAAAATTCAAATCTATTAGAATATCCTCTTTCTTTGATTAATTACTATATTTTAGAAAATAAATGCAAATAGCATTTATTACAAAACATAGCTACTGAGTTGGAAATTCACTGTGCTTTAAAATAAATATAACCAAATAAATTTTGGCATATCTTTAAAACACAACATTGGCATTTTCAAAACACAATCAAATTACCCCCACATGCACTCAAAAGCCATGGTGGAAAAAGACATTATTATTGTTTGTGGTTCTTGGGTCAAAGGTAAGTCTTTCTCACTTTAAATAGTCAGTGAATCAGGAAGTCTGTCTTTAACTTTTCCATTTCTTTCCTGTCCTCCATGGCATGGCCTACATTTAATGCTAAAATATTCTAATACATGTCTTGGCTCACAGTTTTTTTTAGTGCATTGTCACATACCCAGGTTCCTAAAGGCCCGGAAATAAACATAAGTTGAGTTGGTATGGAAAAACCTAACTGAATTCAGACCTACCTCTTTAAAGGCCAACAATGAGCTTGGCCTTATCGTCCAACATCAGTGTCTGTACTCAATAATGTTCTTGTGGAAAAAAAGTAAATGGCCACAGGCATGTTCCAGGATTTGGGAAAAAAACCTTCACAGAATAGTGGAACTTGCAAGGAAAGGGGTAGACAATAGTGCTTTTCATTGCATGAGCAAGGCATTGCAGGGGTTACATTAGTGGTGGTAATAGGGATGTTTATATTGGTATCCATCCTGAATGTCTTATTTTCCAGAGGTAAACGTACAGGTATAGCAGTTTAAATCTGTAACAAAGAAGAGTAAAAAACAATTTAAATGATTGTAACATAAACTGCAACATAACAGAATTGACAAAAGTAAAGGGGCTAAATTTGGCAATTTCCTACAGTTGTGAAAATATTACAGTTGTGAAAGTATATTTATTAAGTCATCCCTTTCGGTTGGTGTGGCTCATTTCATTTGACCTGACAATAGAATTTGGTGTCAAAATTTTATTGACAAAAAAGTATACCAGTTTAACCCTTATTCTTTGAAAGATATGCTTATTTTAAAGTGTAAACCAACTTGAGAAACAGTGTTTCAATTATTCTGGGCTCCTTAAAAAGACCATACTTTCAAATTTCATTATAGTAACTTAGTGTTCACCAATGCATTCATAAAATTTTTTTATTATGAATCCAGCTGCTTATATTAAACCAAATACTGCACAAGCTACCAAAATTATAAATTCAACCATTTTACAGTACACTGAAAACCCTAATAAGTTCAATGAACTCAACCTATTGAGTAAACTCGTTTACTCAATTGAATTGAGTAAACTTATTTACTCAATTGAATTGAGTAATGGATTTTCCAAAACTTGTTTATTTAAGTTCACTTAACTTGATGCTCATGTAGACTGTACTTAAATTGTTAAGTTCATCTAACTTGGTGTTTCATAATTTGCACTTAAACTATTAAGTTCACTTACTTAAATATTTGAGTCAACTTAAAAATTAAACTGAAATTCCAAATGATTATAAATTGAATTGACTAATATCATTGTTCTTTTGACTGTTAAAGCTTTATTCAGTCCAAAAAACACATTAAACTTCATATTGAATGTATTTATTGTGCAAAATTGTTTAAACATTAAAACATTTAAATTTCAATTAATAAAACAGACCTGGTCACATCCACACTGTACGAACATGTACAGATAAATTATATAAATTACATTTCAGTTTAAATTTCAAAAACATACTGTATCAGAAAACACCCAGGTCACAGCCACAGTCTACAACACTGTACAGGTGGTAACAATATCCCACATTAACTGCTGCACAACATCACTGCTAGAACAATGACAGTCATTGACAGAATGACAGTCATTGACAAAACATCATAAAGAAAAATATATTTTATTATAATTAATAATATTCAAAATTAATGTTATTAATAAAACCAGCCTAAACCAGCAAATACGGATAGGTAAACAGCTAGACAATTAATTATTGATGATGAAGATGGACTGCTGAAGAACACTTTTTTCTTTCTGAAAACACACGATTAACTAATGTATAAAGAATTTACATCTTACAAGTCAAATTCAGTTTCTCAATATGATTTCTAAAATAATGTTCACAAAATTGATAGCGATGTTAGCAAAGTCTGAACGTGAAACACAACGTGTCTAAAAGATTTGTAATGATGACTGGGCAGTTCTTTGTTATATAAATGTAAAATTAGGTTTTAAACAAACATATTTGACAAATAAAATAATATTTTCAAGTTCATTTCTGCATAAAAACTTTACTTACCAAGTTTAAAATGGCAATTCCAGAACTTTCCGGCATCAGCAACAGGCATTAAGGACCGCCTATAGGATTATTCTACCAATCACTGCATTAGTTCTCTTTTTGCCAGGCAGAACTCCTTAAATAACCAATCACCATCAAGGGAGACCAGAGTGACTATTTTTATAAATCAGAATTTTGAGTTCATAACAGTCACAATTTTAAGTTGAAGTATTTTGCGGCTAAGTAAGTTAATCTAACTTATATTTTTGAGTTATGGTTAGAAAATACAAAATTTCAAGTAGTGTTTACTCAAGATTACTTGATTATTTAAGTAATGACAGAATTAGGGTTTACAGTGTACATACCCTTTGGAGTCGATGACTGAAAAACTAAAATTAAGAACATCACTAGATCCTGAGTTTCTTCCCTGGTAGAATAGAAAAATAGCCTTTATTTATCACATATACATTACAGCACAGTGAAATTCGCTCTTCGCATATCCCATTGTTGGGTCAGAGCACAGGGTCAGACATGATACGGCCTTGCTTAAGGGCTCAAGTATGGCAGCTTTGTGATACCAAAGCTTGAAACCCCAACCTTTCGAGCAGTAACCCGGCACCTTAACCACTGAGCTACCACTCCCTGTGATGCTCTGCCAAGTATCCATTGCAGCTCTTTCTTTTTTGGCACGTTTTCTTCAGGTTTGCCTACAGCAAGTAAAATGCATGATCAGTTGAATTCAGGTTAGGTGATTTACCATCTGTACCGTCTAATAAGTATGGGCAGCTAGTTATAGCACTATTTACTTTAGAATTAATTCTAAAGATGAACCAGCAGTCACAACACCAATAAATACTAGGGTGATAGTTCTGTTCTTTTTAATGCATACCTACACCAGTCGAATCAGGGAGTGTCAGAGAAAATAGTCGTATTGCTTTATGTTCTATCTTTTATGTTTAATCTAAAATGCCACTTCACCACAATGCAGACCCCAAACTGTTATGTTGAACTGTGGACCTTCTGAATTTAATTGAACTGGCTGTTGCTTAATTTTAAATCTGTGTGCTGCATCACATCCTCAATCGCATAGTATTGCAAGTATTTTGAAATAAATGAGAGAGAAATAATTATACCACTTGTCTGGTCTGTGTCTTCTCCAAACACTGTCTTATTTCCACAGAACCAGTAGTGATTTTAACACATGTAGTGGGAATTCCTAACAAAATGTTATAATAAAAGTATGTAATGTAATGAAAAGCAGTTGGCCAAACAAGGCTGATCTGTGATTAGTGTTAAAACAAGGTCAGGATTTCAGACTATGAATGGCTAGGCCTAAAGTTACAGAAAAGAGCTTAAGCATTTAAAGCATGAAATAAGAAAAAAACTGACTCAAAAGATTTAAAGGTATTCTATGAAATGTACATTTTATTTCTTACATGCTTACAGAGGGTCAACAGTAGATGTTGCATGTGTTTCTAGGCAGGCTGTATAGTGTTTAGAATCTACTGTAAAAGAAATATGTATTTTATCTACATCACATTAGCTATCAGTAGAATATTCCAGTTAAAGAAGGCTTGCATTAAGAAATGGAATTGCTCCATTAACCTTTTGTAAAAATCCTCACTGGGAAAAAAATATTTGCAAATGCTACTGAACTCAATTCATAAAAATATATCCAGATTATAATATTATAATGTTATAAAGTTACAAGGAAAGGATTTATTAAGTGCAAAAATGATACAAAAAGGAGGGACAACAGTCTCACTGGACTCACTAAAAACTACAGGAAACTTTAATTAAGAATTATGAATATGCATGAGACTATGGAAAGTTTCTGTTTGGGTTTGACCTACCTGTGAGATACTTATCTCTGATTGAGCACGTTTAGGAATTAAAGATTAATGATCCGTTAATCTAAAACTTGCAAGCTATATAAACCTGTGTTTTCTGTCCAGCCTCAAACAAACATTTGTGGTCTAAATCTTGAACAGTTAAAGACACAGCTCGAAAATGCTTTTAAGAATTGTTTTCCTTGTATTTCTTGTCTCATCTTTATCTGCATTTGAAACAGAGCAGTATGCACCTGCAATAAGAAAAACTCGTTTTGCCACCAACAGCCCATGTAAGTATTTCTTCTTGTTTACAGATGTTATAAAATTATAAATAATATATATATATATATATATATATATATATATATATATATATATATATATATATATATATATATATTTTTTTATCATGTTTAAGTCTGTATTTCATATGCTCTAGCGGAAATGGTCCGCTGTCTGAACAGCGCTCCACAAGCAGGTTGTAGCACATTCTCCTGCCTGGAAAATTCTACTTGTGACACTGAGGGTATGCATGACATCTGTAACATTTTCCTTCATGCAGCGGCAGTTTTTAACACAGAGGTAACTTGATTAAAAAGAATGTAAATTATTTAATGGGTTTTCAATTTATGATATTTTAATAATAAAAAAAAAACATATATATATATATATATATATATATATATATATATATATATATATATATATATATATATATGTAAATATTTAATGGCAAACTATTTGAATCTCATGTAGGGTAAGACTTTTTTCAAGGAGACCATCAAGTGCATTGCCAGTGGCATCACTTCCAGGGTTTTTCAGACAATTCGACGCTGTAGCACCTTTCAAAAAATGATTACAGAAGTACAAGAGGAGTGTTATAAAAAAATGGACATCTGTGAGGTAGCTCGCTCAAACGCAGATGTCATTGGAGAGGTGGTTCAGGTGCCCAGACATTTTCCAAACAGGTAAATCTAATTCAAACTTGGCAATTTCTCTGATCTCTGGTCCTTAAGAATATTTGTTAAAAATGTGTTTGATTGGCAGTTATACAAAAACTATGTAAACAAGCAAAACAGCTGTAGTGTGCATGGGTAAAATACACAGTTTAATGTTTTGAATGCTTATGTTTTTAAACATTTTGCAAACCTATACAATTAATAGATAGCTATTAACAAATTATAACATTAAATGACAGAAGCCCTAAAAACAAAATTTATATTTACCAAATGACAAAACAATTGTTTCACAGTCTCGTGGGCTTCCTTAGTTTTGCAAAGGTGCGTAGGCATATGCTATGCTATGACTATATGCTATTCTACCTTTGCCCATACTTACTTTTCCACTGCTAGTTTTTCTTCATTCTGGCTGGAGTGCCTTTGGCAACCCAAAGAACCGTCTGGTAAAAAGTTGTGAATTTTGGCACACTGACAAATTTGGGTCAAGTGCTGTCAAAGCTCTAGAAACACCATTGATTCTAATACGTAAATAATTTGGAAGCACCTTCCTGCTCATAACATTTGAACCATGTGTCTAAAATTTTCACTGTTCCTCCTAAATTATATTGATTATTTAATAATTCAAACCTGAACAAAAGTTATCTAAATCATTTCGATTACATTAAATGGCTGGCAAATCTGAAAGTAAAGATATATCTCAGCACACCAACACAATATTTTCTAGGCAATTTTAAAACCATAACCTAAGTCTATGCAAATAATTGTATTGCTTAGGTACATGTTTAAAATGTTTACATCACTTGCTACTCATCTATGTTTTATCATTACCAGATTTGACTTACATTATCCTACTGCCCATTTGTTAATTTTAACCTTTTCTCCTACAGTAAAAAAATAAAACATTCCATTCCATTCCACCACTCTTCATCATCACAGCATGCACATTAAGAAAGAAATTATAAAAACACATTGCCTAAATGTATGCCTCTGGTTGCTTGTGATGTATTATTTAAATAGTGATAATTCTGTGAATGTGTGGCTCACAGAGTCTCATAACTTTATGATTTAATTTCTGGAAATGTCTCGATAATTTCATTCTTGAAAATATGCTCCATATTTTTTGTGATCTGTGGTATGACTGTTCAACATTTTTTCATTGTAGGTACTACAGCGCACTGCTACAAAGTCTATTGGAATGTGATGAGGAGACAGTAGAAGTAGTCCGGTCTGCCCTTGTAGCTAGGCTAGGTCCTGACATGCTTGCACTATTTCAGCTGCTGCAAAAGAAGCCCTGTCCTCAGGACCTTGGTCATGGTCCTGCTGGTATGGATAACCTTGAGGGTTTCCGCTGGCCCATGGGAGCACCCATGTTCAAGATCCAACCTGATTTGCACAGGGAACCAAATCACCTCTTTGCCAAGAAACGTTCTGTTGAAGATAAGATGCTAAACACATTATAGAAATTATTAAGAGAAACCTTTTATTTTTAATTACCACAAATGTAGGCAATCCGCCATGACAAATATCATATACAAAATGATATTTTAGTGTTGCAGTGACAATAGCAAAATAATGGAAGCAGCTTGGAAGATAATCTGTACTCTGGCAAAAGGCAGTTATTAATATCATGCATTTCCTTCAAATAAATGAATAACATCAAACAAACTTTTTTATTATGTGGCTTTTGACACTGTATGTTTAAATAATTAATCTTTTTCAAATGCCCTAATGTTAAGAAACAAACAACAATATATTCCCTGAAACTAGCACATAACAGCGAGGGACACGCACAGAGTTACAGACAACTGGTTCTGAAGGCGTGGCGTAGAAACACCACCTCAGAGTCTGGACCATGACTCTGAAATGTAACTTGACAGATCTAAGAGTTCTAGATGCTGAATGAGAACAGATAAGGCCCTGCCTATTACAATTCTTAAAAACATTCAGAAGGATCTCCCATTATTTTAGTGGGAGATGCAGATAAGAATAATCAGCATTGAAGTGAGAGATTTATATTTACATTCACATTTATAGCATTTAGGAGATGCCATTATCCAGAGCGACTTACAACTGAGCAGAGGAGGGTTATAGGTTGCTCAAGGGCCCAGCAGTGGCAGCTCAGTGGTGGTGGGATTTGAACCTGTGACTTTCCAATCCAAAGTCCAATGTCTTAACCTGAAGAAGAACAAGCCTCAGGATTGCCCCTAAGGAAATAGCTTGCTGGCAGAGGATGAGTGGCTTATAGCCCTGGGAATGTACTATGTTAAAGAAAAGATTTGAACCAGAGTACAGAGTAGAGATAATTGGTCATTTAAAAAAATGTTTCAGAGAAAGTGTCAGGGTGCGAGTGGTGAAACAAGAGGCGGAAGCTGGAATGCAGCTCGCTCAGGTTTAATGACAGGATTGAGGGAGAGACACTCACACACACACACACACACACACACACGCACGCTCACTGCAGTCCTTAGATTGTGAGAGTCCGAAGTGCGTTTGGGGGAGAAGTGTAACGGATCTCAAATGCATGGGGAGGAGAAGCGCAGCCGGTACCGGATAGTAGATTCCGAATGGAACGGATTGCATTGAGTACTGCATGCAACAGAGAACCCATGCAGCAGTACGTAACACCCAACACATTCAATAACCAACGGGGAGTGGGTGTGAATAAGGGGTTTATGTAGGAACGGGGTGGAGTGGTGATGAGCTCCAGGTGAGCGTGATTAGGCCTGGAGCTCCAGAGAGAGTGGAGGTATGACGGATGATGAGCCCCAGGTGTGCGTGGTTAAACCTGGAGCTCTAGGGAGAGCGGAGGCATAGAGAGCCACCAAAGAGGGCGTGGCAGGTGGATCCCTGACAGAAAGTGTTTCAGTGCTGATTTTCTGATTTAAACTAATCAAGTATTTCACCTGAATCCAAGAAAGGTAGCAATTTTAGCAAGAAAAATCACTATATTTTCTAAACAAATGGCAGTTTTTTTGTTAATAGGGCAATATTTATTTAAACAATTTAGACTTCACATCAAGGTTGTGTTTTTAGAGCAAACACTTAAATATGCAGACACAGTTAAGATTATAAAATTGAATGCTGCGGTCAATTGCATCAAAAATATAATTTATAATGCAAGAGGGGACAACATTATGGGGAACATTCTGGGTTTTATATGCATGTTTCTTAATATGATCCTCAAACAACTGTTAAAGTTAGTTGAAAGTAGCTATGATGCCTGAGCAGCCAAACTGAATTTCAGAGTGGGGTTTGCGAATAGCATGCTGCTGTATAATTCTTTTATTACAATTGCTTATAATACGTTTATAATTTAAAACATTTAAAACTTTCTCATGGATATCACTGGGTGCTTAAACGTCAGTTGTTAACTGAATTGATATGGCTTAACAGAATTGTACAACTATGACAAGATTTAACAAATTATGTCAGTAAGCTTCTAATATGAAGCAGTGTTGACTAATCATAAGTCAGCATGGCAAAGGCACAATGCATTTATAACCGCACCTGACACAAAAAAAAAAAAAAAAAAAAAAGGAACACTGGACAGACAGTAAGAGCAGATGGGGCTAAAGGTAGGCAAAAAAAGAATTACAATTAGTCTTCTCTTTTAAACATATTCTATCTGTCAAATTGGTGGAGCATCTTGTATGCACAGCTCTCTTCAGGCTCCCCCACATATCTTCAGTGGGATTTTAAGTTGTACTCTGGCAGGGCCATTTCAAAACTTTGATTTAATTTAAGTGACACCATTCATTTCATTATTTGTATGGTTTAATGTCATCTGAATCGCAAATGTTTTAGGAAAAGTCCTTAAGGTTTAGCACCAAAATTGACTGCATGTCAAGCACTCTTAGTGTCGATTCCAAGCCCGGATAAATGAGGAGGGTTGCTTTAGGAACGGCATCCAGTGAAAAACATGTATCAGATTGGTCGAGGCCTGGATTATCAATGACCGCCACAGATATTGTTAGCCAGCAAGGAAATTGGGCTACCGTTGGCCGAGGGAGGAGAAGGAGAGGAGGAAGATGTCTACAGAGACAGCAGGGAAAGGAGACGTGGAGGAGAGTGGAGGTTAGAGTTGGTACTTTAAATGTTGGTACTATGACTGGTAAAGGGAAAAAGGTAGCTGATATGATGGAGAGGAGAAAGGTAGATATGTTGTGTGTTCAGAAGACCAAGTGAAAAGAACGTAGGAGTAAGACCAGGAAAATTGGAGGTGGGTTTAAACTGTTCTATCGTGGTGTGGCTGGCAAGAGAGATGGTGTAGGAATGCTCCTGAAGGAAGAGTACGATAAGAGTGTGGAGGAGGTGAAGAAGGTTTCTGATAGGGTGATGAACGTGAAGCTGGAAGTTGAAGGGATGATGATAAATGTATGAATCTGCCTACTAAATATTTTACATTTTAACTGAGTTCTGCTAAAATGAACAGAATGACTTGTTTCATCAAGATTTGTTCCATTTGACGAACGAGATTCAAAGATCCAAGTCAGGAAACGTTCTGTCAGGAAATCCCTGAGCTTTCAAACATGGGCGTAAATTTCATTTAACAGTAGGGGGGACAATAAATATAAAATTTCTCATGAGCAATTTTTGAAGGGGGACACAAATAATACAGTCAAATTGTACTTACAGTATAAAGACTGTCCCCACAGTGAAAAATGTTGTTTCTATCATTATTATTGTAGCATGGAGACTGCGTCGATTACAATGGTAATTCAAACTGCTTTACATAAATTAAGTAAAACTATCATAAAAAATAATCACAACAATAAAAACAAGGAATTAAAAAAAAGTTTAACATTTTATTTACAAATTAATTAAGACACTTAAGAACAGAATATTACGGAAGCGCATTGCATTCACAAAAAAAAAAAAAAAATCACAGCCAGGATCTCATAATTATGACTTAGTATCTCATAATTGAGATCCTTATCTCATAATTATGACTTAGCCAGGATCTCATAATTATGACTTAGTATCTCATAATTATGACTTAGTATCTCATAATTATGAGATCCTTATCTCATAATTATGACTTAGCCAGGATCATAAAAATTCTCATAAAAATTCACAGCCAGGATCTCATAATTATGACTTAGTATCTCATAATTATGACTTAGTACAGTGGAACCCCGTTGTACGAGCAACCTATAGTACGAGAAAACGGAGATACAAGCAAACTCGCTCGCAAAATTAATAAAATTCCTGTTTGCAGTGGTGATGGACAGGTTGACGGATGAGGTCAGACAGGAGTCTCCCTGGACTATGATGTTTGCAGATGATATTGTGATTTGTGGTAAGAGTAGAGAGCAGGTTGAGAAGAGCCTGGAGAGGTGGAGATATGCGCTGGAGAGAAGGGGAATGAAAGTCAGTAGGAGTAAGACAGAGTACATGTGTGTGAATGAGAGGGAGGGCAGTGGAGTGATGCGGTTGCAGGGAGAAGAGGTGGAGAAGGTGGAGGAGTTCAGGTACCTGGGGTCAACAGTGCAAAGTAATGGAGAGTGTGTTAGAGAAGTAAAGAAAAGAGTGCAGGCAGGGTGGAGTGGGTGGAGAAGAGTGACAGGAGTGATTTGTGATAGTAGGGTATCTGCAAGAATGAAAGGGAAAGTTTATAGGACTGTGGTGAGACCTGCGATGTTGTATGGATTAGAGACAGTGGCATTGAGTAAAAGGCAGGAGGCAGAGCTGGAGGTAGCAGAGCTGAAGATGTTAAGGTTTTCGTTGGGAGTGACGAGGATGGACAAGATTAGAAATGAGTTTATTAGAGGGACAGCACATGTAGGATGTTTTGGTGACAAGGTGAGGGAGGCGAGATTGAGATGGTTTGGACATGTGCAGAGAAAGGACATGAATTATATTGGTAGAAGAATGCTGAAGATGGAGCCACCAGGTAGGAGGAAAAGAGGAAGGCCAAGGAGGAGGTTCATGGATGTGGTGAGGGAAGACATGCAGGTAGTTGGTGTGAAAGAGGCAGATGTAGAGGACAGGGTGGTATGGAGACGGATGATCCGCTGTGGCGACCCCTAATGGGAGCAGCCGAAATAAGAAGAAGAAGATTATGGTAATTTGCAGTGTATTTGTTTTTAAAAATAGGCTACAAATAGTTTTTAAGTGCAGAAATAAGCGATCGGATGACAGCTCGGAAAGGATTAAATCACTTTTACATTCATTCCTATAGGGAAAATTAATTCGAATTTACGAGCAAATGGACACACGAGCAATTTTCAAGAACGAATTATGCTCGTATAACGGGGTTCCACTGTCTCTCATAATTATGAGGCGCTTCCAAACAAAAAATGCAGTAACGTCAGATCTGGTGTTATTCGCTAAAACGCTCCCCTGCCACAGACTGCCCCAACTTATCTCATAATTATGAGATACTAAGTCATAATTATGAGATACTAAGTCATAATTATGAGATACTAAGTCATGATTATGAGATCCTGGTTGTAATTTTTTTTTTTTTTTTTGTGAATGCAATGCGCTTCCGTAGAATAGAAATAGATTATACAAAAAAAATACAGTGGGGTCAGTTCGGATGTAGCACAGTGCTCATTTAGTAAATGCACAGATAAACAATATGCTAATTGTGGCTGTTAATGTTAAATTAACATTATACCAATTCATCCCAAATAAAACACTGCATGGGAAACGGCTTTGGTGTGTTAGTGTCAGTGCACTATGCTACAAGCTATTGTAAGCTAACGTTCACTAGATAAGTCATATTTTAATCGCTAATAGAGCAGATTCATGGAAAACTACATCGCTAATCAGCATTTTTGCCGCAAATAATTTATAAATGAGTCTGCATCAACTACATTAAAGAGAATCGCTTTATTTAAAGTTAATAAAATACCCTAGTTAATGGAGTTGAACATTAATTGAGTCGCAGACACACACCTGACTCGTGTGTATAGAGAAGGTGAGATGAACTAGGAAACAGGCAGTGGGTCAAACCACTGTGAGGAAGGGGAGGGGGGGAACTCAATTGTTTCTAAATGCATTTTTTGCGTGGGGGGTTTTCTACTTACACAATTATTTTAGGTATACATACATATATTTTTCATATAATAGAGAATACATATAATAGAGAGTGCGATTTTTTTTTTCATTTTCTTGTGTGTGTGTGTGTGTCTTTTGAGACAGTCAGCAGAGCGGATGTCCAGAGTGACGCGTCACACTGCAATGATCACGTGACTACGGCAAAGCGTCAGCACACTGTTGTAAACACTGCTTCATTTTTCACAACACAAGCGCTGAAGTGTTACCTCACTATCAGCTACTTTTTATACCTCCGTTACAAACCCTTTTAAAATCATGACACAGCAGCGGGGAGTCAACAGCCTACAGTTTAATCAAGACCAAAGTGAGTTACGTTTTCAGTGTTGTTTATATTAAGAGCTGACGTAGTTGATCACACAAAATTGTTGAATTTTGTTGAATCTATTTTCACGCAACTTACTCATTTTCTTTACGGGACTGGGAGGGAGTCAGTGTTAGGCGATCTAACCCTGTACTTCAGAGTTCTTTTTAATAATTACCTTTCGCTTCCACAGACGAAGCTAATAGTTGACCTTGCTAACTTGTGCTCTCGGCCCAGTATGTTAACGTGATTAGCCTGCCTTATTTCTTTTTGTTTGGATTACAAAAAAACAGCATAAGTGTATTGCTGCTTATTTGCTTAGTTTTGAAGTACTGTTATTGCACAGTTTAAAAAGAAACTGTGTAATTTATGGTGACTGGTTCACTGGGAGCAGCTCTGATTGTAAAGTCTAAATAGCAGCAGGGAGAAAAGACCTTTTGGTATCGCTCCTTCAGACCCTTAGGATGTAACAGTCTTTCACTGAAGGATCTGCTCAGAGATTAAACTGATTCATACAGGGGGTGAGATTCGTTCTCCAGCAATAATGATAGATTAGCCACCATCCTCCTTTCACCCACCTCTTGTACAGTGTCCAGGGGCATCACCACGACTGAGCTGGCCTTCTTGAACAACTTGCCCAAGCTACTGCATGAGCAGAGAGCAGACCAGTGCTCCCTGCACTCCAAAAGACCTTAGTCTGCTCAGTAGAAAGAGTCGGCTCTGTCCCTTCTTATAAATTGCTTCACCATTATCAGTCCAGTCCACCACAAGGTGTGTGTCCCATTACGTCTGTTTTAAAAGTAACACCGCATTTCCGAAAAAAAAAAAAAACATCATACCAACAGTAAAATATGGTGGTGGTAGTGTGATGGTCTGGGGCTGTTTTGCTGCTTTAGGACCCAGAAGACTTGCTGTGATAAATGGAAATATAAATTCTGGTGTTTACCAAAAAATCCTGAAGGAGAATGTCCGTTCATCTGTTTGTGACCTCAAGCTTACGCTTGGGTTCTGCAGAAGGACAATGAGCCAAAACACACCAGCAATCCACCTCTAAACGGCTGAAGACAAACAAAATAAAGACCTGGAGTGGCCAAGTCCTGACCTGAATCCTATTGAGATGCTGTGGCAAGACCTTAAATAGGCGGTTCATGCTCGAAAACCCTCCAATGTGGCTTAGTTGCAACAATTCTGCATAGATGAGTGGAAAATTCCTCCACAGCACTGTAACAGACTCATTGCAAGTTATCGCAACTGCTTGATTGCAGTTGTTGATGCTAAAGGGTGGCCCAACCTGTTATTAGGTTTAGGGGCAAACAGTTTTTCACACAGTAGTTTTGGATTTTGCTCTACCTCAATAATAAAAACCTTCATTGAAAAATAGCAATATCATAGCAGCCCTAGGCTCTTTATTTGTGTTAGATGGGTGCATCACTACCAAGTACTACTAAACCGTTCTGAAGGACCCAGTGGTTAAATTATGGTACCCTAAAAGAGATTCCATGTATCAGGATGATAATGCACCAATACACACAGCAAGACTGTTGAGAGAGTGGTTTGAAAAAAATGAAGTTGACCTCCTATAGCCTGCACAGTCACCAGATCTGAACATCATTGAGCCACTTTGTGGTGTTTTGAAGGAGCGAGTCAGGAAATGTTTCCATCCAAAAGTAACAAAAACAAAAACTGGTCACTGTATCTGTCATTCAGTTCACAGTGATGCTATTTTGGCTGCTAAGGATAAATGGTAAGGGTTGTCATCAAGTTTCTGATGATAAATAAAGAATGACAAATGACTGGGTGTTGCTAATCCATACTGGGGTGGTCCGATGTGAACAAACATCATGTGGAGTTAAAGGTGTATAGTTTTTTCTTATATCAGCATGGCTGGAAGCATGCTGGAGGTCTTATAAAGACTTTCTATTTTATACAATTTCATTATATTGTTTTTATTTTTTTTACTTTTAAGGAATATATACAAATGCTTCTGCTCTTCTAACTTATATTTTTAGGCTGTTTCTGTTGTGCAATGGAAACTGGAGTTCGAATTTACAATGTGGAACCCCTCATGGAAAAAGGACACCTAGGTGAGGAGCTCAATTTTTTTTCCCCTTTTTTTTCTTATTTTTTGACTTAACATGTTTGTGGCTAATTGTGCTGTTTATAATAACAGACCATGATCAAGTTGGCAGCATCAGTCACTGTTCTATGCTACATCGTTCAAATCTCTTGGCTTTGGTGGGTGGGGGTATTAACCCCAAGTTTTCAGAGATATCTGGTATGCTTATGTACTTTTTCCACATCTAATGAATCTTTAATTAATCTTTTGAAACATTTGTCTTATCTAAAATATTTATTAATGCAGTGTTAATCTGGAATGATGCTCATGAGACCAGAGATGCCAAGGATAAATTAGTCCTAGAGTTTACATTTACAAAGCCAGTTCTGGCAGTGCGCATGAGGCATGACAAGTAAGAACAAGTCATTTCTTTTTCCTATGCAGTCTGAGTGAAGAATATGTATTATAAAGTACAATTATATGTATATATAGTTATATTGGGTTTTTTTTTTATGTGAAGAATCATCATTGTCTTGAAGAACAGGATCTATGTATATAGTTTCCCAGACAACCCTGTGAAACTCTTTGAATTTGACACTCGAGATAATCCAAAAGGTATTTTTAGTCCTGTTTGCATTTAAATTGATATCTGACTGCTGGCCAGATTTTGTGACACTAACATCCAATATTAACATCTTTTAGGTCTATGCGATGTGTGTCCCAGTATGGAGAAGCAATTACTGGTATTCCCTGGACACAAATGTGGTAGTTTACAGTTGGTGGTAAGCAGGAGCATTTTGGTCTGTTATTTCTCCATGTTTTCATATTTTATAGATTGACATACATGTGTATTTCTTGTGTGTTCAAAGTGGTGATGGGTGGTTACAATTTCCATTAATATTAATTAGCTTATAGTGATTTTAATCAAATAACAATTTCGATTTCCCCCCCAAACTTACAATCAGTTATTAATAGAAGGAATCATAATTTAATAATGTCTCTCAGAGGCTAATCAAGCCCGAATAAGCACAATTAAGGCCATATTGGAAAATGTTAGTAGCTAATTGTATGATCCATCCCAATAGGAAATTTACACCTTTTAGCAGTGTCCACAAACATAGGCAATAAGACATGCAATACTAAAAAAAAATATACTAAAAATGTAAAGTGAATACAGGTTATTAGTTGTGTGTGCAAAAACCTTTTTTTATTTATTTTTTTTTTTTTGCTAAACAAGACCTGTGCAAATCAATGCGTGAGTAAGTATGCCTGCCGGTTGCACGTTTTTTGTTTTATTTCCATTGCATTTATTAATGTACCTTATTAAAAGCAGCAGTATGCATTCAGAAGTGTGAATAGACATATTATATGTTTACATTTTCCAAATGTCTGGTGTCTGGTGATGTCTGTGGGCTCCAGATTTCAGCAAGTCAACGAAGAATTAAAAATGCAATTTAAATATGACTGCTGCTATTGATTATTTTAGTAATCGAGCATTCTAACGATTATTCCATTGATTAATCGGACAAGTAGTACTTTTTCTTTATTAAAGAGCATTATTAAATGAAAGAGAAAATAAGACAGGTCTCTTAAAATTGACAAGTAATTTGTTTTTCTTTTTAGAAATTGCATACAAGAATATCGGTGAAAAGGAAACACATGTAGTGCATTTAATAGCATATTACATCAAAATATTAATTAAATATTCGTTTAATGAAACTCATAATTATTCTAACTCGTATTTAGTTGTGATATCCTTGTCTCCAGAAAAGCTGCTTGAAATTTTTGATGCACTAAATCTGTTTATTTATCGCCAACTTAAAAAAAACGTGCTCCACTACCTGCTCTACATGGCCGCTGCGAAGGGATTTTTGACCGCACTGTATATAAATGAAATATAAAAATCTATTTCAAATTACTTAAACTTACTTAAAAAAACTGTACAGTGCGGTTACCGTTTTCGAAGTTTTACTTTTAAATTATCCCAAACTTTGGAAATTTTCTGCCATTTTCTTTGACCTGAATCTTCTCCTCGCCCCTCGCTATTTTCTCCCTGTTCCTCCATTTTTCATTCTGCAGCGTTTTCTATGTTACCTCTCCAGAGCACTCCAGAGTTTAGCCTGTTCTGCCTGTTTGCCTGTTCTGACTCAAACCAAGTTCGATCATATTTATTTTATTTTCATATCATACATCTTTATCTTTTTTTATAGGACCTTTCTAACACGAAACCTGGTACATCATCTGCACCATTCACTATTAATGCACACCAGAGTGAAATAGCTTGCTTGGCTCTGAACCAGCCCGGCAGTGTGGTAGCTTCTGCATCTCAGAAGGGTACTTTGATTCGTCTGTTTGACACTATTACACGTGACAAACTAGTGGAGTTGCGAAGAGGAACTGATCCTGCCACATTATACTGGTAAATATTTTTATATACAGATTTACAGTGTTCAGAGTTGTTATTTATTGTAGTAATTGCACATTGGGTTTTTAGGCATCAGTTGTTTTATTAGCATTTTATCAGGAAACATTTGTATACCTCTCTATCATTATCTATTTGGCCAATCAAGTGGCAGCAATGCAATGCATAAGGTCATGCAAATAAGGTTTAGCAGTTTTTTTAATGTTCATTTAGCGATCAGAATTGATGTGTGTGATCACAGTGATTCTGTGTAATAACTGTGTAATGATTGTTGGTTTGAGTATTTATATAACTGTGTATCTCCTGAGATTTTCAGCAGAGTTTACTCAGAATGGCAAAATAAAAACATCTAATGAGCAGCAGTTCAGTGAAATGAATTTTATTGTTAATGAGCTAGGTCAACATACAATGACCAAAAAAGTTTGAGCTGACAAAAAGCAGACCATAATTCAGATAACCTCTCTTTACCATTGTCTTAACCTAAAAAAGAATCTCATAATACACAACCTTAAGGAGGATGGGCTACAACAACAGAGAAGGCTACATTAGGTTGCACTCCCATCAGTCAATTACATAAGTCATTTTGGGACTGGAAAAAATTGCCTATGCTGTTCACACCTTGATTGTTTGGTGAAATCTGCATGAATCAATGGACCTGCCAGGTGTTCAGTTAATACTAATAAATCATCACTTGAAAGCCACAGGCCTGTCTTGAATATTGTTGCTGGATGTGTGCATCAAGGGCACAATTACCTTCTTCCAATGGCTCCCTCAAGCACTGCGATACAATATGTCACAAAGCAAAAGTAATCTCAAAATGGTTTCTTTAACATGTTCCCAAGTTCAATGTTCTTGAGTGGTCTACTTATTTGGGATTTGAGTTATTTGGGAGGAGGTAAACAAGAGATTTGCAGTATGAAAGTGCGAACATCAGTCATGTCCACATATACCAAAATATTAAAGGAATGATTCCAACATCTTGTGAAATGCATTACAGAATTGTGATTGTTTTTAGAGCAAAGGGAGGCTCTACCCAGTATTAGTATAATGTTCCTAATACAGTGTACATAGAGAGTAAAATAAAATTTTGTTCTGTAGTGTCTGATGCATGATTGTCAGTTTTGCTTTTTTTACAGCATTAACTTCAGCCATGACTCGTCTTTCCTGTGCGCTTCTAGTGACAAAGGCACTGTTCACATTTTTGCATTGAAAGATACCAGACTGAATCGGCGCTCTGCGTAAGGCTTGAATACACCCCAATCCCCCACCCCCACACACACACACAGACACACACACACACACACACACACACGCACAATATTAAAATGTGATAATTGTATTCATTTCAGTTTGGCTCGGGTGGGAAAGGTTGGGCCAGTCATTGGACAGTATGTAGACAGTCAGTGGTCTCTGGCCAGTTTTACTGTGCCAGCTGAATGTGCTTGCATTTGTGCCTTTGGGAAAAACACTTCCAAAAATGTCAACTCTGTCATTGGTGAGTCAATTTTCTATACATAAATCTTCTTATCTATCTTAGTGATTTAAGCTAAGAAATAAATGTTCACATTTTTTTCTCATCTTCTTCAGCGATTTGTGTTGATGGGACATTCCATAAATATGTCTTCACATACGATGGAAACTGCAATCGGGAGGCTTTTGATGTGTATCTTGATATTTGTGATGATGATGATTTCTAAAGATGAATATGATTTTTTTGTTATTAAGCCTTAACTTCAAATGTTTATTGTTCATGTACAAACAAAAGCAGAATACACAAAAAGAAACAAAATTGTGCTTGCTATGCATAAAACTTTGTGACTTAGTGGCACTTAGACAAACAAAAAGGTTTTCTGTCCAGTTGTGATGAGCCTGTGCACATGATTGCCTCACATTCTGCTCATGCCTAAAAGGAGTGGAAACCGATGCGGTCCTCAGTATTACACCCACCCAGAGGAGTGTTTAAGTTACTTTTGTCCTTCATTGTATCTCAAATCTTGACATTTTCCAATGACCTTTTATCAACAAGGCATTTCCTTTTTGTGTTCAATTTACTCTGTTTTTTTTTTTTTGTTTTTTTTTTTAAACTGTGAGAAGGAATTTCACACCATAAAAAATCTGGAGACTGTTGAATGTGAAAATCCAAGGAGCAATTTTTTAAATACTCAAACAAGCCCATCTGTCACACACACCTACAGTCTTTCTAAGAAGTATTTTCAGCACTTTACCTTTTCCACATTTTATGTTAGAATCTTATTCCAAATTGGATTGAATAATTCACATTATTTTCCTCCAAATGATGCCCCATAATGACAGTGTAAAAGAAGTTTGTTTGAAATCTTTGCAAATTTATTAAAAAGAAAGAAAAATCACAAATATTCACAACCTTTGCCATGACACTCAAAATTAAGTTCAGGTGCATCCTGTTTCCACTGATCATTATTGAGATGTTCCTTCAACTTGATTTGAGTCCACCTGTGGTAAAATCAGGTGATTGGACATGATTTGGAAATGCACGCACCTGTCTATAACGTCCCACAGTTAACAGTGCATGTCAGAGCACAACCCAATGAACAGTGACAGTGAATCTATAAACAGTAGACAGTGGTCCTTTAGTTTTTGCACACCTTCCTAAGTTAGATAAAAGTTACATTTATGCTTTGATAAAAATAAACTTGCATTTATAATTCAAATAAGTATTCAGGTGGGGCATTCTAAAATGTAAAAAATAAAAAAATGTTTATCATGGTTGAATGTACTAATTCAACGACCAGAGAACACCGCATTTCTCATAATAAAGACCATCTACTGCTATAACAAGTTAATCAAAGTGGACAGGTGTTTTCCTACCTTTTTAAAAAAAATTATAGAATATTATTTATGGCATTTAGCATTTACTTTATAATGGTTTTCTATGGGGACAAAACACTACACATGAACCGGTTTTCTCTAGTTGTTCGTGTAGTATAGTAGGCTGTTTCCAAAAAAGTTGGGACAATATACAAATTGTGAATAAAAAATGAATGCAATAATTTACAAATCTGATAAACTTATAATTTATTCACAATAAAATATATATATTTCATATGTTGAAAGTGAGACATTTTGAAATGTCATGCCAAATATTAGCTCATTTTGGATTTCATGAGAGCTACACATTCCAAAAAAGTTGGTCAGGTAGCAATAAGAGGCCGGAAAAGTTAAATGTACATATAAGGAACAGCTGGAGGACCAATTCCCCCAATGCTGCTGCAAAAATAGTGGAGCAATAACATAAAGGAGTCTCTCAGAGACATCAGAGCCTGCATCTCTGATGGCATGGGCAGCTTACACATCTGGAAAGGCACCATCAATGCTGAAAGGTATATCCAAGTTCTAGAACAACATATACTCCCGTCCAGATGCCGTCTCTTTCAGGGAAGACCTTGCATTTTCCAACATGACAATGCCAGACCACATACTGCATCAATTACATCATGGCTGCGTAGAAAGATCCGGGTACTGAAATGGCCAGCCTGCAGTCCAGATCTTTTACCCATAGAAAAGTTAAGCAACTAGAAGCCTGTATTAGACAAGAATGGGACAACATTCCTATTCCTAAACTGGAGCAACTTGTCTCCTCAGTCCCCAGACGTTTGCAGATTCTTATAAAAAGCAGAGGTGGGAAGTAACGGAGTACAAATACTTTGTTACTGTACTTAAGTAGATTTTTCTGGTATCAGTACTTTACTCCACTATTTATTTTTCAGAAAACTTTTTACTTTTACTCATTACATTTTTACACAAATATCTGTACTTTTTACTTCTTACATTTTCAAAACCGGCTCGTTACTTTTGTTTTAATCCACTGACTTATATATGAAATATATATTTTTTATTTTCACTGCGCCGATTTCAGCCGAACAACCGATTTCCTGTTACTGCACGTCTTTTTCAATCCGCTGGTGTATAAAGTCCTGACTCTCACTCTTTACGAAGATAAGAATGAGCAGGCAGAGGGCAGTGAGAAGTTTGGGGTTAACGTGGATGAGACAGAGGGAGTCAGTGATGAGAACATGACTGAGAACAGACACATTCATGATCATCATCATCTTTTCTCTGCTTGTGTTCTATATGTGGATGTTCAGTCTGGACACATTTATTAGGTAACAACATTTTTAATTAGTTTTGTATTTATATATATATATATATATATATATATATATATATATATATATATATATATATATATATATATATTTGGCTGTCAAAATTCAAATTATTGTAAACGGCACTAAATGTTATTAACGCGCCAACAATTCAGCACGCATTTCTGTTTTTACCATTTTATATTAAAAAAAAATTTAAATACATAAATAAATAAAAAAAATAAATATAAAAGAGGCGAAATTAAAACCTTCAGCAAAACATACACTTATTCACGACGTCCCTTCTTTACTTAGATATAAAATAAATAAATAAATAAACTCCACCAAAAAAATATTTTTCATCAGTAAACTTTTGTTTTATTTCTGCGCCAAGTCTCAAACCAAACACCAAATGTTTTACACAATTTACCCTCTGGGTGGCGTTTTGTGGGCTTTTCCCTCATAATGGCGAAACGAACTTAAATTACTGTCTTTATTGATAAAAATAATACATCATTCAAATCTGTAAAATGTCTATGATTTTTATATATATATATATATATATATATATATATATATATATATATATATATATATATATATAAAAGCTTCTTGACTTGACGACGTGCAATTTTTCCGGTATCACCTCTTTAATTGTCACATAGCAAAGGCTCTTAATGATGCCCACATGTCTCTGCACTGTTATAGACTTTATATTTAATCACTGTACATATGCTTTCATATCTATCTATCTATCTATCTATCTATATCTATCTATCTATCTATCTATCTATATCTATCTATCTATCTATCTATCTATCTATCTATCTATCTATCTATCTATCTATCTATCAAATATTAATATGATGTGAGGTCCAGGTAACAGCTAAAACAGGTAGAAGTAATAACTACTTTTTACTTAAGTACATGTCAGAGCCAAGACTTCTTTACTTTCACTTAAGTAAATAGGTATAATCAGTACTTCAACTTTTACCCGAGTATTTTAAAACATGAGTATCTGCACTCCTACTTAAATAATGGATGTGTGTACTTTTGCCACCTCTGATAAAAATAAGAGGGGATGCTACACAGTGGTAAACATGGCCTTGTCCCAACTTGAGATGAGTTGATGCCATGAAATTTAAAATCAACTTATTTTTACCTTAAAATGTTACACTCAAAAAAATGATATGTTGGACTTACTTAACTTTCTTATGTCAGCAGGTTTCACGTAACTCAGTTAGGTTGCATTTAAGTAACAATATTAATTTCGGTAAACTTAAGTTCATTACATAAAGTTAATGTAATGTTGTTTAGTTAAATCAACTTAACATTCTTAATTTAGTTTTATTATATTAAGTTAATTAAGTTCAATTATTCTAAAATTTATATTGTTGCCTTCAACAAAAACAAATAATCGGGTTTTATTGATTAGTCAATGAATCTACAGGTATTTAAATTTTTTTCTAACAACAATGTGTACAGTACAAAATATAAAAACTGCCTTTATTTTTCGAAAATCTAATTACTTATTACAAAAATACTAATAAAACAATAAGCATTTACAAAATAATAATACAAAATAAATAATAATAGAAAAACTTGTTTTTTTTTATATTTCACTTTTCTTTGAAACTGAAAAAAGCTAACAATGCATCAGTTATTCAATGCAATTCCATGAATAACTTTTGACATACTTTAAAAGTGTATTTTAGATCGTGAGTTAGCCAAGTTTAATGCATAAATTAGACCAAGTATCGCAGAACATGCATTTGCCACATTGTTCAGGTTTTCAAATATTTGGATGCCTTTAATGATGATGCCAACATCTTCATATGGGTCTGTAGCATCTGCTCCTTCATGTACGATGACATACATTCCCATTGTGGTGTTGCGCATCGAGGTTGCAACGACATCATGTTCAACATCCTAAAAATATCAAGTATAAACAGAGAATTACCAACAGATCAAGGGGGAGAGGAGGGGTTTGTTGCACAGAAACATAAAAGATGTTTTAGAAAAATGTAAATGACTTACCATACTCCTTCACACGGTTTGATGGTCTTCATTCAGGTAGACAATAAGGGCTTTCAGGATGCATTCACGTTTGTTTCTCAATGGAGACATTCTGAACAATGAAAAATGAGCATAAGTTAGCGCTTTACTGTACATCTAAAACTTTAAGTAGCATCATACAGATTATCCCACTGTAATGTTTTTACAAAGGTCAAGTTTGTCAATCCTAGCGACCAGTACAAGACATCCAAAAATGGTCCTAAATCAGGAGAATTTATCAATTTCTGCTATTGAAAAGATGCACAATAATCTTTAAGGTCAAAATTTTTTCCAATTGTTGCAGGTGCAAAAACACAGCTCTGGTAAATACTGTTTCATTAAAACAGTCTGGTTTCAAATGAAAAGTCGCGAACTATCTAGGTCGCAGATTCGGTAACACCCTGAAATTAAGTTACGGTACAGAGGTTTTCCAAGACGGGTTCTACTTGGAATAGGCCTTTCAAGGTTCCATCAAAGAAGTCGAGTCCTCGCACTGTGCGTCAGGTGCAGCAAAATGTCACAGTACATGTTGGAATCCACGTTTCTCGCAATGAACCACGGCTCATGATGCTACCACCACCATGCTTGACTGTACGCAAGACACAATTTTCTCCACACACGCTGGACTCCATCTGAGCCAGACAAGTTTATCTTAGTCTCATCAGACCACAGAACATGGTTCCAGAAATTGGACAGGTTGTTCTTTAGCAATCTGAAGAGGTTTTCTTATGAGCAGCTTCAGAAGAGGGTCCTTCTGGGACGATAGCCTGCAAACCGACTTGTTGAAATGTGTAGCATATAGTCTGAGCACTAACAAGCGAAGCTTCGGCTTTTGCAACCTCTAAAGCAATGCTGCAGCCATTCTGCACCTGACGCACAGTGCGAGGACTCGACTTCTTTGAGGAAACCTTACGAGGCCTATTTCAAGTAGAACCCCTCTTGGAAAACCTCTGTACTGTAACCTTAATTTGAGGGTGTTAACGAATCTTCAGCCTCGGCAACTTTGTGGAGAGCAACAATTCTAGATCTTAAATCCTCAGAGTTTTCTTTGTCATGAGGTGCCATGTGGAACATCCAATAGTCAGTGTAAGAGAATTGCACTCATTTGTACACACACACACACACACACACACACACACACACACACACACACACACACACACACACACACACACATATATATATATATATATATATATATATATATATATATATATATATATATATATATATACAGTGGAACCCGTTATCTCGCCCTTGGTTATCTCGACAACCCTATTAAGTCGACATTTTTGAAGCGGAACCGCCAAATTCTCGCTTTTTCTAAGCATTTTTTATCGGTTATGTCGCCGAACCCTAATATCTCGAGCACAAGGGGGGAAAAAATGTGCCATTTAACGTCGGTTATCTCGGTGCAGCCGCAGAAGAACACGCCGAAGTGGCGGAAAAATCAAGGCTTACAGCTGCTACAGGTGTTGTATTGTATACTGGTGAATCTCTGCTGTTAGTTAGTGCTAGTGTTCGTAGTGTAGGGGCGCGGCGCGGCTTTGGGAAGAAAAGAGCAGCCGTTGAGAGAGTGCCGGTGGGAAGGCACGTACCGGGATACGCATGAGCGATAACAACGACCGGCGTGAACCAACACAGTGGTAAACATGGCCTTGTCCCAACTTGAGATGAGTTGATGCCATGAAATTTAAAATCAACTTATTTTTACCTTAAAATGTTACACTCAAAAAAATGATATGTTGGACTTACTTAACTTTCTTATGTCAGCAGGTTTCACGTAACTCAGTTAGGTTGCATTTAAGTAACAATATTAATTTCGGTAAACTTAAGTTCATTACATAAAGTTAATGTAATGTTGTTTAGTTAAATCAACTTAACATTCTTAATTTAGTTTTATTATATTAAGTTAATTAAGTTCAATTATTCTAAAATTTATATTGTTGCCTTCAACCAAAACAAATAATCCAGTTTTATTGATTAGTTTATTCAATGAATCTACAGGTATTTAAATTTTTTTCTAACAACAATGTGTACAGTACAAAATATAAAAACTGCCTTTATTTTTCGAAAATCTAATTACTTATTACAAAAATACTAATAAAACAATAAGCATTTACAAAATAATAATACAAAATAATAATAATAGAAAAACTTGGTTTTTTATATTTCACTTTTCTTTGAAACTGAAAAGCTAACAATGCATCAGTTATTCAATGCAATTCCATGAATAACTTTTGACATACTTTAAAGTGTATTTTAGATCGTGAGTTAGCCAAGTTTAATGCATAAATTAGACCAAGTATCACAGAACATGCATTTGCCACATTGTTCAGGTTTTCAAATATTTGGATGCCTTTAATGATGATGCCAACATCTTCATATGGGTCTGTAGCATCTGCTCCTTCATGTACGATGACATACATTCCCATTGTGGTGTTGCATCGAGGTTGCAACGACATCATGTTTAACATCCTAAAAATATTAAGTATAAACAGAGAATTACCAACAGATCAAGGGGGAGAGGAGGGGTTTGTTGCACAGAAACATAAAAGATGTTTTAGAAAAATGTAAATGACTTACCATACTCCTTCACACGGTTTGATGGTCTTCATTCAGGTAGACAATAAGGGCTTTCAGGATGCATTCACGTTTGTTTCTCAATGGAGACATTCTGAACAATGAAAAATGAGCATAAGTTAGCGCTTTACTGTACATCTAAAACTTTAAGTAGCATCATACAGATTATCCCACTGTAATGTTTTTACAAAGGTCAAGTTTGTCAATCCTAGCGACCAGTACAAGACATCCAAAAATGGTCCTAAATCAGGAGAATTTATCAATTTCTGCTATTGAAAAGATGCACAATAATCTTTAAGGTCAAAATTTTTTCCAATTGTTGCAGGTGCAAAAACACAGCTCTGGTAAATACTGTTTCATTAAAACAGTCTGGTTTCAAATGAAAAGTCGCGAACTATCTAGGTCGCAGATTCGGTAACACCCTGAAATTAAGTTACGGTACAGAGGTTTTCCAAGACGGGTTCTACTTGGAATAGGCCTTTCAAGGTTCCATCAAAGAAGTCGAGTCCTCGCACTGTGCGTCAGGTGCAAAATGTCACAGTACATGTTGGAATCCACGTTTCTCTCAATGAACCGTAGCTCATGATGCTACCACCACCATGCTTTACTGTATGCAAGACACAATTTTCTCCACACATGCTGGACTCTATTTGAGCCAGACAAGTTTATCTTAGTCTCATCAGACCACAGGACATGGTTCCAGAAATTGGACAGGTTGTTCTTTAGCAATCTGAAGAGGTTTTCTTGTGAGTAGCTTCAGAAGAGACTCCTTCTGGGACGCTGGCCTGCAAACCGACTTGTTGCAGTGTGTGGTGTACGGTCTGAGCACTGACAAGTGAAGCTTCTGCTTTTGCAACCAAAGCAATGCTGCAGCAATTCTGCACCTGACGCACAGTGCGAGGACTCGACTTCTTTGAGGAAACCTTACGAGGCCTATTTCAAGTAGAACCCCTCTTGGAAAACCTCTGTACTGTAACCTTAATTTGAGGGTGTTAACGAATCTTCAGCCTCGGCAACTTTGTGGAGAGCAACAATTCTAGATCTTAAATCCTCAGAGTTTTCTTTGTCATGAGGTGCCATGTGGAACATCCAATAGTCAGTGTAAGAGAATTGCACTCATTTGTACACACACACACACACACACACACACACACACACACACACACACACACACACACACACATATATATATATATATATATATATATATATATATATATATATATATATATATATATATATATACAGTGGAACCCGGTTATCTCGCCCTTGGTTATCTCGACAACCCTATTAAGTCGACATTTTTGAAGCGGAACCGCCAAATTCTCGCTTTTTCTAAGCATTTTTTATCGGTTATGTCGCCGAACCCTAATATCTCGAGCACAAGGGGGGAAAAAATGTGCCATTTAACGTCGGTTATCTCGGTGCAGCCGCAGAAGAACACGCCGAAGTGGCGGAAAAATCAAGGCTTACAGCTGCTACAGGTGTTGTATTGTATACTGGTGAATCTCTGCTGTTAGTTAGTGCTAGTGTTCGTAGTGTAGGGGCGCGGCGCGGCTTTGGGAAGAAAAGAGCAGCCGTTGAGAGAGTGCCGGTGGGAAGGCACGTACCGGGATACGCATGAGCGATAACAACGACCGGCGTGAACCAACATATACCAACAATAACGGACAGTGAGAGTGTGGAAGTTTAAATAGGAGCTGGTGATGATGATAAACGAGCACCATATGTGCGCGATTGAAGCGGAGCTTCAGAGAAAGCGGCCAAGAAGGCCCCTGACACGCTGAAGGGGGCCGAAGGGGGCGTGGCAGGTGGATTCCTGACAACATGTACTGTATGTATTTTTACAGCATACCTTCATCAAACAAGTCGCGGCAACGCTGTTGTGTAAAAAAAACCCTTCAAAAACACGTGCATGCACATTCTCATTTATTAACGCACATCATGAAATTTCAAGCACGTTAATATATTGCCGCAATTTTTATTTTCGTTTATCTCGATCATCGGTTACCTCGATGCTTTTTGGCAACCCCCTAGGACATCGACATAACCGGGTTCCACTGTGTGTGTGTGTGTGTGTGTGTGTGTGTGTGTGTGACCATGCGAACACACACACCAAAATTTTAAGATATACTACACCAAGTGTATGTGTGTATATATATATATATATATATATATATATATATATATATATATATATATATATATATATATATAAATGTGTTTTAGAAATATTACCTCTAGGAATGGCCTACTAATATCCGATCACTTCCGTCCTCCTGTCCCGCTGTTGTGTAAAAAAACCCTTCAAAAACACGTGCATGCATATTCTCATTTATTAACGCACATCATGAAGTACATAGATTAATGATGCAACTCTACAATTTTAAGTATAGATTATATTTGACTTGTGAAATTTAACCCTAATAAACAAACCGGAGGCGAAGGTCTCAGGAACAAAATGCCTGAGACGATATGAGGAAAATGCTTTGAGAAAAAAAACAAGAACCTTAATTTGGGTGATTTTATAGTTCAAAAATTAATAATTTCCTTCTGTGACTGTGCATTGTATTGGCACAAAGTACAAAACGTTGTTTTAATTTAATTCCAGAGACGTCTTAATGGTTCATAGTATCATATACAGTGATCTTCTACACAGTAAGGTGTCCATGTGGGGCTATTAATGGCAGGTTTAAAAGTGTGATTACGCTATTCAGAAGCTGGAGATCACCATGGATCAGGCAGGTCCAAAAAGCAGAGGGGGACTGGATCATTGGTATCTTATTAGTACCATGTGTACCTTGTCAAAGAGAGGAAGAAAGGGACAGAGACACAGTTAATAATTTTTTTTTTATTGTCATATAAAGGCATCTGTAGGTCAGGGGTAGCAAAAACAGTGGGGCGGCAACCAGTTTAACAGAACCAGATTCTAACCATATATATATATATATATATATATATATATATATATATATATATATATATATATATATATATATGGTTAGAATCTGGTTGTCAGGAATCCCCCTGCCACGCCCCCTTCGGTGGCTGTCATGCCTCGGTGCTTCGGGGGAATGCCCTGCTCCTTCTCACATGCGTGCCCTGCCCACATGGAGCTTCTTGCAAACGGGCTTCATTGAGAACACCTGAGGCTTATTCAACCGCTCATCACACCACCTACATAAACCCCACATTCACCCACACTCCGGGTCCGTTATTGCACGTTTATGCCCGTTTACGTATGTTCCTGTGTGTTCGTGTTGGTGTGTGTTCGCTTATGCTTATCCCCGCTACGTACCGTTCGACTCGGAGTCTCTCTCTCTTCTGAATGGGGTGAAATTTTACGGAGCGTGGATCGATATGTGGAGTTGATTTTGTCAAGCTATCCGATGGAAAGAGCAAAGATCGCGCTCCACATTTCTCTGCTGTCTGGGGAATCTCTCTCTCTTGCCAGTGAGTTGTGGAGCGCGACTGGAAGTTCAGCTCATGCGCCAGGTTCATCCAGCTTCTCACCAGGGAACTCGGTATACTCAAGGCGGATCTCCATCACCTCTCCCCTGCTTCCGAGAGCACTGTTCCGCACCAGAGTTTCCTGGAGAGCTCTGCTCCACCCCAGGACCTCCAGGAGCTCTCTGCCCTGCTCCAGGCCCTTCAGGACGGCTCTGCTCCGCCCCAGGTCCTCCAGGGGATCTCCACCCTGCTCCAGGTCCTCCAGGATGGGTCCGCTCCACCCCAGGACCTCCAGGAGCTCTCTGCCCTGCTCCAGGCCCTTCAGGACGGCTCTGCTCCGCCCCAGGTCCTCCAGGAGAGCTCAGCTCTGCTCCAGTTCTCCACAGAGAGCTCAGCTCTGTCCAGGTCCTCCAGGAGAGCTCAGCTCCATTCCAGGTCCTCCAGTAGAGCTCAGCTCTGCTCCAGGTCCTCCAGGAGAGCTTCTTTCCGCTCCAGTGTCCTGAGGAGAGCTCCTCTCTGCTCCAGTGTCCCGAGGAGAGCTCCTCTCCGCTCCAGTGTTCGCCGAGGGCTTCGCTCCGCTCCTGGTCTTCAAGTGGGGCTGCGCTCTGTTCCCGGGACCCCGCTGTGGCCGTTGTCCCATTCCAGCTCTCCGCGGGGGGAGTCGTTCTGCCTCGGGTCTTTCCCAGCTTTCCTCGGTCTAAACTACATTTCGCATGCCCAGAGAAATATCCACATTCATGCACTCAGAAAGGAGCTGCGGGGGTTCACCTCACCTCAGCCTTCAGTGTTTCCAGTGGAAACTGCCCCGACCTGGGGTAACGTCACGTCAGTAAGTTAAATACTATAAATACTATGGATGACAAAAAAAAGGTTGTAATGCAAAATATAAAAGTGTGTATGCAGCTCTATCCCTCATCTCGTTGTAAGGATAGAATAGGCTAATGGAATTAGTGAAATAGGCTAATAGCTGTATGTCACCTTATAATGATATGCGCTATGCTATGTTGACTGCTATGCTTTTACACAGAGCAACAATATTTATTTTAGCTTGCATAACATTATAATTTATAGTATGTAGTTGTGAGTTGCTTGCAACAAAACAATTACAACCAAACTAGTCTAGTTGGATTTTAGTTAAACTAGCATTTATTGAATTGATTGAACTGAGGTGATATCATGAAGGTTTTCTGTGATTGTACTTAAAAGTCCTTAACTGAGTACTTTTCTAAGGACTTTTCAGTAAGTCCAGTGCTAGCTTCTTCTTCTTTTTCTTCTTCTTGTTTTGGCTGCTCCTGTTAGGATTCGCCACAGCAGATCATCTGCCTCTATACTACCATGTCCTCTACATCTGATGAGGAAAAGGAGTTGGTGTTGGATCTATGATGATCTTAGCTATTTCATGAGTTGCTCAGTAGCACCTGAACATCAACTGATTTTATAAGACTGTAGAAAGGACATTACTCATAATCACACACTCAAATCCTCATGGCAGTTCTTTTTCGTCTGTGTTTTGTATTGTTATTAAGATTTATAATCACACTCATAATATTACCCGAATGAGGATAGGTTCCTCTGTTGAGTCTGGCTCCTCTCAAGGTTTCTTCCTCATAACATCTAAGGGAGTTTTTTCTTGCCACAGTCGCCCCAGTTTTGCTCATTAGGGATAAACACACATAATTCAAGAGTCAAGAGTCTAGAAGCTTTTATTTGCATTTCAACCATATATACCTGATGCAGTACACAGTGAAATAAAACAAACATGAATGAAACAATGTTTCTTCAGGATGAAGGTGCTACATAAGACAACATAAATGAACAAAAAGACATAAAACATAAAACAAAACTAGAACTGGAATACAACATAAAGTGCACATCTGCAAGATTAAGTGCGAAATAATTTAAGACAGTAAGACAGTAAACACAATACATTTTAGGTATTTTATTTTTTATTAAAGACATTTTACATCCATATACATTTACATTTACATTTGCGGCATTTACCAGACGCCCTTATCCAGAGAGATGTACAAAAGTGCTTTGAGTCTCTAGTAAAGAATAAATCTACACTGGTACACCAGATTACAAACTTGATATAAATATAACTCTTGAATTCTACAAATTCATATAGTGGTTATAGTAATTAATAAATACTTATATCGATTTATAAGTTATGTATGAATAATGAGAGAGTGGACTGAAAACAAAAGTGTTTATAAATATCACCACATTGTAATTAAAATCCAAATGAATAAAACTGGTCCTAATTGTTTGATATCTCAGTTACGGTAATAATATACAGGAAGCCTTTACATGTTGTATTTTATGTGTAATTCTTTTCTTTATTATCTGTATGTAATTATGTACTGACAATACAACGTTCTTTTTTATTTTTTAAAGTTAAAGGTTCACAGGAGTTTATCAGCTGCTACCAAAAAGTCCTTAAAACATTCAGGAAAGTTTGCACAATTTCAGAGGCAATCCATCGGCACAGCTTTGACAAAGGCACCATTGCAAAAACAGCACCAACATCAGAGCTATAGGATTCAGACCCTAAGACCTTTAACACCCTGTTGTTTAATCCAGCCATGCAAACATTGCTAGCTTGCACAGAAAGAGGTTCTAAGTTGTGTAGAAACTGTATTTCTTTTTTTTTTTTTTTCAGGGGGGAGGACTGGTGATGCCTGAAACAATACAAAGCAAGGTGTATGTACTGGTGCTTATCATCTGCTGACATCCGACCCTGTTCGAGGTGTTGATATTTACACATAAAAGGGAGCAAAAATGTATACAAATTTGCGGACTGCTTTGTGAATGTCTTACTCTTCTAGTGACTGAAGCTGGAGCAGAAATGAGCTTTTCACAGCTGAAATGATCAAATCATAGCTGAGGTCCACCATGTCACCAGAGCACCTCAGTAGCCTTGCTGTCATTAATAACAATCAAGCAGTTTCTGGTCAGATTTCCCACAATTATATAATTAATGACTTTCAAGGAATCAAGGAAAGAAAGAAAGGTCAGGTTTTATGGAAGTTAATTTGTAGTGAAAAATGTATTTGGTTAGTTTGTTGTGTGAAGTGGTAATTTATTTGTAATGTTACAAATTTTTTATTAAAGATAAAGTAAGTGCAGATTTCTGTTGGTTATTTTCCTTTTTATGTGGCAGTGGGGTGGGGAGATCATGGCGTGATTTGCCCAGGGCGCCATTCAAGCTACAACCGCCACTGGTGAGATAAATCAAAAAGATAAATGGTTGAGGTGGATCACACCTCAACCAGACTAATAGCTGTGCATAAACAAATGCCTGCAAATGTCAATCAACTGAAGCAACAGTGTAAAAATGAGGAACAATTCCTCCACAAGGATAAGTAGGGCTGCTACTAATCGATAATCATCGAAAATGAAATTCATTGTCAATGAATGGCGTTATCGATTAGTTGGCCTGCTCAGGTTACAGGTTAGCATGACAGCAAAAAACAGCCGTTTGCAAAAAATGCCAGAGTTGCCATCACCTGCATGTGATGGCTTTTTCAGGTTCTGTCCCACTCCCGCAAAAAAATCTATTTTCTCCCACCCCTGCTCGCAATATTTTTGTCTCGCTCCCCCCACAAAAGCTAACAGGTAAAATGTACAAGTAGTTTTATAGTTTCAATGCTTTTTTTTTGTTTATTTGTTTTTGGTAATTAATTTTATTTTTTATATTTTTAAGACAATTTTGAAGGATTCCCGCAAATGATTTTATTCTCCCGCAACCCGCACACGAGTATTTTACCGCCTGCAGCCGCATTCACCCACCAAATCTTGTCTGCACTCATTTGGGTTGGGTCCCATGGGAGTGTAGGTCTCTAGTACAGGGTCAACCGGCAGCAGGGAAAAGTGTGTGTCCCAAGTCATCCAAAGCATGGGAGCATTTTATATTAAAAGCAACAAAGAAAACTGTTCCTGGAAGATATTTAAAGCAGAGATTGTGTGGCCTGGAAGTACCACAGTGATGCACAAGCATGTGAAAAGAAAACACACCTGTGTCACGGATGAAACATCAGCACGGTAAACAAAAAGTGTATAATCCTCATTATGTGAAAATGGTATAGTTTAACGAAGTGCATTTGTGTAAACTGTTTGTTCGTTAACTTCGGGACAATCGCACTGAATTTGTTCTGTCGTAACTCGCGAGAATCAGGTTGCGCTCGCTCGCAACATAGCGATGGATTCAATTAAAATAGTGCAAACAAACACTAAATCTAAAAGCAGCAAATAAAAGGAGCAGTTAGCGATTACATTTTTAGCCACTGTTGTGATTTTCAGCGAATTCTTATGCATTTGTACAACATTTAAAAAATGTTTTTTTTACACCATTTGTCTGTTACAA
Source organism: Silurus meridionalis (assembly GCF_014805685.1). Taxonomy (NCBI): domain Eukaryota; kingdom Metazoa; phylum Chordata; class Actinopteri; order Siluriformes; family Siluridae; genus Silurus; species Silurus meridionalis. The sequence goes on from NC_060894.1 coordinate 12,222,424, forward strand.
CAGTAACTTATCTGTTTTCAAACGTGGTTTACTGTATTTACTACGTTCAAAGGATTGTTTTCAATGTTTGTATATTTAATTTATTCATATTTAATTTAATTATTATGCAAAATTGTATTAAATATATATTCTAGATGCTTATATCTGCACAAATGAACAAATCTTCACAAATAAACAAAGGATTTACACAAATTGCTTCACCTTGCATATTCAAATGCGGTAGGATTTTTACAAAAAAAAAACCCAGCATGATTTAATTTGATCAAAGGAGAAATCCCCCATGCAGTCCTCATCAAGCAGCCACTATAAGCTTTAAAATGTCTAAATTAATGATAGTTAATCTCAATATGTGGCTTTTGCATTTTTTAAGTACACTTTTATACATAAATACCCTAAACAAGAGTTTTATATGGTTATAATAAGCAAAACATCTAATAAAAAAAGGAAAGTATCAGGGAAATATAATCGAAGATTAATCGAAATCTCCCGTATATCACTAGAAATCTTGAAAAATGTCTCCCAAGAAAATCAGTGATGGTGCTGTGAAAAGGAAAGTAAATAGAATTACCATGTAAACCGAGGAGGTTACGAGCGTGGTGCGTCTCACACTCGCAATCAACCACTATCACGAGTTAGTGTTAAATTATGTTTATATTACGGTAATTTGCGGTGTATTTGTTTTTAAAAATAGGCTACAAAGTGCAGAAATAAGCGATCGAATGACATCTCGGAACGGATTAAATCACTTTTACATTCATTCCAATGGGGAAAATTAGTTTGAACATACGAGCAAATGGACACACGAGCAATTTTCAAGAACGAATTATGCTCGTATAACAGGGTTCCACTGTAGTAGTATCCGATGTAGAACATGATATCCGACGTTGTTAAAAATTCTTACAGACTTTTAGGGCCATGGGTCAAACATGCCTACTTAGTTTAATTTTGATTGGCCAAAAATGTAGGAGTATAAAGTTTCCAATTTACTATAGTCTAGAATTGTTTTGCTTTAAAATGTATTTAAATATTTGTACAAATGATATAAATAAAAATAAATAAATAAATAAAAAAGATTGCAAATTTTCAAAAGATCAAAAGTTTGATGCATGTCAGCAGACAGCAATGATTTTTGCTTCTTCCTTAAAGGTTTATTCATAATTTCTCTATATACATGTACTGGAAGGATGTATTTAGCAGGACAAGATTAAACCAATAGAAAAATATATTTTATTTTAGAAGAGTATTTTATTTTAAAGAATTCAGGGTTATTTGAAGTATGAATATGAGAAAATGTCTTTCCAAACATTCCATAGATAAGGTCTGAAAAATATTTGGAGCCAGTCATTTTAATTTGTTAAACATTTTACAGAATACTAGATTACATTCTGTAAACTACTCTGTATTCTGTAAAATACTCAACCAACCCCAGGTTTTATTTCTGCACAACAAGTTCCTCTGCACACTTTTAACACTGGTCCAGGTCGTTAAGAACCTAATTTCACATAGTTTTTTCAAATGAGTCTACGATTTGTGTAAGTCTAAATGAATTTAAACTAGTAAACATGCTCCATTAGTTTCACTGAAGAGCTGGTTGTCCAAATGCATCCATAGTTTCCATTACAAGTGCCAAGTGATCTAAAAAAGATCCTACTGACACACGAAGACTGCGAGCCTCAACAGCATTCCATTTTCTGAAAATACATTAAGAGGCATTAGATCGAACACATTTACCCAAAAAAACAAAAACAAAACAACTAAGAAGTTGTCACACTGAAATCACTGTAAACAGGTTAGGAATTGTCCAATGCATAATTAAAACCTGGAAGGATACATAAGCTCATTAGGAAGCATCAAATCCAGACATACAGAAACAGCACACAATAATAAAAAAAAAAAACCATAACATTCAATTAAAAATATCCTAATTAGATGTAGGAGGAAAGTTCACAATTTTCTTCCATGATTTGATGCTTCCTAATGAACTATTGTATCTCATTAATAAAAAAAATTATTTGAAGGCCCGGGTTCGATCCCTGGTCAGGGAACCAACCCCAGCCGCTCTTAGTGCCGGTCCCAAGCCTGGATAAATGGGGAGGGTTGCATTAAGAAGGGCATCCAGCATAAAAACATGTGCCAAATCAAACATGCGAATGATCCGCTGTGGCGACCCCTAATGGGAGAAGCCGAAAGAAAGTTAGTTATTTTAATTAAAAAATATAATGTTTGATTAAATATAAAATATAAACAAAATCAAGTTGGACATGTTTATATATTAATTTATTATAAAATTAAAAAACAGGCATTTTGTGTGTGTGGTTTTTGTAAAAGTTTAAGATAGTTGTGAAAAGAATTCTGTGAAGTAAGAATGCTTTCAAAAACAAATTTTAATTTATTTTAATCAGTTAAGAAAATGGAAAGTAAATAAACAGAAGAGAAATTCATTTGGTTTACAATTACTACTTATGTACATTTTGTACACTTGCACAGAGAGAGATTTTGTAGGATTAGAGTCAGGTGTAACATTAACCAATTTTACCAAGCAGATGCTAATAATGATAAATTTTATACTTGAAACACATTTATCCTTTGCTGCAGAAGATACATTTATTATAATCTTCAGCCTCAGAAATCACAGATTTAAAAGTACCTCATATTAGAGCCCACATAAATGCTTCTCAAAGTTCAAGTGGCATTTATTAACATTCACTGTGCTGAAGCAGTGGTGGACAGTAACAATGTAAATGTAATTCGTTACTGTACCCAAGTAGCTTTTTTGCCTATGTGGACTTTTACTGAAGTATTTCTGTTTGGGGGCTATGCAACTAATTTATTGTGTGCAATATACAAAAAAATTAAATCTAACTGCCATTATTGCTATGCCTCCTCCAAATTGTCATACATCATTCTGACACCCTGCTGCCCAATTGCACTTTTAGAAATTTTCTCCTAATGAAATAATTCCCGAAATCTCCATAAAATATTACTCAGATTTAACAGTAATCATAATCATAATCATAATTATTATCATCATTATGATTACAATAGTTTCAGCTGCATTTGCAGTTAAAGAAATTCTAAAAGTCAACCTTAGCACCCCAACTTCCCATGGCCATAGACACAGCTTTCTGTGATTTTTAACATCAACAACTCTACAACATTTAAAGTACTTTATTTAAATGATTTGTCTCAGTGAAAAATAAAACTTGATTGACCTGAAATGTTTATTTTGTTTTAATACTTACACAGATAGTGCATTGGCTGAAGCACTCAGAGTTTTTATGGTACCTCCTGCTCGTGGCTCACGATCAGGGGACAAGGACTGGAGTGCAATAGACACCTCCCTCTGTGAAGGAAAGGGAACTTCAATAGATCTGACATACTGTAAAGGAAAATAAATTTTTTATTTTCTTTACATTTCTCCATGGAGCATTTTAGGTCTAAGATTAATCTTGTTTGTTCTCATGTCCTCATACTTTTAAGCATTTATAATTTTCCTCTCTGTCAACCCTTTTATGTGGATTACACACAAACCTACTGTATATTCACAGTATACAGTATAACAGCTTTCTAAGAGGGTCCAATAATATAGGTTGATATAGTTTTGAATCTTAAAGAAACACTTTTGAGTTACATTTAATATAGGTTTGACTTTCTATGCACATATGTAAAACATTGGCAAAAACATTGCAATGCTACTTTTTTCCAATGTTATCAATCTATGTGGATAAAAAAAAAAATGATTTATTGTTTGTTTCTAAATAATTCTTCTTATTTCGGCTGCTGTTTCTAAATAATTAATAAATAGAAATTGGTTGCTATGTGGCAGTAAAAGTGAACAAAGATGCTCACTGGCATGACTTCTACATAACCGATACCTCATAATTTTAACAGAGGTGTAAATCTATTCAATTACCTCTAGTTTAGAAGGACATTATAATTCCTAGCCACCCAAAAATGTTCTCAGATGTTTATGGGTGCAGCTGTTGTGGTTACTTGGTTCCATTTCCAAATATGCCTACTGCCTCATTGCATTATTTTATTCAGATATCAACACATTTTTACTGACGTCATTACTATATAGGTCAGATCGATTATAAAACAATTTTTTTTCTTGTTTGTATTTGATGTTGTGCTCAGTTGCAAAAAAACCCAAAAACTAATTGCAAGTGTAACATTTAAAAAGAAAATTATATAACATTTATATATTATAATATTTTATATTATTATTCATCACCACATACTGCCTTTTTCTAATTATCATTCATTCGTTTTTTTTGTTATCAATTTATTTAATTTATATCAAATTTCTTTCAATATTTTGACATTTGGTTTTCTGTTGTTTCTGCATTATAGTATTCCTCAGGTAAAATTACCAGCAATAATAATAATATATTGAAAAATGTTAATATAATAAATTATTAATTCCTTTTTTGAAAATCTCATACATAATTTTTCTAAGAAAAAAGGTATTGTTACAAAACATAATACTCAAAGGATACAATTCGAAGTGATTGTCAGAGATGCTGGACGCCATTTGAAATAACCTTTGCTATATTCCTCGCTTGGTTTTAGACGCCTCTTCTTCTATTGTTAGTCTTACTTTTTCTTCTTCCAGTTGTATGGCCGTTGTAAAAAAAAAAACAGTTACTGACACCTACAGGTGAGGAGTGTGAAGAGGGCTGCCTTTTTTATTAGTAGTGCTTGAAAATTTTCTATTTCTATTTTAACACTTGTCCAGTGTTCCGGCATTTTTTTATCCACTAGATGTCTTTCTTTCGCCCAAAACATTCCATGTGTTTCAGCTAATGGAATGATTCTCGGTGGATACACTTATTTGACGTATATTCTGGAAACATGGAAGATTCTGGAAGATTTTAATCTTCATGGATGCGTGCTCTTCAATTAAATCTTAACTCTGGCAAATTAGAACTGCTGGTCATCCAGGAGATTCATCTCCAGGTCAAGATCTCTAAATGACTCTTCATGACTCTCTGCTCTCCCCTTCAGCCACTGCTCACAACCTTGGGGTAACTGTGGACAATCAACTGTGCTTCTCCTCACATGTTACTAATGTGGCTCGTTCTTGTTGATTTCTTCTTTACAGCATCCGAAGGATTCGACCATTTCTGTCTACACAGGCTGCCCAGGTGCTTGTTCAGTCTGTTGTCACTTTGAGACTGGACTACTGCAACTCTCTGCTGGCAGGTCTTCCCCTGAACACTATTCATCCACTGCAAATGTTCCAAAATGCAGCTGCATGACTTGTGTTCAATCTGCTCAAGTTCTCCCACACACTGCTGCGCTGCACTGGCTTCCAGTAGCTGCATGTATCAGATTCAAAACACAGATGCTTGCCTACAAGGCTAAAAATGGACCAGCCCCATCTTACCTCAGAGACCACATCACACCTCTCACTGCACCACGCTGTCTGTGATCCTCCAGCACTACTCAACTGGTACAGTGGTACCCCGCTTATCGACCGGCTCGGACATCGAACTTTTCGCTAAGTGAACAGTTTTTTGACCGAAATTTGCGCCCGCTAAACGACCAAATGCCTGCGTATCAAAAAAAAGATCTTGTTGCTACGTATAATTTACCTAAGTCTACTATATGTACATATTTGGCAAATAAGGAAAAAATTAAAGAAGCAAATGTCTTGCCCAGTATGTCGCGCAATGTTAACTTAAAGACCACAGGCTATGAACGAGATGGAAAAATTACTTGTTCAGTGGATAAAAGAGAAACAGCGCGTGGATGATAGTGTTGATCAGGCAATAATTTGTGAAAAAGTGAAAGAAATTTACAAAAATCTGACAAAAGACGACATAGACAAAGTGCCTTTGGTGCATCTCATGGGGTGGTTTTGTAGGTTTAAGGAAAGACGCGGTATTCATAGTGTTGTTCGTCATGGAGAAGCAGCAAGTGCTGCTAACAAAGCAGCAGAACAGTTTGTACAGGACTTTGCAAAGTTTATTAGTGAGGAAAACTATGTCTCGCAGCAAATCTTCAACTGCGACGAGACATGGCTTTTCTGGAAAAAAATGCCCAACAGAACTTTCATAATAAAAGAGGAAAAATCCATGCCGGGTCACAAACCCATGAAAGACAGACTCACTCTTCTGCTTTGTGTGAACGCAAGTGGTGACTGCAAGGTTAATCCCCTTTTAGTTTACCACTCAGAAAATCCAAGGGCATTTAAAAAGCACAATGGTTGCAAAGACAAATTACGAGTGTTGTGGCGTGCAAACCCTAGAGCTTGGGTCAACCGTGAACTATTCAGGGAATGGGTGCGGAAAGTGTTTGCCCCATGGGTTAAAAAATATCTCCAGGAGAAAGGTTTGCCGTTGAAATGCATGCTTGTCCTGGACAATGCAACGGCACATCCTCCAGATTTAGGCGATGAGCTGGAGGCTGAGTTTGACTGGATTACAGTCAAATTTCTGCCACCAAATTCGACCTCCCTCATTCAGCCTATGGACCAGATGGTCATAGCCAACTTCAAAAAACTCTACACGAAACACCTGTTTCGTAAGTGTTTTAACATGACCAATTCCAGCAACTTGACCCTGAAAGAGTACTGGAAAGACCACTTCAGTATCTATCAGTGTATTCAACTAATAGATATGGCATGGAAGGAAGTCACCATCAGGACTCTCAACTCGGCATGGAAGAAGTTGCTGCCATCAGTCGTTGCAAAGCGAGACTTCGAGGGGTTTGAGGAGGAGGAGAAGGTCGTGGAAGAGATTTTGCGTCTCTGCACAGATCTTCATCTGGAAGTGAATTCGCAAGATGTGGAGGGGTTGGTGGGGTCACATCGAGAGGATCTCACCACTGAGGGCTTAAATATGTTAATCAACCTCAATTCTGATCAAAACTACAAAATCTTTTTAAATTGAGGATTAAAAATTTTAATTGCCAGTTTTATTACTGAATTTAATAACTTTTTTAAAAAAAAGGTGATTGATAAATGGTAAAAAAAAAAAAAAATGTGTCAAAGATTAGTGACAACTGCATTGCTAGTTTTTTGCAGCATTTGATTAAATAATTTTCTTCCACACTTATTGCTTTTTGCAGTTTTTTCCTCATTCTTCTTCTTCTTCTTTTGGCTGCTTCCATTAGTAGCTCCATAATACTCTGTCCTTTACATCTGCCTCGTTCAAACCAACTACCTGCATGTCTTCCCTCAACACATCCATAAACCACCTCTTTGGTCTTACTCTTTTCCTCCTTCCTGGTGGCTCCATCGTCTACCAATATAACTCATAATTTATTCTTGCAGATAACCTACTATCACAAATGACTCCTGTCACTCTTCTCCACCCACTCCACCCTGCCTGCACTCTTTTCTTCACTTCTCTAACACACTCTCCATTACTTTGCACTGTTGACCCCAGGTACCTGAACTCCTCCACCTTCTCCACCTCTTCTCCCTGTAACCGCACCACTCCACTGCCCTCCCTCTCATTCACACACATGTACTCTGTCTTACTCCTACTGACTCATTCCCCTTCTCTCCAGCGCATATCTCCACCTCTCCAGGCTCTTCTCAACCTGCTCAATACTCTCACCACAAATCACAATGTCATCTGCAAACATCATAGTCCAGGGAGACTCCTGTCTGACCTCGTCCGTCAACCTGTCCATCACCACTGCAAACAAGAAAGGGATCAGGGCCGATCCTTGATGCAGTCCAACCTTCACCCTGAACCAGTCTGTCTTTCCTACTGCACACTTCACTGCTGTCACACTGTCCTCATACATTTCCAGCACCACCCTCACATTTGACACACCAGAATTCCTCATACAATACCATAACTCCTCTCTCGGCGCCCTGTCATACGCTTTCTCTAAATCCACAAATACACAATGCAATTCCTTCTGTCCTTCTCTATACTTCTCTATCAACATTCTCAAAGAAAATAGAGCATCTGTGGTGTTCTTCCTCAGCATGAAACCATACTGTTGCTCACAGATGGTCACCTCTTCTCTCAGCCTGGCTTCCACTACTCTTTCCCATAACTTCATGGTGTGACTGATCAGCTTAATTCCCCTGTAGTTACTGCAGGTCTGCACATCTTAAATATCGGTACCAGCAAATTCCTTCTCCATTTCTCAGGCATCCTCTCACCTTCCAGAATCTTGTTAAACAATCTGCTTAAAAACTCCACTGCATTTCTCCTAAACATCTCCACGCTTCTACTGGTATGTCATCTGGTCCAACCGACTTTCCACTCTTCATCCTCTTAATCGCCGCTCTCACTTCCTCCTTACTAATCCTATCTACATCCTGCTTCACCAACTCCACATCATCCAACCTTCTCTCTCTGATTTTCCTCATTCATCAGCTGCTCAAAATACTCCTCCACCTTCTCAACACACTCTCCTCACTAGTCAACACATTTCCATCTCCATCCTTTATTGCTCTAACTTGCAGTACATCCTTCCCAGCTCGGTCCCTCTGCTGGCCAATCGGTACAAAGCCTTTTCTCCTCCTTAGTGTCCAACCTCTCATACAGCTCCTCATATGCCTTTTCCTTGGCTTTGCCACATCCTCTTTACCTGCTGCCGCATCTCCTTGTACTCCTGCCTACTTTTCTCATCACTCTGTCGATCCCACTTCTGTTTTGCCAACCTCTTTCTCCTTATGCTCTCCTGCACTTCCTAATTCCACCACGTCTCTTTGTCTTCCTTTCTATTTCCAGATGTCACACCAAGTACCTTTCTAGCTGCCATCCTCATCACTCCTGCAGTAGTTGCCCAATCATCCAACACCTTTTCACCACCACCGAGCCCCTCTCTGACCTCTTCCATGATCCTCACACTATACTCTTCCTCCTTCAGCTTCCACCATCTTATGCTTCTTTCAGTCCTCACTCTCCTCCTGTTCTTCTTCACCACCAAAACCATCCTACAGACCACCATCCGATGCTGTCTAGCTACACTGTCCCCTGCAAACACCTTACAGTCTCCAATCTCCTTCAGGTTGCATCTCCTAAATAGAACATAGTCCACCTGTGTGCACCTTCCTCCACTCTTATAGGTCACCCTATGATCCTCCTTCTTCTTAAAATACGCATTTACCACTGCCATTTCCATCCTTTTAGCAAAATCCACCACCATCTGCCCTTCCACATTCCGCTTCTTAAGGCCATCCCTACCCATCACCTCCTCATCACCTCTGTTCCCTTCACCAACATGCCCATTAAAGTCTGCCCCAATCACCAATCGTTCCTTCCTAGGTACAACATCTACCACTTCATCTAATTCACTCCAGAATCTTTCCTTCTCCTCCATCTCACAGCCGACTTGTGGAGCATAAGCACTGATGACATTTATCATCATCCTTCAACTTCCAGCTTCACGTTCATCACCCTATCAGAAATTCTCTTCACCTTCACTACACTCTTACTGTACTATTCCTTCAGACTCACCCCTACACCATTTCTCTTTCCATCCACACCATAATAGAACAGTTTAAACCCACCTCCAATGTTTCTGGCCTTACTCCCTTTCCACTTGGTCTCCTGAGCACACAACATATCTACCTTTCTCCTTTCCATCATATCAGCTATCTCTCTCCCTTTACCAATCATAGTACCAACATTTAAATTACCAACCCGAACCTCCACTCTCCTACACTTCCCCTTTTCCTGCTGTCTCTGTAGACGTCTTCCTCCTCTCCTTTTCCTCCTTTGGCCAACAGTAGCCCATTTTCCACAAGTACCCTGTCGGCTAACGATACCTGTGGCGGTTGTTGTTAACCCGGGCCTCGACCGATCTGGTATGAAATTCTTATTTGTGATCCGCATATTCGATTTGGCACATGTTTTACGCTGGATGCCCTTCCTAACGCAACCCTCCCTATTTATCCGGACTTGGGACCGGCACTAAGAGTGCACTGGCTTGTGCCTCCCTAATGGCTGGGTAAAATAAATGTTGTTATAATTACAGTTAATAAGAAAAAGACAGCAATAAGTTTGGAAGAAAATAATTTAATCTGATGCTGCAATAAAACTCATAAAAGTCAGTTTCTTTGTGTGTTTTTCTCCCCATATCTGTGAAATTACATTGGCAATTGAAAATGTAAAAATATTTATGAGTTTTTGTGATGTATTTTTATTACCTCATTGCATTCAAAAACACCAACATTCACCTCAAAATGACTTTGCCAGCAACAATGTCTACACAAGCAGTTTCTACTTCATGAATCACTTTATTTGTGACTTTTTAGCTGCTCACTATGCATCCTGGTTCGGGTACTTACATTAAAATGTTTAAATATACACAAGTGCCTCTTACAAATGTAGACAGCTTGCTGATGTTGGTGGTAATCAATGCCAAAAAGGGAATCAGAAGAACCAGTCTGTGTTTTAGCTGCTCATTACATTACATTTTAGCATTAAAACTTTTTTTCCAGTCGCTAGTCACTGTACCATGATGTCTCTAGTAAGCGGCTTCTCAGTGCATGATGCAAGAATGCTTTATTGTCTTCACTCCCTTCACAATTTGCATTAATTGGCAACCTTGTAAGGTCACATGACATATCAATGTCTAGTTGCCAAAGGTCACTGTAAATTATGCTAGTTGCATGCTCCATGTTCCCTTGTGCAAAAAACGGAGGCCCCGCAAACAGTGAGTGCCCATCTGTAGTTCGCACAGCAAAAGCAACTTCATATTCATATTCTCGGGCTTGGGTTGCACGCGTGTCGCAGAAGCGTATCCTTCTTTTTTGAACTGCCTCATGCACTTTGGCTGTCCTGCCTCTAGGCCTTCTGAGAATGAGGGCGTTCATTAGGTGGATTTTATCTCTTCATCTCAGCTTGCTGCACAATCTCTGCTGCACATGCATAGCAGTTCTCTGCCGCTGGAGGAGCGCTCATGGGACCCCCTCGGAGCGATCATGTTTTGGAAAGTGATAATGACAGATGCCTCCTTAGTAGGAGTGCAAAACAGTGAATGGTGTTCAAGGTTTTTATTTGGTTAATATGGTTAATGTCACCATATGTGTAGACATGCAGAGGAATCAAAATACCGTTTCTCTTCCCCGCTCATCAATTGTTTCGATTGTCAATGCAATATAAAAAGTTTGTATAGGCAGATACAGAATTATAGAACAGATTTTGTATGAGGTAACAGCAGTGAACTAAATTAATGAATAATAAATAATTAGACATATATACTTATATATACAAACCCAATTCCAAAAACGTTGGGACACTACAAATTGTAAATAAAAACAGAATGCAATGATGTGGAAGTTATATAATGCAATAATAGTGGAAGCCAGGCTGAGAGAAGAGGTGACAATCTGTGAGCAACAGTATGGTTTCATGCCGAGGAAGAGCATCACAGATGCATTATTTGCTTTGAGAATGTTGATAGAGAAGTATAGAGAAGGACAGAAGGAATTGCATTGTGTATTTGCGGATTTAGAGAAAGCGTACGACAGAGTGCCAAGAGAGGAGTTGTGGTATTGTATGAGGAAGTCAGGTGTGTCAGAGAAGTATGTGAGGGTGGTGCAGGACATGTATGAGGACAGTGTGACAGCAGTGAAGTGTGCAGTAGGAACGACATGCTGGTTGAAGGTGAAGGTTGGATTGCATCAAGGTTTGGTCATCAAGGTTCAGTCTCCTGCTGACTTTCATTTCCTTCTTTCCAACACGTACCTCCACCTTTCCAGGCTCTTCTCAACCTGCTCACTACTCTCACCAAAAATCAAGACAGAGTACATGTGTGTGAATGAGAGGGAGGTCAGTGGAGTGGTGTGGTTGCAGTAAGAAGAGGTGGAGAAGGTGGATGAGTTTAGGTACCTGGGGTACCTGCAAAGTATTGGAGAGAAGTGAAGAAAAGAGTGCAGGCAGGGTGGAGTGGGTGGAGAAAAGTGACAGGAGTGATTTGTGATAAAAGAGTATCTGCAAGAGTGACCTGCTATGTTGTATGGTTTAGAGACAGTGGCATTGGCTAAAAGACACGAGGTGGAGCTGGAGGTGGCAGAGCTGAAGATGTTGAGATTTTCATTGGGAGTCACGATGATGAACAGGATTAGAAATGAGTTAATTAGAGGAAAAGTGCATGTAGGATGTTTTGGGGACAAAATGAGAGGCCTGATTGAGATGGTTTAGACATGTGCAGTGGAGGGACATGGGGTATATCGGAGAATGCTGAGGATGGAGCCACCAGGCAGGAGGAAAAGAGGAAGGCCAAAAAGGAGGTTCATGGATGTGGTGAAGGAAGACATGCAGGTAGTTGGTGTGAAAGAGGCGGATGTAGAGGACAGGGTGGTATGAAGACGGATGATCTGCTGTGGCGACCCCTAATGGGAGCAGCCGAAATAATAATAAGAAAAAGAAGAATACAACATAGATGACATATCAAATGTTTAAACTGAGAAAATGTATCATTTTAAGGGAAAAATTAGTTGATTTCAAAGTTGGTTTGAAAGAGGCAGATGTGGAGGAAAGAGTAGTATGGAGACTGGTGATCCGCTGTGGCGCCCCCTAATTGGAGCAGCCATCACTTCTTTCCATTATCACTCGTGCCACAATACACTGTTGCCAACCAAGTCCGAATTTTTAGCAAATAATTCTGCAGTCTATAAATACACCCACTAAGCATACCCGTCTGCCAAATCATGCAATTGCTTAGTCATAAAAAATGTGCACTGTTATAATGCCTTTTGGTCTTTGAATTTTATTGGTCATACACCAAACAATTTTTTAAGCTTGAAGTAGTTCCTATTAGTGGTTAGAATAATAATAATTTATAATAATGATAATAATAATAATAATAATAATAATAATAATAATAATAATAATTAAAAAGCTATAACAGAAACGGATCGCATGCCTGTTTTTATTCATTTCTGTTACAAATAACTTTTTACAATTGCATAATTAGTATTAATCATAAGTTTTATTTTATATATTACTATAACAAACTTTGTCATTAAAACGCAATGCCATCAATCTGCCTGAAAGAACACTTCCGGATGATTTACACACGTCTGTATTTACGTGTTTGGCAGCAGGGAAAAATGTTTTGTACCAACTAACATTTTGAAAATAATGAACACTTTAATAAATCTGAACGTTTACGACGTTAAGGCTTCTTAACCGGTTTCATTATTAACAATTTAATTTCCTATTTGCACTAGGAGACTTTAATTTAGCTTACATGGAACCCCGGAAGTGAAATTAGTTTACTGCAGTCGAAAGCTGGGGTACGGAACAAAATAGCCGTTACACAGCGAACACGTGAACAAGATTGGGAAATAGGAGGAAGGATGTTATCATCACACGGCTAAGAATTGGACACGCTGCATTAAACAATTATCTCTTTAGAATAGGTAAGCATGAATCGGGTGAATGTGACAAGTGTGGGGAACTGGAAACAGTGAGACACATTCTGTATAAGTGTCCTGCATATGAAAGGGACAGGTTCCAGTTGATTCAGGAATTAGGGTGGATAGGAGTGGGCAATATCTCTTTGAAGGTACTGTTGGGATGCGAGTATGGGCAATCAAGATCTCTTGAACTGTTATTTGAGTACCTTAAGAATACAGGGACTATAGACAGAATATAGGTAGTTATTTATTTCTGTAAACTTTTGTAAAGGTTTTTTTTTTCTTTCTCTTTCTTTCTCTTTTTTCCCCCTATTCTGTGTTCGCTCCACACTCCAGATCAGTAGGTGGCGGTAATGCACCTTTCGTTGGTCTGCCAAACCGCCATAAAACACCACGAGAAGAAGAAGAGCACGTGAACTTTCAATTTGGTAAGTGCATTTAAAAGTATATGTCCTCTCTTCTCATTATAAACATTTTTTTGTTGCTCATATTTTTCCCGTGTACTAACTTTAGTGGGTACCGCATTAGCTTGTGTTAGCTACGGTTATAATATATACATTTAAATCTAGGCTAGATGTATGTATTCTATCGCACACACATCTGATGTCACGGCACTTGTTCAGTTTATAATTGTCAAATATTTAATGTCCCAAACATTTCCTTATAAAAAAAATTTGATTTTTTTTGTATTGATTCCCAAACAATATGGTGTAATAGACTATGTAATCATGCAATCTATGTAGAAAGCAAGACAAGGAGACGTGGTGGTGGAATGAGGAAGTGCAGGAAAGCATTAGGGGAAAGAGGTTGGCAAAACAGAAGTGGGATCGACAGAGTGATGAGAAAAGTAGGCAGGAGTACAAGGAGATGCGGCAGCAGGTAAAAAGGGATGTGGCGAAAGCCAAGGAAAAGGCATATGAGGAGCTGTATGAGAGGTTGGACACTAAGGAAGGAGAAAAGGAGTTATACCGATTGGCCAGGCAGAGGGACCAAGCTGGGAAGGATGTACTGCAAGTTAGAGCAATAAAGGATGGAGATGGAAATGTGTTGACTAGTGAGGAGAGTGTGTTGAGAAGGTGGAGGGAGTATTTTGAGCAGCTGCTGAATGAGGAAAATCACAGAGAGAGAAGGTTGGAGGATGTGGAGTTGGTGAAGCAGGATGTAGATAGGATTAGTACGGAGGAAGTGAGAGCAGCGATTAAGAGGATGAAGAATGGAAAGTCGGTTGGACCAGATGACATACGTGAAGATGTTTAGGAGAGATGGCAGTGGAGTTTTTAACCAGATTGTTTAACAAGATTCTGGAAGGGGAGAGGATGCCTGAGGAATGGAGAAGGAGTGTGCTGGTACCGATCTTTAAGCATAAGGGAGATGTGCAGACCTGCAGTAACTACAAGGGAATTAAGTTGATCAGTCACACCATGAAGTTATGGGAAAGAGTAGTGGAAGCCAGGCTGAGAGAAGAGGTGACCATCTGTGAGCAACAGTATGGTTTCATGCCGAGGAAGAGCACCACAGATGCCTTATTTGCTTTGAGGATGTTGATGGAGAAGTATAGAGAAGGACAGAAGGAATTGCATTGTGTATTTGTGGATTTAGAGAAAGCGTCGACAGAGTGCCAAGAGAGGAGTTGTGGTATTGTATGAGGAAGTCAGGTGTGTCAGAGAAGTATGTAAGGGTGGTGCAGGACATGTATGAGGACAGTGTGACGGCAGTGAAGTGTGCAGTAGGTACAACAGACTGGTTCAGAGTGAAGGTTGACTGCATCAAGGATCGGCCCTGAGCCCTTTCCTGTTTGCAGTGGTGATGGACAGGTTGACGGACGAGGTCAGACAGGAGTCTCCTGGACTATGATGTTTGCAGATGATATTGTGATTTGTGGTGAGAGTAGAGAGCAGGTTGAGAAGAGCCTGGAGAGGTGGAGATATGCGCTGGAGAGAAGGGGAATGAAAGTCAGTAGGAGTAAGACAGAGTACATGTGTGTGAATGAGAGGAAGGGCAGTGGAGTGATGCGGTTGCAGGGAGAAGAGGTGGAGAAGGTGGAGGAGTTCAGGTACCTGGGGTCAACAGTGCAAAGTAATGGAGAGTGTGTTAGAGAAGTAAAGAAAAGAGTGCAGGCAGGGTGGAGTGGGTGGAGAAGAGTGACAGGAGTGATTTGTGATAGTAGGGTATCTGCAAGAATGAAAGGGAAAGTTTATAGGACTGTGGTGAGACCTGCGATGTTGTATGGATTAGAGACAGTGGCATTGAGTAAAAGACAGGAGGTGGAGCTGGAGGTAGCAGAGCTGAAGATGTTAAGGTTTTCGTTGGGAGTGACGAGGATGGACAAGATTAGAAATGAGTTTATTAGAGGGACATCACATGTAGGATGTTTTGGTGACAAGGTGAGGGAGGCGAGATTGAGATGGTTTGGACATGTGCAGAGAAGGGACATGAATTATATTGGTAGAAGAATGCTGAAGATGGAGCCACCAGGTAGGAGGAAAAGAGGAAGGCCAAGGAGGAGGTTCATGGATGTGGTGAGGGAAGACATGCAGGTAGTTGGTGTGAAAGAGGCAGATGTAGAGGACAGGGTGGTATGGTGACGGATGATCCGCTGTGGCGACCCCTAATGGGAGCAGCCGAAAGAAGAAGAAGAAGACTATGTAATCATGCACACTTTCTGCATTTTGCCTGATTCAGTAGCAATGATTTCTGCTTTAAATCAATTGGAAAATACCCCTATCACACTTACCACTAAACACCTTTGCCTTGAAGTACAACATAGTGGGCAGGTCACTGTTGTATATGTCAAGGCATTAATGAATGCCAGGACCCAGGTTTTTAGGCAGAACGTCGCCAAGATTCTGTTATCTTCTCCAAGCAAGCTATGCTTGGTAATTCCAAATGTAAGTTTACTTACCATTGTAGGAGCTTTTGATGGTGGATTTATATCAGCAAGGACTGTTCCACAGCAAACTGTGCTGTACTGTTTGTTCTGACACCTTTCTGTCATAGCCAACATGAACATTTTCCTTAATGTGTACTACAGCAGCTATGTGGGATTGGAACAGACAAATAGCCTTTGCTACTCAGGTACATCAGTGACTCATGATCCTGCCTCCAGTTCAACACTTGTACCTCCACTTTTAGTACAGACTTCAAACAACTACATACCAAAATTAAGGAAAGTAAAAAAAAAATTAATAAATCAGTAATATATAAAATGTGCTGTATTTTCATTGTGTATGTGTGTATTTATTAGTGTATCTCACAAAGGTGAGTACAACCCTCACATTTCAGCAACCATTTTAGTATATCTTCTCAAGAGACAATACAAATTTTCAAGGGACAAGACTATATAGAAGTGAAAACTGGATATATTTTAAAGTAGTCAATGTGCAGCTTGTATAACAGTACAGATTTACTGTCCTCTAAAATTAACTCAACATACAGCCATTATTGTCAAAATAGCTGCCAACAAACGTGAGTACACCCTACCCTACAGTGAACTCACCACTGTTATCAAGTAACTGCCTTATATACAGTACAGACCAAAAGTTTGGACATGCCTTCTCATTCAAAGAGTTTTCTTTATTTTCATGACTATGAAAATTGTAGAGTCACACTGAAGGCATCAAAACTATGAATTAACACATGGAATTATATACATAACAAAAAAGTGTGAAACAACTGAAAAATGTCACATTCTAGGTTCTTCAAAGTAGCCACCTTTTGCTTTGATTACTGCTTTGCACACTCTTGGCATTCTCATGATGAGCTTCAAGAGGTAGTCACCTGAAATGGTCTTCCAACAATCTTGAAGGAGTTCCCAGAGATGCTTAGCACTTGTTGGCCCTTTTGCCTTCACTCTGCGGTCCAGCTCACCCCAAACCATCTCGATTGGGTTCAGGCTAGGTGACTGTGGAGTCCAGGTCATCTGGCGCAGCACGCCATCACTCTCCTTCTTGGTCAAATAGCCCTTACACAGCCTGGAGGTGTGTTTGGGGTCATTGTCCTGTTGAAAAATAAATGATGGTCCAACTAAAGGCAAACCGGATGGAATAGCATGCCGCTGCAAGATGCTGTGGTAGCCATGCTGGTTCAGTATGCCTTCAATTTTGAATAAATCCCCAACAGTGTCACCAGCAAAGCACCCCCACACCATCACACCTCCTCCTCCATGCTTCACGGTGGGAACCAGGCATGTAGAGTCCATCCGTTCACCTTTTCTGTCGCACAAAGACACGGTGGTTGGAACCAAAGATCTCAAATTTGGACTCATCAGACCAAAGCACAGATTTCCACTGGTCTAATGTCCATTCCTTGTGTTCTTTAGCCCAAACAAGTCTCTTCTGCTTGTTGCCTTTCTTTAGCAGTGGTTTCCTAGCAGATATTCTACCATGAAGGCCTGATTCACACAGTTTCCTCTTAACAGTTGTTGTAGAGATGTGTCTGCTGCTAGAACTCTGTGTGCCATTGACCTGGTCTCTAATCTGAGCTGCTGTTAACCTGCGATTTCTGAGGCTGGTGACTCGGATGAACTTATCCTCCGCAGCAGAGGTGACTCTTGGTCTTCCTTTCCTGGGGCGGTCCGCATGTGAGCCAGTTTCTTTGTAGCGCTTGATGGTTTTTGTGACTGCACTTGGGGACACTTTCAAAGTTTTCCCAATTTTTTGGACTGACTGACCTTCATTTCTTAAAGTAATGATGGCCACTCGTTTTTCTGTACTTAGCTGCTTTTTTCTTGCCATAATACAAATTGTAACAGTCTATTTAGAAGGACTATCAGCTGTGTATCCACCTGACTTCTGCACAACACAACTGATGGTCCCAACCCCATTTATAAGGCAAGAAATCACACTTATTAAACCTGACAGGGCACACCTGTGAAGTGAAAAACCATTTCAGGTGACGACCTCTTGAAGCTCATCAAGAGAATGCCAAGAGTGTGCAAAGCAGTAATCTAAGCAAAAGGTGGCTACTTTGAAGAACCTACTATATGACATATTTTCAGTTGTTTCACACTTTTTTGTTGTGTATATAATTCCACATGTGTTAATTCATAGTTTTAAAGCCTTTAGTGTGACTCTACAATTTTCATAGTCATGAAAATAAAGAAAACTCTTTGAGAAGGTGTGTCCAAACGTTGGGTCTGTACTGTGTATATATACACACACACACACACACACACACACACACACACACACCACGTGTTTGCCCATTTCCCGACTCATTATTACTTTGCATTTTTGTCACAATGTTTCAGTGTTTTCACAATGTTTAATGTTTCAGATCATCAAACTAATTTAAATCATAGTAAAAGATAACACAAGTGAACACAACATGCAGTTTTTAAATGGAGGTTTTTATTATAGAGGGGGAAAAAAACTTTGCTTTATCACACCTGAGTTAAATTTCTCTAGCTGTACCCAGACCTGATTACTGCCACATCTGTTCACAATCAAGAAATCTCTTAAATATGACCTGCCTGACAAAGTGAAGTAGACCAAAAGATCCTCAAAAGCTAGACATCCTGCCCAGATCCAAAGAAATTCAGAAACAAATGAGAGAAAAATCAGTGAGAACTATCAGTCTATAAAAGGTTATAAAGCCATTTCTAAAGCTTTGGGACTCCAGCGAACCACAGTGAGAGCCATTATTCACAAATGGGAAAAACATGGAACAGAGAAGAACCTTCCCAGGAGTGGCTTGGCTGACCAAAATTACTGCAAGAGCACAGCAACGACTCATCCAAGAGCTCACTAAAGACCCCACAACAACATCCAAAGAACTGCAGGCCTTACTTGCCTCAGTTAAGGTCAGTGTTCATGACTCCACCATAAGAAAGAGACTGGGCAAAAATGGTCTGCATGGCAGAGATCCAAGACGAAAACTGCTGAGCAAAAAGAACATACAGGCTCGTCTCAGTTTAGCCAAAAAACATCTTGATGATCCCCAAGACTTTTGCGAAAATACTCTGTGGACTTCTTTGGAAGATGTGTCTCCCATTATGTCTGGTGTAAAAGTAACACCGCATTTTAGAAAAAGAACCTCATACCAACAGTAAAATATGGTGGTGGTAGTGTGATGGGGCTGTTTTGCTGCTTCAGGACATAAAAGACTTGCTGTGATAAATGAAACCATGAATTCTGCTGTTTACCAAAAAATCCTGAAGGACAATGTCTGGCCATCTGTTTGTGACATCAAGTTGAATCGAATTCGCGTTCTGCAGCAGGACAATAATCCGAAACACAAATCCACCTCTGAATGGCTAAAGAAAAACAAAAATGAAGACTTTGGAGTGGCCTAGTCAAAGTGACCTGAATCCTATTGAGATGCTGTGGCATGACATTAAAAAGGCAGTTCATGCTCGAAAACCCTCCAATGTGGCTGAATTACAACAATTCTGCATAGAGGAGTGGGAAAATTCCTCCACAGCACTGTAACAGACTCATTGCAAATGATCAGAAATGCTTGATTGCAGTTGTTGCTGCTAAGGGTGACCCAACCAGTTATTAGGTTTAGTGTGCAAACACTTTTTCACACAGGGCCATGTAGTTTTGGATTTAGTTTTCCCTCAATAACAAAAACCTTCATTTAAAAACTGCATGTTGTGTTCACTTTTGCGATCTTAATAATATTTAAAGTAGTTAGATGATCTGAAACATTAAAGTATGACAAACATGCAAAAATATATACAGTGGTACCCCGCTTATCGACCGGCTCGGACATCGACCTTTTGACTTAGTGAACAGTTTGCAACCGAAATTTGCGCCCGCTGAACGACCAAATGCCCGCTTATCAACCTGCCACGTCCCCTTCAGCGGCTGTCAAAACCTCCGCTTTCCCTGAATCCCCCGGCTTCAACAATACACACCTGGGGCTCATTATTCACTCATCCCCAGCTCCTATATAAACCCCTCATTTATCCACACTCCTTGTCAGTTATTGTTGGTATGTGAAGGTGTTTGGTGCATGTTTGTCTGTGGTTTCCTTGTCACACGTATTTCTATGCGTTTCTTTCTTTCCGGACTCCACGTGCTCTGCACGGCTGCACGGCTTTCTTTCCAAAGCGCACCCTGGATTACCTTTTTCCTCTTGTGCGTTCGCCCGTGGACCTCGCCCCTTCAGGACCACGGCGTACCACGGATATCTCTCTCTCGTTCTTCGGGATTCTATGGACTGCCGTGTGTGTGTGTTTTTGTGTTAAACTCTGTGTTTTCGTTAAACCAAAGCGAACTGTGTTCCGGCTTTGCCTCCACTCATTATGCTGCAAACCAATTATATACAGTATTATTTACGTACAAGTATTATTACTACTAAAAACAGGGCAAAAAATGTTAATAAATGGGTATCGGTGGAGGTCGGGAACGGATTAATTGGTTTTCCATTATTTCTTATGGGATAATTACATTCGCTCTTCGACCTTTTCGACCTTTCGACCAGGTTTTAAGGAACGGATTAAAGTCGATAAGCGGGGTACCCCTGTATCAGGAATCACACCACTCTATATATAACATAAAAACACCTAAAATAAAAAGAATAAATCTAATTCCAATACACTTTATTATTGATTAAATCGAGAACCTAATTAAATTGGCACAAAGTAAATTAAATGACACAATTAAATAAATGGTAAATACTTAAAGTAATACATTGCTTGCATTTGTTAGACCCCATTCGGGTAACACACATATATGTGCCTACTCGCAACCTGCGTCGCATTCAGAGAAATTGCTTGAACTGAACTTGAACCAGTCACTCGACAGGATGGTCAAAATAAAATAGACAAAACACAAACTATGTGTAAACACTGTGTATGTCAGTATCTTTTTTACGATGACGAACACTACGAACATGACATGCCATTTAAAACTGTACTGCAGCGACAAACAGTAACTGGGGTCGAAAAGGTGAGTAAAGGGAAAAACATCTATACAACAGTTTTTCTGCAGCGTGGTCTCAATCGAGTAACAGAGCTGAAGAAATAACCAGGTGCACCCGAGTTTTAATGGCAAAAGACCATTTTCTGTGGTCAACAATATTGGCTTTTGCAAATTGGTTAAAATACTGAAGCCCAGGTATATTCCCGTATAAGTCCCGCACTTGAGTCATAAGGTAATTCCAGCACTGTATAATGGAGCTAAAGCAAATGTAGATTGTGTAAAAAAGGCTGAGAATGTAGCAATAACAACTGACTGGTGGACTTTGCGAGCTGTACAGAGCTACATTGGTAACTGCACATGTAATCGCCACAAAATGGGAAATAAAAAGTTTTGTGCTTCAGACTTGCTTGCTTTTTGACACATAATGTTGCAAACAGACGAAGTTTTAAAAGCGGCTATACGTGAGTGGGAGCTTGAAAAGGCTCATAATAGCATTGCTATAGTTACTGACAATGCATGCAACATTGAGGTGGCAGCAAGAGAAACCTCATTAAGTGTTTTGCTCATACTTGAATCTTGCTTCTCGAGCAGTATTGAATTTCCCCATGTTAGTTGATTGCTTGGTCAAGTGAGAAAAGTTGTGGCTTTCTTTCACCGCAGTTCCACCTTCGGCAGCTTTGCCACGGCATAGCAACAGATGCTTGTGATGTGAGCTTATTAAGGATGTTACTACATGGTGGAACAGCTCAGTTCATATGCTCGAGCGCAATCTCAAGCAACAAGCGGCTATAACAGCAACACTCTTGAGCAGAGGGGTACGCAAAAATGACTTGATACTTGATACTGGACGAGAAGTTGCATAAGCATGAGACATTGTATCGCGAGCTTATCGTTACACCACTATTATAAAATTTATATATATATATATATATATATATATATATATATATATATATATATATATATATATATATATAATATTTACTCTTTATTTATATATATATATATATATATATATATATATATATATATATATATATATATATATATATATATATATATATATATATATATATATATATATATGCATGCAAAAATTTGTTCTAGGTAAAATAAAAAAAGAAATACAATGAAAAAGCCTGCCCCAAGGCTGCATTCGGAAAGACATCAGCACCCCAGGCTCACCACTTCGGCTTTTCTGTACACACGAACACCGAGCAACAGTACATTTTGTTTTACATTGATCTTATTTTACTTTATTTTTCTTTAATTGTGCTGTGAGCAATTACAATCTAACAATTCCCCTTGGGAGCAATAAAGTATTTTGATTCTGATACATATGTCCATATATACTATATTGTCCTTTTTTTTATTTATTTTTTATTCTTTAAGATATTGACCTAATTAATCTGATATAGTTTAGTAATTAATTGATACAGATCTAACAATTAAAAGTATTGAATCTATCATGTATTTCTCTTTACAGACAGTGACATTATGACACGCTGGGCAAGAGCCAAAAATGTTCAAAAACACAAATCTGCAGATGCTGCATCTTGGCGCCAATTAAGAGCAGGCGTAGCAGGTAGCGGGAACTCTTCATTCAGCTTTTTGCAGGATGATGCATCGCATTGTCACCCCAATGGAAAGAGAGCTAACAAAAATAAACAACTTGATGATGTAAATGGATTCTTGGACTATATGAAAAACAAGCGGCAGCAATTACCTAAAGGACGACTAGGAATGGCCACGGAGAAACATGGCATAAGTGAGGCTATGGCTATAGCTCTGAAAAAAAACAAAAGAAGTGAAAATCGAAGGTTAAAGAGACAGGACGCAACAAAGAACATCATGGTGTGTAGATTAAAGAATGTATGGTGATCGAAAGTACAGCTGGGTAAAAAAATGGCAGAACGTTGATAACTGTTCAAAGATTTATGATCTTTATAACTGTTTTATTCTATTTGAATCTTTAAAATTAAATAACATGCATTTTATGTATTTTTCTTTTTGTGTTGAACAGAATTTAATAAATTTTCTTAATATTGCCCAACCTTTTTGTGGGAACATATTGCATTTGTGAATTATACAAATTATTATTATTTTTTTTTTTTTTACCCTTTTGTTATGTTCAGGTGTGCTTCAACTGTAGGAAGCCTGGCCATGGATTGGCTGATTGCCCAAAAGCTGATGATGAGGACATGGGTAGAGGGATCTGCTTTCGTTGTGGTTCTACAGAACATGAGATCCAAAGGTGTAGAGCAAAAGTAGACCCTGCTATGGGTAAGAATGTAGAGTAGATTTAAACAGTGTTTTAAATTAATTTTCAAGAGTAAGTACTTTTAGTTTAAATAAGCGGATGTTTTAAAGGCTTTAATCTAATTGGCAGCAAACCGTAATGTCTAATTCCAAAAAATTTAATACAAATTATACAGCGTGGAACATACGACATTGTTTTATTAATTTTTTAATCGTTTGTCCATGAATCATTTATCTAATCTTGTAAGAGCAGATTTTTCTTTTTAGGTTTCACCCTGTATCATATTGTTTAGCATTTGTATAAAGTTAAGTTAAAGGCACTGATAGATTTTAAATGGTATAATGCATTCGGGGTGATGGAGTGGGGGTTGGGGCAATCTGGTGCATCACACGTACTGAATAAAAAAAAATGTGTTTTTTGCAGGTGATTATCCATATGCCAAATGCTTCATTTGTGGAAAGACTGGTCATCTATCCAGATCTTGCCCAGATAATCCAAAGGGACTTTATGCTGCAGGTAATTAAACTTGTAATTTACCTGTGGAAAAGTTTATCGATTGGGCATGATTTGGAAAGGTCACAGCTGACTAGAGGTCGGCCGATTGATCGCACAGATTTGTAGCTTTTTTTTTTTAACTTAATTGACATCAGCCGATTATGCTGCAAATTAGGCCGATTAGTAGGCAGGTACATGGGCGAACACCACAGACATACTACAGCTGACAGCGTGTAGGTTCTGCATGAGCATAAGAAAACAGAACTCGCCCATACTAGCAGGTGGCAGCAGTCTGTATTTGCCATCCAAATAGGGAAACCGGATTATATGAATATATACAGCAAGCCGCATTTACACTTGTGATCATTACTAACGGATTCATGTAGATTTTTCCAATCAGGTCTGCTAAGTTGCAAAGACAAGTAGCAAGAATGACAACACGTGTAGTTTATGGCAGAAAGTCCATGTGCGCATATCACTCACACACCAAAGTGACCATTTATAAACAGATATTCCTTCAGTGGTTCCATTAATGTTCCTGTAGTTGTTTTACAGTCATTTGGTTTCTGTAGCACATTACTGATCTGACATGATTTACCTCGATTTCATTATATCAAAAAACCCTCTAAATTTTGCTATCCATTATATGTTCGCTTTTTTGTTTTGTATTGCACAGGTGGCTGTTGTCGAATTTGTGGTTCAGTAGAACACTTTCAGAAGGACTGTCCAGACCATCAGACCTCAAGTAAGTTAGTCTTTCCTCAGATTCACCAGAGAAGAGACAAAGGTTTATAATGTGTGGGGTACTTCAAGATATGTAGTGCTCATTCAGTTGGAGTTGATCTCTTCTTGATTGTGTGGATTATGAGACGATCAGAAGGCGACAATCAGGCCACTTTCAAGTGAGCCCTTGTATGTAGCTGTAAAACCACAATTAATTTCTTGGTTACACAATTGCTCTATTTGACGATATAGTACAGTTATTGAAGTGAATTATATATACTGTATATAATCGCACTATCCACTATGGATGGCTTCCCTTTTAAGTCTGGCTCCTCTCAAGGTTTTCATCATATCGTTTTGGAGTTTTTCCTAATGTTAAGCTACTGAGA